>NC_089494.1:194784270-195532439 GCF_036850765.1 Saccopteryx bilineata
TCCTAGGCATATGGGGATAATGCTCTAATCAACTGAGCTGCCAAGCCAGGGTAAAATACATAGATATTAGTTACCCTGCTGATACCTGGCTAACCTCACTGTTTGCCTATCTCTAACCAATATGTCTGATAATTAAGTCATTTTTAAAACTATGATAAAATAGAAATTTACATTAAATCCTATGTTAGGATTGGCTGATATAGCATATGAAAGCATAGGATATCCAGTTAAATCCAAATTTCAGACACTCAATAAATAATGTTTTAGTATATCTCACATATGCAAATGTTATACATACAACAATTGGGACATGCTTATATTACAAAATTGTTCATTGTTTATCTGAAACTCACATTTACCTAGATTGTCTGTATTCTGTCTGGAACACTATCTGAAAAGCAATAAAGAAAAAGCAGTGGTTTCATAGAAGGATTACATAGTTAAATGGAATTTTAAAAGGATTAATGGCCTGACCTGTGGTGGCACAGTGGATAAAGCGTCGACCTGGAAATGCTGAGGTCGCCTGTTTGAAGCCCTAGGCTTGCCTGGTCATGGCACATATGGGAGTTGATGCTTCCAGCTCCCCCCCCCCCCTTCTCTCTCTCTGTCTCTCTCTCCTCTGTCTCTCTCCTCTCTAAAAATGAATAATAATAAAAAAAAGATTAAGCCTGCTTCATTTGCATCTATGATACATCAAGATCTTCAAACACCCATGAATGCTCATGAGGTGTGAGGTCCTTCACCAGCTTCTGCAGATACAAAATCAAATAAACTTTCATCTGCACCTTCAAAAACTGAAAGCCTTTTTTTCCTAGTATACTTGTTATAGGATATTTTTCAAGTGACTAAAAGAATGATGCATAAAATCTGATAAAAACAGTTAAAATTTTTGTGAACATCTGTTGGACAAACAAGTTTTTAAAAAAACATTTTTTTTATTAATTTTAACGGGGTGACATTGATAAATCAGGGTACACATGTTCAGAGAAAACATCTCCAGGTTATTTTGACATTTGATTATGTTGCATTCCCATCACCCAAAGTCAAATTGTCTTCCCTCACCTTCTATCTGGTTTTCTTTGTGCCCCTCCCCTCCCCCCCTACCCCCCCTCCCGTAACCACCACGCTCTTGGACAAACAAGTTATTAAAATACGTTTAGATGTGCTCCCTTGTATTTTGCATTGGTGCAGGGCAGCACCAGGTGTGTAGTCTGTGAAAGGCTGCGGTGCTTGCCTTCGGGGCGTCAGATGTAAATTGTGGGTTGTCTTTCTTCATGGGGAGGGGCCCTGGTTTGCTATTGTTTACCAGAGAAGGGGTATTTCCCCTGTTTTGCTGGGGAGTGCTGAGGCTGATGAGGGGCCTCTGAGTCCAGAGAATGAGTCTGGGTTGTGAAACCTGAGACTGAGTTGGGGCTTGAGTGCCCAGAGAGAAAGGGGAGCAGTCTTCCCTGCTTGTTTTCTGGTCCGCCTTTGGGAGACTTGAATAAAGGAATGGCCCACCATTTTCTTGCTCCACAGTTCCTTTACCATCTGCCCGAATCCAATGAGAACTTGCATGGCCACAGTGGTAGCCGTTAGCCTTACAACATCTCTTAACTCTCAAATTTTAGTGTGTTTTTCTTTTTGGTGGCTGTTGGGCAGATAAAATATATTATGCTCACTTTGTTAAAGATGGTGCTGCCCACGTTGGAAGCCGTGGCCCAGGTGATGTTAATGTGTGTTGGGGCAGGCTGTGGGCAGGCAGGATGCTTGTAGCCTGGGGCTTGGTTTTAGGACTAAGCCTTTCCCACCCTTTTTGATGTGGGGTGGTGCAACCCCAACATGCTTCAGATAAGTGACTTTGTATTAGATCAGGGGTCCCCAAACTTTTTACACAGGGGGCCAGTTCACTGTCCCTCAGACTGTTGGAGGGCTGGACTATAAAAAAAAAACAACTATGAACAAATCCCTATGCACACTGCACATATCTTATTTTAAAGTAAAAAACAAAACGGGAACAAATGCAATATTTAAAATAAAGAACAAGTAAATTTAAATCAACAAACTGACCAGTATTTCAATGGGAACTATGCTCCTCTCACTGACCACCAATAAAAGGGGTGCCCCTTCCGGAAGTGCTGTGAGGGCCGGATAAATGGCCTCAGGGGGCCGCATGTGGCCCGCGGGCCATAGTTTGGGGACCCCTGTATTAGAGACTTCCCTTATTTGTATATTGAATTAAAGGTTTTGATTTCTACACTATAAAATGGGGGCAGACTGGGAGCTTGCACTCTGGGTTCCTGAGATTAATATTAGAGGAGAGAGCAGAGAGTGGCCACGTGGAGGAGGCCAGGAGAAGCAGCCAAGATGGCGGAGTGTTGAGTGAGAAGTCAGTTTGTACAGAGTTTGTGCAGGGAGAAGGAAGGAGATGGGGAACAGAGGTGAATAAGTCTGGTGAGCTAAAAACCTTTGATTCTAGGAAACTTGGATAAGTCAGTAGCTTTGTGAGCACTGAATGTGAGTGGGTTTTGGAGCCCAGTGTGTGTTTTTACTTGCCCGCTGGGTGCAAACTAGGATTAAAGATGATGGCCCACCAGTTTTTGGCTCCGTTGTTTCTTTGCCGACTGTTCGGATCCAATGCGAACCTGCATGGGCTGGGCTGCTGTGATAGTGGCCTTGGCCACTGGCTACACAGTGGCTTTAAAAATTATAATCTATAGTGGATGCTGAAGACAAAAATATTTTTGAAAACTGAGAAATTAAAAATATTTTTAAAGAGTTTGAATATTGCATTGAGGAGCCACTGCACCACCTCACCCGTAGGTGTTGTAAAGTACCAAAAGCTACAGAATTAATATTAATATTTTGGGAGGCTTGAAGAACATTTTATTAATTTGGGTTAAGGTGTGCAGAGAAATTGTGAGAAATAGTCTCTGTACTGTGTGATTAGCATGACCAGGATGGCCCTTGGCATTGTATTGTAAATGCAAAGGGGTGAATGGCTAGCCAGGTGCAGGAAGAGAAAAGCCAAAATAAACCTTTTCTTATAGCAATGAACCATTTGCGGGCATTTGTCCCCATGGAAACTACCTCTCCTATGTAAATGCATGTGGTTAACACGTGTGACTCTGGACAGAGAGATGGCGGATAAACACTAAAAATATAGTAATGCCTTTTAATATGCAAAGAGACATCTTTCTACCATTGTGTTGACTTGTAAATTTTGTTTTCTCCAAAATAATGTATGGCTTGCAAATTGCACATGGTCCTATCATGTTAAAGGACATATGACTATAACCAATAGTGGTAAGGGGCTCCTAATTACAATTTTTGCTTCCCTAATTCCCACTTACAAAACTATAAAAACTAGGTAGAACAAAGAGCCGGCGCACTCTCCCTCAGATTTCTGTCGGAGTTGCCGCCGCTTGGCCAAGCTAGACAATAAAGCTTTGGTGTGTAACCGACGGACTTTGTTGTGTCTTCAATGTTTCGGGTCCCTTCGGATTAGAATTAACAGCATTATTTTATGAGTCTCCAATATCTTTTCTAGACTTCTGAAATAGTCATTGTAATACCTCTGTGGAAGTATAAAGAAGTAATATAATTTTGCAGAATGTGATTAATCAGTATAAGTTTGCCAAATCTGACTTTATGATTGTATTCTAAGAAAGTAGAAAAGCAAAAACCAATAAGGAAATAGTCTGGAACTAATTTCTATGAATGTGCCAGAGATGAAGCTTTGTGTTGAGGTCTTTTATACACTTACTTAGTAGATTTAAGTTTTGCAGTTTTAAATACATTATTCCTTGAAGCTTATCCTGATGATATAACATAATTAGATGACTGACCAGTTACTGCATGAGTTTTCAAGTTCCATATTTTAAGATTGATTTGTTTGCAATATGGCATTGGAGAAAAGCACTACAAATACCTTAAACCACCAGAAAAACGAACAAGTAGGTCCTAGACCAAATTAAGCCTGATACACCCCTGGAGCAAAAATGACAGAATTGAAGCTGTCTTACTTCAGACCCATTAAAAGGCAGTTTGGAAAAGACGATAATGCTGGGAAAAATATTATAGAAGGCAGTTAAAAAAAAAAAAAAAAGAAGACCAAATATGAGATAGATCTACTCTAAAAGAGAAGCCATAAGCATGAGTCTACAGCAGCTGAGCTGGGCTTTCTGAGGACAGGACATTGCAGCATCACGCATGCATTAGGTAAACAGTGACTATGTGTAGCCACAGGAAAGTGGAAGAGAGAATGGGAGGATGTTGTCCAGGGCTGACTGCTGTCACTTCCAGTCTCTCATTCTCTTTGCTCAGCTCTGGCTTAGAGGCATGGCCCTTTAGGCTGCATACCCGAGACCCCATGTCATAGTTTCAGTTAAGGAATGGCACTTAGAGGAGATAGGCAGGCAGGAAGAAAAGAGAAGCCCGGCTGGGTATTCTTCCTTCTCTCTCTCTCTCTCTCTCTGCATCCGGCTGCATCTCTGACAGTGCCTGTGCCTACCTCATGACCCCAGCTTTCGCCTGGTGACCTCGTGCTCTCTGCTTTAGTCTCAGAGGGCAGTGACTAACTGCTGTTGTTCCTTCAGGGAGCCTGTTTGAATTCTTAGAGCTCCCATCTTCCATGATAGTCAGTTCCCTTCATTAAATTCTTTCTGTTATATGTACTTGAAAGGACTTCTAGTTTTCTGGATAGATTTTGCTGACTACAGGGAACAAGGCAATTTTTAGAAGAACATCAGAAAATCAAGGATCCATCTTCCTCTCTTCTTGATATAGTCTTCAGGGAATTTCAAATAAACAAATGAAGAGCTTTTCCTTTAGCATTAACAGTCTCTCTGTTTCAAGCATCAGAGACTGCTCAGGGTCTACCAGACCAGATGATTCCTAAGAAAGTTTAGCATGAACCTGTACTTTGCCTCAAATCAAGTTTTTCTATATATTCTCAGTGAACATAGAACACATTCTTTTTTTCTAATGAAGGTGAGATGCTATCACTTCTAGAACAATAATTCTTACATGAATATGTAAGGGAAAAGAGAATAAAGAAAAGCAGAATGAAATGGAGGACAAAGGAGTTTATAGATGACTGGAAATAATGATGACATAAAATCAGATAATATACCTATCCTCATTAAGAGGAAAATAGCTTTGATTAAAGAGAATTAAAAAAGATCTTAATTTTCTCAGAAGTATTACTTATAACCCTGCGGCTTGTTAACACATTTCAGATATTTACATAAAATTATAAATCATAGTAAATATAAAAAACGATATTTTTATATACATTTTAAATAATAATCACAACCTCTCAGCGAACCCTTCTTTTGTGAGCAAAGGAAAGGAAGATATTTCATAGTGAAAGCAGTGAGCCTGACAAATGGGCAGCAATAGCATAAACCTGATGGAGGGGGGGAGGCTGTCGCCTAGCTTTGGTTTATGGAGGCGTAAAATGCCTCCTTCATAGATACTGAAAACAGACTGATGGTTGACAGAAGCGGGGAGGATTAGGAATTGGGTGAAAAAGGTGAAGGGATTAAGCAGTAAAAATGGGCAGTTACAGAATAGACACAGAGATGTAAAGTACAACATGAGGAATATAGTCAATAATATCATAATACTATGTATGGGGCCAGTGGGTACTTGAATCATCAGGGGGACCACTTTGTAAAGTACATGAGTGTCTAACCACTATGCTGCACACCTGAAACGAATACCGAATTAACTGAGTGTAACTATTATTGGAAAAATTTTTAATGACAATTGAAAAAAAAATTGCCTTACTTCAGACATTTACTTACAACCTTGTGAATTAAGGGCCTTGTTAGCTGACCTGTTAAGGAAAAGTCAAACCTTGAATTAAGATTCATGTAAGTTACAGATACACTCATTGCTTTCTGGCATCAAACAGAAAGAAGACAAGGCCTTTGTTAAATGTTTCAATGTTATATTGCTATACAGTTTACCATTACCCTTAAGAGCAAGAGCTTTGTGGCCAGGCAGCCTTAATTCAGATGCTGCTTTGGGCACTTCCTAAATGAGACACCTGGAGCAAGTACAGACACAGCACCTCCTTCAGAATCTCATTGTGAAGGTTAAATACGCTCACGGATATAAGCTTAGGCCAGATCCAGAACTTAATGAGCACTCAGTAAAGGTTAAATCTTATAATCACTCAGAAATGGTATCTATGATTTTAGAGCTTATGTTAAATTCAAAGTATGGGAAATGCACCTTAGATGAATGCATAAAGTTGTATACCATATTAAATAGAAATCACGCTGGTTTATAACTTGTTCTAACTCTAAGCAAAGGTAAAAAAAAAAAAAATAACCTTACAGCTGGGAGCAAGTAAGCAGAATAGTTGGGATTGGGAAATCTGTAGCAAAAGAAAGTCACTGCATTTAGATGGACAACATATTTGGAAATAATTAGGTCTGAAACTGTGGTTAACATTCAGCTTGTGTTCACTCTATTTCCTGAGAGTTTTTAGCTTACTGAAGTCAAATGACATTTTTTTTACAGATAGGAAATTATGAGCTGTTTAGGGAAATAAGCAGATGTCTTAATTGGGCAACATCACCTTTTCCATAGGAAGTATAAATATGAAACTTTGAAAAATAGTTTAGACATAAAATGATAAAAATTTCCTCTATCTCCCTCCATCTCTGCTTTCCTTCCTTTCTTCCTTTATTCCTTCCTTTCTATCTCAAAATTGTTGGGACCCCAATTTTGTAGTAGACTCTGAACAAGTCCTTCCATAATGACTATGATGGTTGATAATATCCACACAGGATATATTACATATGAGAACATTGGGAACAAAAGACTTAAATAAAAATAGCTAAATAGTCTTATTTATAAATGCTTTTAGGTTTAGAAAAGTGAAAATAACCATGCACATACTTTCAGAGAATTTAAGGTCATACTTATCCACTCGAAAACAAATTTAATACTTGTTTATTCAAATAAATTGGTTTCCCATCCCTCCTGACTCATCTGGCTGGAACAAGTTTATATGCCAATGTGGAGATGGCCACATGATTCTCCTAGGAAAAGATAGGAAATACCTCAGTGTGATTTGAGTTCCTAAACATTGAGCAGTACTTCTTTGTTGTGAATCCATGTTCTATCTTTGGCACTTTATGGCAAACACAATTCTTGTTTTGATACCAATCACTCTTCCTTAGTATTTGGAAACACCTAAGTATGACCTTTGACTAGTTTCATGTCCTCACTTTCTCAACTGTGCAGTGGGAGCACAGGTCATGTATTAAACATGACTATAGGTCAGTTTTGTTAGAATTGGAAATATCACAGGGTTGTGAATAAGAGCAACGAGAGTGTGCGATCATTATGTGCCTAGACCTGAAGGGGGGTGGGGGAGAGGGAACTCCAAAGCCCAGCTCACTGTCTTCCTCCTGGTTTTATCTATGTAACCTGTGGAATTGTTACCACATCACTGCTCCTGGATGCCTTCCTTCCATGAGACTCTGTACATTTTTTTTTTTTTTTTGGTATTTTTCTGAAGCTGGAAACGGGGAGAGACAGTCAGATAGACTCCCGCATGCGCCCGACGGGGATCCACCCAGCACGCCCACCAGGGGGCGACGCTCTGCCCCTCCGGGGCCACGCTTTGCTGAGACCAGAGCCACTCTAGCTCCTGGGGCAGAGGCCAAGGAGCCATCCCCAGCGCCCGGACCATCTTTGCTCCAATGGAGCCTTGGCTGTGGGAGGGGAAGAGAGAGACAGAGAGGAAGGAGGGGGGGTGGAGAAGCAAATGGGCGCTTCTCCTGTGTGCCCTGGCCGGGAATCGAACCTGGGTCCCCCGCACGCCAGGCCGACGCTCTACCGCTGAGCCAACCGGCCAGGGCCGAGACTCTGTACATTTTGAAAACACTTAGAAGGATGAAAGGCTCCAAGCAACTAAGGCAAATGTGGTTAATCACAACTTCTTTTTAATCACCAGTTTATGAGCAGAAGAGAAGAGAAATGAACAGAGTAAAAGCAGTGAATTTTGACAATGGGCATCAATACCACAAAGCTGATGGAGGGAAGGAAGTGAAACTCAAATGGGACAAACCTTCCCCTTTTCTGAGTGTTCACATCATATTCTCTGCCCCTTTTCTGAGCGTTCACATCATATTCTCTGCCCCTTTTCTGAGCGTTCACATCTTATTCTCTGCCCCTTTTCTGAGCGTTCACATCGTATTCTCTGCCCCTTTTCTGAGCGTTCACATCGTATTCTCTGCCCCTTTTCTGAGCGTTCACATCGTATTCTCTGCCCCTTTTCTGAGCGTTCACATCGTATTCTCTGCCCCTTTTCTGAGCGTTCACATCGTATTCTCTGCCCCTTTTCTGAGCGTTCACATCGTATTCTCTGCCCCTTTTCTGAGTGTTCACATCGTATTCTCTGCCACTGGAGAGGAAGGAGGAGCATTTCTCTTACAAAACTTTACTGGGTCATCTCAAAATAAGTACTATTTCTCTCCATTCAGTTACCATAGGATTTTAAATATGCTCCTTTTCATGGTAGTTAGCATATATTCTTCCTCTGGGAGAAAAAAAGAATACAAAAATTATTCTAAATATGTATTTTATAATTAAAAATAAGTTATTTTGATAGTGTGATCAAGAATGGCATCATTGAGAAGGTGATAAATAATCTAAGACCTAAAGAATGAGCAGGAACTTGCTATAATAGCAGGGGTAAAGAATGTTCCAGAAAGACAGAAGAGCAAATGCAAAGTCACCAAGAAAAGAAAAGACCTGGGGTGTGTACTGAGGAACTGAATGTAGGCCAGTTTGATTGGAATTCAGTGAATGGTCCATAGCAAAATAGAGCCTTAGAGAAGGCAATTTCAAATGCAGAATAAATGTCTGTTCCAATAAGGAATAGACAAACATTGCCCCTTCCATAATGGAAGTGTTACAGTGTAATAAAACCTGCCCTTGGGTAGCTAGCTGATCACCTAGGAAATGGTGCCATAAGGAGGTTCAGTGCTGGTCTCTGTGGCTGTCAGCCTGGGCACTCAGCAGTGGCCATAGCTAGGTGTGCCTGGTGAGTGGTTCATTGCTGCTGAACCCATGCACAACCTTTATCCCGCCACCAGAGTCACTTTGTTCATGAGTCCATTGGGTGAGAAAGGAGGGCTTAGGAAAGAGGCTGACCAGTATCCACAGTACAGACCATTCTATCCACTTGATTATTAATATCCTCCTCTGCTAGCCATCACTATTTGGTGAATATTCACCTGGGACACAAATATCTTCAATATTTTTGGCCATTTAGATAGGTCTATCCACATACCTCTTCCCCAAATTTCTTTGTCCCTAATTATTCGATCATGTTTCTTCTTCTTCTTTTTTTTAAAATTTATTTATTAAATTTAATGCAGTGACATTGATAAATCAGGGTACATATGTTGAGAGAAAACATCTCTAGATTATTTTGACATTTGATTGTGCTGTATACCCCTCCCCCAAAGTTAAATTGTCTTCTGTCACCTTCTATCTGGTTTTCTTTGTGCCCCTCCCCTCCCCAACCCCTCTCTCCTTCTTCACCCCATCCCCCCTCCTCCCACCCCCCACCCCTGTTGCCATCACATTCTTGTTCATGTCTCTGAGTCTCATTTTTATGTCCCTTCTATGTATGGATTCATATAGTTCTTAGTTTTTTTTTCTAATTTACTTATTTCACTCCATATAATGTTATTCGATCATGTTTTTTCTAAGTCCCCAACCGTCCAGCCAAACTGTTGGCCATTACACCAGCCACTCCCACTAAAAAAGAGAAAAAAGAAGAGACCTTAACAACTCCATCAAATTTCATTAGTTAAATGATTTTTTTTTTTTTTTTTTGCATTTTTCTGAAGCTGGAAACGGGGAGAGACAGTCAGACAGACTCCCGCATGCGCCCAACTGGGATCCACCCGGCACGACCACCAGGGGCTATGCTCTACCCACCAGGGGGCGATGCTCTGCCCCTCCGGGGCGTCGCTCTGCCCGCGGAGGGGCGTCGCTCTGCCGCGACCAGAGCCACTCTAGCGCCTGGGGCAGAGGCCAAGGAGCCATCCCCAGTGCCCGGGCCATCTTTGCTCCAATGGAGCCTTGGCTGTGGGAGGGGAAGAGAGAGACAGAGAGGAAGGAGGAGGGGGGTGGAGAAGCAAATGGGCGCTCCTCCTATGTGCCCTGGCCGGGAATTGAACCCGGGTCCCCCCGCACGCCAGGCCGACGCTCTACCACTGAGCCAACCGGCCAGGGCCAAATGATTTTTAAATACTCATTTTTTTTTCTGGAATATATTGCTTGACTAGACACAGACTTATCCATATTATTTAGCATACATTCTTTGTCTAAAGCAAACAATGCAGAAACAACTTCTTAATTACTGGAGAGCTTAAATCATAAAAGATAATTATCAATTAAAGATATTTCTACTTCAGCTGTGGTTTTATTCATAATATATATATGAAAGTTTATGTATTCATTTCCATGTAAAAAGATACTTAAAATTCAATACAAGATATTCACTTTTATTTTTGGAAAATGCATCTTTTTGTTATCCCACCACCTTGAGGGAAATATGATCTTACAAAGTGTCTTCATTAGTATGCCTTTTTTTTATGCCTTTGTACATGACACTCAGGAAAAAACAAAACGTAAAGAGAAAAGCAGTAAATAATGTGTTAACTAAGTCATACGATATTTTATTTTTTTATTCTGTTAAGGTTTAACATTATGAAGTGGCAGAAATATTTTCTTTTGTGACTTAATATTATATTGTAATTAATTTAATTATGTTTTACAACAAAATAAATTGATACACAAGCATGCACTGGTAAATATCAAGAATTCATTTACTCCGTTAACAAAATAGCAATGAGCAATACAAGCCCCTGCCTTTAAGGAGTTTGAATTCTAATAGTGAGGTTGATTATAAAAATAGTTAACAAATATATATATATTATCATGTAATAAGTGTTTTAAAATAGTGCATTGTTTTCATAGTGTTATCAAAATATTTGTAACCAAATTGGGTGTTATGAAAACTTTTTAGAAAATAATGGGAAGCATGCTCCTTTGTAAAATATAAGAAACATAGTTTGCTTCCTATTTGGAAAGTAACTTGGAGCTAAAAAGAAGGTATCAAGCAGTTATTTTTGGTTCTAGTTCATGCAGCTTTTTTTCAAAAATGCAAAGTTAGGTTTAGAAAGAAAGCTCTTGTCTCTTTAACTTCCTGTTTAAGTAGTAAAACAGAAGTCAAGAAAAGTCTATGACCAAGCGATAATGACAGTTTATTCATTGGAGAACTTTGTTTATTCCCTGCCCGTAAGCACAGCCTTCAAGATGAAACCCTCACCACAGCACATGTGTACATTTTGCTGAAATAGCAAAAATTGCATAATTCAAATCCTTATAATAAAAACTAGGAATTACACTGAAAAACCTAACTGAAACTGCCAAATATTACAATGATAAAAAGGTTAATACTGTATTTGAGTCCCACTAAAGTCAATTATTTGGAATAGTAATAATTACTAGAGGTAGAATTTAAAAATATTTTAAAAATTCATTCTTCAAGAACTGGCCACTAGATGGAAAATTCTACCCCTGTTATATGTAAGCTGGCTAGAACAATAAAGTGTTAAAATAAGTAGTTCTGTTTCATAGTAATTTTTTTTACATGTTAAATAAGACAGTTAAGTGTGTTTAGGGGTACTGAAATATTTAGAAGATTCAATAATCAAAATAGCATGGTATTGAAAGAAAAACGGACATGCAAACCAATGGAATAGAATTGAGAGCCCAGAAATAAAACCACATATATATGGACAAATCACCTCGATAAAGGAGCCAAAAACACACAATGGAGAAAAGAAAGCCTCATCAATAAATGGTGCTGGGAAAATTTGAAAAGCTACGTGCAAAAAGAATGAAAATTGACTATAGTTTGTCTTTCTGCATGAAAATTAATTCAAAATGCATCCAAGACCTAAATATAAAATCTGAAAAAATAAATTCCATAGAAGAAATCATACTAAACTCATGGACCTTGGCTGTAAAGAACAATTTATGAATTTGACCCTAAAGGCAAGGGAAGTAAAGGCAAAAATAAATGAATGGGACTGTATCAAACTAAAAAGTTTCTTCACAGCAAAAGAAACTGACAACAAAACAAATAGGCAGCCAACTAAATGGGAGATGATATTTACAAACAACAGCTCTGATGAAGGGTTGATTTCCAAAACATATAAAGAACTAGCAAAGCTCAGCAACAAACAAATAAGCAATCCAATTTAAAAATGTGGAGAGGACCTGAACAGACACTTCGTCCAAGAAGACATACAAATGGCCCACAGATATATGAAAAGATGTTCATCTTCACTAGCTATTCAAGAAATGCAAATCAAAACTACAGTGAGATACCACCTCTCACCTGTTAGATCAGGGGTCCCCAAACTACGACCCGTGGGCCACATGCGGCCCCCTGAGGCCATTTATCCAGCCCCCACTGCACTTCCAGAAGCAGCACCTCTTTCATTGGTGGTCAGTGAGAGGAGCATAGTTCCCATTGAAATACTGGTTTGTTGATTTAAATTTACTTGTTCTTTATTTTAAATATTGTATTTGTTCCTGTTTTGTTTTTTTACTTTAAAATAAGATATGTGCAGTATGCATAGGGATTTGTTCATAGTTTTTATTTTATTTTATTTTATTTTTTTATTATTATTAAATAATTTTATTTTTTTAATGGGGTGACATCAATAAATCAGGATACATATATTCAAAGATAACAAGACCAGGGTATCTTGTCGTTCAATTATGATGCATACTCGTCACCCAAAGTCAGATTGTCCTCTGTCACCTTCTATCTTGTTTTCTTTGTGCCCCTCCCCACCCCCTTTCCCTCTCCCATTCCCCCCTCCCCCCGTAACCACCACACTCTTATCAATGTCTCTTAGTTTCACTTTTATGTCCCACCTACGTATGGAATAATGCAGTTCCTGGTTTTTTCTGATTTACTTATTTTGCTTCGTATCATGTTATCTAGATCCCACCATTTTGCTGTAAATGTTCCGATGTCATCATTTCTTATGGCTGAGTAGTATTCCATAGTGTATATGTGCCACATCTTCTTTATCCAGTCATCTATTGACGGGCTTTTTGGTTGTTTCCATGTCCTGGCCACTGTGAACAATGCTGCAATAAACATGGGGCTGCATGTGTCTTTACATATCAATGTTTCTGAGGTTTTGGGATATATACCCAGTAGAGGGATTGCTGGGTCATAAGGTAGTTCTATTTTCAGTTTTTTGAGGAACCACCATACTTTCTTCCATAATGGTTGTACTACTTTACATTCCCACCAACAGTGTATGAGGGTTCCTTTTTCTCCACAGCCTCTCCAACATTTGCTATTACCTGTCTTGCTAATAATAGCTAATCGAACAGGTGTGAGGTGGTATCTCATTGCCGTTTTGATTTGCATTTCTCTAATAGCTAAAGAAGATGAGCATCTTTTCATATATCTGTTGGCCATTTGTATTTCTTCCTGGGAGAAGTGTCTGTTCATATCCTCTTCCATTTTTTTATGGGATTGTTTGTTTGTTTGTTGTTGAGTTTTATGAGTTCTTTGTATATTTTGGATATTAGGCCCTTATCTGAGCTGTTGTTTGAAAATATCATTTCCCATTTAGTTGGCTTTCTGTTTATTTTGTTATCAGTTTCTCTTGCTGAGCAAAAACTTCTTAGTCTGATGTAGTCCCATTCATTAATTTTTGCCTTCACTTCTCTTGCCATTGGAGTCAAATTCATAAAATGCTCTTTAAAACCCAGGTCCATGAGTTGAGTACCTATGTCTTCTTCTATGTACTTAATTGTTTCAGGTCTTATGTTTAGATCTTTGATCCATTTTGAGTTAATTTTAGTACAGGGGGACAAACTGTAGTCCAGTTTCATTCTTTTGCATGTGGCTTTCCAGTTTTCCCAGCACCATTTATTGAAGAGGCTTTCTTTTCTCCATTGTGTGTTGTTGGCCCTTTTATCAAAAATTATTTGACTATATATATGTGGTTTTATTTCTGGAATTTCTATTCTGTTCCATTGGTCTGAGTGTCTATTTTTCTGCCAATACCATGCTGTTTTGATTGTTGTGGCCCTATAATAGAGTTTGAAGTCAGGTATTGTAATGCCCCCAGCTTCATTCTTTTTCTTTAGGATTGCTTTGGCTATTCGGGGTTTTTTATAGTTCCATATAAATCTGATGATTTTTTGCTCTATTTCTTTAAAAAACGTCATTGGAAGTTTGATGGGAATTGCATTGAATTTGTATATTGCTTTGGGTAATATAGCCATCTTGATTATATTTATTCTTCCTAGCCAAGAACAAGGTATATTCTTCCATCTCATTATATCTTTTTCAATTTCCCTTAACAATGGTTTATAGTTTTCATTATATAAGTCCTCTACATTCTTTGTTATGTTTATTCCTAAGTATTTTATTTTTTTTGTTGCAATCGTGAAGGGGATTATTCTTTTTTTTTTTTTTATATATATAAATAAATTTTTATTTTAATGGGGTGACATCAATAAATCAGGGTACATACATTCAAAGAAAACATTTCCAGGTTATCTTGTCATTTAGTTATGTTGCATACCCATCACCCAAAGAGAGATCGTCCTCTGCCACCCTCCATCCAGTTCTCTCTGTACCCCTCCCCCTCCCCTCCCCCTCTCCCTCCTTCCCTCCCCCCACCCCCCATAGCCACCACACTCCTGTTCATGCCTCTCAGTCTCGCTTTTATGTCCCACTAATGTATGGAATCCTGCAGTTCCTGTTTTTTTCTGATTCGCTTATTTCACTCCGCACAATGCTACCAAGACTCCACCATTCCGCTATAAGTGATCCAATGTCACCATTTCTCCTAGCTGAATAATATACCATGGTGTATATGTGCCCCATCTTCTTCATCTAGTCCTCTATTTTTTTTACAGTGATTAAAAGCCTTTAAGCAAACTCTTGGCCAATACAGCAAGAATCCATAAATGAGTAGTGTCCTTAACATGTTCCCCAAGTCCAAGTTGGCCCCCTCACCATGCCAAATCCCTGAAAAATGCAACCCAACCACAGTTCAGTCTGTTAGGAGCTGTCACAGGGAGCAGGAGTCCAGGAACGTTCCCCACAGGAAAAGTCCGTATGGCACTGGAATTGTTGTCACCATTCTATACTTTGCAGCTCATGTCCAAGTCCCAATGACCGCTGCTTCTAGCTGGTAATGATTCAGGTAGACTGGAAAAAGCCATTTGCAGCATGCGTGGATATGGAGCTTCTGTTCTCCTCTGCCTGGAGAGTTGAGACCAGGTTGCTTTTCCCTGGAGCTCTGTGACTGTGGCCTGGTAAAGAGAACCTTGGGATACACTAAGCTGGGTGGCAAAAGTAAATTCATAATACAAGTTGGCAAAAGGAGGAAAGAGAGCTCTAAATTAAGAGTAGGTCCCAGCCTGAAATATGAGTGGGGCATTGAGGTAGGAGGGATAAAGGAAACACTATATATTAAGCAAAGCAGCAGAAAATAGGACTATCAACACCCACAACAGAGATCTTTGAGGGAAGAATAAAGAACCTGACTATTCAGGCAAAACATAGTTAAGTGGCCCTTGTGCAAATGAGATCAGTTTACCTGCTTCTTGGAAGAAATACCCTAGGCTCGTCCACAGTGTCGTAGATGGGGTCGACGGCCCTGGGCACCTTCAGCCTTCAGTGGCAAACCCCAGCATTCTGGGCAAGGTTAGGTCATAGGTGGCTGGAGCAGGGCTGGAAGAGACTGAACCCTCCCTTAGAGGAGCGAGGGGGAAGCCCACCTTCCAGTGTCCCTGTTTCCTCACAGTAGAGGTGTGTAAGCCTGGCAGGCTTTAGCTCAATGACCTTCCTTTCCACTATTGAAGCAGGACCCAGATGGCATCCTATGAGACCCCTTTGTGGTGCTGGAGCCTTTAAGGGTGTATCCTAAAAGCTGGTAGTTCCCCCTGATCTCTATTGGGCTTTTTCTGCCTCTAGGTATCTTAAAAGCCATTCTCAGAAGATCTCGCCGAGGGGTTTGAGGATCCCCATCCGCCTATATAAATCTTTTCCATATATCTGGAGCTATTTGGAAAAAAGACAGAACAGTGTTATTAGCTAGATCTAATAAAGAAGGTAGATTTGGTGTCTCCTGTTCATCAGCTTTCAAAAGTAATGTAAATTTTTTTTTTAAGTAAAAAGCATGATATGGTAGACCCATCGGAGTCATTGGCCTGGTGTGCAGGATTCCCGGGTTCGATTCCCAGCCAGAGCACACAGGAGAAGCGCCCATCTACCTCTCCACCCCTCCCCCTCTCCCCCCTCCCGGTCCCTCTCCTCCCGCCCACAGCCAAGGCTCCACCGGAGCAAATCCACCCTGGGCACTAAGGATGGCCCCATGGCCTCCGCCCCAGTTGCTAGAATGACTCCGGTTGTAACAGAGCAACATCCCAGATGGGCAGAGCATTCCCCCCGGTAGGCATGCCAGGTGGATCCCAGTCAGGCGCAAGCAGGAGTCTGTCTGCTTGCCTCCCCATCCCCATCCTCAGAAATATACAAAAAAAAAATAAATAAAAGAAAAAATACAAAAAAAATACAAAAAAAATACAAAAAAAAAAAAAAGGGGGGGGGGCATTCCCTTGTGCTAAAGCACCAGGAAGCATGGAGTGAGCTTGAGTATGTCCTATGAAACATGGAGCTCTATGTTTACATATAAGTCTTTGAAGAAGGAGGAACTGCTGAAATAGTTTGTCAGCATTTGTCCCTAAGACAGCAGTCTTTATAGTGGGAACACCATACGTAAATATTTGCTGTCTGTCTATAGATTAAGGGGGGAATATGGCCAATGCTGAAAAGCCATGATCTTTGTGCCCCTCCCCTCCCCCAACCCCCTCCCTCTCCTCCCCCCACCCTGTAACCCCAACACTGTTGTTCATGTCTCTGAGTCTCATCTTTATGTCCCACCTATGTGTGGAAACATATAGTTCTTAGTTTTTTCTGATTTACTTCTTTCACTCAGTATAATGTTATCAAGGCCCATCCATGTTGTTGTAAAAGATCCTATGTCATCATTTCTTATGGCTGAGTAGTATTCCATAGTATATATATACCAAAGCTTTTTCATCCACTCATCCTCTGATGGACACTTGGGCTGTTTCCAAATCTTTGCTATTGTGAACAATGCTGCCATAAACATGGAGGTGCATTTCTTCTTTTCAAACAGTGCTATGGTGTTCTTGGGGTATATTCCTAACAGTGGTATAGCTGGGTCAAAAGGCAGTTCGATTTTTAATTTCTTGAGGTATCTCCATACTGTTTTCCACAGTGGCTGCACCAGTCTGCATTCCCACCAGCAGTGCAGGAGGGTTCCCTTTTCTCCACATCCTCGCCAGCACTTATTCTGTGTTGTTTTATTGATGAGCGCCATTCTGACTGGTGTGAGGTGATATCTCATTGTGGTTTTAATTTGCATTTCTCTAATGATTAATGATGTTGAACATTTTTTCATATGCCTATTGGCCATCTGTGTGTCCTCTTTGGAGAAATGTCTATTCATTTCTTTTGCCCATTTTTGGATTGGATTGTTTGTCTTCCTGGTATTAAGTTTTATAAGTTCTTTATAAATTTTGGTTATTAACCCCTTATCAGACGCTATGTCAAAAATATTCTCCCATTGTGTAGTTTGTCTTTTTATTCTGTTCTTATTGTCTTTAGCTGTGCAGAAGCTTTTTAGTTTGATAAAGTCCCATTTGTTTATCCTGTCTTTTATTTCACTTGCCTGTGGAGACAAATCAGCAAATATATTGCTGAGAGAGATGTCAGAGAGCTTACTGCCTATGTTTTCTTCTAAAATGCTTATGGTTTCATGGCTTACATTCAAGTCTTTTATCCATTTTGAGTTTATTTTTGTGAGTGGTGTAAGTTGGTGGTCTAGTTTCATTTTTTTGCAGGTAGCTGTCCAGTTTTCCCAACACCATTTGTTGAAGAGGCTGTCTTTACTCCATTGTATTGTCTTACCTCCTTTGTCAAATATCAGTTGTCCATAGAGCTGTGGGTTTATTTCTGAGTTCTCTGTTCTGTTCCATTGATCTATGTGCCTGTTCTTATTAGTACCAGGCTGTTTTGAGTACAATGGCCTTATAATATAACTTGATATCTGGAAGTGTGATACCTCCCGCTTTTTTCTTCCTTTTCAGGATTGCTGAGGCTATTCGTGTTCTTTTTTGGTTCCATATAAATTTTTGGAATATGTGTTCTATGTCTTTGAAGTAAGTCATTGGTATTTTCATTGGTATTGCATTGAATTTATAAATTGCTTTGGGTAATATAGACATTTTAATGATATTTATTCTTCCTAACCATGAGCACGGTATATGCCTCCACTTATTCGTATCTTCCCTGATTTCTTTTATCAATGCTTTATAATTTTCTGAGTACAAGTCTTTAATCTCCTTGGTTAGATTTATTCCTAGGTACTTTATTTTTTTGGTTGCAATGGTAAAGGGGATTGATTCCCTGATTTCTCTTTCTGACAGTTCATTATTAGTGTATAAAAATGCCTCTGATTTCTGAGTATTGATTTTATATCCTGCCACCTTGCCAAATTCTTTTATCAGGTCTAGTAGTTTTTTGACTGAAACTTTAGGGTTTTCTATATACAATATCATGTCATCTGCAAATAATGATAGTTTTACTTCTTCTTTTCCAATTTGGATGCCTTTTATTTCTTTTTCTTGTCTGATTGCTGTGGCGAGGACTTCCAGAACTATGTTGAATAAGAGTGGTGAAAGGGGGCAACCCTGCCTTGTTCCTGATCTTAAGGGGATAGCTTTTAATTTTTGCCCATTGAGTATTATGTTGGCTATGGGTTTGTCATAGATGGCCTTTATCATGTTGAGGTATGTTCCCTGTATTCCCACTTTGCTGAGAGTTTTGATCATGAATGGGTGCTGGACTTTATCAAATGCTTTTTCTGCATCTATTGAAATTATCATGTGGTTTTTCTCCTTTCTTTTGTTTATGTGATGAATCACATTGATTGATTTGCGAATATTGTACCAGCCTTGCCTCCCAAGAATAAATCCTACTTGATCATGGTGTATGATTTTTTCCATATATTGCTGGATCCGGTTCACTAATATTTTATTGAGGATTTTTGCATCTAAGTTCATCAGGGATATTGGCCTATAATTTTCTTTCTTTGTGTTGCCTTTGCCTGGTTTTGGAATCAGAATTATGCTCGCCTCATAAAAGGAGTTTGGAAGTCTTCCTTCCTCTTGAATTTTTTGAAATAGCTTGAGAAGGATAGGAGTTAGTTCTTCTTTGAATATTTGGTAGAATTCACTTGTGAAGCCATCAGGCCCAGGACTTTTCTTTTTTGGGAGTTTTTTGATAGCTGTTTCAATCTCATTTGTTGTAATTGGTCTGTTTAGGTTTTCTGATTCTTCCAGATTGATTTTTGGAAGATTATATGATTCAAGGAATTTGTCCATTTCATCTAGGTTGTCTAGTTTTTTGGCGTACAGTTCTTCATAGTATTTTCTTACAATATTTTGTATTTCTGTTGTGTCAGTTGTTATTTCTCCACTCTCATTTCTAATTTTATTTATTTGAGTCCTCTCTCTTTTTTTCTTGGTGAGTCTTGTTAAAGGTTCATCGATCTTGTTTACCTTTTCAAAGAACCAGCTCCTGGTTTCATTGATCCTCTGTATTGTTTCTTTAGCCTCTATGTCACTTATTTCTGCTCTGATCTTTATTATTTCCTTCCTTCTACTAGCTCTGGGCTTTACTTGCTGTTCTTTTTCTAGTTCTTTTACATGCAGGGTTACGTTGTTAATTTGAGCTTTTTCTAGCTTCTTGAGGTATGCCTGTAATGCTATATACTTCCCTCTCAGGACTGCTTTTGCTGTGTCCCATAAATTTTGAGTTGATGTATGCTCATTATCGTTTGTTTCTAGGAATTTTTAAATTTCTTCTTTGATCTCAATGTTAACCCATTCATTGTTTAATAACATGCTATTTAGTTTCCAAGTGTTTGAATGTTTTTCAATTTTTCTATTGTGGTTGATTTCTAGTTTAATGCCATTGTGATCAGAGAAAGTGTTCGATATGATTTCAATCTTCTTAAATTTGTTGAGCCCGCTTTTGTGCCCTAACATGTGGTCTATTCTAGAGAATGTCCCATGAGCGCTTGAAAAGAATGTATATTCTGCTCTTTTAGGGTGAAAGGTTCTGAAGATATCTATTAAATCGAGTTCATCTAATATGTCCTTTAAGTCTGCTGTTTCTTTGTTAATTTTCTTTCTTGAGGACCTATCTAATGATGTTAATGGGGTATTGAAATCTCCTACTATTATAGTATTGCTGTTGATCTCGCCCTTTAAGTCTATCAAAGTCTGCTTTATATATTTAGGTGCTCCTATATTAGGTGCGTAGATATTTATAATGGTTATATCTTCCTTTTGTATTGCTCCCTTTATCATTATGTAGTGACCTTCTTTATCTCTAACTATGGTCTTTGTTCTAAAGTCCATTTTGTCTGATATAAGTATTGCTACCTCAGCTTTTTTTTCATTTCCATTTGCGTGAAATATTTTTTTCCATCCTTTTATCTTCAGTCTGTGTGCATCTTTTGATTTAAGGTGTGTCTCTTGTAGACAGCATATGTATGGGTCCTGTTTTCTTATCCACGCAGCTACCCTATGTCTCTTGATCGGATCATTTAATCCATTAACATTTAAGGTTATTACTGATATGTAACTGTTTATTGCCATTTTTTTTCTTTAAAACTGTTTTTCTCTTTTGCTATATTCTTTTTTTCCTTTGATCTGTTTACAACAGGTCCCTTAGCATTTCTTGCAGCCTTGGTTTGGTTGTAGTGAAATCCTTTAGTTTTTTTTTGTCTGTAAAGCTTTTTATTTCTCCTTCAATTTTAAATGATAGCCTTGCTGGATAAAGTAGTCTTGGTTGTAGGTTCTTGTTCTGCATTACTTTGAATATTTCTTGCCATTCCCTTCTGGCCTCAAGTGTTTCTGTTGAGAAGTCAGAAGTCATCCTTATGGGGGCTCCTTTGTAGGTGATTGTCTTTTTTTCTCTAGCAGCTTTTAATATTTTCTCTTTATCATTAAGCTTTGGTAATTTAATTATGATGTGTCTTCGTGTTGGTTTCTTTGGATTTCTCCTTAATGGAGTTCTCTGTGCTTCCTGAACATGTGAAATATTTTCCTGCCTTAATTGGGGGAAGTTTTCCGCTATAATATGTTTGAACAAAGTCTCTATCCCTTGTTCTTTCTCTTCTTCTTCAGGAACCCCTATGATGCGGATGTTATTTCTCTTCATGTTGTCACAGAGCTCTCTTAGAGTTTCCTCAGACTTTTTGAGTCTCTTTTCTTTTTTCTGCTCTGCTTCCGTGCCTTTATTTATTGTGTCCTCTAACTCACTGATTCGATTCTCTGCTTCATCCATCCTGCTTTTAATTCCTTCCATTGTATTCTTTATTTCAGATATTGTATTTGTCATTTCTGTCTGATTCTTTTTTATTATTTCAATGTCCTTTTTTATATTTGTTATCTCTTTATTTAGGTTTTCGTAATGGCCATCTATGGTGGTTCTAATATCTTTGAGCATCCTAACAATCGTTATTTTAAACTCTGCATCTGGTAATTTGGTTATATCTGATTCACTTAGGTCCTTTTCTGGGGATTTCTCTTGGTTTATTTGTGTTGTATTTCTCTGCCTCCGCATTTTCTCTTCACGAGAGTGGCTTTGATCACGTGCTCGGGTGCACAAGGGTTGGTGGCCTTGGCCTTTGCCCCGCCCCCGTGTGTGATGTTATGCTCGGTCCTGAGGGCACTGGCGAGCACCTTTGCTCAGCTGCGGGTCTCCGCCTGTTTCCGAGCTTTCGCCCTGCCTTTGCAGGATGATCCCACTCAAGGAACAGCTGCTAGCCTTGGCTCTACCACCAGGAAAGGCTGCGTGCCCAAGCTCAGCTTCGTAGCGGAACTCTGCCTCTTCTGGGCTTTTGGCTCCACCCCCGTGGGAGGAGCCTGCTACCAAGTCAGACTGCAAGCCTGCCTTGCACGGGTGGGGCAGGGATGTGTTCCTCTGCCCTTGCTCCGGGGCTGGTTTCTACCCTTTCTGGGTTTCCCGCCCTTCTCCCAGAGGCTGGATTACAGGCTGCCGGCAGCTGAGCTTAGCCGCTTTTGCACGCCCCCTTCTCCCTAGCCGGGCAAGATTGAGCTCACACCTGAGCCCACTGGTGGCCAGCCGGCTTCCGCCCCTGCCAGCAGAACCGCGCTTTTGTCTCCCGCTGCCGCCCGTTCTCCGGTGCGCCCTCAGCCGTGTGGGTGGGGGCGTTGCAGCTCGGACCCTAAGACTCACTACCGTAGACCCGAAAGCTCCCTCCTTCTATGCGACTCTGCTCTGAATGCCGCGGGGGGGCTTGTTTGGCTGCTCTCCTGCTTCCCTTTGCTGGTATTGCTTTTTCCGGGGGAAATATTCACTTCAGCTTTGGGGAGTGACTCGTCCCAGGGGTTAGAGTGGCTATCTCCCAAAAATGTTTCTCCCTATGCCTCCTAGATTGCACTCTCTTCCTGTTACTGTGGTTCTCTCCCCTCTCCCTCCGTCTCCAGGAGCCCCGGGTGAGTGTTTGTGAGAGAGATGTTCTGTGTGGTCCCTTTAAGAAGGATCCTGGGTCTGAGAAATCAGACTCTCTCACAAACAGTATCCTGACTTGTTTCAAGCTAAATACTGTCCTTATGCTTCTTCTGGGCTCTGGGGCTGCAGGCTGGGGCTTTGTTCCTGGGGCTCAGGGCCCTTTCCCCTCTGCTAAACTCACTTCCCGCCACGCGAGTCTCTCCCTGCTGCCGTTCGCTCCGAGAAGCTGGGCAGCCCTCTCCGCGTTTCCGCTTTTCCTACCAGTCTCTGGGTGGCTTCTTCAGCGTTCCTGGGTTGAAGAGTCCTTTTAGTTTAGTCCAAAGTTGGTTTTTCCAGTTGATAGTTCATAAAATTAGTTTGTAATCCACATTGGTTCTGGGAGGTAGATGCTGGTACGTTCGCCTACTCCAGCGCCATCTTGTCTCTCCGGGATTATTCTTTTGAGTTCCTTCTCAGTTGTTTCATTTTTGGCATATAGAAAGGCTATTGACTTCTGAATGTTAATTTTGTATCCTGCGACCTTACTGTATTGGCTTATTGTTTCTAGTAGTCTTTTTGTGGATTCTTTGGGGTTTTCGATGTATAGGATCATATCATCTGCAAAAAGTGATACCTTTACTTCTTCTTTTCCGATATGGATGCCTTTTATTTCTTTGTCTTGTCTGATTGCTGTGGCGAGAACCTCTAGTACCACATTAAATAAGAGTAGAGAGAGTGGACAACCCTGTCTTGTTCCTGATTTAAGGGGGAAAGCCTTCAGTTTAGTGCCATTTAATATGATGTTAGCTGATGGTTTATCATATATGGCCTTTATCATGTTGAGATATTTTCCTTCTATACCCATTTTGTTGAGAGTCTTAAACATAAAATTGTGTTGTATTTTATCGAAAGCCTTTTCTGCATCTATTGATAAGATCATGTGGTTTTTGTTCTTTGTTTTGTTGATATGGTGTATTACGTTAACCGTTTTACGTATGTTGAACCATCCTTGAGATTCTGGGATGAATCCCACTTGATCATGATGTATTATTTTTTTAATATGTTGTTGTATTCGATTTGCTAGTATTTTGTTTAATATTTTAGCATCTGTATTCATTAGAGATATTGGTCTGTAGTTTTCTTTTTTTGTGCCATCCTTGCCTGGTTTTTGTATGAGGGTTATGTTGGCCTCATAAAATGTGTTTGGAAGTATTGCTTCTTCTTCAATTTTTTGGAAGACTTTGAGTAGAATAGGAACCAAGTCTTCTTTGAATGTTTGATAAAATTCGCTGGTATAGCCGTCAGGGCCTGGACTTTTATTTTTGGGGAGGTTTTTAATGGTTTTTTCTATTTCTTCTCTACTGATAGGTCTGTTTAGGCTTTCTGCTTCTTCTTGACTCAGTCTAGGAAGGTTGTATTGTTCTAGGAATTTATCCATTTCTTCTAGGTTGTTGAATTTAGTGGCATAAAGTTTTTCATAGTATTCTACAATAATTCTTTGTATATCTACGGTGTCCGTGGTGATTTCTCCTCTTTCATTTTGGATTTTGTTTATATGAGTTCTTTCTTTTTTTCCTTGGTAAGTCTTGCCAAGGGTTTGTCAATTTTATTGATCTTTTCAAAGAACCAGCTCCTTGTTCTATTAATTTTTTCTATAGTTTTTTTGTTCTCTACTTCATTTATTTCTGCTCTGATTTTTATTATCTCCTTTCTTTGGCTGCTTTTGGGTTGTCTTTGTTCTTCTTTTTCTAGTTCCTTAAGGTGGGAAGTTAAGTGGTTCACTTGGGCTCTCTCTTGTTTGTTCATATATGCCTGAAGTGATATGAACTTCCCTCTTATCACTGCTTTTGCTGCATCCCATAGATTGTGATATGTCGTATTGTCATTTTCATTAGTCTGTATAAATCTTTTGATCTCTGCACTTATTTCTTCTTTGACCCATTCATTTTTTAAAAGTATGTTGTTTAGTTTCCACATTTTTGTGGGATTTTTTTCCTCTTTTTTGCAGTTGAATTCTAGTTTCAAGGCTTTATGATCAGAAAATATGCTTGGTACAACTTCAATTTTTCTGAATTTGCTGATGTTGTTTTTCTGGCCCAACATATGGACAATTCTTGAGAATGATCCATGTACACTGGAGAAAAATGTATACTCAGTCACTTTGGGATGAAATGTCCTGTAGATGTCTATCATATCCAGGTGCTCTAGTGTTTTGTTTAAGGCCACTATGTCTTTGTTGATTCTCTGTTTGGATGACCGATCTAGAGCCGTCAGCGGTCTATTGAGGTCTCCAAGTATGATTGTATTTTTTTCAGTTTTTGTTTTAAGATCAATAAGTAGCTGTCTTATATATTTTGGTGCTCCTTGATTTGGTGCATATATATTAAGAATTGTTATGTCTTCTTGATTCAGTGTCCCCTTAGCCATTATGAAATGGCCATTTTTATCTCTGAGTACTTTTCCTGTCTTGTAGTCAGCATTATCCGATATGAGTATTGCTACACCTGCTTTTTTTTGGATGTTATTTGCTTGGAGTATTGTTTTCCAGCCTTTCACTTTGAATTTGTTTTTATCCTTGTTACTTAGATGAGTTTCCTGTAGGCAGCATATAGTTGGATTTTCTTTTTTAATCCATTCTGCTACTCTGTGCCTTTTTATTGGTGAGTTTAATCCGTTTACATTTAGTGTAATTATTGATACTTGTGAGTTCCCTATTGCCATTTTATATCTTGCTTTCTGTTAGTTTTGTGTCTTGCTTGATCCTTCTCTTTCGTTTTTCTATCTTTTGTTTTTATTTGGTTGTATTCCATACATCTTTCCTCTGTTGCTATCTTTTTTATCTCATGTGCTTCTGTGGTGGTTTTTTCAATGGTGGTTACCTTTGAGTAATGAAAAGGGTCCCTACCCTGTTCATTGTAGCAAACTATTTTGTGAGTACTTTTGCACTCCATCGTCCTTTGCTACTGTTAATCTCCATCTTCTCCCCCTCTTTCTTTTTGTTGTTGTCACAGTTTAAATTTGGTTTTATTGTGTTCTTCTTGGAGCTTTTACTTGTGGCTCTGTTTTTTTTTTGTTCTTTGTATCTGATTGGAGAACCCCCTTTAATAATTCCTGGAGTGGGGGTTTTCTGATGATAAATTCCCTCATCTTTTCTGTATCTGTGAATGTTTTTATTTCTCCTTCATATTTGAAGGATAGCTTTGATGGGTATAGTATTCGTGGCTGAAAGTTTCTCTCTTTCAGGACTTTAAATATTGGGGTCCACTCTCTTCTAGCTTGTAGAGTTTCTGCTGAGAAATCTGATGATAATCTAATGGGCCTTCCTTTATATGTTGTATTCTTCTTTTCCCTGGCTGCCTTGAGAATTTTTTCTTTGCTGTTGGTTTGTGTCAATTTCATTATGATATGCCTTGGAGTAGGTTTGTTGGGGTTAAGAAAACTCGGTGTTCTGTTTGCTTCTTGAATTTGAGGCTTTAGTTCTTTCTACAGGCTTGGGAAGTTCTCATCTATTATTTGTTTGAGTATGTTCTCCATTCCATTTTCTCTCTCTTCTCCCTCTGATATACCTAATATTCTTATGTTATTCTTTTTGATGGAGTCAGATAATTCTTGTAGGGCTATCTCATTTTTTTTTAATTTTTGAGTCTCTTTCTTCTTCTCTCTGTTGTGCCTCAAGTTGCTTGTCTTCTATTTCACTAATCCTCTCTTCTATCTGACCTGTTCTATTAGCTAAGCTTGTTACTTCATTTTTCAGCTCGTGAATTGAGTTTTTCATCTCTGTTTGATTTGTTTTTATAGTTTCAATTTCTTTGGACATATATTCTTTGTGTTCATTGAGTTGTTTTCTGAGCTCCCTAAATTGCCTTTCTGTGTTTTCTTGTATATCTCGGAGGATTTTTAGGATTTCTATCTTGAATTCTCTGTCATTTAGCTCCAAGGTTTCCAATATATTAAATTTTTTCTCCATAGATTTTTCCTCATCTAGCTGTGTTACCTCTCTTTCTTTTGTATCCATGATATTCGATTTTCTCTTCCTTAATGGCATCTGAGGGTGGTTTTGTTGATAGTATTAATGAGATTTAATAAAGAATAAAAAGTTAAAAAAATAAAAAATCAAAAAGAGTTGTTTTTTTTTTAAAAAAAATAAATAATGACATAAAGAAAAATAAAATAATAATTTTTTAAAAAAGGAAATTATTCCCCCCCTCCTTTTTTCCTCTCCTCTCCCCTTTTTCTTGAGAAAATCTTGTGGTGAACTGTGAATTATAACAAACAATGCCTGTGATGGAGGTCCTGAATTGGGGAAAAGTAATAAAGGGGCAAAAAAAAAAAAAAGAAAAAAAAAGGAAAGAAAAAAAAAAGGGGGGGGCGGTATGGACCCACAAAAAGCAAATAAGGAAAAAATTTGGGTCAAGAATAAAATGATTTGCTTTTAGGTGTTGGTGTTGTCTAAGAGTTTTGATGAGAGGAATAAGAGAACAGAAAAATGGGGGGACAAATTAAAAAAATACTATTGTATTTAGTGGAACAAGAACTAGATAATATGGAGAGCCAGGGATGGGAGCACTGCTAGTGAGTTAAGAAGGTGAAGTAAAAACCCCCCAAAAATGCCACAAACATAAGTTTGAGTCCCAGATAAGATAATTTGTTTGATATTGAGGTTTGAATGAGAGGAGATGTAAAGGAGAAAGGAAGAAACTAATATAGAGGGAGAAAAGAAAGAGAGAGAGAGAAAAAAAGAGGGAACCAGTAAAAGAAGAAAAAAGAAAGGAGAGAGAGAGAGTTAAGGGTTTTGGAGTGCAACCCTCATAGAGAGAAAGGAAGAGGAGAAAAAAGTTAATGGGAGATGTAACACTTATGGGTAGTGTAGTTCAAGGAGAGGAGAGAGTAAGACCGGCAGAGAGTTAATCGGCCAAATTGGAGGAGGAAAAAAAGTATCAAGAATGAAGATAAGAGAAACAAACGAACAAATATAATAAAATGGGATAGGTTATAAAGTCTGCAGATTATTCTTGATTTTGAGAGGTTATCTTCTTGTTTTTTCTTTTCTCTCCCTCTTCCTGGTCGGTGACTCTGTACCCCAGGTTCTGCCCCTTTGGCACGCTCAGGTAGAGGTTTGCAGTTGATAAGTCTCTATGGCAATGTCATGTATTGTGCTTTAGTCTCGTTGGGAGTCAAGGCTCATTAGCTTTCATAGGCTCCGACAGTGAGAGAGTCCGTGTTCCTGGAGCCTTTCTCCTAGTCTTTCCTTCCTCAATTAGTAGCCTGATAATCCAGCTATGGGGTTGTTGCTGCCTCTGCCTGGATAGTAAGAGGTTCAAAGAGCTGGCAACTCCCCACTCTATTTCCACTCAGCACTGGGCTCTGGGTAAGGCTCAGTCAGTCAGAGCTGCTAGCATAATCAGGCGGGCTTTCCGCCCACTCAAAGACCTCTGGCTCTGCCACTCTGTCCGGTAACACAGGCGGGCACCCACTTCCGGGGTGCTTGGAGGAAACTCTCATTCACTATCTGCGCGCGCAGACCAGGATATCCGGCCAGTAGTCTCACGCTCTGAGTGAAACCCCCAACCGCATGGAAATTTGCCGCGCTGGAATTCGCTCTCGCTCCATCTCCGTGCGCGGCTTTTGCAAGGCGCTGGGGCGGCCCGAGATTCTGCTTTTGCCCACACAAAGGCCCCTGACTCTGCCCCTCTGTGCGATAACACGGGCGCGCCCTGCCGAGGCACTCGGAGGAATCGCTCACTACCTATCTGCGCGCGCACACCAGGATATGAGGCCGGCCGCGTTTCCCTGAGTGAAACCCTCACCAGCACGGAAAATTTCCACCGTTGGAATTAGTTCTTGCTCCCTCCCGTGCGCGGCTTTCCCAGGGCACTGGGGCTGCCCAGAGATTGTGCTTTCGGCCCACAGAAAGGCCTCTGACCCTGCCTCTCTGTGGGGCAACACGGACACCCACTTCTGGGGCTTAGGAAGAGATCTCTCGCCCACTAACTGCGCACCAACCAGGAGAACGGGTAAAATGGCTGCCCCGCTTGTCTTTCTTTGTTTGGGTTTGGCGCGAGTGTTAGCTTGTATTGCCCGGCTTGCCACAGGAACAGTTTTTCCTCCGCTAGGATCTCCGTGCCACAGCCTGGTTCGGCCTTTTGTGCATGGCCTGGATGTATTCACCCCCTTTGCCCGCCTCAGTTTTTATATTCACAGTTACCAGAGAAAGCTGCCCTGTTTAGGTTAGTGAGGAAGGCGGAGCATTTCTTACTCCCTATTTCCTTCAGGATTTGGTTATATATTTAGCCAATTTTTCACTCGACCATACCTTCGGGTGTATTGTGAAGCATCTGGAGGCTCCAAGTATAGGTTTTTCTGTTTCTGGTTGAAGATCTTGTTGAGTTTTGGGGGAGATTTATCGGTATCGCTTCCTAGTCCGCCATTACTCTGACGTCATCTCCCCATAGTTTTTTTTATAGTCAGGCCCTCCAACAGTGTGAGGGACAAGTGAACTGGTCCCTGTGTAAAAAGTTTGGGGACCCCTGTGTTAGATTAACTGTTATCAACAAGACTGGTGATAATGTTGGAGAGGCTGTGGAGAAAAAAGGAACCCTCACTCACTGCTGATGGAAATGCAAATTAGTACAACCATATGGAAGAAAGTATGGTGGTTCCTCAAAAAAACTAAGAATGGAACTATCATATGACCCAGCAATCCTTCTACTCATTATCTACCTCCCAATTTCAAAAACATTGGTACGTAAAGACACATGCACCCCCATGTTAATTGCAGCCTTATTCACAATGGCCAAGACATGGAAACAGCCAAAGTGTCCTTCAATAGAGGATTGAATAAAGAAGATGTGGTACATCTATATAATGGAATACTACTCAGCCATAAGAAATGATGACATAGTGCCATTTAAGACAACATATATGGACCTTGAGAACATTACACTGAGTAAAATAAGTAAATCAGAGAAAGCTCAGAACTGTATAATTTCACACATAGGTGGGATATAAAACAGACTCATGGACATAGATAAAAGTGAAGTGGTTATGAGAGGCATGACAGAGTGTGTAAAGAGGGACCAAATAAGGTGACAGAAAATGATTTGACTTTGGGTGATGGGCATACAACATAATCAACAGTTACAATGCTATAGAAATGTTTACCTGGAACCTATGTACTCTTATGGATCAATGTCATCCTGTTAAATTTAATTTTCTAAATAAAATTAAAAAATCCAAGAAAAATTATTTTCAGTCTACTTTCATTTTTTTTTCAGTATTTTTCACATTAGCACTAGGGTATTTATTATTGATTACATGGCTAACAAGACAAAGATAAGTATTGAAACACGAGTCTAATCAGGGTTACTTGCTATTAAATTTTGAAGAACAGATGCAACACATACCACCTAAGCCAGGTGTGGCCAACAGTTTTTGCCCCCGGGCCAGATTAGAAAGAAAACTTTTTTCACAGCCGGATGAAATATTAAAATTAAAAACTGTTAAATACAAAAACAATTCATTTAAGTAAACAAAATTTGGCCCTGGCTGGTTGGTTCAGCGGTAGAGCGTCGGCCTAGCGTGCGGAGGACCCGGGTTCGATTCCCGGCCAGGGCACATAGGAGAAGCGCCCATTTGCTTCTCCACTCCTCCACCGCGCTTTCCTCTCTGTCTCTCTCTTCCCCTCCCGCAGCCAAGGCTCCATTGGAGCAAACATGGCCCAGGCGCTGGGGATGGCTCTGTGGCCTCTGCCTCAGGCGCTAGAGTGGCTCTGGTCGCAACATGGCGACGCCCAGGATGGGCAGAGCATCGCCCCCTGGTGGGCAGAGCGTCGCCCCTGGTGGGCGTGCCGGGTGGATCCCGGTCGGGCGCATGCGGGAGTCTGTCTGTCTCTCCCTGTTTCCAGCTTCAGAAAAATGAAAAAAAAAAAAAAAAAAAAAAGTAAACAAAATTTTATTGTGTAATTTGTTTATGAATAAATGTAAGTAATTTAGTATAACAAATTAACAAAAAAACTAATGTGACGTGTTGAGGCACTTTGCATCGTCTATTATTTTTTTAATATCTGGCTCTATACTTGTAGTAGCTATTCTTAACACAGCCTTCAAATGTAAATCATTCAATCTTGATCTTGTACTTTTGTTTAGATTCATTAAAGAAAAAGTTTGTTTACAAATATAAGTTGAGCTGAAGATTACTAAATATTTCTTGGCAAGTCTTTTTAAATTTCCATATTTTCCATTATTCAATTGCTTATAAAAATTGCACAGATGAGTACAAAAGTTGTAAATCTTTATAATGAAATTTTTTTAAAAAATAAAGAAGTATCGCAAATCCATTCGCCAATTATTGGAAGTTAACCTTAGATTAGTCACACGTGGAATTCTTTTCTGCGTATCACTATCTTCTTAAATATTTCGATTTCCAATAATCAAAGACACTTCTGCTTCTGAGTAGCTGAGATTTTAACTTTCATTGTTGTACAATGGTTAGATATCGTAGTTTATGTATAACGAGTTAAAAGTACCACTTATTTCATTTCTACAGTGTGTTGTGTGGAGAATATTAAAAATTTAATCTCGGGCCGCATAAACTCATTACATGGGCCGGATTCGGCCCGTGGGCTGTATGTTGGCCATGCCTGACCTAAGCTCTTGTTTTCTGCTAATGTTAAATTTGTTTTATTGGAACTTTTTAGAAGGAATCTGACCTCATTTGCTGTGGTTCTAGGGAATTATCTTACATTAATGTGAGAGTCAGTGCAAAGTAATATGCCAAATGACAACAATCTATTAAACATTTTTCTTTCTTTGTATCTACTTAAGATTCACTTTTTAGGCACTCCAAAATCCTTCTGGGCCCTTAAGGGCAATACCCAACCTTCTTATGGGGTATTCGTTCAATCCTGTTCATTTACAGCAGTAATCCTAGTGGCAGCTGCTTGGGTATCTTCGGGTCTTCATACTCTCCTCTTGTGCTGATATCTGTATCTGTTGAATTTTTAGTTTTTACCTGCCTTTTAATTCTTGCAACTGCAATATTTTTTCTGTTATTTTGCTTGACTTTGAACATTGGTGGACCAAAATATCATTAACACAAGGCAAACTTTATGAAAATTTCCAAGTTGTACAGTGAAGTTAATATATTATTAACTATAAGCCAAGAATTAAAATTTATGATAGCCATCATGGTCTTACCATAGCCTCCATTGATCATTCATCCACAATGTCTTATTGGCTGTCTCTCCTTAGGCTTTCTCCTGTTACTTTTGGTCACTGCCTCATCCTCTCTCTCCTGCCTTTTCCCTGTAATCTATTGTAGTAGTTTGCCAGGGCTGCCATAACAAAATACCACAAACTGGCTTAAACAACAGAAATGTACTGTGTTCCAGTTCCAGAGTCTGGAAGTCCAAGATCAGGGTGTTGGCAGGTTTGATTTCTTCTGAGGCTTCTCTCCTTGGCTTGCAGATGGCCATCCTCCTCTTGTATCTATACATGGCCTTTCCTCTGTGTGTATCTGTACATGGCCTTTCCTCTGTGTGTATCTATACATGGCCTTTCCTCTGTGTGTGAATTGCATCCCTGGTGCATGTCCTGTGTCTTTATCTCCTCTTCTTCTATGGACAGTCTAGCAGCTTTATTTTAACTTGAGTATTCTTTAAAAGTTTTTTCAATGCATAGCTCAGGTGCAATTTTTAAAATTATAGTTTCTCCTCTAAGTAAGTTGTAGAAATACATGAATTTTTGTGCATAAAAGGAACAAATCTCGTGATTTATTCTTTTTGTCCCTAACTTCCTTTACAATCATTGGATGAGTAGAAGTTGGCTGAGATGCTTGGTTTTTCCCTCTTCAAACTCATGTATTTTCTCTTGAGTTTACTCATCTAGTTACAATAAGAACTTATAGAGATATTAATTCAGAGAGAAGAGGAAATATCTTCCCAGCTGCTAATATATCAGTCTCAAGATTTTTAAAAAAAATAGTATCCTGGCCTGACCAGGCAGTGGCACAGTAAATAGAACATCAGACTTGGATGTGGAGAACCCAGGTTTGAAACCCCAAGGTTGCCGCTTGAGCGCGTGCTCATCCAGCTTGAGCACAGAGTTGTTGTCTTGAGAGTAGGATCATAGACATGACCCCATGTTCACTGGCTTAAGCCTAAAGGTTGCTGGCTTGAAGCCCAAGGTAACTGGCTAGAGCCCAAGGTTGCTTGATTGAGCAAGGGTTCACTCGCTCTTTTGTAACTCCCCCAAGTTAAAGCACATATGAGAAAGCAATCAATGAACAACTAAGGTGCTGCAACAAAGAATTGATACTTTTCATCTCTCTTCCTTCCTGTCCATATCTGTCCCTCTCTCTGACTCTGTCTCTGTCAAAAAAAAAAAAAAAAAAAAAAAAGGAAAAGTATTCCGTACGTAACTACTACCATATTTATTTATTTATTTATTTATTTATTATTATTATTTTGTATTTTTCTGAAGTTGGAAACAGGGAGGCAGTCAGACAGACTCCCGCATGCGCCCGACCGGGATCCACTGGCATGCCCACCAGGGGGCGATGCTCTGCCCGTCTGGGCCGTTGCTCTGTTGCAACTAGAGCCACTCTAGCGCCTGAGGAAGAGGCCATAGAGCCATCCCCAGTGCCCGGGCCAACTTTGCTCCAATGGAGCCTTGGCTGTGGGAGGGGAAGAGAGAGGCAGAAAGGAAGGAGAGGGGTAGGGGTAGAGAAGCAGATGGGCGCTTCTCCTGTGTGCCCTGGCCGAGAATCGAACCTGGGACTCCTGCATGCCAGGCCGACGCTCTACCACTGAGCCAACTGGTCAGGGTATTTATTTTATTTTTTTACAGAGACAGAGAGAGAGAGAGTCAGAGAGAGGGACAGATAGGGACAGACAGATAGGAACGGAGAGAGATGAGAAGAATCAATCATCAGTTTTTTTGTTGTGTCACCTTAGTTGTTCATTGATTGCTTTTTCATATGTGCCTTGACCACGGGCCTTCAGCAGACCAAGTAACCCCTTGCCCGAGCCAGCGATCTTGGGTCTAAGCTGGTGAGCTTTTTGCTCAAACCAGATGAGCCCGCACTCAAGCTGGCGACCTCGGGGTCTCGAACCTGGGTCTTCCTTACCCCAGTCCAATGCTCTATCCACTGTGCCACTGCCTGGTCAGGCTCTGCTACCATATTTTAATAAGCCAAAAGGATGTAGCTGATTCTCTACACCTCTCCTTCCCCAATCTCTCCTATTCTTATAGCCTTTTCTTTAATTCTTTGGGGGACTTCTTCAACTCAAGGGAACACTCAGCACTTATTCACTCAAGCAATCTTTATGAGCAAATTGGTCTATATTGTCTTTTTTTTTTTGTATTTTTCTGAAGCTGGAAACGGGGAGAGACAGTCAGACTCCCGCATGCGCCTGACCGGGATCCACCCGGCACGCCCACCAGAGGCTACGCTCTGCCCACCAGGGGCGATGCTCTGCCCCTCCGGGGTGTCGCTCTGCCACGACCAGAGCCACTCTAGCTCCTGGGGCAGAGGCCAAGGAGCCATCCCCAGCGCCTGGGCCATCCTTGCTCCAATGGAGCCTTGGCTGCAGGAGGGGAAGAGAGAGACAGAGAGGAAGGAGGGGGTGGGGGTGGAGAAGCAAATGGGCGCTTCTCCTATGTGCCCTGGCTGGGAATCGAACCCAGGTCCCCCTCACACCAGGCCTACGCTCTACCGCTGAGCCAACCGGCCAGGCCTGTCTTTCTTCTTTACATCATTCCTGCAAAGTGGGCATTATTAAACATATTATATAGATGAGGGGTTATAGGTCAAGGTCTCTTATGGTCTCAGTCTCATGCTCTTTAGTGACAGAATATGAATTTGACCTATGCCTGGCAGGTCCTAATGTCCCTGCTTTTTTCACAGCACAGAATGGCAAACATGAGACTTCTGCTTTTTAAACTCTTAAAAGAGTTTGGAATTTTCAGCATTCTTAGTCTTGTCTTTAAATATTTGAATACTGTAAAGTTTCTCCCTGTTTATGCTCCTCCTCTTTTTTTTTTTTTTAAGAATTAAAGAATATTGGAGAGGAATTATCCCTAATCTCACAATCCTCTAACATTACTCTCATTAACTTTGCATTTTACCTTTTCATGTTGGATGATGTTAATTTACATGTTGATTATGTCCTATTTAGGCAAGCAGAGAAGTGAGTCATGCCAGTCAAGTGAGTCATACACCACAGGAGGTGCACAGCAGTGGTGGGAAGGGGTCCTGGGTCAGTGCCAGACAGAGGAGATGATTGTGACATTGTTCTGGGAAGCAACAAGTTAGTGAAAGTTTTGGGAAAGAAACACAATATTCATGAACCAAGAAATAGTTCAAAAGGGGAACAAGATGAGAAGCCCAGTAGGAGAGTTAAGAGAATCAAATAAATGGCCTTACTGGCCAAAGGAAATAAATGTAGATAGGTTGAAGGGTAGTTCAAGAACAAAACCTTTGCCTGTGATAATATTCTCCTTAATGCATTTCTTAGTATGTGTCATTAAGGCTCAATTAAAATATCACTATGAGTAGAAATTTTAGATCTATTGCTCTATAACAAATGATGATTATAGGTATCCAAGTTAATTGCTAGATGATATTATATGGTTCTTACAAATTCTTTTTTTTTCCCCTAACTCATCATGGTGGGGAAGAGAAACATATTATTAATAATAAGTTTTTATTGAATGCTTAAATTCTCCTGACAACTTTATGAGAGAAGTATGTCATTATTCCCATTGTACTAATGAGAAAGTAGAGGCACAGGAATGCTTAGTAATTTTCCCATTGTAGACATGGCTTAGTGGCATGGTGAGGATTTGCACTGATTACTATGCAATGTGTTGAGATAAAGTAGTGATACAGTATAAACAAATGAGGATTCAATGAATTTTGCCTGGACAAGAATTAGGAAGAACTATGTTAATGAGATGACATATTGCTTATGGATTGTCCCATAACTTGGTACCCATATATATATATTACTTCTGATTGTACTCTCACATAAATATTACCCTTGATAGTGCTCTCATTTCCCAGACACAGAAACTAATATATCATATGAGGAAATATTCATTCTGATTTTTCTTTTACTAAGAAACCCCAAGTCTTAAAGACACTCCCATTCCATAGGACTGAGTTGTTCCATTCAGGTTAATGTTTGTTTCAGAACTTCTAGGTATCATGTACAATAATAATTTACTCCTTGCACTGAAAATTTTGTAAAAAATAATAAAGTTGTATATCACTTACATTTAGAGATGGATGAGTCTTTTATCTCCTCGTCCCCACAGCGTCACTCTCTACTAGTAATTTGGGACTGTTCAGAAAAGTTTTGCCACACATATAAACAATTATGAACAAACCGATATAAAAGCAGTTATTTAATCTTATTCAGTTCTTTGTTTTTTTTTGTCATTCTACAAGGTTCACGTTAAGTCAGTCATGGCAATAGTCCCATGTAGGATGAGCCAACTTTCTAATAGGCTCAGGCAAGAGTTTGTTTTTTTGTTTGTTTGTTTGTTTTTTATTTATTCTTTTTGGTGTATGTGTATGTGCACCCATAATGGGTGGGACACAGGATCTCTTCAAAATCCAGGTCAAGAGCCTCGCTCTGTAGATGTCAGACTCTTGGGTTTGCCAGATTTTTATACTTTTTAAATTTAAGGGCAGTAGTGCTTATACAGACTTTCCAGCTAACTATATTATGCGACTACTAGTCACATAACAAACGATTATTTATGTTATCCTTAATGCTGTTTTAGAAACCTTTTGGTGGAGATTTAGTGAATGATATTTGGAGCACTTGCTGAAAGCAGCTCAGGAATGTGAACTCCTGATTATAGTTCTCTAAACTGTTAAAGCACTCAGGTGAGAATTACTGCTCAGAATATGACAAATATTAACTAATTGTCCCCAGGATGTTAGTTCAAGTTCACACACATTTTTCTCTCTCTCTCTCTCAGACACACACACACACACACACACACACACACACACACACACTGTACTGATAATTTCAATGCCTTGAATGTGCAATATAATACTAAATCTTTTCCCTGACCTTTAGGTCAATACATTATCTTCCCATATTATTCTCTTATCTCTCTCCTAACTCACTCTACTCCAGGCATACTGGCATCTATATGTTTTGGCCATTTCTCCAACTGCTCTGCCTACACCTGCATAGCACTTTTGAATCTGTAGTTTGTTCTGCCCAGAATACTCCCTCAAATACCCCTGTGGCTAGTGCCTTCACATTTGTGTCTCCAGCAGATATCACTTCCATAAGAGGGCTTTCCTGGTCACCCTAGCACTTCTCACACTTCATCCTCTTCCTACTTTTTCTTTTTCATAGAATTGACCCTCAGTTAGCATCTTGTTAACCTTTAACTAATGGATTTGTTTGTTGTCTGTTTCCTTCAGTAGAACATAAGACTTATGAGAGTAGGACATTTTCTCTTTGGTTCACTGCTTTATCACTAGTGCCTGGCCCAATGCCTGGAAGATGGTAGATGCTCAACATTTTTATGCCGAATGAATGGATGAAACTGTATTCATTCCAACCATAACTTTACTTATATTCTATTATGCTATAGCTTTCTTAACTCACTAAAACTCAATGTTAAGTGATGCTTAAGTGATACTTTGAAATGGGAACCATATCACAACGTAGTAGCAGCTGATGTTGAAGTGACCCAGCCCTGATACCTGTGACATTCATTTCTCCGTTTCATTTGTTTATACAACACATAGTTCTGAAGCACTATGTGGCAGGCACAGTGATAGCTCACTACCAAAGGTAGGAGTCTTTGTCTTCATCAGGTAAAAGTTTATCAGGGAAAAGAGACAATTAAACAAACCATTAAAATCAGTCATACTAAATGCTGTTATAATTTCAGGATGCTATGGGCAGTGTGTGCTAAAATTGACTCGTACTGGTTCTTGAGAGCTGATTGTTAAATTTCCAGGAATTTTGCAAACTGGTTATTAAGCACAGCTATTATTAAAAATTAAAGGCCATGGCCAGTTTGCTCAGTGGATAGAGCATGGCCCAGCGTGTGGATGTCCCTGATTCGATCCCATTGAAGGGACACATAAGAAGTGATCATCTGCTTCTATTCCCCTCTCTCTCCTCTTTCTCTCTCTCTTTTCCCATTTGGGATCCAGTGGCTCGATTGGTTCAAACATCAGCCCTGAGCGCTGAGTATAGCTTGGTTGATTCGAGCATTAGCTCCAGACGGGGGTTGCCAAGTGGATCTCTTTCCAGGCACATGCAGGAGTCACTCTCACTATCTTCCCCTCCTCTCAAAACAAACAAACAAACAAACAAAAAACCAAAAATAAACTTATGTAAACTTATAATTAAACTATATTAAAAACAAAGATAATACAGGCTCAAAACTCATCAGTTTCTAATTATCTTGCTCGTGACACCGTATTTACGTTTATTATATCTGTTTGGTAGAATTGCTATACAATGCTGTGCTACTGTGCGCTTTCCCCAACTCTGCATTTACTACAGTTAAACTTCTCCACCTACTCAGGAGTACTTTTTCCAAAACTTTCTGGACTAATATCTTCATCTTCAGGTTTTATCTTCTAGTTTTCTTATCCTTTCTCCTATATTTCCATTGCTTTATTCTAATCTTTTCCCGTTAGTCCCAATACTTTCACATATTCCTGTAATGGAGTTAATGACAGTTTCTTTGACCTTTTCTCCTGCTCCCTGAATTGTCTTGGTTTAATGCAAATTCTTTCTTTTAAAAAATATTTTTTTGTTTTAATCTTCCAAGTTGGAGGCCTCACTCATACTCTTGCGTGATTTTTGGCCATAAGTTGCTGTTTAAGAGTGAGGACCTAAAGAATGTTAGATAGCACTTACTATGCATCGGGCATTGTCCTGAGACCTGTGCATAATTAGCACATTTAACCTTGTTATAGGCTAAAGTTCTAACTACTAGTACCTTAGAATGTGACTATATTTGAAGATAGGGGTTTTAAAAGGTTAAATGAGGGCATGTGGTGGGCCTTAATCCAATGTGATTGGTGTTTTTATAAGAATAGGTTATAGGCACAGGCACACACAGAGTTAAGACCATGTGAGGACACAGAGAGCAGGTAGCCATCTATAAGCAAAGAAGAGAGGCCTCAGAGGGAATCAATCTTGCTGACGCCTTGACCTTTAACTTCTAGCCTCTAGAACTGTGAGACAATAAATTTCTGTTGTTTAAACACCCCCCCCCCACACACACACACACACTGCTTGTCCTCCCAGTGTGTGGTATTTTGTTATGGCAGCTCTAGCAAACTAATACAGATTGCAACAATAACCAAGGGAAGAAACCATTGTCATCCCACATCACATATGAATAAGCAGAGAGATGGGGAGGTTAAGTAATAACTCCAAGTCAAATAGGGGGCTTGGTGAAGACTGGATTTGAATCCAGATAGTTGTCTTCAGAGCTTTTTTTTTTTTTTTTTTCCTCTCATTTTTCTGAAGCTGGAAACAGGGAGAGACAGTCAGACAGACTCTCGCATGTGCCCGACCGGGATCCACCCGGCACGCCCACCATGGGGCGAAGCTCTGCCCACCAGGGGGCGATGCTCTGCCCATCCTGGGCGTCGCCATGTTGCGACCAGAGCCACTCTAGCGCCTGAGGCAGAGGCCACAGAGCCATCCCCAGCGCCCGGGCCATGTCATGTTTGCTCCAATGGAGCCTTGGCTGCGGGAGGGTAAGAGAGAGACAGAGAGGAAAGCGCAGTGGAGGGGTGGAGAAGCAAATGGGCGCTTCTTCTGTGTGCCCTGGCCGGGAATCGAACCTGGGTCCTCCGCACGCTAGGCCGACGCTCTACCGCTGAGCCAACCGGCCAGGGCTGTCTTCAGAGCTTTTAACCAGCATCTTTACTGCCTCTCTGATTGAGCATTCTCTGTCTTTGGGTGTGGCTTGTTTTCTAGTGGATTTTGTTACTGTACATTTTCTCAGAGTTAAGTTGTCCTTTTTTAATTAGCACACTTCGTGTCTCTCTCTCCAGCACTTGTCTTTATGGCCAATTTAGAGATGAGTCCTTCAGACTCTTACATCGTGAATATATTTCTGGCTCTGGCATTTGAAATGTGGGCCAACGAAGGGAAGAAAGGAGCAAAATTTTATAGTTCACAAAGCAGACTTCATTTAATAGCATTTTCAGCCCCAGATTTCTTCATACTCATTCCAGCCAGTGTTTCCAAATCTGGAGCCTTTCTGATTGAATGCCTCCTGGGAATATTCCTTCACTCTACACAGTGGCAGCACAGGCAGTAGGGATGAGGAGGACTTGGTGCCCTCAACAATAAAGTGGAGGAAATTATGTTGTCTTTTCAATATAGGCTTTCAACTAGTTTCCTGATATAAGCCTCCTACCTCAATGTCATCATCAAAAAATACCTAATTCTTTAACTCCTGAGCCTTTCTAATCTTCTAGAAGAGGATCAGCTATCGTCCTCTCTGTCCTGAGGTTGCCACTTCCTCTATCAACCACCTCAGTTGCTAACGTTCTTTTCACTTCCCACCATCAAATGTGCTGACATCTTTGGTCCAATGCTGCTTCCTTTTCTATTTTCCCTCTCTGAATTTACAGCTGTGATATGTTCTGTGGTAATGTTAGCGAGTTTAGGAAGAGAAATAAGATATGCCTTTAATCTGACATATTTTCCTAGAGCTTATCATACTACCTGTACTATAAAATTGCTCAAGTACTGGTTTTTTATTTCATTTGTACTTTCTTCTGCTGTTGACTTGACTAAATAGTTTATATTAGACAGGAAGAACATAGCAAGTAGACATCTTTTGATTTAATTCAGACTTGCTTTGCCAGTATTGAACTAGGATGGATCATATATGTCTGTTCTCAGAACCACACAGACTTGATTCTGAGAGAGTAACAGGGCATGCTATTCCCATTCAAGTAGATTGCCTACACACACCAGGCTTGCCCAACCAATAATATTATTTGACTTGTGAAAAATATTTTATTTTCCTTTTAGAAAGTCTTTTCTAGTAAAACAAATGATCTGACCAATCAGTCAACAAATTGACACTTTTTGGGCTGTCTACAGACTGGCAGGACACCATATGTATGACACCATCCATCTGACAACATACAGACACACTGTTGAATTTAATTACATTGTTTATTTATTTAACAACAAGAATCAGAAACTTAATGAAGGGATGTGACTAAATATGGAGATTGAGCAAATTAGCATTACTTAGTGCAGTGACTACTGGCCTGCATATCCCCTTCTAAGGGAAGAGGGTTTGTAGAAAGTTATCAGTGACACCAGAGCAGGATACGGGTGTGCTGAAAATGAGAAACTAAAAATTTCTAGACTACCTTTTTTTCTTTAAATTTCAGAAGATTGACCGGCTGGCTCAGTGGTAAAGTGCTGACCAAGAGTGTGGATGTCTCGGGTTGAATTCCAGGTCAGGGCACACACAAGTGACCATCTGCTTCTCCTCCCCTCCCCCTCTCCCTTTTCTCTCTCTCTATCTCTCTCTTCCCCCTGTCACAGCCATGACTTGATTGGTTCCCCAGCATCTCCAGGTGCTAAGGAGGGCTTTGTGGAGCCTTCACCTCAGGCACTAAAAATAGCTTGGTTGCAAGCATCAGCCCTAAACCAAAATTGCAGGATAGATCCCAGTTGGGACGCATACAGGAGTATGTCTCTCTGCCGCTCTGCCTCTCACTGATTTAAAAAAATATAAAAGAAAAAGGAAAGAAAGTAAAAAAGTGGGAGTATATTACAGAGCTGTGTTTGCAGAGGCTATTTTGGCATTTCTAGTCTTTCATCTTTTAAACTTCTGAGTATCCCAGCTTGTACTATGTAATGACGTTGACACTAGGTTTTCATTTTTTCGTGGAAGGCTATCCATTTTAAATAGTTTGTGGCCATGATTTAAATGTTCTTGGATTCCCATGAGTATCTTGCTGTAGAATTTAAATAAAACACTTTATATAAAATAATTTTGGGAATAATTCTACACTTTTGATATGCTTGTCTAAGCACTCATTTGTCTGGAACAAGAAAAATTCTCTATGAATTTGTATCATTTTAACCCCTAGGAAGAGAATGTGGACAGGCAGATAGATTTCAAGTGTAACATCTATTGAGTTATATAAAGAGCCATTGGCTTTCCTAATGAAACCATTGACTTGTCAAAAAGATGTAATGCTTGGGTGTTTTTAAAATTGTTTAAAATCCAATGAAACATAATTTCCCACTTTAGGCTGTAGAAAATTTTCTTGATAGTTTTTTAGCCATTATGCAACTGGGAAGAGACAAGTAGAGAATGCTTTCTTTGTGCCAAGGCTAGAATAATGTAAAAAGCCGCAGACCTTGGGCAAATTATTCTACTTTTCTAAGTGTGTTGAGAAGTCTGAATTTAATTAGGAATTGATGGAGTGAGCAGTACTATTTTATAGCAATGGTGATTTAAAAAATTTTTCCTTGTGAAAACATTACAAAAAAAGTTTTAGTTTTAGTTAAAATAAGATTTTATTATCAGAAGGATATGAGGAGCCAGGCAGAAAATTCTCTAAATACAGTCTTCCAAAAGTAGGGCCTTGTTGGGCAAATAAGTTTGTAAAATTTATGTTATTTAAGTTTGCTCACTTTTATTGTTAGAAATGGTGATGGGCAACCACAACTGTGCTTGCCCTCAGAGCAGGGCAGTTGAATGTGGATTGCATTCCTGCTTGGGAACGGCATTGTTATGCTAATGTTGCTGGAGGAGGGGTCTTTGTGGGCCCAGGTAGTTTTTTAGAAAGAGGAAGAAGGAGAAGAAGTAGAAGCCAAGATGGAAGGGAAGGAGAGAGAAGACAGCAGAGTAAGAAGCCATGTTGGCAGATGGGGAACCAGAGGTGACTAAGCTGGTGGGGGCTTTTGATTCTAGGAGAACCTGGATGTGTCAGTGGCTTTGAGAGCCCTGAATGGAAAAGGAAATGTTTTCCTCCTGTGTGTGTGTTTTACTTCCAGCCAGTTGCAAGGCTAGAATAAGAAATGGCCCACCATTTTTCGACTCCACTATTTCTTTACCGTCTGCCCGAATCTAATGGGAACCTGCATGTGAATGGCCATGATGGGGGCGGCCGCTGGCCTTACAGATCTTTTAAATGAAATTTAAAAGGTGGTATGTTGATATGCCTGTTAAGACTATTATGAGAAGACTTGAGAGGAAGCGGGGCGAAAGCAAGAATGACAGACAGACTTACAGAGAAGAAAATGAAGGGCAGTCCCTTTGTTTAAATTCACTTCTGCATTAGCCTCTACAGCTTTGCACTCACATTAGAATATGGCTAAGCTTCAGCATGCCATGTACTTTCATAAAGCTTCAGCATGCTTTATAAATATACACCAGGACAAAAATACCTTTATGAATCTTACTGAACAAATGTAATTTGTCCCAGCCTTAGGCTACCTGTATAATGGGACATCCAAATCCAGTAATTTTTCAAGGACTTTTCTTCCTTTTCTCTGCATAAGAATCAGCCTCTGGTTTGGACCCATTTTGGTCACCACTGAAACACTCATCCAAGCACTGATGAACATTCTCAAATGGGTAACTCCACCGGCTTCTCTTTGCTAAGCTTGGCTCTCAGTGCGTTCACTGCATGAGGTGAGGGTACTTAGCGGCTTGATTCTGATTCATGCTACCACTGTATTCAGAGGTTGGGGTCTTGCAGTCCAAGGCTGCTGTCCTGGGTGGGATACAGAGCTTTGTTTCTTATGTAAATTGCCACCTATCCAGATTTTTAAACTCAAGGAATCCAACTCTCCTGGAGTGAGACCACACCTCCCAAGATCCCTTACCAGCCACTAATTGGACAATTTCCTTTCTCCTATTCTAGCCCTGAACTTTGCAAAAATATTAACAACTCCCTGAGCAAGAGAGAGCCCAGCATTAAAAAAAAAAGAGGTCAGGTAATTTTTTTTATTATTATGATTCAGTGAAAGGAGGGAAGCAAAGAGACAGACTCCTGCATGCTGCCCAGACAGGATTGACCTGGCAAGCCCACCAGGGGGCAATGCTCTGCCTTTCTGGGGCATTGCTCCATTGCTCAGTGACCGAGCTTTTTTTAGTGCTTGAGGCGGAGGTCATAGAGCCATCCTCAATGCCCAGAGCCAACTCACTCCAATAAATCCAAGGCTGCAGCGGGGGGAGGGTGGGAACAGAGAGAAAGAGAGAGAGAGAGAGAGAGAAGTGAGAGGGGGAGGAGGGGAGAAACAGATGGGTGCTTCTCCTGTGTGTCCTGACAGGGAATCCAACTGAGACACCCACACACCAGACCTTCTCTCTACTACTGAGCAACCTGGCCAGGGCTTAGCTATAATTTTTATTTGAGAAAATGACCTTTTCAGTCTTTTGTTAATGAGTTCATTTAGCAGTGGGAGAAATTCATTGAGATTTTATTTTGTTTTATTTTGCCACTTACCAATAGTTGCAGATTATCACAGACATAATACGATGGTAATGCAGTTGCAATTGCAATTCTGGGTACGGTATCTTCACCAGCGCAGCATATAAATGTAGCCCCTGGTTTGGTCTAGAGTTATGGAGCTATTAAATGCTTTTTAACATCTCTATTAGCTAAATTAATAAGACATACTTTGGTTTCAAGTAACAGGGAGAGCAAAATACTGACTTGTTTAAGGATTATATATGTCAACTCACTTCATCTCTATTGTAATGTGGCTGGGAGGGAACTTGATTTTCTTGGTACCCTATAGCACATTATGCTAGTGCATTATTTTGATAAAATTATGCTAATTGGACTACTGAGCAGGAACATCTAGCACCAATATGCCTTCATCAGACACACATGTGTAGGGGGTGGGAGGCGGGGGAAGTAAAAAACCCTGCCAATGTCCAGGGTCTGTTACATAGTCAAAGTATCAATATAACTGCTAGTGTTGGTTATATTAGGAATAGGCCTTCTAAACTGAAATACAAGTTTCTGTACCTTGCATGGCCCGCTACAAAGAAGAAGGCACTATATTTTCAAGCCTATATGGGTCTGGGAGGCTGCATATATCACAGTGGGAATGCTGGTCCTACCATTAGTTGGAGAATCTGTAAGGCTGCCAGTGTTGATGTAAGAAAAACAACCAAGGCTTTCAGCAAGTCTCTGTTGCTCATGCTTGTGACCTATTAGACCCAGTGGTTAGTGTTAAACATTTATTTCAGACAGAGAGCTTGTGCAGAGCTCTGGCAAGCTCACAGTGCGGACCTTTAGGTATTTGGAAACTTGGCCTGTTCTGACAGCTATTCACCACTTGAAAAATACCTTTTAGTTTGCTGCTGGGCCTGCACAGATTGAACACCAGACCTCTGAATGTAAGTGAGTATGTGACCCTAACTGCTCACTATGAACTGGATGTTATATAATATCTTGCACCATAAATTTTGACACGGGCATACCATTTCAGTGTAAAATGAAAATGACATACATGAGACATGTCCAAGAAAAGTCAGATGGCACAATTAAATGGCATTAACTCCCATAGTAGCTACCCTTAACTGCTTTCCTGACTTTTCCTCAGGTCACACCTGTAGTCTGTGAGGGAATTCTCTATGACCAAGATTAAGGTGGAGGAAATAAAACAGACATGGTTTATGAGTAGACAGCACAGGGCATCAAACAGAAATGGATAGCTGCTGAATTACAGCTTCACTTAAGGGTGGCACTGAAAAACAACGATGCAGAAAATTTTTGCATGAGCAGAATTTTGGGAAGTCATCTTGTTGTTCCATTGATGTGAAAGGAGAAATAGACTGAAGTATGAATTTTCATAAACTGGATAGGACAGCAGTTAAGGTTTGGAAGAACAAAATGGGAAGATTGGTGACAAGATCTGGGGGAGAGGTATGTGGGTGGGACTCTCAGCATGGTCATGGGTGGGAGGATATGTGTTCCATATAAATGCCTATTAGAGGGTATCCCAGTAGTGAATGAGTGCTTTCAATAATTTAATGGATAAGATGATCTCCTAAGGATGTCAGTCAGCCTCTTATCCCAACCATTTATATGATCAGTCAATGGAGGTATATAAAATAAATATAATAGCAGGAATGAAGACTGTGCATAAGGTCCACCAACATGGGCACATTCTCACCAAGGCTGATATGACTACTCCATCAGTGTGTGTCCAGTCTGCCTATAGCAGAGGCCATTGCTGAGCTCCCAGTATGACACTTCATGATGTTCAGGTCAGTTTTATAGAGCTGTTGAATGGCATCTGAAGGCTCACTTTTGGCACCATCTGAAGGTAAATCCTATGAGGACAGGGTGCTGTCTATAGGATGCAGTATATGCCTTTAATCAGTAGCCACTAAAAGGTACCATATTTTCCAGTGCTGAGAAACATGTGTCCAAGAGCCAAGGGCTGTCCCTGAGCATAAACTTTCCAACTATTATACCAAATATATATATTTGAGGGAGTTTTTTCTCTATCCATGTAAACTCGGTCTCATTGGGCTTATAGTGCTGGAGGAAGGAATCAATCAGTTAGGAAATTCAATAGCAATTTCATTGAATTAGAAGTGGAGACTGCCTACTGGGCATTTTAGGCTAATGAAGCATAGACAGAGAAGAGGTTATTGTACTGGCTGGATGATAATTCTGATTACCAAAGGAAAATTGAGTTATTGCTATACAGTGGGCATGAGGAAGATTATTTCAAAATCCAAATGGGGTTCTTAGCTACTTAGCACTGTACAGCTTTATGGTCCTTGGCAACAGAAACTGTGGCAACACAATAAATATAGGACCACCAAAAGACTCAGCTCCAAAAGACTACAGCTCTGACTCAGGCAACCAGTTAAGAACCCATCCAACCAATATGGTCTGCACAGCTGTAGATTTTAGTCTGTTCTTCTATAAGATATGTTTCTAAGAAATCTCAAGGTATGGAAAATTGAGTAATACAGATGTTTCAATAAAAATGTGCTTAAAACTATAATACCTACAAGGCATTGCTAAGAGAAATAAAAAAAGACACAATGAGATGGAAAAATATTCCTTGTTCTTGGATAGGAAGAATAAATATAATTAAAATGGCCATATTACCCAAAGTAATATATAAATTTAATGCAATTCTCATCAAAATTCCTATGACATATTTTAAAGAAATGGAAGAAAAAATCATAAGATTTATATGGAACTATAAAAAACCTCGAATAGCCAAAGCAATCCTAAGGAAAAAGAATGAAGCTGGGGGCATTACAATACCTGACTTTAAACTATATTATAGGGCCACGATAATCAAAACAGCATGGTATTGGCAAAAAAATAGACACTCAGACCAATGGAACAGAATAGAAAGCCCAGAAATAAAACCACATATATATAGTCAAATAATCTTTGATAAAGGGGCCAACAACACACAATGGAGAAAAGAAAGCCTCTTCAACAAATGGTGTTGGGAAAACTGGAAAGCCACATGCAAAAGAATGAAACTCGACTACAGCCTGTCCCCGTGTACTAAAATTAATTCAAAATGGATCAAAGACCTAAATATAAGACCTGAAACAATAAAGTACATAGAAGAAGACATAGGTACTAAAATCATGGACCTGGGTTTTAAAGAACATTTTATGAACTTGACTCCAATGGCAAGAGAAGTGAAGGCAAAGATAAATGAATGGGACTACATCAGAATAAAAAGTTTTTGCTCAGCAAGAGAAACTGATATCAAAATAAACAGACAGCCAACTATATGGGAACTGATATTTTCAAACGACAGCTCAGATAAGGGCCTAATATCCAAAATTTACAAAGAACTCATAAAACTCAACAACAAACAAACAAACAATCCAATAAAAAAATGGGAAGAGGACATGAACAGACACTTCTCCCAGGAAGAAATACAAATGGCCAACAGATATATGAAAAGATGCTCAGCTTCATTAGTTATTAGAGAAATGCAAATCAAAACTACAATGAGATACCACCTCACCCCTGTTAGATTAGCTATTATCAACAAGACGGGTAATAGCAAATGTTGGAAAGGCTGTGGAGAAAAAGGAACCCTCATACACTGTTGGTGGGAATGTAAAGTAGTACAACCATTATGGAGGAAAGTATGGTGGTTCCTCAAAAAACTGCAAATAGAACTACCTTATGACCCAGCAATCCCTCTACTGGGTATATACCCCAAAACCTCAGAATCATTGATACGTCAAGACACATGTAGCCCCATGTTCATTGCAGCACTGTTCACAGTGGCCAAGACATGGAAACAACCAAAAAGCCCTTCAATAGAAGACTGGATAAAGAAGATGTGGCACATATACACTATGGAATACTACTCAGCCATAAGAAATGATGACATCAGATCATTTACAGCAAAATGGTGGGATCTTGATAACATTATACGGAGTGAAATAAGTAAATCAGAAAAAAACAAGAACTACATGATTCCATACATTGGTGGAACATAAAAATGAGACTAAGAGACATGGACAAGAGTGTGGTGGTTACCAGGGGTGGGGGAAGGGAGGACGCAGGAGGGAGGGAGGGAGAGAGTTAGGGGGAGGGGGAGGGGCACAGAGAAAACTAGACAGAGGGTGACGGAGGACAATCTGACTCTGGGCGAGGGGTATGCAACATAATTTAATGACAAGATAACCTAGATATGTTTTCTTTGAATATATGTACCCTGAATTATTAATGTCATCCCATTAACATTAATAAAAATTTATAAAAACAAACAAACAAACAAAACTAGAATACATAAAAATAGCAAGAATAATGTTATTTTTTCCAAAATAATTTAGTAACCAAGTGTTTTCCAAGTTGTAAGAAGGCTTTATTATTATATGCTAAGATAAATTGGCTTACCAAAACAAATAGAAACAGACTTGGACACATCTTCCTTACTCTTTCATTGATACAATTTATAGCCTCTGGGTTTCTTCTGTTACCTCTAGTTTTGCCTTGCTCTTATGATTGTGCTTGCAGCACAGTTTAAAATTACCCTGAACTTTAAACAAAAGAATAAAATAAAGCATGGATAAAGATCAGGTAAGGAACTGAATAGCATAACACTTATATAGATCTTTATATTTGAATCCACTGCCATCCAGAGGCCCCTGTAGCCTTCAATAATTAAGAGAAACTGCACCGAAGATGTCTAAAGCACTCTCCAAGATTGCTATGAGTTCTCAGGACCTCTTCCATTTCTTGGGCTCTTGTTTTCTCATACTCTGCACAATGATGACCTAGATATGAAATTTAATCTTTTTGCCTTTGCCTTCTTTCATACACACCCACACCATTTATGAATACAACAGATTTTATTACCAAAATAAAAAAGAGGGAAATAGCATAATCCAAATAATGAACAACTTAACTTGCATATTAGGTATTTATTCTCTTTCTCATCTGGGTGACTTCTCTATCTATAAATGGTAGAATAATTAGTTTAGATTGACTTGTCCACTAAAAATGACTAGTTTACTTAAACAAAATATTTTAAAAAATACAAATAGCAGCTTGTAGGCATTGGAGAACTAAAATAGCAGGGAAGAGCTAAAACAGTGTCTAGAGATTCTTCTTCTAAGGAGAGCTGCTGATTCTTGGAGAAGCAGTTGAGAAACAAAGATTCTAAGCAAAATGTTTTGTAGCATTACAAAGCTAAGGGGACCATAATTAAATCTAGGTCCTGCTAAATGAGAGAGGGAACATTGTTAAAACTCACATTTTTTTTGATAAGATGAAATTATAATATCACTAAATGTATTGTAACTAAGACATTGACTTGGAAATTACTTATGGGTCAGAGAAGATATCACAATTAAAATCAGAAGCTACTTGGATTGAATGACAATAAAAAAAACTATGTTTCAAAACTTGTGGGATGCCTAAACTATAAAACTTGTAGGATTACCTAAAACTAGATCATCTTAGAAGAAAACATAAGAAAAAAAACTTCATAGCATTGGTCTTAGCAATGATTTCTTAACTATGATACCAAAAGCACAGGCAACAAAAACAAAAACAGACAAACTGAACTACATCAAACTAAAAAGCTTCTTCACAACAAAGTAAACAATCAACATGATCAAAGGAAACCCTTCGAATGGGAGAAAATATTTGAAAGCGATATATCTGATAAGGAGATAATAGCCAGAATATATAAAGAATTCAACAACAACAAATTTAAAAATGCACAAAGGACTTGAATAAACATTTCTCCAAAGAAGATATACAAATGGCTAGTGAGTATATGAAAAGATGATCAACATCTCTGATAATCAGAGAAATGTAAATCAAAACCACAATGACATATCATCTCATCCTGGTTAGGATGGTCATTATAAAAAATAAAAAAACAACCAAAATAACAACTGCTGGTAAAGATGAGGAGAAATTGGAATACTTGTGCACTGATGATGGGAATGTGAAATGGTAAATCTGCTATGGGAAACAGTATGTAGGTATGTTAAAAAATTAAAAATAGAATTACCATATAATCCAGCAATTCCATGTTTAAGTATATATTCAAAAGAATTGAAAAAACAATATCTTGAAGAAATATTTGCACATCTATGATCATTGCAGCATTATTCACAATAGTCAAGAGATAGAAACAGCTTAAGTGTCCATCAACAGAAGAATGAATAAAGGAAGTGTGGTACATACACACTGGGATATTACAAAGTCTTTAAAAAGAAGGAAATTCTGTCATACACTACAACGAGGATAGACCTTAAGGGCATTCATTATGCTGCGTGATATAAGCCAGTCACAGAAAGACAAATACTATATGATTTCATTTATATGAGATATCTAAATTAGTAAAACTTATTGAAACAGAAAGTAGAATATGGTTACCATGTGGTAATTATTTCATAAGATGTACTATATATACAATATATACTATATTGTTAAATGATTACCACTTGATTTAATTATATCTCAATAAAACTGAGTAAAATAAAATTTACTCTTTTTGTTTTAAAACCTCAAACATCTTTATTTGAAGGATTCAAATTACATCTGTTGCAACCAAAGCACCAGCTCATTAATCACCTTTCTTTTCCACTCGTAACTACCTACGTAAAATATAATTCCAGGCTCCCTAACGTAATTGATTTTCTTCCTTCAAAAATTTTTTTTTAAATTTTTTTAATTTAATTTTTTTTTTAATTTTATTTTTTTAATGGGGCGACATCAATAAATCAGGATACATATATTCAAAGATAACAAGTCCAGGTTATCTTGTCGTTCAATTATGTTGCATACCCATCACCCAAAATCAGATTGTCCTCTGTCACCTTCTATCTAGTTTTCTTTGTGCCCCTCCCCCTCCCCCTTCCCCTCTCCCTCTCCCCCCTCCCCCCGTAACCACCACACTCTTGTCAATGTCTCTTAGTCCCACTTTTATGTCCCACCTACGTACGGAATAATGCAGTTCCTGGTTTTTTCTGATTTACTTATTTCACTTCGTATAATGTTATCAAGATCCCACCATTTTGCTGTAAATGATCCGATGTCATCATTTCTTATGGCTGAGTAGTATTCCATAGTGTATATGTGCCACATCTTCTTTATCCAGTCTTCTACTGAAGGGCTTTTTGGTTGTTTCCATGTCCTGACCACTGTGAACAATGCTGCAATGAACATGGGGCTGCATGTGTCTTTACGTATCAATGTTTCTGAATTTTTGGGGTATATACCCAGTAGAGGGATTGCTGGGTCATAAGGTAGTTCTATTTTCAGGGTTTTTTTTTATTTTTATTGTATTTTTCTGAAGCTGGAAACGGGGAGAGACAGTCAGACAGACTCCCGCATGCGCCTGACCGGGATCCACCCGGCATGCCCACCAGGGACAAAACTCTGCCCACCCGGGGGCGATGCTCTGCCCTTCCGGGGTGTCACTCTGCCGCGACCAGAGCCACTCTAGCACCTGGGGCAGAGGCCAAGGAGCCATCCCCAGCCCCCGGGCCATCTTTGCTCCAATGGAGCCTTGGCTGCGGGAGGGGAAGAGAGAGACAGAGAGGAAGGAGGGGAGGGGGGTGGAGAAGCAAATGGGCGCTTCTTCTATGTGCCCTGGCCAGGAATCGAACCTGGGTCCCCCGCACGCCATGTCGACGCTCTACCGCTGAGCCAACTGGCCAGGGCCTATTTTCAGTTTTTTGAGGAACCACCATACTTTCTTTCATAATGGTTGTACTACTTTACATTCCCACCAACAGTGTATGAGGGTTCCTTTTTCTCCACAGCCTCTCCAACATTTGCTATTACCTGTCTTGTTAATAATAGCTAATCTAACAGGTATGAGGTGGTATCTCATTGCCGTTTTGATTTGCATTTCTCTAATAACTAAAGAAGATGAACATTTTTTCATATATCTGTTGGCCATTTGTATTTCTTCCTGGGAGAAGTGTCTGTTCATGTCCTCTTCCCATTTTTTTATTGGACTATTTGTTTGTTTGTTGCTGAGTTTTATGAGTTCTTTGTAAATTTTGGATATTAGGCCCTTATCTGAGCTGTTGTTTGAAAATATCATTTCCCATTTAGTTGACTGTCTGTTTATTTTGTTATCAGTTTCTTTTGCTGAGCAAAAATTTCTTAGTCTGATGTAGTCCCATTTATTAATTTTAAAATTTACTCTTTAAAAGAATGGTTACCAGAGACAAGGGAAAGGAGAAGGGATTTATTGTTCAATTGTTCAAAGAACATATAGTTTTAGTTTTGCAAGATGAAAAAGCTCTAGATATCTGCTGCACAACCTTGTTTATAGTTAACATTACTGTATTCTACACTTAAAAATGGTTAATATGATAAATTTTATGTAATGTGCCTTTTATCACAACTTAAAAGTCCTGTAGAACACAGCTAAAGCTATGTTTAAAGAGAAATTTATGGCATTAAATGCATATATTAAAAAAGATTGTGCTTAACCAAGCTATGGTGAAATGGATGAAGTGTTGGCCTGGTATGCTGAGGACCCAAGTTTGAAGACTCAAGATCGCTGGCTTGAGGGCGGGGTTGCTGGTTTGAGTGTGGGATTATAGACATTACCCCAAGGTCACCGGCTTGAGCAAGGGGTCACTGGCACAGCTGGAGCCTCCCCTCCAATCAAGGTGCATATGAGAAGGCAATCAATGAATAACTAAGGTACCGCAGCTATGCGTTGATGCCTCTCATCTCTTTCTCTTCCTGTTTGTCTCTCTCTAGCTAAAAAAAAAAGAAAGAAAAGAAAAATGGAAATTTAACAACATAAGCATCTGTTTAAATAAATTAGAAAGAGGAGAGTAAAAAAAAAACAAGAATAAAAGTAAAATTCCAAATAAAATAAATAAAGAAAATAATGATAGCAGAAATTAATGGAACTATTGTAAAAAGTAAAAAGGATCCACAAATGCAAACATTTTGGAAAAGACTACTAAAATTTATTTAACTCTAGAAAGACTGGTTAAGAAAAAAGATAATATAAATAACCATTATCAGAAATAAAAAAATATAGACCCTGCAGACATTCAAAAAGATGTTATAAACAATTTTATGCAAATAGCTTTGAAAACAAGACAGAGAAACTCTTTCAAAAATTCACAGATGAAAACAAACATGACAAGAGATTAGAATCTGAATAGTTATGTAACTGAATCATAAACAGAAATTGTTGGGAAAAGATTTTCCATGGAGTTTCTACAGCAAGGTTATTGTCTCAAGGATGTTTGCACAGTCAGCAGCTTCGGAAGCTAGGAATAATGTTTCTCTGTAGAGAGAGGTCAAAGGGCAGGTTTAATTCCTAATCAGGAAATAATGTCTCCCTACAGAGCAAAGTTTGGTCAGGTCTGCTAGCTGCCCCTTGAGAAGATCCAGTGTTTCCTAAGCTCTCAGCATTTCTCAGTTGTGACACAAATCATTGCGTTTATAGTGGTCACTTGAGCCAGCCTCTCTATCACTCTCTTGGGAGACCGGGAAAGGGGCTCATGCTGCCAGCTGTGTTGTGATAATAAACTGTCCAATCCATTTGGGCTTGTTGTTTGCTTACCAAACAATGATTTGATTACCAAACTACAACAGACCTATAGAAATGTGGCAAATAGTCACTGTTGCTTAGGGACTGCTTGACTTGACAGAAACTATCCCACAAAGCAAATGCAAGTCTAGTTGCTTTTATGCAGTAAATTCTTCCAAACATTTAAGAAAGAATTAATGCCACTATTACCCAAAATCTTTCAAGGAGTAAATACAGAGGAAACATTTCTCATCTTGTCTAATAAAGATGTCAAAACCTTGATAACAAAGCCTAAAGGATCTTAAAAGGAAAATTATAGGCCAATCACACCCATGATTATAGATGTAGAAAATAAAATGTTACAAACTAAATCCAGTAATATGCACTAATGATAATATACAACAACCAATTTGAATTTAATTCAGAAATACAAATTCCTTAACATTTGAAGATCAATTAATATAATTTACTAAAATAAGATCAAAAAGAAAAATAATAATATAATCATTTCACCAGATGTAAGAAAAAATCTTTAAATTCAAAATCCATTTAAAATAAAAATACTTAGCAAGCTAAAAAAAAAGGTGACAATGCTTAATCTGATAAAAGTTGTTCTCAAGCTTGACTTGTGGTGGCACAGTAGCTACAGCGTTGACATGGAATGCTGAGATCTGAGTTTGAAACTCTAGCCTTGCCCTGCCGAGGCACATATGAGGAGCAAGCACATATGATATCAACTATGAGTTAGTTGATGGTTCTTGCTCTCCTCCCTCTCTAAAATAAAAAAAAGTTGTCTCAACGACCCTAAAACAAACATCGAATTATCTTTGAAGGACATACCATTTTAAACATAACTGCAATAGCATTGTCTCACCTAAAAAATAAAGATACATACTGTGTATTATCATTAATATAAACTTTAAGAATAGTAAAAAAATAAATCATAGTGTGGGATGTAATAGTCATTTTTGAGGATGGCAGAAGTAATTAAGACAGTTCTAAGGGGGCTTCTGTGGTGGTGTCAATATTTTATGTCTTTTTTAATGTGGTGAAAAAAACACATAAAATTTTCTGTCTTAGTCATTTTAAGTGCATATACAGTAGTAACATATACATAGTACAGTAGTAACAATTGTTGTGCAACAGATATCTAGAATGTTTTTATCTTGCAAAAGTGAAATTCTATACCTACTGAACAATCACTCCCTTTTCCCCTTGTCCCCACAATTCCCTGGAAACCACCACTTTACTTTCTTTTTCCATGAGCTTGGCTACTTTAGATTCCTCATTTAAATGAAATCATACATTATTTATCTTTTTGTGACTGACTTATTTTACTTGACCTAATGACCTCAAATTCATTTATGTTGGAGTGCATGCCGGGATTTCCTATTTTGAAAAGATGAATAATATTTCATGGTATGTACATGCCACGTTTGCTTTATCCATTCATCTACTGACAGATATAAGGGTTGCTTTTCTCTCTCGGCTGTTGTGAATAGTGCTGCAATGAGCACAGGTGTGCAAATATCTCTTTGAGATCCTGCTTTCAATTCTTTCTGGATATGTACCCAGAAGTAGAATTGCTGGATCATACGGTAATTCTATTTTTAATTTTTTGGGGAATCTTTATATTTTTTCCATAGCAGCTGTATCATATTACATTCCCTCCAACAGTGTACCAGGGTTCCAAATTTTCTACATTTTTGCCAGTACTTGTTATTATTGTTTTGCTTTGTTTTGTTTGGTTTTGTTTTGTTTTGATAGTGGTGTCCTAGTGATGTGAAGTAACATCTCATTGTGGTTTTGATTTGAATTTCCTTATGATTTGTTATGTTGATCATGTTTTCATATGCTTGCTGGCCATTTGTGTATCTTCTTTGGAGACATGTCTATTAAGTTCTTTACATATTTTTAAATTGGGTTTATTTTCTGTTGTTGAGTTGTAGGAGTTCTTTATATATTCTGGCTATTATTTACTTATCAGCTACATATAGTTTTCAAATATTTTCTCCCATGCCATAGGTTTCTTTTTACTTTGTTGATTGTTTACATTGCTGTGCAGAAGCTTTTTAGTTTGATGTAGTTCAGTTTGTCTGTTTTTACTTTTGTTATATGAACCTTTGGTGTCATAGCCAAGAAATGACTATTAAATCCAAGTTTTTCTCCTAAATTTTATTCTAGAAGTCTTATAGTTTCAGATCTTTAATCCATTTTAAATTGAAATGTGTATAGTGTTTAAGGTAAAGGTCCAACTTCATGCTTTTGCATATAGAAAGCCAGTTTTCCTAACACTTTTTGTTGAAGTGATTATCCTTTTTTCATTAGGTAGTCTTGGCATCTTGTCAAATGTCATTTGAATATATATGTGAGGGTTTATTTCAGGCTCTATTATGTTCCATTGGTCTATGTATCTGTCATTATGCAAGTACCATTGTGTTTTGATTACTGTAGCTTATAATATGTTTTGAAATTAGAAAATGTGTGAAGCATACAGCTTTGTTTTTCTTTCTTAGGAATATTTTGGCTATGTAGGGTCCTTTGAGATTCCATATGAGTCTTAGGATTTTTTTTTTAATTTCTGTAAAAATTGACATTGACATTTTGGTAAGGATTGCATTAAATATGTGGATTGCTTTTCATAGTATTCATGTTTTAACAATGTTAAATGTTTTGATCTTTGAACACAGAATGTTTTCCATTTACTTGTGCCTTCTTTAAGTTTTTTTCAGCAATGTTTTATAGTTTATTATTATTTTTAATTTTTTATTGATTTTTTTTTTAGAGAGGAACGGAAAGAGACAGACAAAAACAGCAATCTCTTTTGTATGTGTCCTGACCAGGGATCAAACCCACAACTTTTGTGTGTCAGAACAATGTGGTAACCAACTAAGCTATCCAGCAAAGGCAATGTTTTATAGTTTAAGTGTACATGTCTTTCACCTGCTTAGTTAATTCCTAAATAATTATTTTGATGCTATTATAAATAAGATTGTTTTCTTAATTTCCTTTTGAGATTACTCATTGTTAGTGTATAATTTTTGTGTGTTGATTTTGTATCCAGCAACTTTGCTGAATTGGTTTATTAGCTCTAACAATATTTTCTTCTCTTCCTCCCTCCGTCTCTCTTTCTTCCTCTTTCTTTCTTTCTTTCTTTCTTTCTTTCTTTCTTTCTTTCTTTCTTTCTTTCTTTCTTTCTTTCTTTCCTTCTTTCTTTGACTCAATAGGGTTTTCTACATATAAGATTATATTATGAAGAGATAATTTTTCTTCTTTCCTCCCAATTTGGATGCCATTTTTTTCTTGCCTAATTGCTCTGGCTAAAACTTCTACTATGTTGGATAAAAGTGAAACCATAGCAGGTATCTTTATCTTATTCCTGATTTTAGGAGAAAAGCTTCAGTCTTTTACCAGTGAGTATATTGTTAGCTGTGGGTTTTTCATCTATAGCCTTTATCATGTTGTGGAAATTTTCTTCTGTTCTCAGTTTATTGATATATTTTTTTATTATGAAAAGGCATTAAATTTTGTCAAATAGCTTTTCTGTGTCTATTGCAATGATCATGTTGGTTTTTTTCTTTATTCTATTATTGTGGTGTATTACATTGAGAGGTTTTGGTATGTTGAACCATCCTCCTATTCCAAGGCCAAATCTCACCTTCTCATGGTATATAATCCTTTTAACATGCTGCTGAATTTGATTTGCTAGTATAATATCAAGAATTTTTGCATCTATAGTCACAGAAGATATTATCCCATAGTTTTCTTTTTTTGTAGTGCCTGTGTATGGCTTTGGTATCAGAGTGATTCTGGCTTCATGGAATAAGGTTAGATATGTCTGCTTCTCTTCAATTTTTTTGGAAGAATATGGAAAGAACCGGTGTGAATTTTTCTTTAAATGTTTGGTAAAAGTCTTTAGTAAATGCCATCTGTCAATCTGGTACTTGTTGACTTTTTTTTTTTGTATTTTTCTGAAGTTAGAAGCAGGGAGGCAGTCAGACAGACTCCTGCATGCACTTGACTGGGATCCATCCGGCATGCCCACCAGGGGGTGATGCTCTGCCCATCTGGGGCATTGCTCCATTGCGGCTGGAGCCATTCTAGCATCTGAGGTGGAGGCCATGGAGCAGTCCTCAGCACCCAGACCAAGTTTGGGAGCAAAAAGACAACTCTGGCCTCCCTTCAGTAACTATAGTTTAATATATTCTACTAGTTATCTTAGAGGAAAACAACTGGAAGAATATTCAGTTTAATTCTTTGGATCATTTACTTAATAAGAATTACCTAGGTTGCACATTAATCAAACTGCCTGAAGGCAGGTCCTATGAATTTCCATTTCAAGGGGTTAATTTGCATTGTGGTTTTAATTTGCATTTCTCTGATGATTAGTGATATTGAACATTTTTTCATATGCCTATTGGCCATCTGTATGTCTTCTTTGGAGAAGTATCTATTCATTTCTTTTGTCCATTTTTTGATTGGATTGTTTACCTTCCTGGTGTTGAGCTTTAGAAGTTCTTTATAAATTTTGGTTATTAACTCCTTATCAGACATATTGGTGAATATGTTCTCCCTTTGAGTGGGTTGTCTTTTTATCTTGTAAATGATGTCTTATGCTGTAAAAAATCTTTTTAGGTTGATATAGTCCCATTTATTTATTTTGTCCTTTATTTCATTTGCCTGTGGAGATATCAAAGAGTTTACTGCCTATGGTTTCTTCCAAGATTTTTATGGCTTTGTGAATTATATTTAAGTCTTTCATTCATTTTGAGTTTGTTTTGTGAATAATGTAAGTTGGTAGTCTCGTTTCATTCTTTTTGCATGTACCTGTCCAATTTTCCCAACACCATTTATTAAAGAGATTGTCTTTATTCCATTGTATATTCTTGCCTTCTTTATCAAATACCAATTGACCGTAAAACCGTGGGTTTGTTCTGGGTTCTCTGTTCTGCTCCATTGATCTGTATGCTGTTTCTTATGCCAGTACCAAGCTGTTTTGAGTACAATGGCCTTGCAGTATAACTTGATATCGGGAAGTGTGATACCTCTCACTTTGTTCTTCATTTTCAAGATTGCTGAGGCTATTTAGGTTCTTTTTTGGTTCCAAATAAATTTTTGGGATATTTGTTTTATATCTTTGAAGTATGCCATTGGTATTTTAATAGGAATTGCATTGAATCTATAGATTACTTTGGGTATTATGGACATTTTAATAATGTTAATTCTTTCTATCCATGAACACAGAATATGCTTCCACTTGTTTGTATCTTCCTCAATTTCTTTTTTCAATACAGTATCTTATAATGATCAAAGTACAAGTCTTTTACCTCCTTGGTTAAATTTATTCCTAGGTACTTTTTTTTTGTTCTTGTTGCAATAGTGAACGGGATTGTTTTCTTAATTTTTTTTTCCTGACAGTTTCTTGTTGGTGTATAAAAATGCCACTGATTTCTGAATATTAATTTTTTACCCTGCAGCCTGACCTGTGGTTGCACAGCAGATAAAGTGCTGACCTAGAATACTGAGGCCTCTGGTTTTCAAAACCCTGGGTTTGCCTGATCAAGGCACATATGAGAATTGATCCCTGCTCCTCCCCCAACTTCTCTCTCTCTTTCCCCTCTCTAAAATGAATAAATAAAATATTTTTAAAAATTTTCTATCCTACCACCTTGCCAAATTCATTTATCAGGTCTAGTAGTTTTTTGACTGACACTTTAGGGTTTTCTATGTATAGTATCATGTCATCAGCAAATAATGATAGTTTTACTTCTTTTCTAATTTGGATGCTTTTTATTTCCTCTTCTTGTTTTACTGCTGTAGGTAGGACTTTTAGAACTATATTGAATAAGAGTGGTGAAAGGGGGCACCCCTGTCTTGTGCTTGATCTTAAGGGGATTGCTTTTAATTTTTGCCCATTGAGTATGATGTTACTGTCAGTTTGTCACATATGGCCTTTATTATGTTGAGGTATGTTCCCTGTATTCCCACTTTGCTCAGACTTTTGATTATAAATGGGTGCTGGATTTTATCAAATGCTTTTTCTGCATCTATTGATATAATTATATGATTTTTATCCATTTTGTTTATATGATGAATCACATTGATTGATTTACGAATATTGTACCAGCCTTGCCTGCTCAGAATAAATCCCACTTGACTGTGATGTATGATCTTTTTAATGTATTGTTGAATCCTATTTGTTAATATTTTGTTGAGAATTTTAGCATCTATGTTCATCAGGGATATTGACCCATAGTTTTCTTTTTTTGTAGTGTCTTTACCTGGTTTTGAAATGAGGATAATGTTTGCCTCATAAAATGAGCCCCAGAAAGTGGCTAAGCCCAATGACTGGACTTCATAATAGGTTCATGGGGACCCACATTTTGAATGTCTGTGCTCCAAGCCTCTCTCCCTTGCTCCTGTGGAACCTAGCCCAGCGAGACAGGATATCCAGCACTCAGGCCAGCTGTGAAGCTCCACCCTATCCAGTGCATGCATGCTGGTGTGCTGGTGTTGACCACAGAAAGCCTAACTCACCTCAGCTGGGCCCTTTGTCTGATGAGCTCTCCCTTGGGACACACCAACACCAAGGGTTGTTAGGTCCTAAACCAATGCTCTTTGCAGCTGGCCACTGGTTGTGCTGGCCCTGGGCCTCCCTGGAGGAACTCAGTGCAGATCATTTGGAGACACTGCCCATGATTAGCCCTCAGCAACCTTCTTGAAGCTACAAGCAATCCAGAGTTTGTGGCTGCTTCTGCTGGGCCCAGGTGCACATGGAAATACCAAGCTGCACACCAAGGCTGGCTTTTACCCACACTGGGCCTAGGGAAAGGTCCATAAAAGGTCAGGGTTCCCTGAGACTTATTTCCTGCAACCTCTGTCTGCTGGCTGCTTGTTGGGCTCTACCACTGAAATAAAACCTCTGGTAATTAAACCTCTGGGCAATTCAGGGATTAAGAAGAATGGTGGGTGTGGCTCCCAACCCTTAGCCCTTGGTATGGTCTGTTTAGACCCTTTTGAAAGAACTCAGTAGGGTGTGGCCATAAGGAGTCTGGTGGGTGTAGCCTCTGAGACCCAGAGATTATGGTCTTCTCGCAGTCTGGACAGTTTCAACTGAGTCTTTCATGAGGCAGAAGCACCAGTCATGATCTCGGGAACATTGTAGTGGGGATTTGCGGAGGCTCAGGCCTTACTGCCAGAAAACTGAGTCACTGATGCACCCTCTGTTTCCTGGATGACTTCTCAGAACAGTCCAGTCTCCATAGGGTGGGGGAGGAGAGATTCCCAAGGGTGGGGAAGTTGTTTTCCTCCAGGTTCATGCTGCGCAGGGGGAACTGCTCCACCCTAGAAAGATGGCAACTACAGTACTGGTAATGACTTACCACAGGGGTTCTGGTGGCTGTCCCCCATGGTCTCTTTCTGTGGGCCACCACCTTCACACTCTTCATGCACCTCTAGTTCTCAGCTTTCCCTTTGCTGGAACCCAGAGTAAGTGATTATAAGTGAGATTTTCTGCACTGGCCCTTTAAGATGGAGCCGGCATCTCCGAGATCTCCCCTCTCCTTCTTGCCAACAGAAACCTCAGCTCTTTTCACCACCAAACACTGTGTGGGCATCTCTTTTAGGCTCTAGGTCTCTGGGCGGAGGTGCCTGACCTGGGGCTTAGGACTCGCACTTCTCAGAGTGACCCTCCCCTCAGTGAGAGTCCCTCTGCATCCTCCACTACTGCTCACTCCTGGAAGCGGTGCAGCCCTTTCCATGTCTCTGCTCTTCCTACCAGTCTCAATGTGGCTTCTTCTGTGATCCTTGGTTATAGACTCCTCTTCATTTAGTCCAAAGTTGTTTTTTCAAGATGATTCTTCTTAAATTAAGTTTAATCCAATTTGGTCCTGGGTGGTGGCAGTTGGAAGATCTGCCTACTCTGTTGCCATCTTGGAATCCTGGGGGCAATGAATTTTTGATTTTTGACTTTGCTAAGGGGTGTAGAAACGTTTCCACTTAAATTGTCTTATACAGATAAGTGTGATATCAACACCAAAAACAAATCATTCCTGTAAAACTAGGCCAGGGGAGGAAAAGAAGAAAAAGAAGTAGGCAAGAAGATGACCAGTGACAAGAAAGGAAAGGAACAGAAAGCTCAGGGAAGCAAGGATGGACAAACTTAAGAACTTGGCTAAGGAAGTTTCCATGTGATAAAGATCAGGTAACTCAAGTCCAAAATTCCTTATCTGCATTCTGAAATTTAAAAAGAATGAAAATATACATATTTTCTTAACTTATTTGGTGGCAATTTATGACCTGAGTTACTGTGAAATTCTTCATAGTCTTTCTCTCATATAAGAATATTTGTTTACAGCAATGTTAATATAATTTATTATGGGGTACTGCTCCAGATTTTTTAGAATGATATATGTATATCTATGGTGCTATTATGTTTATAAAATGGAGAGAATTCTGAATTTCAAATACCTCTGGATTTAGGGTTTCAGGTAAGGGATTATGGACCTGTGTAACTAACATCTCACAAAAAGACATGAAAAAAGAATAAATTCACCCAGACTTCAAGAGTATTATGTAAGTGTTATGGACTAAATAGTGTCTCTCTCAAATTTATATGTTGAAGAGCCAACCCTTGATACTTCAGAATGTGATCTTATTTTTGAGATAGTGCCTGCAGAGTTAAGGTTAACATGAGGTCCTTGGGATTGGTTATAATTCAATATGGATTTCTGAGTTTAGAGCTTGTGGCTAGTTACAGTTTTATGCCAATTTTATTACTAGCCGCACTGGCTCAGAACTCCATAATGTTTTTGCTAGGGTTAAATTACCCCCTGTAAAACTCAGATTCTCCTCATCCAAATGTAACAGTATGTAAGGTTGCAGTTAATTTGCTTGCTACTCTCCTAAAAGCTGCCTGGCCTTCACTTTGAAATGTAGCAAAAAGTTCACTTTCATAAAAATATCCGAGAAAGCTTGCATTGGAGAGGAGGGACCTGGCCTTTAGGGGAGTTTAAATCACAATAGTTGTTTGTGAAAGCCTAGCCAGAGTCAGGCTCACCAGCTAGCTGTTCCTGGTAGACTGACCTCTTGGCTGTCTTCAGAATTTACCAAGGACACCAAGTTTGTGCTACACCAAAAATCTTGTGTTTCTGTAGCAGAATTTCCTTTGTTAGGTCAGTAACCAAGGCCACAAAAACCCCGATGTGCTGATATGCTAAATCAGGTGCAGCAACGTCACGCCAGCAAACACTTGCAACAACTCTGTATCTATCTACCGCTTAACTCCCACTGCTCACAGCTCGGGGCTGACACCGTTTTGCTGATGGTTTCCTCCCACTTGTATGCTTGCATCCAGGTGTTTTTAAAATATATTTTTCTTTTGGAACACATCAGCCTCATGTTTTTGGTTCATCCCATAGTTTTTGCCTTTCAGTTTTCTATATTATTTTTCTTTTAAAAAATAGCTTTAATTGAAGTATAATATATATAGAGAAAAAAATGGATGAACCATAAGTGAATGTTAGAGAGAATTTGGGAGTTGTGAAGTGAATATTTTTTGTAATCACTCACTTTTAACTTTGGGAGAAAGAATTTACTATATGACAAAAGTAAATTAAGATCATTACTCTTCTATCTCTGATAATTTCCTGGATTTGAGAACAAGGTCTTTAGTGGTTGAAGAATGTTCTTGAGGCTTTTTATAAATAGTATTGGTGGCATCTTCTAGTTTTTGGTCTAATCAATTACTTGAAGGATTGTCTCCCTGATCATTCTTATTATTTTGACTAAAAAACACTTTTACAACAGAACCTTGATACTTTCCTAAAAGAGCATGCTGCTCCTCTGGGATTTTATTATTAAGAAAAGCAATAATTTATGGGACATATTTTCCAGGTGTATGGTGCATGCTGTGGGTTGAGAACTGAAACAACAAGGCTGATATGAGGTCCATGTCATTTTAATGCATTTTTGTTATATTTTCAGTAAGTTCAGCCATGCTGAGCTGCCTACCTAGGGCTCTTAGGTTATATTCTGAAATACCTATTTTATTATTGTTAGTAATCTTGCCAAAAATGGCACAGGTTTTTAATCATCTTCTATTCCATTTTTCCTATATATAGGAAGACGCTGTTATTCCTAATCTTGTGGAAAACTAAGATTTCCAGTAGTGAGGCTTATAGCAGAAACAATTGAGTTTGACATTTCAGCCTTTGTCACAGGAACAGAGCTCTGGCAGCTGAAAGAAGGGGAAGGCCATGATTTTTGGATAGAGGGCAGCACTGTCTGTCTCACAATACATATAAACATGATTAATTTTGTTGCCACAGGTTCAGTGTTTAATATGATGACCATGGTTTAGAAAAAAAGTAAAAGTTGCTATAGCAAAATGAAAAACTGAGAAAGTTTCATTGATATTAGATTGTCTCTCAAGTGCAATTTGTATTGTGACTAATAGATTGTGTAAGAGGCTTGTGGAGGCTTTGTGGCTCCTCCTTGGCATCCTGTGGGTGTGAGAGGGGAACGAGTGGCTGGTCAACCAGGTTAGGAAAGCATTTTTGTCTAGAAACAGCAGATCTTTGAGCAGCTCTAGACTACAGAATCTGCTTAGAAATGTGGACATGGGTAACCATTGGCCAATGGTTAGGCATTCCAGGGCAATTTTGGAGTGGGGGATAGCTGCTCACACCCAGGTAGCCACAAACTTCCAGAAGTAGGTTTCTTGGCAGGAATTAGAATATACTGACAAACGGGGCCAGCCTGGGAAACATGAGTCACACTATACCCTCCATCTGACCTACTCTCAGGCACCAGAACCCACACTGCTGGGGTACAAACAATTGAAAGATCTTGGTAAGGCACTTCTCCAAGTGCAGCTGAGAGCAAGTAGGTCAATCATATTTCAAATAGTGAAATACCTCACAGTTTTGACTTGTTTCTGATAAGGTTATCAAGACATTTAAAAAAAGTTACATTTAATACAAACGAATAGAATAAACTAAATGAGACCTGCAAATTGAACCTTGATTTTAAGTATTAATTAGTTCCCATAAACTTTGTCAATAAAAATCATAAACCATGAAAAATAAATAAATAAATAAATAGCAAAATACCTTTCACCTCTCCCTCATAGTAATCACCTAGAAACAGGGGTCCCCAAACTTTTTACACAGGAGGCCAGTTCACTGTCCCTCAGACCGTTGGAGGGCCGCCACATACAGTGCTCCTCTCACTGACCACCAATGAAAGAGGTGCCCCTTCCAGAAGTGCGGCAGGGCCCGGATAAATGGCCTCAGGGGCCGCATGCAGCCCGTGGGCCATAGTTTGGGGATGACTGATAGATCCTTAACGATCTACCCACGACAGTTAAATCACTCTCCATAATATCTATAGTATATAGTTAAGAGAATGGGTTCTGGAGCCATTAACATCCTGTGTCTCAGTCCCTTTATTTGCAAAATGGAGGTAATGGTAATATGTAGCATAGGGAATATACATAGAAATATATATAAAAATATATAACCTATAATGTAATATATACAAGGTTTACATATATAACATGTAATATATACAAGGTTTATATATATATATATATATATATATACTGCTCACAAAAAGGGAATATTTCAAAATGAATATGAAGTGGTAAAAAAAGAAGTATTTATTTATTTTTTTATTAAATAAGAACATCAGAAAACCAAACAGCAAGTCAAAATAAGTTGTTCAATTATGCAAATAAGATGCAAAACTAGCTTTTATTTCATTAGTGAAAATGTACTATACAAAAAGGTGAAAGTACTGGAGCATCTGCACATTCCCTGATCTTGAAAGTGCACATCCTGCAATTTCCCAGCCCTTGTAATGTCCCTGCTACACGATTTGCCCAAATGCGAAGCCTGGAGAGCCATAGGACGTCTTGAAGCTGGTCAAACACAGACAGCAGTGGCAACAGCACTTGGAACATCTCAAAGTGTGATTAGCAGACTGTGGAATCACTTTCAAGAGACTGGCACACTATTAAGAAGATGAAGGCAGAGTTGCCCATCTGCCACAACAGCAAGAGATGACTGCTACTTGATCTTATTGGCAAGAAGGAACAGGCTTAGCAATGCAACAGACCTGTGGGGACAGTTTCTTGCTGCTACTAGACGATGGGTATGCTCCCAGGCCATATGAAATCAGCTCCATCGTGTTGAACTGCATATTCAGAGACCAATGGTGGGCATTCCTTTATCTGCTGAACACCGTAGAACCCCTAGAAGGTGGGCTGATGAGCATCGTCATTGGACCTGTGATGAGTGGTCAACTGTCTTCTTCTCTGTTGAGTCACGGTTCAGTCTGCAGCCTGACAATCATAGTGTCCTGATCTGGCATGAATGAGGAACACTGGAGAATCCATGTTTCATGCGAGAAAGGGGCTCCTTCAGTGGAGGTGGAATCGTGGTGTGGGCTGGCATCAGCATTGGTGGTCATACTGACTTCTACTTCATCAAAAATGGATCACTGACTGCTATCAGATAATCAAGATGAGGTCCTGCACCCTATAGTGGAACCCTATGCTGGAGCAGTTGGAAACAACTTTCTTTTCATGGATGGTAATGCAAGGCTCCACCGTGTGCATCTTGTCAACAACATGCTTCAGGAGGCAGGAATCGAACGCATGGACTGGCCTTCATGTTCTCCAGACCTGAATCCCATTGAATGTGCTTAGGATGCACTGGGAAGACATCTGGCAGACTGTCCAATGCCTCTCACAACACTTCTTGAGCTGGAAGTTGCCCTGGAGCAAGAGTGGCCGAGGATCCCACCGGAACTGCTGGACAGTCTGATCCTGTCCATGCCCCATCACTGTCAGTGTGTTTTGACAGTCTCAGGTGACCATACACCCTACTGAACAGTCAATGTGTGGCACTCTCATCCAGTTTGACATGCTTCTGTTCACCCCCACCAATATGTCACTTTCTACTCAATCACAATAATTGAGTTTGCATCTCATTTGCATTATCGAACAACTTTCTTTGACTTGCAGTTTGCTTTTCTGATGTTCTTGTTTAATAAAAAATTTAAATGGTTCTTTTTTTTATCACTTCATATTCATTCCCCTAATTTTTGTGAGCAGTGTATTATCAGAACAAGTCTTGAAATGCTTCAGGTGGAGTTGATTTCACCTCTAGCTTCAGGGGAGGGCATGTGATTCAGTGTTGGCTAACGTGGCACATTCTTCTGACCACATGTTTGGTACAGAGTTGGGCATGAAACCTTATTAGAGCCAGTGAGAGAAAAGTGTTTTGCCAGGTGTAGTGGGAGAAACACAGGCATTTTCTTTATAGAATATGGGCCAGGGAAGATGTATCTCTGGAGCTGCTGGCAGCCTTTTGGCAGCATGTAATGCCTAAGGAAAGAAGCTGTGGTATATATTTCTTATTCTTTTGGCCACTCAGCATCTTTGAACAACTTTACCATGTTGAAGAATTCCCCAATTTATAAGACCACCTTCCTCTGTAAAAACTGAATTCTTACCTTCTTAATCTTTCTTTCCTTCAGAAATGTGTGTTCTATCTTCTCTCAGTCATATTCACTCTTGTCAGATTTTTAATCAGAAGACAATGGTGCAAAAAGAAAGACTTTATTCTGAGAAGGCAGTGGTGGCCATCTCCCATTTCTGGAAGCACCGCAGCAATGGTTCTCGCAAGCACATCCAGTGCCTGGGGCTAGAGCTGTTAGGTCCGGTTGCTCTGTCAGTGGTGTCTCTAGTGGGCCGGGTCTTAATGTGACTTGGGTTGTGTTTCTGACTAGAAGTCTCCAAGCCTGGTTCTGAAGACTTTCTGAAAATACTGTTAACTTGCTAAAATTTTTGTTGTTTGCAACTGAGAATTCTGAATAACACAATTAAAAATGGAGAAAAGCAGATTCAGGAGATAGAGAACAGGTCTTGGTGACATCATATGGGTTCCTGGATTTAGCCACAACTGAAGCTAACACTATCCTTGATGTTTTAAGTTATATAAACCAATGAATTTGCCTTTTCCTTAAGGTAATTTGGGTTGAGTTTTTGAAACTTGTGGCACAGATAATCCCAACTGTTACAATATTATACTTTATTCTTATGTTCTTTATTTATCTTTTTATGATTTAATGATAACATATAAAACAAATAGTACTTTTAAAAAGATCAGCCTCTCAAGGAGGCTGTTCATTACTGTGATCCTAAGTTCTAAGTTAACAGGGCCAAGCATCTGCTCTTTATTTATTTTTTTCATTTATTTATTTATTTATTTATTTATTTATTTATTTATTTACAGAGACAGAGAGAGAGTCAGAGAGAGGGATAGACAGGGACAGACAGAAAGGAACAGAGAGATGAGAAGCACCAATCATTAGTTTATCGTTGCGCATTGCGACACCTTAGTTGTTCATTGATTGCTTTCTCATATGTGCCTTGACCGTGGGCCTTCAGCAGACTGAGTAACCCCTTGCTGGAGCCAGCGACCTTGGGTCCAAGCTGGTGAGCCTTGCTCAGACCAGATGAGCCCGCGCTCAAGTTGGCAACCTTGGGGTCTCGAACCTGGGCCCTTGGCATCCCAGTCCAACGCTCTATCCACTGTGCCACCACCTGGTCAGGCAGCATCTGCTTTTTAATATCAACTGAAATCAGAACAGAATTTGACACTGTTAATTCTATTGCTCTCCCCTGTAAATTCTTCAGTTGTTTTAACTTCTCATTTTCTTTTTAAAACTTACTCATAAAAAGTAAGATAAAATACTTGAATTTTTAATCTGGTTTCTCAGTTTTATTAACTTAAAAACAATCTTGATACTTATTATTCACATTTAAACATTAAAAATGTACACAGTTTGCATATATTTTTATAATAGTCTGCTTACATTGCATTGTTAAAACAGAAAATACACAGCCACTCAAACTGACCATCTCCTCCCAGTGTTTCAAGACTGCAGAGTATAATTTACTGAAATGTTTGAAAACAGATTCCTTTTTATGTCACTATCATTTCTGGCACATGCATTTTATGTAAATGTTGACAAGAATGTTGCTTCCTCCTTTCCAAAGTTATTCCTTCTCAATGTTTGTGAAATACAATTATGATATATACTTTATTTAAACTTTTTTCAGAACAAGGTCATCTGGGTCAATGAGTTTACATACAGGCATGTAAAAATTGGATGTTCACCAAACCAGCTAGCCAAGATGAAACCAAAATAAAAAGTGTCAACTTATTTGAATGTATATGTCTGTGTTATTCAGAAAAAAATTTAAGAATATGTTGACATAACATACTTACACAAACATAATATTGGACTTATTTTTATTCTTTAAGTTTAAAAATATAGTCAATTCTTAACTATAGTAAATAAGCACATAAACATTGTTAAAAAGACTATAAGAAAATTATAAAGGAAAAAAGTACATACAATGTTACCACCAGATAAAAATAGTTTTATTTTGGGATAGTGTCTTTAAATCTTTTAACTGGACATAAGTATTTTTATGTATTATTTTCTTTTTTGAGATGATTATGTCTATCAAATTTTACATAATGCTTTTAAATTAACTTTATTGTGAAATAATTTTAGAACACTGATTTTGCATCATCTGAAATTTTTATAAAATTAGTTTATTGCCTAATATCATTAAGTTGTGTGTAGGAATGTACAGAATTATGGAACTATAATCCTAATTTATAATCATTAAAATCTAGAATAAAAACTTAATTTTATAGTCTTATTATATATTTGGTATTGTAAGGTTTAAAAATATATCAATAATTTCACTTAGTCCTCTAAATTACCCTGAATGGTCTATTGAAAAAGAAGCATCAACTTTATTTGGAGTTAGGGAAGAAGTAAGATAGAATACATACTCCAGTAGTCCCCCTGCAGTGGATATCTGAAACTGCAAATATGTCTCAACCATATATATGCTATTTTTTCCTATATATATGTATATACACATGATGAAGTTTAATTTATACAATAGGCACAGTAAGAGATTAATAATAATGAATAATAAATTATAACAATATACTGTAATAAGAGTTATGTGAACATGGTCTGTCTCTCAAAATACCTTGTTGTACTGTACTCATCCTTCTTATAATGATGATGTGAGATGATACAATGCCTAGTGATGAGATAGCTGAATGATGTAGGCATGATGTAGTGTTAGGTTGCTAATGAGTTTCCGATGCTGCTACAGCTACAGAGTAATGTGTGGGGAGCATATGCAACGTGGGTACAGTGGACAAAAGAATGACCCGTGTACTGAGCTGGATGGAGTGGGACAGTGCAAGATTTCATCATGCAACTTAGAATGGTGGACAATTTAAAACTTACAAGTTGTTTACTTCTGGAATATTCCATTTAATATTTTAGATGGTGATTCATAGTGGATAACTGAAATAGCGGAAAATAAAACCTCAGATAAGGAGAGACCACTGCATAGGAAGTCAGGAAACTTCACCATCCAAAACTAATCAACTCTATGACTATAATGATTATTTTTTTTGTGTCAACATTGCTAGACTATGTTGTTCAGTTATTTGGCCAAATACCTTTCTAGATATTGCTGTAAAGCTATTTTTTAGATGTATTTAACATTTACAATCAGTTGACTTTAAATAAAGTATATTACCCTCTGATTGGTGAGCTTCATTTAATTAGTTGAAAGCTTTAAGATCAAAGGTTGAGATTTCCTGAAGAAGGAGGAATTGTATGAAGATTGCAATGTAGAAATTCTGCCTGAGTTTTGAACCTTTTGACTCAAGATTGTTGGCCTATTCTATAGGTTTTGGACTTGACATTCCCTACAATCATGAGTCAATTCCTTAAAATAAATCTCTCTCTCTAGATATGCATGTATAGCTTACTGATTCTGTTTCTTTGGAGAACCCTACCTTATACAGTAACATTGACTAAGTGTCCGCAGTTTTCATTTCTTCAGCTAAAGGTTAGGTGAAAAAATTAGATCAGAAATTTCCAAACTATAGTCTTTAGATCAGAGTCCATTTTTAATAAAGTTCTACCCACTCTGTGATAAAAAGAGAATACAAGTCAGTAAGCTTTCAAGGAACCAGATTTGTTCAACTATATTTTTCCCTCTCATGCCGCCCCTGAAGATTATAGCCTTCTATTTTCTTTTAAGTGAAAATGTCCTTTGTTTTATAAAATGATGATGATAATAGTTGTTTGTTGTGTATTGTTTTTTAATACACCAGACAAAATACAATATTTGCAACTTTAATTCAGTTACTAAATTTGGGAAACTTTCACTAGGTAATATAATTAAAAAATTCTAGGAGCTACTGCCTTAAATGATCCCATTCAACTCAAAAATTCTAAAACTCTAAGATAAGATGTTAGGGACTCAGAGAAGTGAAATACTTAGTTCAGGGGTCCCCAAACTTTTTACACAGGGGGCCAGTTCACTGTCCCTCAGACTGTTGGAGGGCCGGACTATAAAAAAAACTATGAACAAATCCCTATGCACACTGCACATATCTTATTTTAAAGTAAAAAAACAAAACGGGAACAAATACAATATTTAAAATAAAGAACAAGTAAATTTAAATCAACAAACTGACCAGTATTTCAATGGGAACTATGCTCCTCTCACTGACCACCAATGAAAGAAGTGCTCCTTCTGGAAGTGCGGCGGGCCGGATAAATGGCCTCAGGGGGCCGCATGCGGCCCATGGGCCGTAGTGTGGGGACTCCTGACTTAGTTAGAGTCAGAAATAAAAAAATAAAATTATGACAAAATATTATGAAGACAAAGAAAGTATTTGTAGATGTGTAGTCATTTTGGATTATTAATGCCACCTGCATTCTGTAAACACGGTAGAGGCTAGTTGACTGTGGATTCACAAAATACAATTTCTTCATTCTGTTAGTGAACCTTTCAGCCTCTATTTCTGGTAGAAGTTAACATTTAATATGACCTTAGTTGGGCCTTTCAATTTCTATCATGATTAGATAGAAGAGATTATCTAAAGAAGCTTCACTATTCTCAACTGTTTATTTCAATCTGATGGAAAAGGGTTTAAATTGAGGTCACCAGTTTAAACCCCCAGTCAAGGCACATGCAAAAAGCAACTAGGAGTTGATGCTTCTCTCTCCTCCCCCTGCTACAACCCCCTGCCATTCTTGCTCTCTCTATCTTCTCTCTCTCACAAAAAAAAAAAAAAAAAAAAAAAAAAAAAATTAAGAAAAGCCAGAGCCTATGGAGGGAAACATTGCCTTTTCCTTCATAGAAGCTTACTGACCTTGTAAATAGCACAAACAGCTAAGGAAAACTGGTTTCCCCACATAGCTAGTTTTAAAATTCAACCTTGCCACTCACTAAGTGTAAAAAACAATCAGTAGTCCTTTGAAAGGTTACTCCTCAGTGAGTGTATAGATGAAGCAATAACAACAAAACCTTACTTATAAGCAAATAATGGGTAAATTTATAGAACTGTGTAAACAGGATTCAAATCAGGGATTTGGTGGCTGGGTCTGGTGGTATATCAGTCACTCACCTGTCATAACCCTTTGTGAACTATACCCATTCAAGGAAAATTCACTTAGATATAATATTCTTGAGGAGAATCATTAAAAGTGTTTCCCCCTATCATGTATTAGAGTAAAGGTATATAAACTTTAAGTAGGGTTTAAGATATTTTTCTGAACTAAAAATATATTTATTTATTCTTAACTATAGCATTATATTTTGAGGATCTTCCAAATATTTCTCTCAAATTGTGTTTGTGCTGAATTCTTCACTTTTGTTGGTCTGATTTAATGTTATATAAAAGGCAAATCTTATCATTACAGATCTAGATATACATTGATAAAATGTAGTTGGTAATGTTTACAAGTTCCAAGTTTCACTTTCTCATTGATCAGGAATGGTTCATTCTTTTTATATAACTTCTGTTTTTGCATATGGGACAAAAATAGGTTTTAATTTCCTTCTGTTTCTTTCATAAAAATATGGGCAGCAGAAGATGTATTATTTAATTATTTATGTCCCTGTTTCATTTCCTTGTCCAGGGTTTCCTTTCATATTGTTGTTCAGCAGCATCCAGACACACCTGATATCCAGGCACAAAAGTATTCAGTAATCAACAACAGAAATGACTTTTCTCTCAACCAGGACTGTAGAATCAATGTTTCTGGCTAGGTGATGACTTTTTCTGAATATTGCTTTTTAAGGTTTACCTCTGTTTCATTTCCACTAACTCTGGCTCAGTTGCAGGACACCTGTGCCCAAGGACACCTGTAGACATGAACAAAGTTGACGGGAGAGTAACTAGAAGTGATAGCAAAGTGAGTCATTGTCTGGTGCTCCAGCGGCTGTGGCATTTGTGATTTAAATTCCCAGACTGGGTCTGGTTTATCAGCATTTAGGAGAATGAATAAATGTTAGAAGAGAAGCTTCTAGCCAAAATCTATTTTCAATCTGCTTTGTTTATGGCAAGGGGCATTCAAGACACAGGGAAAACAAGAAAATGGTGAGGTCATCAGCTATAAATAGAAGATGCTATTCGAAGACAGGGTGTTTTATAAAAATCTGTGACTATATTCCTGCAAAGAACTGTGTCTAGTTTAATGCAAGTTTGCACGTACAGATGAGAAAAGAAAGAAAAATATCCAAGAGAACATGCTGGAGTTTAGTGTTCTGTTTTGTTTTCATTCTACTCACAGGATGGAACTTTTTCATTTTGACTGGATTGTCTGCCATTGTAGGGCTGTTTCACAACCTCCATTAACCCCCATTCACTCATGGAGCTTGTGCCATATGCCAGAAACTGAGACACGAGCATCATAAGTACGAAAGAAATAGATTCCTGCCTATAGCCTACCAAAGGAGAAAGACAAGACAACTGAAAATTATAGATTATAATCCAACATGATAAATGCTACTTAGAAAGTGATGTAGGAAGAAAGGTGAGGACTTTGGGTAGCTGAATCATCCTGATTTACCTGGCAGTTTTCTAGTTTTGGTACTGAAAGTCCTGTGTCTTAAGAACCCCCCTCAGTTCCAGTCAATCTGAAAGTTTGTCCCCTTAGTGAGATACCCAGTTGGGGGTAGTTGGGTGTAGTTTATGGAGGGCAATAGTTTGTAAGGAAAATTCCCAGAAGAGAAAAAATGATTAAGTGGCATCTGGAAAGGTTGAGATAGAAAAAGGTAGGTGTAACAGGCTGAATAATGGCCTCAAAGATGTTCAGGTCCTAATCATTGAAATCTGTGACTGCTACCTATTTGGTGAAAGGAATTTTGCAGATGGGATTATGTTAAGGCTCTTGAGATGGAAAGAATATCCTGGATGATCCAGATGGGCCATAAATGTAATCCTAAATACCTATATAAAAAGAAGCAGAACAAAATTTGATAAAAGAGAGATGTGACAATGGAAGCAAGAAATCAGAGTAATGTGCAAGGAAGGCTCCACCACCCAAGGAATGTGTGTAGTCACCAGAAGAGAAAAGGAAAGGAAATGAATCCATCCCCAGAGAACCCAGAAGGAATCAATTCTCTGATGGCTTGACTTCAGTGCAATCAGACTGATGTCTAATTTCTGGTCTCCAGATCATAAGAGAATTAATAAATGTCATTTTAAGCCACTAAGTTTGTGATGATTCATTACAACAACAATAGGAAACTGATGCTGTGGGGAACGCAGAGAAGGACATTCTAGGCAAGGGAATAGCATGCAAGGCTGTTAGAGAGCAAAGGCTGCTCAGGATGCTACAAGATGTCAGCCTGGCAATCTGGCAGGAAAGCATGCATGGGAACACACTCCAGGGGGAGACAGGGACTGGATCCTAAACGACTTTGTGGCTCAGAGTAAAAAGTTTTTCCTCCATCTCAAGGACAATGAAAATACATTCAAGGATTTAAAGGGACATCATGAAATCATCTTTGCGTTTTAGGAAAATCTCTTCGGTAGCAGGATGGAAAATGGGTTATTGAGAGGAAGAAAAGTGTCCAAAGAAGCAGTGAAATCCAGTTTGAATGACTTTCCAGGCAAAGAAAAGTATTAAGAGTCTTGACTGCCAATAGGGACGGAAAGCAGCGCAGTTTCTAGAGCTTCTTAGAAGATGAATTACACAGGCCTGGGTGACCACCCTCGCAAGGCAAAGGAAAGGTTGACATTTTCATGCAGCTGTCATGGCTAAGATAGGGAATACAGGAGGGGGAGTGGGTGTATAGGCTGTGGGTGGGAACGATGGGTTAGCTTTGAAACAAATTCAATTTGAGGGTCAGTGATATATACTCGTAGAATTTTAAGAGCGCATCTCAATCAAAAATTTCAAAAAAAGTAAAAATAAAAATAAAAGCTTTGAAAAAGGAAAGTTCTCATTTTGGGGTATGAGGGCAGTGAGGGAAGTGGAAACGGACCAAAGACAAGCTCACTGGTAATGCAGACCTTCCCCGCACGCATGGCCTGTTTTGTTCAACATGCCTCATTCATTTCTTGAACATTGCTGTAATGCATTACTGGTTGTGGTTTAGATAAGAGTCTCAGATGAGCCATGCCGTTTTGCTCTCTGCATTTCTTGCCTTGCTGTTCTCTGGTTTGTCCTCATGCCGCCATTCCTTAAGCTCTCACCCTGCTGTCCTTCCACTCTGAATTCTTCTGTAGCTTCTCCTTGTGACTTTCCCACTCAGGCTCCTACCTACCCTTCAGCCTTGTCACCACTACTCCCACTTTATGTCAGCAGATAGAAATTATTAAAATAAATTATTGTTTTAAAAGCTAACAACAAATAAAAATGAGGACAATAAAAAGATTTAAAAATATTATACTCTCCCCCCCTCCTTCCTCTCTGTCTCTCTCTTCCCCTCCCGCAGCCAAGGCTCCATTGGAGCAAAGATGGCCCGGGCGCTGGGGATGGCTCCTTGGCCTCTGCCCCAGGCGCTAGAGTGGCTCTGGTCACAACAGAGCGATGCCCCGGAGGGGCAGAGCATCGCCCCCTGGTGGGCAGAGCATCGCCCCTGGTGGGTGTGCCGGGTGGATCCCGGTTGGGCGCATGCGGGAGTCTGTCTGACTGTCTCTCCCCGTTTCCAGCTTCAGAAAAATACAAAAAAAAATATTATACTCTTTAACCATAGAGTTTGCTGATATTTATGTTGAGTTACTTGTGTAAGGTTCTTTCTGCCCTTGCACGAGTAGGGAAATAGTGAGGCTCTAGGTAAATGCTAACTCCAAATAGAAGTTGTCCATCACTCCATGTCTTGTTTGATAACTTTAATGACAGCTTTGTGACCAACTTTTGTGATGTAAATGTGTATGCAAATGTGTGTTTGAAGTGTTTCAAAAAGCTCTAATGTTGTGTCAAAGAAAATATTCTGGTTTGTCTTTATCTTCTTTAGTTCACTGTGTATAGAGGGAAATGCTGATTTGTAATAACATATAAATTTAAATATGACCATATTTACACTCTGGTTCTTGAACTAGAGTGAAAATCGTCTTGCAATAGGAGCTCTGCTCTGTCTATTGTCATTTTCTTTGTCCTCTTGAAGATTAGGGGACAAGTAAATGCTTTCAAAATGAGTGCATCTTCGTTCAATTCAAAATTTTAATGCCAACTATAATCATTTGGGTACATAAAAGTGCAGTTAAAAATCTAAGTTACAGTATTACATCACAAAGATACTATTTCAATACTTTAAAAACAGCAATGTAATGCTTAAAACAAGTGTTTTAATCACCATTATTCCTTTTCTATTTCAAAGTTCTAGTTCATTTTTCTCCACTGGAATCATTCTTTGTCTCCTGCGTTTTCAAAAAGTATCACCTATTATAGGTATTTAATATGTATCTCATTTTTTCTCTTAGGGAGATAAACTCCTTAAAGCTAGGACCAGTCATGTTCAACTTTGTACCCTCATACTGCCCAGTACATAGCCACACATAGCTGCACTTGGTAAATATTTGCTGAACTTAACTATTTACTAATATTCTTCCTCATAGTAAAGCTTACTTCCCCAGTGCCTTACTGTGCCTTTTTCATCATATCTAAGTGCTGAAGTCACTGGAGTATAAAGGCATAAGGCCATGATAAGAATAAAAATCTAATGCTGTGGCATACCATTGTTCCTTTACAAAATTTCCACTACTGTTAGGATCTTTTCAAAGTGATGGAAAATTTCACAAACATTTTTTTTTAATTTGACTTAAGGATTTTTTTTATAAATAATTTTTATTTTAATGGGGTGACATCAATAAATCAGAGTACATATATTCAAAGAAAACATTTCCAGGTTATCTTGTCATTTAGTTCTGTTGCATACCCATCACCCAAAGAGAGATTGTCCTCCGTCACCCTCTATCCAGTTTTCTTTGTACCCCTCCCCCTCCCCCTCCCCCTCTCCCTCCTTCCCTCTCCCCACCCCCCGTAACCACCACACTCCTGTCCATGTCTCTTACTCTCGCTTTTATGTCCCATCAATGTATGGAATCCTGCAGTTCTTGTTTTTTTCTGATTCACTTATTTCACTCCGCATAATGATATCAAGATTCCACCATTCTGCTGTAAGTGATTTGATGTCATCATTTCTTCTAGCTGAATAGTATACCATGGTGTATATGTGCCCCATCTTCTTTATCCAGTCTTCTATTTTTTTTCACAGTAGTTAAAAGCCTTTAAGCAAACTCTTGGCCAATACATACAGCAAGAATCCATAAAAGAGTAGTGTCCTTAACATGTTCACCAAGTCCAAGTTGGCCCCATCACCATGTCAAATCCCTGAAAAATGCAACCCAACCACAGTTCAGTCTGTTAGGAGCTGTCACAGGGAGCAGGAGTCCAGGAAAAGTCCACATCCAGGAAAAGTCTGCATGGCACTGGAATTGTTGTCACCATTCTATACTTTGCAGCTCATGTCCAAGTCCCAATGACCACTGCTTCTAGCTGGTAATGATTCAGGTAGACTGGAAAAGCCATCTGAAGCATGCGTGGATATGGAGCTTCTGTTCTCCTCTGCCTGGAGAGATGAGACCAGGTTGCTTTTCCCTGGAGCTCTGCGACTGTGGCATGGTAAAGAGAAACTTGGGATACACTAAGCTGGGTGGCAAAGGTAGATTCATAATAGAAGTTGGCAAAAGGGGGAAAGAGAGCTCTAAATTAGGAGTAGGTCCCAGCCTGAAATATGAGTGGGGCATTGAGGTAGGAGGGATAAAGGAAACACTATATATTAAGCAAAGCTGCAGAAAATAGGACTATCAACCCCCACAACAGAGATCTTTGAGGGAAGAATAAAAAACCTGACTATTCAGGCAAAACATAGTTAATTGGCCCTTGTGCAAATGAGATCAGTTTACCTGCTTCTTGGAAGAAATACCCTAGGCTCGTCCACAGTGTCGTAGATGGGTCCGATGGCTCTGGGCACCTTCAGCCTTCAGTGGCAAACCCCAGCTTTCTGGGCAAGGTTAGGTCATAGGTGGCTGGAGCAGGGCTGGAAGAGACTGAACCCTCCCTTAGAGGAGCGAGGGGGAAGCCTACCTTCCAGTGTCCCTGTTTGACTTAAGGATTTTTATTTAATCTCTTTAGGACTCTTCTTAATGATCAATGGGAAGAACTACAGTTGCAGAAAAGATAATGCATAGGCTCCTTTAATTTGTAGATTGACTTTGAAAATTCCTTGAAGTTTTCTGTAAAGAAAAAGTGATTTACACAATGCAGAGTGGAGTAGTTCAATAAGTTCAGTTATTTAATATAATTGTCAATAAAGCATGTATGATTTTGCTTGGGGGCTATTATGGATTGAATTGTTATGTTGTGGTCCTAACCTCCATTACTTCACAAAATGACCTTATTTGGAGATGGATCTTTCCAAAGGTCATCAAGTTAAAAGGAGATCATTAGAATGAGCTTTAATCCAATGTGGTTGGTGTCCTTCTAAATGCAGAAATTTGTAAACAGAGACAAACATGCATAGAGGGAAGATGGTCACGTGAAGATAGAGGGTTGGAAGGATGCAACTCTAAGCCACCAAAGAATCTAGGAATAAACAAGGACAATACCTTTCCTACAGTTATCAGAGGGAAAATGGGCCTGCCAATACCTTGATCTCAGATATCTTACCTCCAGAACTCTAAGGCAATACATTTCTGTTGTTTTAAGTCACTCAGTTTGTGGTACTTTGTTATGGCAGCACCAGAAGACCAATACAGGGCCTTATATATATAATGTATACTGGTACCTCATTCATTCTACCAAATCTTTTCTGACTGGAAATATTTTAGAATGAAAGTATATGTTAACAGTTTTAAATTTAAAGACATTTAGAAAAATGAGAATGTCTCTAGTTCTAGTTTAAACAGAAAAAGAATCAGCATGTCTCTTAAATGAATAAAGATTCAAAAATGATGAAAATTTCTGCTAAATAAAACTAGCAGTTGCCTGAACAGGCGATGGCGCAGTGGATAAGGCATCAGACTGGGATGCGGTAGACCCAGGTTCGAGACCTCGAGGTCACTAGCTTGAGTGCAGGCTCATCTGGTTTGAGGAAAAGCTCACCAGCTTGAGCCCAAGGTCGCTGGCTCGAGCAAGGAGTTACTCAGTCTGCTGAAGGCCCACGGTCAAGGCACATATGAGAAAGCAATCAATGAACAACTAAGGTGTCACAATGCGCAATGAGAAACTAATGATTGATGCTTCTTATCTCTCCGTTCCTGTCTGTCTGTCCCTGTCTATCCCTCTCTCTGACTCTCTCTCTGTCTCTGTAAAAAAAATAAAAATAAAAAATAAAACTAGCAGTCAAGATAGTAGTGCCTATCATTACTGGATTATAACTATGAGAATTAAAAAAAAATTTTTTTTTAGTGAGAGAATGACAGACAGACAGAAAGGAAAGAGAGAGAGATGAGAAGCATCAAGTCATAGTTGCATCACCTTAGTTGTTCATTGATTGCTTTCTCATATGTGCCTTGACCGAGGCGGGAGGCTCCAGCTGAGCCAGTGACTACTTGCTCAAACCAGGAACCTTGGCCTCAAACCAGTGACCTTTGGGCTCAAGCCAGCGATCACTGGGTCATGTCTATGATCCCAAGCTCAAGCAAGCACCCTTATGCTCAAGCTGGTGAGGGCGCACTCTAGTCAGTGACTGCACTCAAGCCAGAGACCTCAGGGTTTTGGACCATGGTTCTCAGCCTCCCAAGTTGTTGCTCTATTCACTGTGCCACCACCTGGTCAGGCATGAGAACTTTTTTAGATGTGATTGGCAGCCATTAGATGTCTTCTCAGAAGAAGACATGGGATATTTTTTTATGTAAGGGGCAGAGACCAATAATTTTTTCTTAAAATTTATTTTATAGTTATTGATTCGAGAGAGAAACATGGGTTTGTTGTTCTATTTATTTATGTATTCATTGATTGATTCCTGTATGTGCCCTGACCAAGGATGGAACCCTCATCCTTGTCATATCGGGAAGATGCTCTAACCAACTAAGCTACTTGGCCAGGGTGCAGCAATCTTAAAAATCGCTTAAACTAAGATTACTTACAATCATTTGTGTGAAAAATAGATTTTTCTGTACATATGTTTCATTATATGTTTCAGATTTAAAATCAGTTGTTAAATATGTCTTCCCTATAATATTGAAGGTACCAAAAGATCAAGGACTGTGTCTGACATGTTCCCGGTGACTTGTTTCTAGCTGTATCCAAGTACCAATGAATGTACTAAACATCCAATGATTGTGAAAGGAAAAAGTGAAGGCAAAGAGAAGGATGGGAGAGAGATGAGAGAAGAATCAAGTTGGTTCAGTGGTAGAGCGTCGGCCTGGCGTGCAGAAGTCCCGGGTTCGATTCCTGGCCAGGGCACACAGGAGAAGCGCCCATTTGCTTCTCCACCCCTCCCCCTCTCCTTCCTTTCTCTTCCCCTCCCGCAGCGAGGCTCCATTGGAACAAAGATGGCCTGGGTGCTGGGGATGGCTCCTTGGCCTCTGCCCCAGGCGCTAGAGTGGCTCTGGTCGCAACAGAGTGACTCCCTGGAGGGGCAAAGCATCGCTCCCTGGTGGGCAGAGCGTCGCCCCCTGGTGGGCATGCCGGGTGGATTCCGGTCAGGCCCATGCGGGAGTCTGTCTGACTGTCTCTCCCCGTTTCCAGCTTCAGAAAAATACAAAAAAAAAAAAAAATCAAATGACAATTTCCTTGTTATTCTATTGTAATATATGGACAGCATTTTATTTCTAACTCCCTTGAAATATAACATTGAGTCATATTTTAAAATTCTATTACTTTTTAGAAATTAAAATATTTTTATTTTCTCAAGGTGGGACTGTGAGCTTGTGATGTGGTCCCTCCATTAGAATATTAGTTATTTATGGTATTGGGCTTTTTTTTTTTTTAACATTGTGTTCTTATCCCTAGTCTCTGTTCTGACCAACTATCTTGTAAGTGTCACCACAAGGGAGATATGATGGAAAATAATTGTAAACAAGAATAATTGTAAGAAAATCCTTGGCAGATCGATTGGCTTTTTGTCTTATATAAGGACTATATTATAACAATCTACTTTAATCTAAGAAGCAGAAAACTTGTTTGCATTCTTTTTCTGACATGCTTTGTCACTGACTAAAGCTCAGCACAGTCGTCTCTTTGGAATTATATCTCTCAATAACTACTTTGCACAGATTAGTTGATAGCTATTCTCAAATAACAAGGGCATCTAGGAATAAAAATTTCTATCTGGTTTATGAACTGCTATATTGCTGGCTTTTCTTCGAGAGGTTTTTTCTTTTTGACATTAAAAGAATAAAGCAGGCATCAATATTCTCCACTGGACACTGACTTTAAGATAATAAAGAAATATATTTCATAATTACTTTGTATGAAATTTCTAGATAGAGCAAATCCATAGAGACAGTAAGCAGATTGGTGGTTGTCAGGGCCGAGGAAGGGAAAATGGGGAGTGGCTGCTAATGGGTATGGGGGTTTCCTTTTGAGGTGATGAAAATGTTCTAAAATTAGTGATGATGGTTATACAATTCTGTAAATATACTAAAAATAAGTGAATTTCACATTTTAGGGAATTTTATGTTATATGAATTATGTCTCAATAAAAATGTAGATTTTAAAAGCCTCTTCAAGTATAAATTTTTAAGATTGGTATTTTGCTCATTGGAATTAGTCTTCCAGAAAGATGATTAATTCATCTAAATTAGGTTAACAGTACTTAAAACAGGCTTGAATTCCCCCTTTTCAATCGCACTCAGAACTGGTTCTCCTGCTTTGAATATACTCTTGGATAGCAATTTTCATACTCTGTGCATGGATTTTATATTGAAATACTGAAAGTTGGTGCAGCTAAACATAATTAATGAGGTGTAGCTATAAAACGCCTCTTACGTGCTCATAAGATAGCTCTGAATGTTACTTCCAGAAGTCATTTCAGAAATGGTTGGAACAAAGTCAACACTTTTGGATTAAATGTAAGATTATCCATGATGACCTTCTGAAAATAAAACATTTACTTTTACTTATATTTTGATGTCTTGATGAAAAAATAATCTTATTACTTTATAGTTCTACCTCTTATTCATGATCAATAATGTGACAGCCCAGGAACATAATTAGACAGATGTGCCTCAGTGGAAGTGTGAGTGTACCTTCTATCTCCAGCCAACTGGGTATAACTAATCCCTTTCATTTTTCATATGAGCAGAAGAGGTTGTTTGAGGTAAGCATGTGGAGAATCTCAGAAAAGGAGGTATATGTGCACGTACAGTTTCCCCCCACCAAGATTGAGTGAGCTCACCAAAGAAGAGAGGGAGGTGACTTGGTGCTATTGACATTGTAGTCTCTATTCCTAGGTCCTGCCCTGGGGGCTTCCATAGAATTCAAAACACTTACAATATATGAGGGTGTTGATTGTGCCTACTTGAGGTCAGCAGTCTCCATTTATATACTGGGTAATGAACAGAGTGCCCATTTTTGTGCCAGCCCTACAACAAATCACTTGCATTCTTTCCCTGTAAGAAAGCAGATGTGGGCACCTCACAGTCTATAAGCCTAAGTGCAATGTAGAAGCTGTATCTGTTTATGTAATTTTATTGAAGCTATCACGTGTGGTCCAGTCTAAAGAGCATGGTTCTCACCCAAACATATTTTAAAAGTATTCATTTTATATCTTGAAAAGCATTAAAGTGGATACAATTGACTTCCTTTTCGGAATATTTTTTAGATCCTCATTTTCTTACATCTCATACTTTTTGACACTCAAGATTCTTGCTTGCCAACCCCACTTCCTCCCTTGCTAGGTCTTTCCTTCCTCTTGATTCCTGGGTTCTGTAGTCTTCTAGCAGCATTGCAGTGTTCTCTAATTTTGTATTCCAAAAGAAAGGAGTCTGGCAGAGATAGACTGACTTCAGAAAAAATGGATATAAACTGGCCTAATAAATTAGGATCCAGTTGGCATGGGGGGAGGGGAGAATCTGAATATTTCTTATCAGTACTTTATTTTATCACATCTAGTTTATAATTTTAATATCTCCACCACAGTTTCTAGTGTGTGTTGCTTTCCCTGTGTCATTTGATATGTTCTACCCATTTCCCACAGTATCCTAGCTACCAATTCTAGCCAAAATATTGTTTAGTTGTGATTGTTTAGATTACACCTTTTTAGTTTTCCCATGTCTCTGATCTCTATTTTATTGCACCATAACTTAGTGTATCTCTTCAGACTCAGGTCATATATCCTCCACCCTTATCCTGCATTTTCTGAACACTGGGGCAGGAATTGGAATAATAGATAAGAGAAGGATAGAGCAGAAACAGAGACAAAATAAGGGAAGACGTACCAGTTTAGGCAGCGAAGGGCTAGCATGCAAGACAAGGCAGTTGTGGATGCAGAGAAAAAAGCAGGGGGAAAGATGTGCTCTGAGGAAGAAGATCATCTAGACTGTGACATAGGCTCTCAGAACAATTCAAAGAGAAGGGTTCTACAAATGACTTGAAGAGTGGAAACATTACTGGAATAGTCACAAAGCCTTTTAAAAGGACTGACTTTGAAAACAGCAAAATCATTTGAAATTCTACATTATTCTGTGTTTGGGAAAGAATCACTTCCATGACTTTATATCCATGTTTCTTTCATTCTGTCCTGTTAACCTTCATACCTGAAATAGAGGTTGATAGTCATCACTAATTATGCAGATGTGTCTTCCCCTCCTTTTTTAACACAGTACACTGAAAGACTAGGCAAAGAGCTAAGGCACCACATTTCCAAAATGTACATTGGGTAAAAACTATCTAAGAAACCTAAACACTCTGCCATTTTATTTTCTCATGCCAGCCATTCAGAGCTGTTTCTTGCTCTAGTGAAAATAATATGGAAGTCTTCCAGAAGGAGTCAAGAGCTTCAAGGAAACAATGAAAAATCTTTCAGAGATGAGGTTTTTTAAGAACCTGAACAAGCAGGCCCTCATCTCTCAGCCCTATTCAAGGGCTAGTTCACTGATATAACAAACCTATTTTTGGTTCTTTTTTTTCACATCTGAAGGTAATGTCTTTCAACCCCCTTTAATGTACCCTAATCGTGCTATTCCTTGAGTTTCAGATTAAGTCCAAACTCTCCCAAGATTCTATTTGCCCTATTTCACATTAATATTTATGTTTTCTCAAGTCCTATTGAAGGTTTTGGTTCTTGCATCATTTATGACTTTAAAGAATAAAGGACTGGGAGAGGCTTTGTAAATTTGCATGGTTGACCTTCCTTAATTTGACTTAGTTTTTGTTTTTACATGAAGGACAGCTTCTGCCTAGATTCCAGATACAACCATAGTTACCTTCTTTTCTTAATTCTTAAGACATTTACTCATAAAAATACAATCAAATGGAACATTGATCAGCTTAATGGGTATTATGTGAACTTAAATACAAAACAGGCAAAGATCTAAAATACAGGAGTAACCACCAAAGGGAAAGGAGAAAACAAAACTAAAGTTGAATTAACTCCAAAATTTAATAGCTATGTAAAGACCACATGGTTTACATACATAAGTGTTGACAATATCTTCTGAATCATTAGTTAAAAACTATCTGTGTGGGAACAGGCAAAATAGTTTGCTTCCCCCGACCCATCTTTCTTTAAATGTTTAAGCCCAAGGCAGATAGAAGAGCCCTCTGAAGCATTGTGTTACTTTTTGTTTTGGTAGATGGAATTCACTAACCAAAATGACAACAAACATTTGAAAATAGGGACTTACTCTATGGCATCTATTCAAACCTCTTAAAAGCATGGATGTTTTCCTGTCTGGTGTGTAAGCCACCCAAGCACAAATTAAAAGCAGATGCTCCATGGCTCTCTGAGGATATTTATAGCTCAGAGTGTGTGCTTCCCGGTCATCTCTCAACAGCAGGACATTTTGAAGAGGTAGTGAGCATTTTGCAATAATGAAAGCCCCATTCTAGCAGATTTCCACTTCTGTGTTTTGAAATTAAACTACACATTTTCTTTCCTCAGTGGAAAAAAGTATTTTTGCAAAAGGAACTTGAAGTATTTTCCGTACCATATATGTCTCCATTACACACTCACAAGGTTTAGTGTCTTAACCACAACCAAGAAGGATGATTTCAGGTTTATGTACTTAACTCCCTCCCTTAGTAAATTCATGCATTTCAGAGTGGTCTGTTCTTCAGAACAATATGTTGAAATATGAAGTACAGCAGCACTCATAAAAATAAAATGCAAAATATTAGGGTTTCTACTGAAAGGAATAAATTTATCATTTGGGTTTATAAATCTATTCTACCAATACTTATTATGTGCAATGTGCACAGAACATGTAGTATGAGGATTCAACAGGGAAGCACAATTGTTGCTTTTTGGCTTCATGAACTTTAAACATTTTTGGAAGAGAATGCTTCATTGCATATATTGGGAAGCTGACAATAGCAAATCATACAAAAGGTGTTGCCTCTATGTATGTGAAAAACAGTAATTCAGGAGAGAGATTTTAATGTACAAAGAAATCGTCATTCTTTAATATTAAATGCAGTGAGGGTAATCTTATCAAGGAGTGGGTTATGAAAGAATGAACAATAGAAATGGTTTAATTTACCCATAAATGCAAATATCACAAAAGGGTAAAGCTCTGGACTAGGATTCGTAAATGCAGGAAGAATGAGATCCTACAGAGAGGTGATGTGCCCACATAAAATGTGTCCCACTGCTTGTTTTCTGAGGCAATCTTAGAGGGTTTTTTTTCCTACAAAATAATAGTCATCCTCTTCTTTATTCTAAGTGACACTTTATCCCAGGGGTTGGGAACCTTTTTGGCTGAGAGAGCCATGAACGCCACATATTTTAAAATGTAATTCTGTGAGAGCCATACAATATGTTTAACACTAAATACAGGTAAATGTGTGCATTTTATGTAAAAACAACACTTTTAAAGTACAATAAGTCTCTGAATTTTTAATAATGTTGTTATGCTGTTGCTAACCAATGATGAATAAAGAACTTCATACCATTAATGCAACTTCTGGTGCTGCATGGTTTTGCTGATGGCTTTGTAGTCTGGTTGATACATGGTAAGGTTAAGCTTCATGCAGGCGTTGAGACTTCCATCCATTAAACGTGATCGTAGGTTGGTCTTAACATCTTTAGATGTGAGAAAGACTGCTCACATGCATAGGTAGAGCCAAACATTGTCAGTACAGCAATACTCACATGCTGCAGTGTGTGGTACATGACAGGAAGCGCGTTCCAAGTTTTGACAATCAGCTGGTCCATGGGTTGAAGTTTTTTCATTTCTCCCCACTTATGTTTGCTTGCAAACTCTGCTTGCTGTCATGCAAGTCTTTCCAAATCTCCATTCAGCGACTTGAACTTATTCACCCACATGTCTGAGGTCTTTAGGTCAGCAGCTTGTGGCTCAAAATCTCTGACGGAGACACCGGGGATGTAACTCAGGTCAGCACTGTCCACTGCACACTCATGTGGATGGGTGAAGAACTTAAAAAGATGAGTGCACTCACAAAATTCTCCAAAGCATGTTTTGAATGACTACAGGAGATTAGATGTGAAGCTCACTAGCTGCTGGAGATCAAGATGTTGAGCAGGGTCACTTGCTGTGCATGCATCTTTAAACTCTCCCAGTTTTTTAAAGTGTAGTAAATGACCTGTTTCAATGTTGGCGATGAAGAGTTCCAGCTTGTTTTCAAATGCAAACACTGCTTGCTGAAAGGATAAGACTGTATTTCCAACGCCTTCCATTTTCACATTGAGCTGTTTCAGATGTGCAGTCATGTCCATGAGATAGTAGAACTTCAGGAGCTACTCAGTGTTAGCTAACTCAGGATGCTCAACGTTTTTCATATCAAGAAAAGTCCGGATTTTGCTCAGACAAATCGCGAAACGGCTGAGCACCTTCCCTCTTGACAACCAATGCACATTGCTGTGCAGAAGCGGACCAGGATAATTATTCCCAACTTCATCCAGCAATGCTTTAAACTGGCAATCATTTAAAGCTCAGGCAACAATAAAGTTGACCACTCGAATGACCAGTGACATCACTTCACCAAGCTGCTTGCCACACATCTGAGCACAAAGCATCTCCTGTCGTAGGATGCAGTGAAAACTTAGGATGGGTCTCTTTTCATGTTCACAAAGAAGAGCTACGAATCCTCTGTTTTTCCCCACCATGCACAGAGCACCATCAGTACACACCGAAATAAGTTTATCCATCGGTAGATATTTTCTTTAGCAAACTCAGTGAAAGACTTAAATAAATCCTCCCCTCTTGTTGTCTCTTTTATAGGCAAAACAGCAAGACTTTCTTCACATAGTGTGTCACCAACAGCATACCTTGCAATCATGCTGAACTGGGATAAATGATTTACATCATTGACTCATCCAAAGTGAGAGAAAACAATGGTGCTGCATTTATGTCCTTCATTTGTGTTGCATCAATTTGATTTGCCATCATGATGGTACGATTGTGAACAGTTCTTGCCACCAGAGGCATGTCTTTTATTCTTTGATTATCTTGTCTTTATTCAAAAAGTCATCAAAAAGTTCAATGGCAACATCAAGCATGAATGTTTTGGCATACTCCCCATCTGTGAATGGCTTTTTGTTTCTCACAATTGCTAAAGCACCAGCAAAGCTAGCAGAATTCCAGTCACCTTGTTGGGTCCAAACACGGAGTTGCTGCTGACTAGCTTACACTCTGCACAGTAGCTCTTGACATGCTTTCTTTCTGCTGTCCCCCGCTGGATATTTTGATGCAAATGTAGTATGGCATGTGGTGAAGTGTTGCCTTTTATTTGACCATTTCATCGATGCAATTTTATCATTGCATATTAGAAACACTGCAGAACCTGCTCTCTCCACAAAGGTGAATTCCTCTGTCCATTCCTGCTGAAAAGTACGATACCCCTCATCTTTTTTTCTTTTAGCCATCTTCTTTATCAAAAGAGTTTTTGCAATTAGCTAGCTGGCTACTTGATTAAAAGAAGGGAATTTTACTTTCTGACCTCACAATGACCCGTGTATGTTACGCATTACCCAATAAAAATTTGGTGTTGTCCCGGAGGACTGCTGTGATTGGCTCCAGCCACCCACAACCATGAACATGAGCAGTAGGAAATGAATAGATTGTAATACATGAGAATGTTTTATATATATATATATTTTTTTTAGTTGGTGCTTTTTTTTTTTTTTTTCTTTTTCTTTTTTTTTTTTTTTTTGCATTTTTCTGAAGCTGGAAACAGGGAGAGACAGTCAGACAGACTCCCGCATGTGCCCGACCGGGATCCACCCGGCACTCCCACCATGGGGCCACGCTCTGCCCACCAGGGGGCGATGCTCTGCCCATCCTGGGCGTCGCCATGTTGCGACCAGAGCCACTCTAGCGCCTGGGGCAGAGGCCAAGGAGCCATCCCCAGCGCCCGGGCCATCTTTGCTCCAATGGAGCCTTGGCTGCGGGAGGGGAAGAGAGAGACAGAGAGGAAGGCGTGGCAGAGGGGTGGAGAAGCAAATGGGCGCTTCTCCTGTGTGCCCTGGCCGGGAATCAAACCCGGGTCCTCCGCACGCTAGGCTGACGCTCTACCGCTGAGCCAACCAGCCAGGGCTGTTTTATATTTTTAACGTGTTTTTTTTTATTAAAGATTTGTCTGTGAGCCAGATGCAGCCATCAAAAAGAGCCACATCTGGCTCATGAGACATAGGTTCCTGACCCCTGCTTTAGTCCTTGAATAGTTTTCTTTTGCCTCTTTCTTTCCTTCCTTATACTCTACCTCCCTCCAGGAAGCACTTCCTACCAAATAAAGAAGAGGTGGTGATGAGGTCATCTCGACCCACAAGCCTGATTGAAGTAAGTGTGTTCCAACTTGTTTTGCTCACCACCACACAAAATAGTCTTCCCACTCTTTATGAACACAGGACAGTTTTGGGAGGGAATTTTTAGTTTTTGTGGTCTTTCTGTTCAGTTCTCTTTCCCCCTTTCTGACTGTATTAGTGTTTCTGTCCAAGACAACCAGGAACTGCAACCAATATTTAAAACAGAATCTGTTGCATGGATTAATGCTTCAGGTCATGGCTGGAATTATAAATAAATATAGTGCCTTATACATGTTTAAAGGAAATTTTATTTTAACATTTTTAAGTTATAGCAAGGCTTATTAACATAGTTTCCAACCCTAAAGTAAAATACAGGCGTCATCTTTTAAAAAAATACAAACACATAACTTCAAATCTTCTTTCTTTACCAACTCAAACAACTCAAAAATTATCTGTGTTAAAAATGATTCCATAGGCCCTGGCCGGTTGGCTCAGCGGTAGAGCGTCGGCCTGGCGTGCAGGGGACCCGGGTTCGATTCCCGGCCAGGGCACATAGGAGAGGCGCCCATTTGCTTCTGCACCCCCCCTCCTTCCTCTCTGTCTCTCTCTTCCCCTCCCGCAGCCAAGGCTCCATTGGAGCAAAGATGGCCTGGGCGCTGGGGATGGCTCCTTGGCCTCTGCCCCAGGTGCTAGAGTGGCTCTGGTTGCGACAGAGCGATGCCCTGGAGGGGCAGAGCATCGCCCCCTGGTGGGCAGAGCGTCGCCCTTGGTGGGCGTGCCGGGTGGATCCTGGTCGGGCGCATGCGGGAGTCTGTCTGACTGTCTCTCCCCGTTTCCAGCTTCAGAAAAATACAAAAAAAAAAAAAATTCCATAAAAGTGAAAAATTTGGTAAAGTAGGAGATACAGAAGGAGAGATGGAATCTAGAAAAGTTCTAAAGGCACTGATGTCTACAAATAGCCTAGATACTTCAGTGACCACCAATGAATGCCTTTATTTCTCAAAACTGAGATGCTCATTCTATTTGTTCTCATCAGAAAATTATGTCCCCATGGGTAAACCCCATCCTCCACTCTTCATTTTTTTCTGGCCAACAAGATATACCCAGACAAATCCATAGAGAAGATAGATCCCAAGATCTTCTCTCTTTTTATTTCTCTGAATATAAAACTGAAGAATTTCTTATTTGAGCTTATTTTTCTCTGGGTTTAACCAGTTGAAAGTTACTAGTACGAAATCCCTGCCAACTAAAATATTAAAAAGTTTTCTCTTCTTAAACTTGTACGGGCCCTGGATTTGAGTTTGTGGATATATATCCTGTTTTTGCTGCTTTTAACATATTTGGTGACAGGCATCTTACTTAACTTGTTCTTGTCTCTGTTTGCATATCTGTGAAATGGGAATAACATAATAAAGAATTATTATACTCACCGAAGACACTGAACTCTAGCCTTTGTCTCTTATGAATGTATTACTTGTCTTAGGATAATATGGATTACTCTGGGACATCTTGGAAGCTAGTGCTAGGGAGCCCTATTTTCCTTAGATAATCAAACTCTAAAGATCAACTTGATAATAAATTTTAAGACACATAGATGGCATCAAGGTGAATTATTAGGCACCACCTTCTACCCATTGCTCAATGGCATCTCTACTAGTCAGTGAGAAACCAAGACTCTCAAAGATGGCTGTTTCAAATCATGAACTCATTTTGGACACTGGTAGCTCTGTTATGTAGGTCCCCTGATATATTTATGTGTTTTCTTGGCCGTACTTCATTCAAACCATTGGTACTTATGGGTCTACTATTTTCCTTCTATAGAACTTCTTTTCTTATTTGGAATGACCCTTATCAAAAAATATGTCTAGGTTAATCTCCTTTAGTGTTTTACTGTCTATCAAGGCTTTTAATCTGCAAGAATGATAGTGTGCTGCTAATTAAAATTAGTAATAGTAGTTGTTGATATATAATAAGGCATTACTGCAAGTGGCTGAAATTTATGTATCACTTACTGTGATACAGATATAGTCTTTATATATAGTAATTCTTAGACTTCTTCCAATAGTCCTCAAAAAAAGGTACTACTCTAAGTACCATTTTACAGATGAGGCCATGGTGGCACAGTTTATGTAGCTATGTGACCAAATACTATAGCTAATAAGTGACAAAACTGGAATTCGAACCCAGGCAATTTGGTTCCAAAGTTATTCTCTTAACCTTTATGATGTATAGCTTAATAATATCTTAAGTTTATCATTCTTAATAATATTATTAAGAATGATAAACTATTATTTATTAATAGTGCCTATCACTATTTTAAAGTAGTTTTATGTAATATCTTTTTCATTCTTTATAATAAACCTGTGAGGAAGATTTTGATTATACTTTGTGGAAGAGAAAACTAAAGCTTAGAAAAGTTAAATATATTAGCTGAGGCCACATAGTTAGGAAGTGGCAGAACCAGTATTCCCTAAAGCACTCAGCCTTCATCTGTGTGCATAATTAGTCCAGGTATATGTTCTTACCTTCCTGCAAACTAAATAGAAAATTCCATTTAAGTTATTTGTTACTTTTTATAACCACTACATAACCTCATATCAGGAAAATATCTTTAAAGTAATCTGAGATAATTTTTAAAAATAAATATTTTTAAATTCAGTGAGAGGAGGGGAAGCAGAAACAGACTCCTGCATGTGCCCGACTGGGATCCACCCAGCAAGGCCACTAGAGGGTCATGCTCTGTCCATCTGGGGTATTGCTCTGTTGCTCAGCAACTGAGCTCTTCTTAGCACCTGAGGTGGAAGCCACGAAGCCATGCTCAGCACCCAGGGCCAACTCACTCCAATTAAGCCATGGCTGGAGGAGGGTAAGAGAGAGAGAGAGAGAGAGAGAGAAGTGAAGGGGTTGGGGTAGAAAAGCAGATGGGTGCTTCTCCTGTGTGCCCTGACCAGGAATCAAACCCAGCACATCCACAAGCCGGCTGACACTCTACCACTGAGCCAAACAGAGAGGGCCTTAAAATAAATTATTGATTTTTAATGTATAATTAATAAGAAAATACTTTTAGATAGGAAGGAAGTGGTATGTTCACAAACAAAAGTTTGGGTGTAGGTGAGCTATTTTGACTGGAGACTGCAGGAGGGTATTAAATCTTGAAATTATACCAGAAATAAGGCTAAAGAGGTAGGATGTGGCTAAATAATGAGGGCCTCGATAGACTGGTCTGGAGTTGTAAGAATCTCTGCAGTCACTGAGGGATCCACCAAGAACTCTGTGGGGAGCCAGGGTCTGAGCTGACTTAGGGAGATTTCTGGGATGGTGGCAGCAAATGTAGAAAAGCAAAAGTAAGAAGATCAGGTAAAAGTTCTGATTTTATGCTGACTTCTTAGGTAGTCACCAAAAGACTTTAAAGAATGTTTACAGCACTGCATTCATAATGTTAGCTTTATTCATAAAATTCATAATGTGGAATAATAAATAGCAATAAAGCCTGACCAGGTGGTGGCACAATGGATAGAGCATCCACCTGAGATACTGAAGACCCAAAGTTCAAAACCCTGAGTTCGCCAGCTTCAGTGCAGGGTTGCTAGTTTGAGCATGAGATCATAGACATGAACCTATGGTCACTGATTTGAGCCCAAAGGTTACTGGCTTGAAACCCAAGGTCACTGAATTGAGCGCAAGGTCACTGGCTTGAAAAAGGGGTCACTTGGCTGAAGTCCCGCCCCCCATCATGGCACATATGAGAAAGAAATCAATGAACAACTAAGGTGCCACAACAAAGAATTGATGCTTCTCATCTCTCGCCCTTCTTTTCTGTCTGTCCCTGTCTGCTCCCCCACCTCTCTCACTGAAAAAAAGAAAATAATTAAAAGGAATAAACTACTGAAATATATACAATTGAATGAATCTCACAGACATAAACCAAGTGACAAAGCCAGACACAAAAGAGTATATGCTAGATTCCAATGACGAAGCTCAAGAACAGGGAAAACAAATCTGAGGTGGGAGAAGTCAGAATACAGTGTGTCCGTAAAGTCATGGTGCACTTTTGACCGGTCACAGGAAAGCAACAAAAGATGATAGAAATGTGAAATCTGCACCAAATTAAAGGAAAACTCTCCCAGTTTCATACCTATTCAGTGCAGTTCGATGTGGGCTCACGCATAGACTTTTTAGGGCTCCTTAGGTAGCTATCCCGTATAGCCTCTACAGATTCATCACTGAGTGATGACCTACCAGAATGGGTTTCTCCACCAAACTGCCGGTTCCTTTAACTGCTTATCCCACCCAGTAATGTTATTCCTATGTGGTGGTGCTTCATTATAAATGCGCTGGTATTCACGTTGCACTTTGGTCATGGATTTGAATTTAGCGAGCCACAGAATACACTTAACTTTCCTCTGTACCATCCACATCTCAACTGGCATGGCCATGGGCTGCTTTGCTGTATACACGGTGTTACATCATCATCTGCGCATGCGCACATGCTACCACATCATCCTACAGAAACTGGGAGGGTTTTCCTTTTATCTGGTGCAGATTTCACAATTCTATCGTCTTTTGTTGCTTTCCTGTGACTGGTCAAAAGTGCACCATGACTTTACAGACACACTGTAATTATCTCTGTGTGAGCCCATGGTGCTTATTGAACTGGGAAAGGGCATAGGATGTTGAAATTATTTATCTTTTGAATTGGATGGAGTTACATGGTTTTTCCACTCACACGTACCAACATATATGTGTAAAAATTTATAAGTTTGTATTTATGATTTGTGCACTTTATAGTATTTATGTTATACTTCAATAATATTTTTAAAAAGATTATTGCATAGTTCAATAACTCTACTAATATTTGTAGAAGCATCCCAATGGAAAGTTCTGTTTATTTTTCTTTAAATTAAAAAAGCATATTTCTTAATTTCCTACTTTAGATTTTCTTCCTGGGTTATCCTTCTGTGAGTCACTGAATCAGTAGCAAGGGTGGTGGGTTCAGCAAGAGGTGGAGAAAGAAGAGTAGTCTTCCATGGTGAGGAGATGACGGAGGCGAGGAGAAGGAATGAATCAAGCTCCTGGGTGTGATGCAACGCAGGCTGCACTACTCAGAGGAGACAGTGTCTCTTCCTTTTGCAGTGATTACAACATAGCTTCTGTTTCTACTTTCCTTCACCATTGCCACTGTGACATGGGAATAAAAATGAGGCAGATCACTATGATTAATCCATAAAATTTTTTTAACTAGAAGCTAATTTGTAATTTGCATATAGAGCATACAAAGGGTTTGTACTAATTAGACCGTATGAATGCCTGCAAAGGGGAAAATGCAAAGCAAGCCACATGTCTTGTAGAATTACCTATATGGAAATTGCTGGTTCTGTGATGAGTGCATGGTTTTCTAAACAAGCCAGACTCAGACACACACACACACACACACACACACGCGCGCACATACACACTACAACCAGTGAATTTATTTTTTTATTTTTATTTTTTTATTTTTTTTAAATAAATTTTTATTAATGGTAATGGGATGACATTAATAAATCAGGGTACATATATTCAAAGAAAACATGTCTAGGTTATTTTGTCATTAAATTGTGTTGCATACCCCTCACCCAAAGTCAGATTGTCCTCCGCCACCCTCTATCTAGTTCTCTGTGCCCCTCCCCCTCCCCCTAACTCTCTCCCTCCCTCCCTCCCATGTCCTCCCTCTCCCCACCCCTGGTAACCACCACACTCTTGTCCATGTCTCTTAGTCTCGTTTTTATGTTCCACCAATGTATGGAATCATGTAGTTCTTGTTTTTTTTCTGATTTACTTATTTCACTCCGTATAATGTTATCAAGATCCCACCATTTTGCTGTAAATGATCTGTCATCATTTCTTATGGCTGAGTAGTATTCCATAGTGTATATGTGCCACATCTTCTTATCCAGTCTTCTATTGAAGGGCTTTTTGGTTGTTTCCATGTCTTGGCCACTGTGAACAGTGCTGCAATGAACATGGGGCTACATGTGTCTTTACGTATCAATGTTTCTGAGGTTTTGGGGTATATACCCAGTAGAGGGATTGCTGGGTCATAAGGTAGTTCTATTTGCAGTTTTTTTGAGGACCCACCATACTTTCCTCCATAATGGTACAACCAGTGAATTTAAAAGTGCTTTCAGATACAACAACCTGCTAGCAGGTTCTATGTGTAAGACAAAGCACTACTTTGTGGGAAAGCCAAGATAAGTGAGGTATATAGTTCCTGTCCCTAAGGATACAGTCTACAGAGAATATCAGACTGGTGGCACAGAGCTGGCTGGAAAGGAAATACACAATATGGACCAAGAGAAAATACAGCGTTCCTGTGAGTTCAGTGGCAGATGGGAGGTATTTCCACAGAAATAGATGGATAAGAATCTTTGGGGGGAGAAAGAAATAATGATATCAACATCTGCTGATGCTATTGTATCCTTTCTCACTGAATCCTTAGAAAAACTCTGTAAAGTAGCTATTGTTCACCTCATTTACTGATGAATAAATTAAAGCATAAAGAAGCAGTGATTTTCCCAAATCAGAGGACCCAAGACTCATACCCTGGTCTCTGACTCTATGACCCTTTATAAAAACAAACAATATGTCTTAAAATTAAGAATGTGACACTTGAGCCAGACTGACAGTGAGTCCTTGTCCCCTTATATTATATTTTGGTTTGAGGACTTCTTGCAAGTTATCTTATTTTTGTGATAAGATAAAAACCTCTCTTTATCTGTGAACTGGAGTTAAAAATAAAAACATACTTTAGGAAGAGTAAATGAATTTACCTACATGAAACATTTAGTACAACTCCTGTATGTATTAGCAGGATGCACGTGCTTGATACTATAACTTTTTGAAAAAAAATTATTATAAAAATGATATACTCTATAGAAAACTGACAAAAGACCTAATAAAAGAAGCTGACACACTTGCTAGTCAAGACATAAAAATCGATAGTTCCTTTTTCTAGCAATAATCAATGTGAAAATGTATTCATAAAAAGATACACAATTTAAGATAGCAACAAAAGTTTTTAAGTATTAAGGAATAAAGCTAATAAAAATGTGCAAAATGGACCCTGGCCGGTTGGCTCAGTGGTAGAGCGTCGGCCTAGCGTGCGGAGGACCCGGCTCGATTCCAGGCCAGGGCACACAGGAGAAGCGCCCATTTGCTTCTCCACCCCTCCGCGGCGCTTTCCTCTCTGTCTCTCTCTTCCCCTCCCACAGCTAAGGCTCCATTGGAGCAGGGATGGCCTGGGCGCTGGGGATGGGTCTGTGGCCTCTGCCTCAGGTGCTAGAGTGGCTCTGGTCGCAACATGGCGACGCCCCGGAGGGGCAGAGCATCGCCCCCTGGTGGGAAGAACGTCGCCCCTGGTGGGCGTGCCGGGTGGATCCCGGTCGGGCGCATGTGGGAGTCTGTCTGTCTCTCCCCGTTTCCAGCTTCAGAAAAAATGAAAAAAAAAAATAAATAAATAAATGTGCAAAATGTTTAGGAAGAACCTTTGGAAAATACAGAAAAAAGTCAATAGAAAGGCTTTTGCATTGGGTTGGGGAAAGAAGACATTGTATATAAAGAGAATACCATAAGGAAAGACAGTGGATATTTTTAGGACATAGTTTGGTACAGGTTGAGAAACTCATAACAAGGAGTGAGATTAAGGCAGGAAAATTCATATTAAGGTCATAAATGGCTTTGAATGTCAGACTAAAAATTTTGCAGTTAATTTAATAGGTGATGGGGAACCATTGCAGACTTATAAATAAGTAATAGGACAGACTTCAGAATAGGAAGATAACCCAAGAGAAAAGCATTAAAATAATATCCTGGGAATTGCTTGGAGGCTGGAGAAAGATGAAAATGTATTGATTTCACAATGGTTAAAAAGGAAAATAAACCCTTTAAATATTTCTAAATAATACATCAATCTTCTTGACTGTTTTTTAGAGAGAGAGAGAAAGAGAGAGAGAGAGAAACATTGAGTTGCTCCTGTATGTGCCCTGACTGGGTGGGAATCAAACTGACAACCTCAATGCTCTGGGACGATGATCCCACCAGCCAAACTGTCCAGCCAGGGCTTGATTTTTAGAAAGACAGAGAGAGAGAAAAGGAGAGAAAGGGGAGGGAGAAGGGAAGCAATTTTTGTCCCGTTCATTGACTACTTATTCTTATTTGGGACTTACTTACTGTTTTTGGAAGTGTGCTGAATCTGAATACTGTAAATTGTTACTTGGTTACCATCCAAATGTCTATCATGGTAATAAGGAAATGTTAAACTTCAGGGTTTGCATTTATCTTTGTGTGTTAGCAAAATATGGCAATGCCTTAAATCCGTATCGACATGCTTTATATGAGAATATGAATAGTTCTACTAAAAAAATGTCTTAGAACTGAAACAAGCTTCTTTTGGGAGATCTATTAACTTATTCAAGTCTGACATCCCAAAGATTACACTAACACATGTACATTCCCTATATTAACAAGAGAAGGTCCATTTGGGGTATTGCTCTCACATAACATCAATTACACTTGGCTATAGGACTAATTTGCTTAATTAAAGCAAGAAGAGAATCCCTTCCCTCTTTGTTTCTTATATACACTTTCCTCTGGCGCCTTAAGGTAGGTACTGAATGCCCTGTTGTCCTCTGCTGATCAAATCTACAGCTGGTGAATTTTTTATCTATTCTCTCAGCTGCATCAAGACCCAGTGGCGGAGAGAGCCACGCCCTGCAGGGACAGCAGGGCGGGGAGCAGTTAAGTACTGGGCGGGGCAGTGGGGATCTAGGGATGAGGGCACCTGCATGGATAGAGAAGGTATCGTTTGACATGAGACTTAGAAGGATGAACAAATTTTTCAAATGGAAACACATCAGAGGCTCGGGGAATGTTAAGAGAATGTCGGGCCTAGAGAAGCGCATCGACCAGGCTGTGGAGGACTGGGACGTTGAGAAGGCGGAGGAGCTCAGCAACCAGCTCACCACCCGGGAGCTTGGTGTAAAAATTGCCAAAAAGCGATTACCTGCCGTAACTTTGTAAAAGCCAAACAGAAGGCTGAGAATTCACAGGTTGTTCAAAAAAGAAGAAACTTGCTTGGGGATTTGAGGCAAAGAAGAGATGGGAAACCAAAAGCAACAGGGGATACATGTAACTCACCAGAGTTCCTCAAGACATCGTGTTTTTTCTCGAGTTTTTACTTGAGTCTTTGGTTGCTCAATCAATTGAAAAGCTATTCCTGCTATGCTTAATGTCAGGAAATTGATAGAAGAAGAAAAAAGAGGCATACAATTTTGGAGTTATCAGTCTTTTTCTAAAGAGTTCATCCTATTGAAGTGGATAGAATGGAGTGTTCTGTTATTTGTATAAGGAATCTAAGCATACATACAGGAAGGAAGGTAGGGTTTTATTTATTTATCTATTTACGGAGACCTGCAGAATGAAATCAGTTTTATTTACCTTCCATTTGGTATAGTATAGCCAATGAGCCCCTTGTACTTTCTTATCTGTACTCTGTATAACTGCACCTGTTCTAGAAGTGTGTTTTTAAGATTGGCATTTGTTTACAATGGATTAGTCAAAAGGGTAAAAAAGTCTCAAATGATACTGCCTTGACAAGTGACTTTATCATACTGTTTTAAAAGTAATTATTGGTTCTTTATTGGATGCAGTAGAGTTGATACTTGACCGTCTAAGAAATTTAATGTTAAAAAAAAAAAGACCCAGTGGTTCTCGTTTGCTAACTTGGCCTTACCTTGGCTCTTGCTGATGGTGCATGTCCCTTGAATCTCTGCAATGTCATTCATGTAGTCCTCAATTCAAGATACGTATATCCTACTTAGAATCACTGTGGCTGACTTTTGGCAAGATTTCTAGCCTTCTGGTCTACTGTCTCCTTCATTCTACTCTGGAGCGCCTTGGAGTTCCTGAACTCCTCTCAAGTACTTGAGATCTAGGACAGGAGCGCAGCACCTGTCAGGCTGTCATGCCACCACATCTCAGTTACTTTCTAGGAGCACCTTTTTGAATGTCATGGTTGCCCTGTGAGGCTTTATGTCTTCTTGGCTGTTCCCTGGAAAGCCAGACAATTGTTGCTTCTGCTCTAGCAGTTCTCCACCTGTCATGAAACTTCTCTGGATTTTCTAGCCCTGTGCCTCCTGGGCTGAAGTTCAGAAAAGTCTGAACTATATACAGCTCTGACCTCCTGTGTCCTTCCTTGTTCCTCTCGCCAAAGTCCTCTTTCTTGCCTCCTTCTCTGTCACATGCAACCACACCTTTGTCTTCTCATTCCAGCTCTCCTACTCCAGCCTTTTCCTTGGCTTTAAAAGTATATGATGTATGGAGTAGAGGAGAGGAAACCTAGCTTACTAATAGAAGTACATACATTAGAAAACATTTAAAATTTATTATCCCTGTTTCATGGTCAAAGTAGACAAGGGAACTAATAGTGGACAAAAATAGACGAGTTTCTCATTTTCACATACTTTCCTACAGTATAGTAGGAAAGAAGCCCCCATTAACACTCAGAAAGAAGAGTGAGGGTGAGTGATATAATAGATATAAAAATGTTTTGGAAGAATTGGGGAGGGAGATGTCCATCATGGTTGAAGGAGAGTGGGAGTGAGGAATTTCTGGGAGAAGGAAGGAAAGGACATAGCAGATGGGATGAGGGAGGAGGGCAAGGCACAAATAAGGACATGATGATAGCAAGTTAGGGCAGAATGAGAGTGCGGGGGTCCATGGTGTGCAATAATATGGGGTAGAAGACAAGTCTGGGAGCTTGACCTGATGCCAGGCTTTCTGTGTTCTGTATTGTAGTCTCACTGGAAGAGAAAAGTTGGCAAATGTTTGCCAACTCAGGTAAATCATTCTCTGTTAATCTTGTATCTCTTTCACGTAAAGTCTGTTTACTTATTTAATAATTTTCACCCTAAACTTGTATAGTTGGGTAGTTAGAACGTTTTATTTGAGCAGTTATAAAATTTTTTATTGATTTTATTGGAGTGGCATTGATTAATAAAATTATGTAGGTATCAGGTATACAATTCTATAGTACATCATCTGTATATTGTATTGTGTGTTCACCAACCCAAGTCAAGTCTCCTTTCATTACTATTTAGGTCCTTTTTCTTCCAACTCATGAAGCAGTGAAAATCACAATTTAGTTTACTTTAATAGAGCTATTTGTGGGACTGTCTGGTCTGACTGGTATAATGGCTCTTTTCTTTCTTTCTCAAAGCCAGTGTGGTTTGTAATTTAATGACCAGGCAGAATACTGAAATTAATATGGTATTATTTTAAGCTTGAGTGAAGAAAAGGAAGGTAGGAATTTTAAATTATTAGTTGTGTGTGTTTGGTGGGAGGCAGCTTTCTGTCTTCTTTGGAAAGAGTTTAGGCCAGGCAAGATCTTACCATGAGTTAAAAAAAAAATGACTGTGAAAAAGCAAATGCTTCTATTCCCACTTTATATTTTTTTGTAACACAATTAATTCTTAGTGAGGAGATAGTCTCTGTGACTCTATATCCTTTAAGATAATGTATCTAAAATGAAGTGATGGGTTGTGCAGATTAATTTACTTAAGGAAAAAACATGATCCTGGACTTGGTTATTTAAGCAGGTGTGCTTGACCAAAGTAAGATTCACTAATGCCTTTGAAGAGAAGCTTCTTTTTTATTATTATTAAAAGAGAACAAGAATCTAGAAGAAAGAAAGAACACTCAACTGTTATTTATTTCCTAGTGTCTGTTAAGAATATTCGTCAAATACAGAACATACATTTCAGCAAAATGGGGACTACATTGGACAGTCATTATTATAATAGAGGTTTTCGGTCACTATTGTTTTTGGTGATATATCATATTACAGAACTGAACGGATGATTGTAAGGGCTAACTCCTCCTTTTTAAAAGACTTACTTTTTTTGCTAGTTGCTTAGGGTTTTTATTTTTCATATCTAACTTAAAACAAAATTCACTGCCAGTTAATATATATCACTTGACTTTATCACAGTAATCATATAAACTTTGATACAATTTCTTCATTATGCTGCTGATGAAATTGAAGTCCATAGAGACTTAAATGAAGGCCAGAACTAAGATTCAAACCCAGGGCTTTTTAACTCAGAACCACATGCTCTTACTAGTATTTCCTACCCTGTTTTCCCCAAGGCAACTATGTGTATATAGTAAAGCCAAAGTGATTATTTGTTCATGATAAATATAATAATTTGAAATCTCTTAAGATAGCAACAAATGAGTAAACCTATCTAAAGTGCCCTCCAGAATCTCCTGTTTAATACACAATATGGTGCATGCTTCCATCAAGCATGACCATAGGAATCCAGTCATTTATCAGTCCCCCCCACTCCGGTATCTCTATTCTGACCATTAATGTTCTTAGATATTTCCTATAGGTCACCTCTGACCACTGATAACTCACTTGCCAGTCTTTTCCTCTTACAGATTATATACAGTTTCCCCAAATGTGAACATGAGTGACTTCCTTATATTCTCAAGTCATAACTACCACCAAGGAGTAGCATTTAGAAAACTTTTCAAAAACCTTATGAACTACAGAGGGAAATTATAATGCAGGAAAGAAAAAAAAACACCATAAAACTTTATATTAGATATCAACAGATACAAGTCCAAGATGTCTGAAACATTAGCAGCTCACACCTTCGCAGACAGCCATGTAACTTTATGCCCCACAAGTCGCCAGTGGCAAGCCAGGTCCATTCCAGATAGGTGTGCCTCTACTTTTATGTTCCAGGTTCCGCCCTCCCAAGGGAAATTGTCTGTCCATGTCCACCTCAAGTTATCATCTTCATCTTCATCATGATCACTGTTGGGTGTTGAGGTTCTCAGAGCCTGCACTTCAATATTCCTATACTTTTGAGTAAAGCAGGAGAAATATTTAAATGTACCCATAGTTTTCTTATTGCTACAGGCAGTGGAAAATCTTTTCTTTAGAGAAAGATTAGTTTGGCACAAAACTTAATGGGTCATTTGGTTATGCATAAGTGAACATCAAGCCCTCCACTGGAAGAGAAGTGAGACAGTGAGGAGCCTCCCCGTAGGAAGCAGTCTTCAGTGTGGGCTATGTGACATTTACAGGGCATTTCATCCCAAAATGTCAGATTATACATTCTTCTTCAGTATGCATGGAACATTCTCAAAGATAGACCATATATTGGGCCACAAAACTAACATCAACAAATTCAGGAAGATTGAAATTATATCAAGCATATTTTCTGACCATAAGGCTTTGAAATTAGAATACAATTGTAAAAAAAAGGTAAACCCCCCAAAAATGTTGAAATTAAACAACATACTTCTAAAAAATGACTAGGTCAAAGAAAAAATATAATTAAAGATAAAAAAAAGATATATACAGACAAATGAAAATGACAGTATGACATATCAAAATTCCTGGGATACAGCAAAAGCAGTAATAAGGGGAAGTTTCTATCCTTATAGACATATCAAGAAACGAGACAAAAACCTAACATCACACCTTAACGAACTAGAAAAAAAAGAACAAAGGCAACTCAAAGTCAGCAGAAGAAAGGAAATAGTAAAAATTAGAGCAGAACTAAATGAAACAGAAAACAAAAAAAAACTATAAAAATCTTTTATAATATTCTGTTATGATCCTTTGTATATCTATGATGTCTGTGGTAATTTCTGCTCTTTCATTTTGGATTTTGTTTTTTTTTATGAGTCCTTCTTTTTTCTTTAGTGAGTCTAGCCAGTGGTTTGTCAATTTTATTTATCTTTTCAAAAAACCATCTCTTTGTTGTATTGATTTTTACTTGTAGTTTTGATTTATTTTGTTCTTTGTGTCTGGTCAAATAACCCCCTTGAGTATTTCTTGCAGTTGGTGTTTTCTGGTGATAAATTTCCCCAGCTGCTGTATGTCTGCAAAAGTTATTTCCCTTCTTATTTGAAGGATAACTATAATGAATATAGTCTTCTTGGCTGGTAATTTTTCTCTTTTAGTACTTTGAGTGTTTGTGTCCACTCTCATATAGCTTGTAGAATTTCTGCTGAGAAGTCTGATGATAACCTAGTGGGTTTTCCTTTATATGTTATGTTCTTCTTTTCCCTAGTTGCCTTGAGGATTCTTTCTTTGCCATTGATTTTTGACAATTTTGTTACAGTGTGCCTTGGAATAGGTTTGTTTGGGTTGAGGTAATTGGATGTTCTGCTTGCTTCTTGGATTAGAGGTTCTAACTCTTTCCATAGACTTGGGAAGTTCTCATCAATTACCTGTTTGGCTTTCCATACCCTTCTTCTCTTCTTCTTCTGATATAACCATTATTCTTATATTGCTCTTTCTGATGGAAATTCAGACAATTCTTGTGGAACTCTCTCAATTTTGTTCTTTTTTCTTGAGTCTCTTTCCCCTTCTCTCTGTAGCATCTCTAGTTGCCTGTCTGCGATGCTACTGATTCTTTCCTCTGTCTGGCTTGTTCTGTTAGCTAAATTTCCTACCTCAGTTTTCAATTTATGTATATTGAGCTCTTCATTTGTTTTAAAAAGTTTCAGTTTCCTTGGGGAGGTATTCATTTTTTTTTAAATTAATTTGTTTTCTGAGCTCATTAAGTTACCTATAGGTGTTTTCCTGCATCTCATTAGGTATTTTTAGAATTTCAATTTTGAATTCTCTATCATTTAACTCCAAGGTTTCCATGTGACTAAGACTTTTTTATGGAGACTTTTTATTTTCTTTTTGAACTATGTTTCTGTCTTGTGTATCCATGGTATTTGATTTCATCTTTTTTGATGGCATTTGAGAGTGGTATTGTTAACCCTAATAAGAAAAAAAAACCCAAAATAAAAAATTTAAATTAAAAAATAAATAAAAATATAAAAAAATTTAAATTATAACAAGTAGAGAAGAAAAACTGCAGAAAAAAGATAAAAAACAAAAAGCAAAAGCAAAACACCAACAAAAAACAAGAATAAAATATTTAAAAATAAAACAAAATTCAAAAGAGAAAAAAAATAGGAAAAAAGGAAAAGTAAATTTTGGTTTTGATAAGTTTCTTCCAGTAGCTCTCATTGTAATACAAGTTTTAGATCTGTGAAATTCCTGGGCTGTCCTTCACTGAGATGTAGAGCCACAGTCCCATTGGTGGATGGGGCATGTTGTGAGGCCTTTACAGCTTTGGCTTTCCTGCTCTAGCATGGCGATCTTAGGCTTCTGGATACTCCTCCCCACATCTCAACAGACCCTGCTTTTCAGGGAGGGGAGAATGGCTCTGGAGAGGTAGCTATGAGGTTTGTCTCTGCCACTCTTCATATCACAAGGTGAGGGAGGTGGGATTTGGGAGGCTGGGGTGCTGCACTTTAGCTTTCTCTGTCTCTGCTGAGTGCGGGCTTCAGGCAGACTCAGAAACGTTGGCCATGACCCTGCAATCTAGCCGCTTTGGTTTAGTTTCTCCTCCTCTGCCCCTCCTGTCTCACTGCTCCTCCAGCAGAAGGAGACCCAGTCACTCCAGGTTTCCCTCTCCATACCCCTCAGACAAAATCCAAATAGCCTGAGCTTCCCTTCTCCCTGTAGTTCAGCAGATAAAAAGAAGAAAGGAAAAAAAAAATCCAGTCACTCCAGGTTTGTTTTCCCCCATTGCCCACCACAAGTGCATTTTATCTTCTACCCCTCTTTAAAGCCCATTCCACCTTTAGTCCATTTGGTATGTGATCTTTCAGGTGCACTTGTAAGCCCAGTTGGAGTTCCTTTGCTGAGTTATAATTGTTCAATTTCTTGAAATTTCAAGGGTAGGGATTAGGGGTATCTCTCCTGCTGCCATTACTCTGATATCATCCTCCTGTTGTGAGAATTCAAAGGAATATGTATAAGGCTTGATGTACAAGTGTTCAATCAATGTTAACTATCATTATAAGTATTAGTAATAGTAGCAGTAATTTTACCTGATAGAGGTCACTAATTGCTCACTCTCTCAAAATGAAGGTAACTGCTGGGTTACCAAGTTATTAGAGTTATTAGAGTTTCTGGAGTCAGAACACCTGGATTCAAATCTTAGTTCAGTCACTTTCAAGCTGTGTGACTTTAGGAAAATTACCCAGCCTCTCTAAACCACAGTTTCCTCATCTGCAAAATGAGAATAATAATGGCATCTACCTCACAGCTTATTATGAGTATTTAAATGAGATAATCCATGTACAAAAACTTGGCATAATGCCTGACACAGTGAACACCCTCAAACATTAGCTTCTTCTCTGTTCAATTTCTTCATTTTATCTCTTACAGTATTATTCTTATTTCCTGACTACTGGGAATAGTGGCAATATCCTGAAAGAACTGCCTCCTCGAGGATGCAGAGAGGCGTGGCAAAGCATGCAGGGCTGAGAAGCGCGTGCAGATCAAGAAGTCAAGAAAAGGGTATCTAGTTAAAATCCTCATAAAAGTATTTTGCTTCAACCCAAAATGACCAGTTTAGGCCAAAGGAAAATTCTTGGGGATGTACTAGGGAATTTCTTCTCAACGTTAACACAAATAGCCAAGGATGTGGCTTATTGCCTCACCTGAAGCGTGGATTTCCCTGCCTTCCTGGACTCCAGTCAGATCTGAGTCACAACTGTGTCACCGCTCTTCCCTGCCCAATGCCACTTCCTGAGGTTGGCGAGGAGTTTCTCTGACAAATGCTAGGGCTGTAATGACCTTGTTATTTTATAAGGACACCAGAGGAAGTGTGATGTTATGAAACGTAGCTCTAGCCCAGGAAACTGGGGATTTGGCGTCTGGCCCTGACTTCAGCCTAATATGTCAGTTGACTTTGGGCTAGTCATTAACTTTTTGCCACTTCAGTTCCTAAAGTGTAAAGGAAAAAGAATAATGTCTATACTTCTAAACTCATAAGAACATTGTGAAGAGTACATAACACAACATATGCAGAAGCCATTTAAAATTTTTCAATATTTACACATTTAAAATACCATTTAAATTTGAAATTTACACATTTAAAGTATTATTTCCCTGTGTAATACAGTTTGGTACAGCGATTTTCACCTGTTTTGATCTCATTGCATACATAAACTAATTAATAAAATTATGCAGAACACCAAAAATCATGTTTTTTGCCAATCTGACAAAAAAAATGGTATAATTTTTATTCATTCACACCAGACAGCTATTGTTGTGTTGGCTGTTGTCACTTTTTTATTTAACAACATAAGGGAAAAGACATCAGTGCCCCTGACTAAATAGTCAAGTATGGTATGCTCTAAAAATTCTTACAGCACACTGGTTGAAAATTGTTGGTTTAGTACAGTGGTTCTCAAAGTGTGTGCCAGGGCACACTGGTGAGCTGTAAAAGATTTCCAGGTGTACCCTATGGAATTCCAGAGAAATGCATTCCTATTGGGGACCTAAAAACCAACAGGGTTTTGGAGTTTAGATTTTTGGGGGACAGAGGTGTGGGGAATTGGCTGTAAGCTGACAGTCTGCCCAACCCCCACCTCACTTGCCTGATTAGGTTGCAAAAGGCTGTCAAGATATGGTGCTGGATTGTTTACACTACCCCCATGTTCCCTGGAAAGACTGGAGGCAAGTTTCTTCTATCCTTTGTTTGGTGTAAAGTTCAGATGATATGTATGTTGGGGGTTTTCTGCACTCAACACAATTAAGAGTAAAATAAGAGGAATTCTTCAATGTATTGATGAGGAAATGAGAGTTTGCCTTTCAAATATATGCCCAAACATTGAAGAAATTGCTAGGACACATCAGGCTCATGTTTCTCATAAACACAAGAATGAAAAAACTTAACACAGTCGTGCTGGGACCTGCCGAATTTACTAAATCTTACTAAGAATGTATCTATATATATAAAAATATAACTTCTTTGTTTTTTTTTATTTTTTTAACCTCTCTTTTTTACAAATTCTAAAAAGCATAACAAAAAATGTAACAAAATGTTTTTTAATGTCAGAATAAATTTAATTTTGTCATATTTATTTTAATTACCATAAAAGCATGCTTGGACTTTATATTTCTTTTCTTTAATATTTGACTGAATTATTATAACATATTTCTCAGAAATTTGTATATAGTATGCCTACAATTATTTGTAAGATTTTAAATGCGCCCCAACTTCAAAAAGTTTGCGAACCACGGTTTAGTGTGATGAAGAAAGCTCCACTTAGAGAGGGAAAGAGATCTAATTTCAGTTTTGATAATGGCTAACTTTCTTCTAGTCTCACTTTCCTCATAGGTAAAATTATAATATCGTAAGGATTATTCATAGGGTGGTTGTAAGTATGAAGTGAAATAAAACTTCTACAGAATGTTTTTTCTTTAATTAATATAGTTAGGTTTTTAATGCTTTTTCCTTCCTATTATTTGGTTTACTAAAATACATATAGGTGTGATGTGGATATTTTTTATTTCTTTTCCAGAAATACACACACACACACACACCTGTATATAGAATATATTTATAGAAGTATACTTCATGCTTCTTGGCTTTTTTTATTTAAGTATATATACTTATTAATTTATAAATATTTTTTATTTAATAGTATATATATGTGTTTTATTTATATCAATTGATAGACATCTCTTTCTATATAATACATTACTCTCTATCTCTCTCTATGTGTGTATATATACATACATATGTGTATGCATGTATTATAATTATGTATGTATAATGTCAGGCCTCATGAAAATTTTTATAATATATTCTTTAAAAATGTTTCATATAATGGTTCATGGGTTGCCTCATCTTCATAGTAAAATGACTGGCATATAGCAACTTTTTAGTAAATGTATACTAAGTAATAAAGTAGTATTCTACAGTGGCCTAATTTGCTCATATTAAAAATGCAAATATGATATTCATAATTCTCTATCTTAAACGTCTACCCCAAATTGTCCACTCTAACCTAGTCAACTTCTTGTATTTACTCTAATAAATACCCTACCAATATAGATATTAATAGTTAAGGTCTTGAACATGCTCAATGATAGGAATTAATATCATAGAATATATTATTTATTTGATTAAGAGTTTGTGGTTATATTTGAAGTCTTTCCCAAAGAATATGGAAGAAACAAGTCTCATGAGTTGCTGTATTTTATGTTTCATTTGGTAGGCATGCAAATTCCTTGAATTAATTTTTTTCTTAATATTAACAGAATAAATTTAAGCTTTTGATTACTAAGTCACAAAATTATCTTTTAATGCAGATTCTTATGACTTTTTAAATTTAAATTTTTTTATTTTAAGATAATTATAGGCTTACAGGCAGTTGTAAGAAATAATACAAGCCCTGGCTGGTTTGCTCAGTGGTAAAGCATTGGCCTGGAATGCAGGAGTCCCGGGTTTGATTCCTGGCCAGGGCACACAGGAGAAGCATCCATTTGCTTCTCCACCCCTCCCCCTCTTCTTCCTCTCTGTCTCTCTCTTCCCCTCCCGCAGCCAAGGCTCCGTTGGAGTAAAGTTGGCCCGGGTGCTGAGGATGGCTCTGTGGTCTCTGCCTCAGGCACTAGAATGGCTCTGGTTGCAACAGAGTGACGCCCAGATGAGCAGAGCATCGCCCCCTGGTGGGCATGCTGAGTGGATCCCAGTCGGGCGCATGTGGGAGTCTGTCTGACTGCCTCCCCATTTCCAACTTCAGAAAAAAAATACAAAAAAAAAATAATACAGAGAGATCCTTATACTCTTTACTCAGTTTTCTCCAATGATAGCATCTTGCAATATTATATTTAGTATCACAACTAGAATGTTGACATTGATATAGTCAAGATACAGAACATTTCTATCATTTAAAGATTCCTCAGGTTGTCCTTTTATAGCCACATCTCCTACCTGCCCAACTACACCCTTTTCTTAACCCCAGACAACCACATCTATTCTCCATTTCTATAATTTTGCCATTTCAAGATGTTATATAAGTGAAATCATATAGTATATAAACCATTGGGACTGGTTTTTTTCACTCAGCCTAATTCTCTGGAGACTATTACATGTATCTACAGTTTTTTTTTTTTATTGCTGAATAGTATTCCATGCTATTGATGTGCCATCGTTTGGTTAACCACTCACCTGTTGAAAGATATTTGAGTTGTTTCCAGTTTTAAGTTATTATAAATAAGACTGCAATCCATATTTGTTTGGGTTTTTGTGTGAACATAAATGCCCATGAGTTCAGTTGCAGAGTTGTATAGAAGTTATAGGATTAGCTAGCGGTATAATATGCCTTTATGCTTTTTCAAAATTGCTAAGCTATTGTTTATTTGCTGTACCATATAAATTTTAGTATAATATTATCTATATCTGCAAAAAATCTTGCTGGAAATTTGACAGGAATTATATTATACCTGTTTATCAGTTTAGAGAGATTTAACATCTTTTCTATGTTGGGTCTTCTGATCTATGAACAGAGTATGTCTCTACATTTATTTATATCCTCTTTTTTGTTTTTGTCAGCATTGTGTAGTTTTAACATACAAGTTCTGTATATATTTTTAGATTTATACCTAAGTAATTCCTTTTTTTTGAATAACTGAAAACAGCATTGCATTTTTTATTTCAGTGACTGTGTTCATTGCTAGGATATAGAAATACAATTAATTTTTTGTATGTTGATCTTGTATTTTTCAACCTTGCTGAGGTAATGTATTAGTTTTAGAAGTATTTTTGTAGAAGTGGTTTTTTAACATAGACAGTTCTGTTATATGTAAATCATGACAGTTTTATTTCTTCTTTTCTGATCTTTATGTCTTTTGTTTCTTGTCTTATTTTCTTTTTCTTGCCTTATTCCCATGACTAGAATTTCCAGCACTATGTTGAATAAGAATGATGGCACCAGATACCCTTGCATTATGCCTTAACTTAGGGAGAAAATGTTTTGTCTTTTACCACTAAATGTAAGGTAAGCTCTAAGTTTTTTTAAAATTAAAAAAAAAAAACTTTTAAAATTCATTTTAGAGAGGAGAGAGAAAGGGAGAGAGAGAGACAGAGAGGGAGAGAGAGGAGAGAGAGAAGGTGGGGAGGAGCTAGAAGCATCAACTCCCATATGTGCCTTGACTAGGCAAGCCCAGGGTTTCGAACCGGTGACTTCAGCATTTCCAGATCAATGCTTTATCCACTGCTCCACCACAGGTCAGGCTCTAAGTTTTTTGTAGATGCTCTTTACCAACTTGATGAAATTCTTCTTTTATTCTTATTTTCTGAGAGTTTTTTTTCCACAGTTTTTATATTTGAGTTTATTCTTCATTTAACTTTTAAAACACTACTATAGTTGAATATTAAAACAAAAACAATAGCAAGTAGTGAGCATATTATGATTATAGTCCTTCACTCATTCACTACAGTATATATTATAAAAGGGCAGCAGTGAGTGTTACTCACTGGCCCCATTAAGATGTCTGACTCTGAACACTACCCCTAGGATGACGTTCATCATCATATGCTTCTCCAGTGTAATGGCGCCATCTTTCCTGATTTGGATCCAAGTCCACCAGTTCTACCTGGTCCATTTCATCAGTCTCTTCTACTTCCTTCCTTTCAGGTAGGAGTTTTTCCAGCAAAGAAAGTTTATCAGGAGAGAGAAAGCCATTCTCAGGAAAGTTTACCTTAAATTCGATGATTAAGTGACCCTTTTCATATGGTCTACAATAAATTGGCATGCTTTCATTTAGCACACACTTGATATCTCCATGCTTGACAATCTGACCCGGATGAGAGGTGATAACTATGGTTCGGTTGTCAAGAGTTGATATTGGCTTTTTGGAAGCCACACAGTGCTTCAACCAGCTGTATGTCCATACACATGAAAAGGTCTTCCCCTCGTCGAGTGAAAACAGCATGGTCCTTTTGATCTAAAACAATGATAATATCTCCTGGCTCCAGTCCTGGCTCTTGGGCTCCTTCACCATGGAATGTTACTTCTGGCCATCTTTCATGCCTTTGTCAATATGAACTTCCAGAATCTTCTTCTCTTGAACTATCTTCCTTCCATTGCAGCTTTTACATCTATCCTTAGGACTGATCCATTCCCCGTGGCCCTGGCACTCCATGCACACAGACTGAGTTTGCTGAACCATTCCAGGGCCTACCTGATGAATTCTTATTTGCATCCCAGGACCTCGGCAACTGGAACAGCACTCTACTGCTCCTTTCTCACCCCCTCGGCCTTCACATTTGTCACAAATCACATTCTTTTGTAGAGCTAGTTTTCTTGTTGCACCATTATATAAATCTTCTAAGGTTATTGAGAGCTGATGCACAACATTTTACCTCTCCTTTCTGCATCCTTCCTCCTCCTCCGAAAAACATATCAAAGATGTGCATGGGGGAGCCAAAACCGCCACCTGCTCCACCTTCTTTAATTGCTTGTTCTCCTCCTTTGTCATATAATTCCCTTTTCTTTGCATCAGAGAGCACTTCATAAGCTTGAGAAATCTGCTTAAACTTCTCTCCTTCATTTGGATTCTTATGAGGATGGTACTTCAAGTCGAGCTTCCTGTAAACTTTTTTCAATTCTTCCTGGGTGGCATTGGGTTTGACCCCCAAAACATCATAGTAAGTGGTTTCTTTGACCATTTTTGACAGGCCGCGAGCAGGCTGAGGTTAGTATGAGAAGCGGGAAAGAGCGTGTTACTGCGCGCAGCTCCAAGAGCCGCTGCTCCTTCCCCCCTGAGAGTTTTTATCATGAAAGAAAATTAAATTTTGTTAACTGCTTTTCCTATATCAACTGATATGATCACATGATTGTTTTTCTTTAGACTATGGATATAGTGAATTGAAATGATGATTTTGAAGCACTGAACCAGACTTGTATCCCTAAAATAAACCCAATTTTCCATGGTGTTTGCTTTTGACATATTGCTAAATTTTATTTTCTAATATTTTGTTAAAGATTTTTGCATAATGAGGGATTATTGTCTATGGTTTTCTTTTATGGTACTTTCCTTGTCTGGTTTTGGACCAGGATAATATTAGCTCCATACAGTGAATTAGGAAATGTCTTCTCTTCTGTTTTCTGGGAGAGATTTGTAGAATTATTGTTAATTTTTTTTAAGGTTGGGGAGACTTCTTCAGTGAAAGTATGATTTCTGCTTCAGTCACCAAACATTACTTAGAAATTATGAGGAGAAAAGAAGTCTATTTTATTTACCTATATTTTTTCTTACTGCATTCTTTCTTGTTCCTGATATTCCAGCATTCCTTCTTTTATTGTTCTTTTTCTGTTTAAAAAACTTCCTTTATTCATTATTTTAGGGTGTGTCTTCTGGAAACGAGTTCTTTCATTTTCCTTTATCCCAGAGTCTTTTGATTTCTTCTTTTCACTAAATATAAAAATTTGTATTGACAGTTATTTTCTTTCAACACTTGAAAATATTGTGCCACCTTCTTCTGGCCCCTTTTTCTGGGTGATTTCTGATTAGAAATCATTTGCCATTATAGTTGCTTTTCCCACATATAAAGTAAAGATGTTTTTTTCTTTCTGTCTGTGTTCAAGATTTTGTCTTTTGTTTCTGGGAGTTTATGATGTGGTGTGGAATAGATTTTTTTTTATCTTGTATAGGACTCATCTTTTTTAATCTGTAGGTTATGTATTCTGTCAAATTTGGTAAATTTTCAGTTATTATTTCTTTAAGTACTTTTTAAGTTCATTCTTTCTCCTTCTGAGACCATGGTGACACTGATATTATATCTCTTGGTATAGTTTCACTCTTCTTGAGACTATTTTTTTTTCTATTTTTATCTCTGTTGTTCAGAATGAGTAATTCATATTATTCTATCTTCCAGTTCACCAATACTTTTCTCTCTCGTCTCCATTCTATTCTTGAGTATTTTATCTCGGTAATTGTATTTTTTAGTTCTAAAATTTTATTTGGTACTTTTGTCTTTCTTTGCTGAGGTTTCTTTGTTCATTTGTTTCAATCATGTTGGTAATTGTTCATTGAAGCATTTTTACCATGGTTGCCTTAAAATCTTTGTCAGATACTTCTAATATCTCTGTTAAACTGGTGCTAATATCTATTAATTGTCTTTTTATATTCAATTTGAGATCTTTCTAATTCTTGTTATGAGTGATTTCTTTAATTAAAAAATGACCATTTTTATATTATGCTATGAGACTCTGGGTCTTTCTCAAACTTTCTGTTTTAATTGTTTTCTTTTTAAAAAAATAATTACCTAGCTTTTTTTTTTTCCAACAGAGGAAACTTCTGCCTACTATTGCCAAGTAGATGTAGAATTCAAAGATTCCACATGGCTTCCACTGGAAAACATAGATATATAGATAGATATAGATATAGATATAGATAGGTATAGCTATATAGATAGATATATGACTTTGAAGGTGTTAGGGGCTCCTCTTTACTTCTGAACCATTCTGGCTTCCCATGTAGTTTCCAGGAGCTCTATGAGTAAACTACATCATTTCTTCAAAGTAATAGTGAACATCTCTACTCTCCACTAGGCTTTTTTGGTGTCACCTTAGCAGGTCGAGGGAGGAGTGCCTCATTTTTGCTGGTTGGAGGTTGGAAGTCCAAATTCACCACAGAGTCCCATTGACACCACAGGAAGGTGTGTGTAGGGCTCTTTAAAGGTCAATGGGATGGAACCCTGGCTTTCTACTTGGTCTTCTCTGATACCAGCCTGGTAGGGACATGAGATTACTGTGCCTTGTACAGCCTCTCAAGGGTGGAAATGTAATCTTCTTACTCAGCCTTTGTTGGTATGGGTAGAAGTGAGGTATCAGTTTTTCTGTGGCATTTGGTTGGAGTCAAACTGTTTTTTGTTTTTCTAGACTACCCTTTTTTTCATCCTTTGGTTAGAAAAAGAGAGCTTTTGTTGGGGCTTATTAGTTTGTTCTTTCTGGCCTTTCTGGGTTGCTAGTTTCTTCAGTTCCAAGTCTGGTATATGTGAGACAAAAGAGAACCCAGCGAAATTACCACCATGTTATTTCTCAGGTCCCAAAGTCCCTAGTCAGTCTGCCTAATTCTCTCCATTTTTCAGTCTTCTTATATTTGTTTTATATATAATGCCCAAAGTTTTAAATTGTACTTAGTGGTAAGAGTAAAGAAAAGTATGACTAGTTCATCTTCCAAAAAGAGAAGAGCCTATGTATTCTTTTCTAAAATAAAAGTCTCATAAAAAATTTACTCATCTATGTTATCCTTTTCACTTAGTTTTCCCTTAACACAAAGTATTCCTAAAGTGATTGAGATGGACATTCATAAGTCCCAAATGTATTCTTAGGATATTAACAAATCTCACAAGTAAAAGGGCATTTTATTTAGGAAAGGCTGTGTTAAATAGTTTATTTTATTGCTGATTTTTTAAGGCCTTTTGACGTGTTTGTATGTATTACAACTTTCCAAAGTAATAGATTCTTCAACAGGGTACTAAATTGATAAGATTTGTTATTTTAGAGGAGTAGGCTGGTAGTGGTATATCGAGTAACACTGATAACCAAACAAATTATTATTGTTATAATTTTTGCAATGAGATTGAAGTAATATTTTCACACTATGTTCAAGAGGCAAAAGTATATATACACAAATGCATGAAAGAAAGTAGAGACCTTAAATTACTTTGTGTTTGTTATACCAGCACATACCATTCTTAGTTACATTCCCTGACCTCATTCTGATCTTTGGAATATCTTCTTAGTTTTCACAGACTTATAACACACTTTCAGGGCTTTAACTTGTAGACTTCTTAACAAACTACATATACATAATGAAATGAAGAAGTTGAGGGAGTAATATGATGACTGAATGGAAATTAAAGGCACATTTGAAGAATTTCAAACACACTAGTTTGGGTTTCTAAAAACAATAAAGAAATAGTAGAATGCTCTGGTAACCTAGTAGTGGGGCATTATCAGCTATCTGATAAACTAGTCAGTCTGGACATTGATTGTAGTAAAGACTTGATTAATAAACAAGACTGGTCAGAAGTAATCCAATGCATTATCTATTTAAAAAGTAATTTCTTGCAGTGATATGTTTGAATAACTGTGTGAAAAAAATATTGTATTTTCTTTCCTTTAGTACAAGTTGGAGAGGAGTGAAGAATACATAAAGTGGAGGAGGAAAAAGAGGACCCCTAAGGAAGGATGTGGTGAGATGGTGTAACCAAAGAAATTGCATGTGAATGAGAGGACAAACTCTACATTGTCATTGTCCACAAAAGCAACCATTTGTCTGGGCCAAAGATTACACGTTTGTGTTGGAGCACTATATGTGCCCCTTTCTAAGTTCAAAAACGTTTTGAAAGCAAAAGAAGATTGTTTGTTTCTTCCCTTAAATTATAGCTTTCATTTAGCTTATGAACCCTCTTAGAAGTATGTTTTCCATACCATCTGGCTCCTGTTCTTGCTCTTGCCTAAAATCACAGGGAGAGAGTTTGGAAGTAAGTCCTTCCAGGCATTTAGTGAGCTTGTGGCCATCATGTAGGAGCTTTCAAATTTCCTAAAGCCATCCTATATAAATGGACCTTAATAGTTAGAAAGAAATAATTCAAAACATCTTAATGCATACCTTTTTTATTTTTAAATGTTTGAGGAAAAATTTAAATATATGTACAGAAAATACAGAGGGAAGCACAATGAACTTTCACGTACCTCTCAACCTCAGCATCATATCATTTTATTTATAATAATTTCATTATGAATTTCTAAATGATAAGAGTTTTATAAAAATAACTACAATATCATTATTGTACCCCAAAATAATAATAACCTATTAATTTCATGACCTATGCAGTCAATATTTAATTTCCACAATTGTCTTTTATTTTTACAGTTTGTTTGACTCAGGATCCAGATACTGCTTATTCATCTCCATAAATCTTTTTAAATCTATTTGTTCTCTTTCTTTCTCTCTTCTCTTCCTCCATGTAGTTCATTTAAAAAATGGGTCATTTGTCTGATTTTGTTGATTTTACCTTTGTGGTATTGTCTAATACGTTTCTATGTTTTCTGTGAATTGATAGTTAGATCTCTAAACCTTTGTCACATTCAGATTTGATTTTTTTTAATCAAATCTATTTCATAAGGAGTTTTGTGTACTTTCATCAAAAGGTACATAGTAATATCTGGCTGCCTTTTGTGGTGTTAACAGGGATTGAAGACTACTGTCTACATCTACTAATTCACTAAGGTTTTAAAATGGTATTGCATTTATTTCATTGACGTTTAGCAATGGAATGACTTACGATCTACTCTTTCTTCTAACAAGAATCAAGAACTTATTCATTTTTTCTTAGTCTCAAAGGAATTCTCAGGTAAACAAATCTTCAAATACAACTTCAAATTTATGTTAATAAATTTTTACTAAGAAGTTTCTGGACATTTCTGCATGGGTTTAGAATTAATGCCATGTGTTTCTTAGAATATAAGAACCAAAGTAATTACTATGTTACTTTTTAATAATGTGGTGCTTAGTATTTTTAAGTCATAAAGAAAGTTCATGAATTAATCTATTCAACTAGTAAGCACCAAAACAACTTGTAGGTTACTGGTTGAAGAGTTAGTTGGCACTTTTAAAAAGTATAATTTTGCAAGATCCTCTCAAAAATTTAAAATGCAGAAAACCCTTTGAGTTAGAACTTCTACTTCTAGGAAATCTATCCAATAAATAATTTCCAAGGATAAGTGAATAAATTATTCATTAAAGTACTATTTATAATTTTAAAAAATTGAGGAAATAACCCTTGATTTTTGTTAGAAGAAACGGGATTAAGTTTTATATTCATATTATGAATTGCTATGCAATTTTGACAAAGTGTTGGGCAAGCAAGTGTGTTATGCTTGCTTGCTTGTACTTTCCCAGATTGGTGCATCAGCACGGGGCAGCACTACATGTGTATAGTCTATGTAAGGCTGCAGGTGCTTGCCCTCAGGGTGGCAGATTGTAAATTGTGGATTGCCTGCTGCTATTGAGAGGGGCCATTTTTTGCTACTGTTTGCCAGAGAAGCCCTTCCCCCTCATCATTTTTGCTCATCTTGCCTGTGAGAAGAAAATGGTTTTCCTTGCCTGCTTGCTTGTCCACTATTACAAGACTCTCTAATAAACAGAATGGCCCACCATCTTCTGGCTTCACAGTTCCTCTACTGTCTGCCCAAATCCAATGTGAACCTACATGGCCATAGCACCTGACCTTACACAAAGTATTAAGTTACTTTTCATGTGTTAACATAGAGACTTCACAGTCTGTGGAATTAGCTTTTGGAGCCAAGTGAGAAATGGAATTCTATTACTATGAGTTATATACAATTCACCAATTTTAAAAAATAAGAATGTATTATTTTTAAAATAAAAATAAAATCTAATAAAGTAATCTATAGCTTTAGATAAGTTGAGGTAAAAGAATTTTATGTGAGTTCAATATTTCTCGTAAGGACATTTAATTCCCATGCAAGATCTTGTGCTTGGCAATTGTTAAATCACGAGAGAGAGGCTCACTTTTAATCCTGACCATAATTAACCAATGACAATGGGTAGCAATTAGTTACTTTAGCTCCTTGAATCAATGATTCATGTTAGATTTAAGGAGCTCAGAGCACTGGGTTAGGGCACAATACTATGTAAGGACAGAGGGAGTTTTAGCTGTTGAATGATCAGAGATGAGATGGAGAGATCTGAGCTAAACTTTGATACATTAGGATGGATGGGACAGGGAAGATTGGCATTCCAGACAAAGATGACAAAGATGTAAAGGTGTGCTCAGGCAAAGGTGTGCAAATGACTTGGGCTAGCATGAAGGGTTCATATAGAGAGAAATGCTGGTATGGTTAGAAAGATATATCTGGGCCTTAAAGTCTGGTTTGGGTGTGTGGACTTATTCTGCAGGCAACAAAATGTCACTGAAAACCTACAAGGTTGATCAGTGAAGAAGAGACTCACTTAAATGTATAGAGTCAGAGAAGAGTGGTTGCTAATCATAGGTTATTAGGCTACAGGCATGAAACCTTCCTTGAGGCCAGGTTTGACCAAGAACTAACAATCTCCTTTTGTACTCTGACCTGATCTAACACCTTCCTGTCAAGGGAAACCATTGAGAGAAGAAGGCTGTTGCCTTTTGCTTATTGCACTAATTGGCTATTTTAATAAAGCTCCACTCTGTCTCTCAGCACCTCTAGTCTAATTTTTTCCACTGGAGCAAGGAGAGATATCAGCTGACTGCTTTATTCATCACAGTGACAATGTTAGCTTTCCACCTTCCTAATGAAATTCTCCAGTTGGCTGTGAAAATAGCAGGAAGCCAGCTATATTTAGCAAAGGAAAGCAACCAGTCTAAGTAGTGCAGAGAAGGGAAAAAATAGAAGCACTAGGTCTTATGATTAGAGCAACCAACAGTGCTGCTTACAATTTTTCATATTTTGTAACTGGCAGAAGAAGAGCATTTTGTTTTGTTTTTTAATCCAGAGTGAAGCCTATCAGTTCCTTTACTATTATGTCTAAATAATGTATTGTATTCATTCAAGAAGCAGGATGGTTTTAGATTTCAAAAGAAGGACACAATAATGTACTTTTAAAAATAAACCAGCCAGTAAATACAATCATGCTCATATTTAGTGCTTCCTTTTTTATTGAAAGCATTTCAAATCTAGGAACTGGTGTAATAAGTATTTGCAATCAATTTCTTTAAGACTTCTACTATCCCATAATTCTATATTAAATTTTCTCAATTTCTATGAGTTTCAGCAACTTCATTTGAGTTAAAAGTTTCAGATTTTTGTTCACAAGACTTAATGAAACTTGGAATATAAAATTTTTTCTTGCTAAGAATTTCAAATTTATAGCACCTCCAATGTAACTTTCATCACCACTTGGGTATTCCCTGAGATATCATTCTTTGCTTTATGGAGAGAGGTGGGGAGGAATTTACTAATTTATGAGATCATTTTCACTCTTTAATTGAAATCTTTCTTCCAGTTTTCATTTTTAAGGGCTTCTCTACATAGAAATAAATAATATCTATTCTTAATACATATTAGCTCTTCAAACTTTTGAAGTTATGGCTACTGTTCCTATGGTCTTTTTAGTCAAGGAAATAACCTCATTGCCTTCATTTCTCCTCATGCAATTGGCTTTCCAGTCAATCAACACACACAAAAAAATATTACCAGAGTATGTTTTCAATAGGCTAAGATAATTCCCAGTCTTTTAATTCATGTTTCACCTTTGGTTCACTTTGAGTTTATGTTTAATTCATTTTCCTAGATTTTAAATTAAAGGGTACAGTTATGGTATACCTGTGTGTTCAATTAGAAGGACATCTTTCTGACATCCTTCTACATCATCTGCTTTGTGAATACAAGACCTGTTGCCCAGAACACCTGGTTAATTCTTTCAGTGTGGACTCAAATTAGGCATACACACAGGAAATGTTTGCTTAAACTTTCAAAGGATTGATGCGTCTTCTTCATCTGTGGTTTTACTCTGAGTTGCCAAAGTAAATAACTAAATTAAAAAAGAAAGTTGAAAGGGTCTATGTTTACTCCAAGGCCAACAACTTATTAGTTGATAGTTTGTCTAGCTGTTAATATTTCTAAAGATGTTTAGAGTAATTTTTAGATACTTACATACTATATTTAACTGCAAATTATTCTCCGTAGTAATGGGTTAGATATTTTTCTAAGTCATTTCCTCTTTGGTAGGTTGCTGTGGTTGTCAATTTCAGGAAGTCTGCTGAAAGTTTGATCAAAGGAGAATAAATTTAAAAATTAATATAATAATGCTTAATCACTAGTCCCATTGTCCTCATTGTCCTCATTAGTCCTGTCAAACTTCCAGATGTCACCAGGGGACAATTATTAATAGGAAATCATCCTTCTGGGTAATATAAATCACAAATTTTTCTCTAAAACATTTCCACTCAAAAAATTCTAGCATAAAGTGAGAACAAAATTTGGCAGAAAGAGTTGGAATAAATCTTGAACATTTTCTTAGAATAGAAGCAAATTATATTTGCGCACCATTGGTAATGCTAGTGTTCATTTTAATATGTAAACCTCTCACTTCCTTTGTAACATTTTTTCAGTGTTTACATAATTATAACTGGGTGTTCTGAGGTATCCATCAGGAAAGACTTGTGTCATAGTTTAACGTGTGTCTAACCCCAAATCCTAAATACAAAACTACTATATTTAAAAAGGGAGGGAGTTGTGTGGATCCTAAATGGATGCCAGAGTGGCATCCACAGACTGTTAAAATATATAATTCTTCTCCAATTTGTAAACAACGGAAGTCATTAGAATTTTCAAACGTTTCATTGTCTTATTATGTCCTAGGTCTAGCCAAGGGTTGAATTCCTAGTGAACTCAACATACTAAGTAACCATTTAACTAACTCCTCCTAGCAAGTGCTTAATCTAGCTTAGACAGGTGGTGTTAGTCCTTTTCCACAACAGTGAGCTGTGACAGCAATTGGTGTCAAGTCTTAAATTTCACTCTAGGAAGCTCTCCCTCACTATCTATACCCTCATCAGTCTTTGCCTCTCTTGTAGAAGTAGTCACACATCGATTAGTGCTATCTTCCATGTTGTCTCAACATATTATTTTAACTCATTTTGCTGATGGAGTGTACATGTATTTATCTTGGTTTCCCAGGCAGCTTTACTTCTTGAGCACCTAACTCTTTTAATCCTCCCTGGTTTTTAGTAGAAGTGTTCAATGAATAATTATTAATTTTACTCCTTCTGATATTATTTAGAGAAACTTTTATTTTACCATCTTTTTATTATTATTATTTGTATAAAGTGCTTTCATAAAAAAAGCATTTTTAGTATAAGACAGTCTCATGTTTTTCCCCTAAGGAATAATCTTGTTAGATCTCAGAGTACAGCAATATAGGGTTTTGTAATCTTAAGAAACTGCTTTTCACTGTTTTCCTACATCAGTTTGGAATACCACTTCCTGATTTATGAGGGCAAAGCAAATAAAGAATACTTGTTTTCATAAGGCATTTTCACTTTAAATGGTACTTCTGAAAAACACCATGATTCTATGATTTGAGGTTCTCATATTTATTTTAAGTTACTGCTTGGGAAAAGTGCCATATTACAGTAATGAAAACTAACCCCCTTTAAAAACAAAATTTTTAAAATAAATTTTGGCCACTGTTGGAGGCATAAATGTGTAAGTTGCAAATAATTTTTTTTTCCTACACTCCAACTTATTTTACATTATTCCTTTGTTGTAAAAAATCATTTGTGCCTGACCAGGCGGTGGCACAGTGGATAGAGCTTCAGACTGAGATGCAGAAAAATCATTTGCAAAAAAGTAGCTGGATGAGTACTTGAACCTCAGCTCTGGAGTAGGTGTTACATGTGGTAGAAGAAAAGCTTAGTGAGCAACCCAAGCATCGGAGTTCATAACACAGCCTAGTAAACAGCATTAACAGGCATGTGAAAATTATTGAATAAAATAAGGGCATAAGATTATAGAACATAATTAAGTGTACAGTGAATAAAATATAAATATCTTATTTTACATTCACATAATGTTTTTCTCCAAGTTTCTCAAAGGAATTTAAAAAGTGACTAATAAGAGCTAATAATTATTTACACATACTATATACCTTATGCTAAACAAAGAGCTTTGGATGCATTATTTATTTAATCATCTACTATAATCTTTCTAGATAAATACTGTCTAAAAGAACACTAAAGCCTATAAATAGGTTGAAGAGGTCACCTGTTCAACGTCACACTTCTGACTCAAAACCATAGGCACTCTTAACCTCTGACCTTTGCTCTTCAATCAGGTCACAGCCCACTACTGAGTCACGAGAATGATAGTGGGTCAGAACTATAATATTAGGAAATAAAATGAAAGAGTATATTAATTTATGAAATTAATGTATTAATTAATTAATACACATGTATTAATTTATGAAATTTCTGTATTTGGTATATTTGCAAGTGAACTTGTAACCAACTTTTGGGCAAACAAGTGTGGAACAAGTGTGTTAGACTTGCGCACCTTGTACTCTGCCTGACTGGTGCATGAGCAAGGGGCAGCGCCATAGGTGTGTAGTCTGTGTAAGGCTGCGGGTGCTTGCCCTCAGGGCAGTAGACTGTAGATTGCGGATTGCCTGCCTGCTTGGGAGGGGCCCTTGTTTGCTATTATTTGCTGGAAAAGCAGTATTTCCCCCAGCCTGTTTTTGCTTGTGAGTGAGTCAGAGAGAGGGAAGTGGTTTTCCCTGCCTATTTACTCTTCAATCGTTTTGAGACTCTAATAAGTGGAATGGTCCACCATTTTCTGGCTCCACAGTTTCTTTACCATCTGCCCAAATCTAATGTGAACATACATGGCCACGGCTACTGGTCTTACACCTACCTTCTGTGTCAGGGACCCAAACCAAGGTTCTTCTGCCTAGAGCTGTTAATGACATTGGAAAAAACTAAGTTCAGTAGAGCAGAGCAGAAGCTTCCCTCTTTGATCAAAGAATGGAGAAGGACCTGACCAGGTGGTGGCGCAGTGGATAGAGTGCTGGACTGGGATGTGGAGAACCAGGTTTGAAATCCCAAGCTTGCTAGCTTGAGCTCGGGCTCGTCTGGTTTGAGCAAAGCTCACCAGCTTAAGCTCAAGGTCGCTGGTGTGAGCAAGGGGCCACTCGGTCTGCTGTAGCCCCCTGGTCAAGGCACATATGAGAAAGCAATCAATGAGCAACTAAGGTGCCTGTAAGGCCAGTAGCCACCATTGTGGCCATTCACATGCAGGTTTGCATTAGATTCAGACAGATGGTAATGAAAGCCAAAAACTGGTGGGCCATCATCTTTAATCCTAGCTTGCACCCGGCAGGCAAGTAAAAACACACACTGGGCTCCAAAACCCACTCATTCAGTGCTCACAAAGCTACTGACTTTATCCGAGTTTCCTAGAATCAAAGGTTCCTAGCTCACCAGACTTATTCACCTCTGTTCCCCATCTCCTTCCTTCTCCCTGAACAAACTCTGCACATACTGGCTTCTCACTCAGCACTCCACCATCTTGGCTGCTTCTCCTGGCCTCCTCCGTGTGGCCTTTCTCTGCTCTCCTCTCTAATGCTAATCTCTGGAACTGAGAAAGCAAGCTCCCAGTCTGCCCCCATTTTATAGTGTAGAAATCAAAACCTTTAATCCAATATACAAATAAGGAAGTCTCTGATACAAAGTCACTTATCTGAGACATAACGGGATTCCTCATGAGAGTGCACCACCCCACATCAAAAAGGGTGGGAAAGGCTTAGTCCTAAAACCAAGCCCCAGATTACAAGAATTCTGCCTGCCCACAGCCCGCCCCAACACACATTAATATAATCATGCCCATTCCAAACAAAAAGGGCAACTAATATCACCTGGATGACGGCTTCCACATGGGCAGTGCCATCTTTAACAAAGTGAGCATAATATATTTTATCTGCCCAACAGTGCCACAACAAAGAGTTGATGCTTCTCATCTCTCTCCCTTCCTGTTGTAGTAAGGTACCAAAAAGCTGAAGATTGATATTGTTATTCTGGGAGGAAAGATCAGGCTTTTCTATCCTGTCCCTCCTTTAGGGAGGGGAGGGAGAAGAATGTAGAAGTTGCTGGCTTGCAATGGGTCATTCAATTTCAAATCCAAAATAAAGGTTAACCGAGAGAAACTTCTCTTTCAATAGGAGGCAGAATTTACATACCACCTTGCATTGATTGTAGTTCCTCCTGCTCCCTGGAATCTTGAGGGTAAAATACCTCTAGGCTAGTGAGGGAAGATGAACCCTGAAAAATTTGTAAACATCTTTGATTGTGTTACCTTGAAAGTCTTAATGTCTTTGTGTATCCCCTAAACAAATGTTGTCAGTTGTATCCTGATGTCATGCTCTCCTCCACCCGTGTGTGCTCAGGGATATATAAGCAGCTCCTGAACTGTTTTTGGGACTGCACAATCTGGGTCTGCAGATGCCCCATGTCATCCATATGCGGCTGGCATAATAACTCTCCTCCTCTAATAAAACTCTTCAAAATTCATCTGGACTGGGTGTCTCTACATGAACTTGATGAAATGAGGTGCAGTGCCTTTCAGATCTGGGGTGCGGTACTTTATAACACTGTCTGGCTGTTCTTATCTGTCTCTTTGTCTCTCTCTGTCTCTGTCACACACAAAAAAAGAATTCATGCTCTAAGCACCTTCTTTCCCACCGGGTTATAGCTGCCTATATTTATAGTCTGTGGCTTAATGTGATACTTTTAGACATGTGTAGTTACTTTTCTGTTGCACTTGACCCTTTTTGCACACAATTTACATCATCATCTTAGTCTTTGCACTCAGCCCCATCATTTGCCATAGTTGAGTACTTTTTTTGTGTTTTTTTTTCAGTAAGCAAGCATAGCTCTTAACATGGTTTAGGTTTTGAGAAATGTTAGGTTCTTTAGGATGATAGCTTGGTGATAGAATTGGTCATGAGTTGAATGAAATGTATTTACCACATGTTGGGGGCAAAAAAGTTTGAAAAGCACAACCACACTATGCTACCTTTCATAGAATTTTTTATCAGGCCTATGAAGAAGATAGAAATAAAAATTTATTCTTTTTAGTTTGATGGATGGATGAAAAGGTTAAGGACCAGAAGTGAAGCAGGACTACTTCTTAAAATGAGAAATATATGGAACTGGGAATTCAGCTTGGCTTTATTGACTGACAGTAATGCAACATACCTTACTAGATGCTATAGTCAGAATATAAAGATATTAACAATGCTCCCCCCCCAAGCTTCCAGTCTATTTGAATAGGAAATATTAGTGGGAAGGAGAATGGTGGGTAAGAGAGGCATCCTTAAGTATTATGAAGAGGCAGAGCAGGTGGACCCAGAGAGACTTTTTAAAAAAAGTAATATTAGGGATATTTAAAGAGTGCTTTTATTCTAGATCACCTACATCCCTGCCTGCTTTCTATGTGCCTGAACTGTTAGCAAAATTTACTTCCGGTAGGGAAGAAAGTTTCCTTTATGAAGGAGGTGTCCTTCTAAAGTACAAATGATTTTCAGAGGAGTAATATAGTATCTCTGTAAAGTCATGGTGCACTTTTGACCAGTCACAGGAAAGCAACAAAAGACAATAGAAACCTAAAATCTGCACCAAATAAAAGGAAAACTCTCCCAGTTTCATACCTATTCAGTGCAGTTCAATGTGGGCTCATGCACAGATTTTTTAGGGCTCCTTAGGTAGCTATCCTGTATAGCCTCTACAGGTACAGACTCATCACTGACTGATGGCCTACCAGAATGGGGGTTCTCCACCAAACTGCTGGTTTCCTTCAACTGCTTATCCCACCCAGTAATGTTATTCCTATGTGGTGGAGCTTCGTTATAAACACGCCGATATTCACGTTGCACTTTGGTCACGGATTTGAATTTAGCGAGCTACAGAACACACTGAACTTTCCTCTGTACCACCCACATCTCGATTGGCATGGCCGTGGGCTGCTCTGCTGTATACATGGTGTTACGTCATCATCTGCACATGCGCACATGCTGCCACATCATCCTACAGAAACTGGGAGGGTTTTTCTTTTATTTGGTGCTGATTTCACATTTCTATTGTCTTTTGTTGCTTTCCTGTGACTGGTCAAAAGTGCACCATGACTTTACGGACACACTGTACATCAATTTTTGTACATTAGTCTTTCACATGCAAGAACTATTCCTGATTAGCAGGTTTTATTTGGCAGCAGAGTGGTGAAAGCCTGAATGCCTAGGAGTTTACTGGGTGCAGGAGTAGGAATGATTTTTTAATGAGGTGATGTAGGCTATTAGCTACCCAGGGAAAGCAAAAGAAGACAGAAGCTAAAAAGAGAGGTCAGATTATATAGTTTTGTTTAGGATTGGCATAGGTCAGACTGGTGCACCCAAGTGGCTAAAAATATAAGCAAAAAAGCAATAGAACAGGAACTCTCACAAAGGAACTTACCGATGGCTGGCCCAGCTAGCCCATCAGTTCTTACGCTCCTCGGTTGTCCCACCTATGTTGTAGATCATGCACTGTCAGCTGAAATGATATTGCATCCAAGGAAATTATTGGTTCTTGAGGGGGAGACAGTGAGAAAATAATACTCTTTTTATGTATAAAGTCCAGATATTTACATAATATGTAAGCAAGTATATGGCGTGTTCGTGGCTTTAAAATTTCATGGGAAGAAATTGGAAAAAATATTTCTAAAAGAGTATCCTTGGCAGAGGCAATAATAAACAGGTTGAGAAACACTGATGCAAACTGGGGTGTTCAGAAAGGCAAAGACCTGAGAAGAAGGGATGGCTGGGAAGAGGCTGTGAATTAAAAGGTCAGACCTGCAATGTATAGAAAAAATGTGAGAAAACACAGAAAGGAGGGAGCTAGTAGGTCAGTGGGCTTCAGGGAAAATGTTCAGGAGAGTGTGACAAGAAAGACCTGGGGGAGCTGTGGGAAGATGCTAGAGATGGAATTAAGCAACACTCTTGGAGACCTCAGCAAGGCAACTTGATAAAACGTCTGCAGAAGGGTGTGCTGCTGCTAGTGAAAGCCAGCCAGCCAGTGTGCGGGCAGAGGGAAAAGTCTTTTTATCCCTAACTCAGGCCCTGCATTGCTGGATCATGCTCCATTGGCTGGAGGGTTGACCCTACAATCTTAATCTTTCTTGATTGGCTAGTTTAAATGGCCATGCCAAGGTGAAAGGGAGAGATGGGGATATCGTTAACTAGGTAATAGGGTTTGGGAATGGTCAGAAAAAACCAGAAGACCAGACAAAGGAGGCTGGGGGATTGGTAAACAAGTTAGCTATTTCTCATTCCTACTCCCTGGCCAGAGGAATCTGAATGAAGGGGGTGGGGAATTAGTTGAAGAAAAGAACATAAGTTAAACATTTCCTTCAGAGAGAAGAAATGAACACAACAGAAATAGGGAAAAGGAATTTAAAAAAATTTAATGTGTTTGTGACTAGAATTCTTTTTGACACTGGTCTAAAGAAGCAAGTGAGGATTAGAATTACACTTACTTTGTGTAGTGGTATCAAGAAACTCAGTTCTTTGAGATAAATAATCATGTTTGTTCAATCTTATGTAAAATGCTACAAAAATGCCACTATCACTGGTTCTCTAGTATCCCTCCAACAACATAACTCCCTAAGCCTGTATTATTTAGAAGGCATAACCTTGATTATGTATCTTGAAAACAGCACCTGAGCAGATGGGGCCTCATGAACCCTGGACTTTATTTGGGTCATGGATTTTATCTAATTATTCTGGAAGCCATTTAGGCTGGTCTTTGGGGAGTGTGTTTTAGTTCTTTAGAACAGGCTTAAAGGAATTACATTGTGTTTTATGCAACTTTAAACACCTTTCTACATGAATGCCAGTCTAGGGAAGTCCAAAGACCCAGTGTCAGAGTACCTCCAGAGGAATCAGACAGTATAAGTAGTTTTTGGGCCTTAGGAAAGAGCTATATGTCTTCTGATGGTGCAGGCAGCAATTTTCAACCTTTTTCATCATGGCACACATAAACTCACATTCTGTGGCATATCAAAAAATATCTTTTTTTGCCAATTTGACAAAAAAATAGGTATAATTTTTATTCATTCACACTGGATGGATACTATTGTGTTGGCTGTTATCTTTTATTTTTTTTTAATTTAGCAAACTAAGGAAAAAGAGGTCAGTGCCCTCAATTAAATAGGTATGTTTTAAAAATTCATGCAGCACACCAGTTAAAAATCGCTGGCATAGAAAAATAATTCTTCAGAGATCTTGCTGCAAGTCAATGTCATTCTTGGGAAATGAGATGAAGTCTACCTTGTTCCATTCACTAGCTTAAAATAACAGAATCCTCTCTAAAATGAGCAGTAGTATGGTCCATCTGCCACTGTCAGGATGCTCTCTCAGAATCATTCATTGTGTTATAAATAAAGTCTTTTCGTTGTCAGAAAAGGTTACTGCACTGTACTAAAGTGTGAGTATGTTTGTTAAATGGATTGAATACAAATACCAAGTTAGACTACTCAAAAAAATTCCAGATCCCAAAAATCAGAAAAGCATGGGGCTTGGGCATTTAAATTAGAAGCACAGGCATCCAAGTGTATTTAATAAGAGATACCTTACCAATGGTAAATACCTGAATCATCTAATCAATATATAAGTTAAAGAGGCAACTTATAGCTAAAATTAAATGCCATTGAGTACTTCCTTACTACTTGAAAAAATTATAATAAGGCCTGACCAGGCGGTGGCACAGTGGATAGAGCGTCGAACTAGAATGCAGAGGACCCAGGTTCGAGACCCCCGAGATCGCTGGCTGGAGCGCGGGCTCATCTGGTTTGAGCAAAGCTCACCAGCTTGGACCCAAGGTCGCTGGCTCGAGCAGGAGGTTACTCAGTCTGCTGAAGGGCCACGGTCAAGGCACATATGAGAAAGCAATCAATGAACAACTAAGGTGTCGCAACACGCAACGAAAAACTAATGATTGATGCTTCTCATCTCTCTCTGTTCCTGTCTGTCTGTCCCTATCTACCACTCTCTCTGACTCTCTCTCTGTCTCTGTAAAAAAAAAAAAGAATATATAATAAGAACATCGAACATGAGATCTACCTTATTTAATAAATTTTTAAATGTACAATACAGTGTTGATAACTGTAAGCTAAGTTATGGATATAAAGTATACCCATAAAAGAACTTTATACCCATAAAAGAACAACTCCCCATTTCTCCTTCTCAATGGTCCCCGGCAATCACTTTTGTACTCTGCTTCTATGAGGTTTTTTTTTGAAGCTACCGTATTTCCCCATGTGTAAGATGCTCTCGTGTATAAGATGCACCTTAATTTGGGGGCCCGAAATTTGAAAAAAAAAATGTATTACATGAAGTTATTGAACTCGTCTTATTCATCATAAAATTCATACAACTCCTCATCAAGTATGAAAAAGTGGGAAATGCAAGTTAAAAAATGTACAACCACTGTATAAGATGCACCCAGATTTTAGACCCCAAATTTTTCTTTAAAAAGTGCATCTTATACATGGGGAAATATGGTTTTCAGATACCTCATATAAGAGGACTCCTTATATGAGGTATCTCCTTACTTAGACACATGAGTATTGGTAAAAGAGTGAGCGATTTAAGAAAGAAAAGGGAGCAATATAATGGTCAAGGGCAGTCAGGCATTTTCCAGACATAGTCTGGAAATATTCCAGATTGTGCAGTTAAAAATAAATGATGTTTTTTGTAGATTTCTTTTTCCCAGTTATGAGTTGTCTGATGTGATCATGACCTTGTCAGCAAATTCTATTTTCATTGTGACTGGAAAGTGTTTTGCCTCATGCTCACTTTGGGGAAATTTTAGTCCTTACTGTTCTAATTTCTTCCTCCACTAATTTGTCTTCTCCTCTGTCTGAGAAGCTTCAGGGAAAGTTCAACTTATTTGTCTAAGAGTTTCTTCCTTGGGATAATTCAAGAATTTTATATATTACACAAATTTTATTTTAGTAATTGCTATTTTCCTCACAACAAATATTGTTCTCTATTGTTTAAGCCTAAATTTTGAAGGTTAATACGGCTGGCACAACTTTAATTTAGATGATATTGATATAATTGGAATAGTGGCAGAAAAATTCTGTAAAACTAGCATGAATATCTGATAGTTAAAAAATGGATTTTGTGGTGAACCTGTCGTGTCACATTAGATAAATTGTCAACCTGGAATGCTGAGGTCGCTGGTTGGAAACCCCAGGCTTGCCTGCTCAAGGTACGTGTGAGAAACTCCTATAAGTTGCTTCCTGCTCCGCTCCCCTGCCTTTCTCTCCTCAAAAGAAAAACTTTAAAAAAGAAATTAATAGAAATAAAAAATGGATTTCATATCTCCATTTCTTCCTAATACTATTAGTTACCATATTCCCCATGTATAAGATGCATCTTAATTTTGGGGCCCAAAATTTGAAAAAAGATGTATTACATAAATTTATTAAACTCAAGTTTACTCATCATAAAATTCATACAACTCCTTATCATTGTCAAAATTATCATCCATTAGCTTGTCCTCATCTGTGTCTGATGACAAATCACTGTCTTCATATATTGCCTCATCCTCAGTTCCATCTATGATATTTGAAATGCCACACTTTTTAAATGACTTGACCAAAATCTCAATCTTGATATTATCCCAAAGTCTTTTCACCCAGGTACAAACTGCTCTAGTTGTTTTATCACTCTTCCCGCTGATGTCAAATTGTCCCCAGAAGACTTTGTTCATTGGTTGCATTTGTCTCTTTTATGGCAGCTTTGAAGGGCTTGTTAATGCTGACATCAAGTGGTTGGAGCTGGAATGTCAAGCCTCCAGGTATAATAAGTTTTGTTTTTTGCTGTGTAGCAACCTTCTTTGTGTTTTTTGTTATGTGTGCCCTGAACTGATCAAGCACCAATAGGGCAGGTTTGCTAAGAGCCCATCGAGTCTCCTTCTCCAAACTTTCTCAAACCAGATCTTCATCCCATCCTGATTCATCCAACCCTTGTCATGAATGTGGACAATCACTCCTCCAGGAATGTCTTCTTTGGACATTGTTTTGCATTTGAAAATTGGCATAGGGGGCAGCTTGGTTCGGTCAGCACAACAACTAGAACACTGTATAATGGCTCTTTTCATGTCCACTTGTCTTTACAGTTACAGTTTTCACCCCCTTCTTATCAACAGTTCTGTTGACTTGAGACATCAAATTGAGGGGGAACTTCATCCATGTTTGCAGTCTGTCCCAACTCAAACTGATGTGTCTTTTGACACTGAATGACAAAACAATGAAATTCAAGGACCCTCTGCTCATAGCTTTCAGGCATCTTCTGGGCAAGTCTGGTGCATGTACGCATGCTTAGTCCATTCCATTTCATGAACCTGAAGCACCAATTGTGTCCTCCTTTGAAATCAGTAACTTCTTTTTCATCAGCAATTCTTCTTGCCTCATGCTGAACCATCTTTGTGGACATAGGAATTCCAATTGCCTGCCCTTTGCTCTTCGATCTATAACTCCAAATCCCTCTCTAAATCAGGCCATTTTTCTGACTTGCCTCATGGCCTTCTTCTTCCGTGGCGTTTTCAGTAGGGTTTCTTCTTCCCATAGCCAGTCTCGGATTGATTTCTCAGTTGGAGGGGGACCAAACTTACATTCAGCAGCACAATTTCCATTCACTTTTGCAAACTGGATTACTTTTAATTTGAATTCAGCACTGTATGAAAAACTTTTCTGAGTCATTTCTGGGCAGAATGTAGCAAAATGTAACCTATGTAATATACTGGTAACAAGTGCAAAACAGTAAGCGTAAAGACAACAAGTGTGAAAAAGTGGGGAAATGCAAGTAAAAAATTACAACAATGACCTCAAAAACAAGTGCGAAAAAGTGGGAAATGCAAGTAAAAATATCTATAACCACTGTATAATACGCATCCAGTTTTTAGACCCCAAATTTTTCCCCAAAAGGTGCATCTTCTACATGGGGAAATACAGTAATAGCAATTAAAACAAAATTTGCTTTGTGTTAAAACTCTTTCAAGCCTGACCTGCGATGGCGCAGTGGATAAAGAGTCTATCTGGAATGCTGAGGTTGCTGGTTCGAAACCCTGGGCTTGCCCCATCAAGGCACATGTGGGAGTTGATGCTTCCTGCTCCTCCCCCCTTCTCTCTCTCTCTTCCTCACTAAAATAAATAAATAAAATCTTTAAAAAAGACTTTTTCAAGAATTTCACGGCCCTGGCAGATTGGCTCAGTGGTAGAGCGTCAGCCTGGCGTGCAGGAGTCCCGGGTTTGATTCCCAGCCAGGGCACACAGGAGAAGCGTCCATCTGCTTCTCCACCCCTCCTCCTCTCCTTCCTCTCTGTCTCTCTCTTCCCCTCCCGCAGCCGAGGCTCCACTGGAGCAAAGTTGGCCCGGGCACTGAGGATGGTTCTATGGTCTCTGCCTCAGGTGCTAGAATGGCTCTGGTTGCAACAGAGCAACACCCCAGATGGGCAGAGCATCGCCCCCTGGTGGGCATGCCGGGTGGATCCCAGTCAGGCGCATGCGGGAGTCTCTCTGACTGCCTCCCCGTTTCCAACTTCAGAAAAATACAAAAAGAAAAACAAAGAATTTCACAAAGTATCTCAAAATTATTTAAGGAAATCTGTAATGTACCATAAATAGGCCTGGAAATTAATTAGAAATATAGGAACCTTATTATAATACTCTTATTGTTCATCTATATGAGATTTGAGAAAGACTAACTTATCTTGTTCTGTGGTAGTTAGGAAAATACATCAATGTTAAGATTTACATTTAAAATTAGATACATTTGGTGTGTTTGTGGGGGTGTGTGTGTGTGCAAGACACTTATTTGTAGTTTCTATACATTCTTCTGCCATTTATGATGTAGAGCTACTTTATTCAGTATGTATTTAGTCTCATGTTTAGTGCTATGATAAAAAAAATATAGGAAATGCAAAAGAACTAAGTGGTTTTCTGCCAGAAAGAAAATTATTGTTAGAAAAATAATATAGCACTCACATGTAACCGCTTCAGGAAATTAAAGAAATTTAGTTTTAGAGCTAGTATACTCCTTTAAATCAGCTGTGTGTATTTTAGCAAAAATCTAGTAGGACATCATGAGAATATGAACTAACCTCAAGTTGTTTAATAGCCAGTATTTTTGTCACTGCCTATTGAATTAAACATGGCAGCCACAGCAATGATGAGATTTGAATAATTGAACAATTAGTTCTATGCCCTAATGACTGCTTTAAATATAAAAAAAGATATACCGAATGGTAGTTTATTATTTCATGCATTTAATACTTAAATAAGAACAATAAAAGAGGTACACAAAACTAGATTGTTCTAAGAAAGAGTTTTAAAGTGTTAATAAAAATATTAAATAATACCTGACAAAAAACAATAAAACTGTTATTTAAGATATTTCCAATGACAATTTGTCACCCCCTGGTTGACACTTTTTCTCTTTATTGTTATATGTTTTTTTATTGAAGTAATAAATGCAAGGTAATTAAAATGTAATATTTCATCAAAGGTATAATGAGTTTTATGAAATGAATAAATAAATATTACAAGCATAATTCTTTCAATTTTTTTCACCTATGGATGGAATGAACATTACTACGGGTGCTTAAAATACGCTGTTGTGTAGATGAACGTTAAAAAAGAGTAAAGAATATAAATATGTGATTTCCACATTGGGGGCTGCCCAGGCACCCACTTTAGAGAGAACCTTGATTACAAGTGTCATTTTATCAACTGTTTTGCCGAACTCAACAAAATAATTAGGTATTGGTTCTGCCGAACCAGTGGGAACTGGTGGAGTCCCACCGCTGCCCACAGGAAGCAGAGGGAATGAGGTGGGACAGAGAGTGGGTAGGGCAGGTGCTAGTGTTTTCCTACTGTGTTTCCATGAAGTTTTGTATAAAGTGGCCTTTAAGATGTTTGCTGAAACCCACTTATGGGGGAAATGTTGTTTTGATTGAACCTGAGGTAAAATAAGCTGCCATGCCCTGGACTGGCTGGCCGGCCTCAGGAAGCCAGCCAGGAGGGCCCTGCCTCCCCAGCTTCCCTGCCGCTCACACCACTGCAGAGGGCTTGATCTTGTTGCCCTAACTAGCACACCTCTTCCTGGCATCTCAATATTCTTCTTATTCTTTTACCTACAAGCAAACAAATATTAAGAATGCAAGAAGTTTTTATAGCAAAAAAAGAGTTTAAGACAAAGTCAGTGGGAACCAGTAATTTCTGAACAGCAGTGGCCTCTGCAGGGCAAGCTCCATGAACAGGGGGCCTGTGCCACAGAAGGAAGCCACATGTGGTTTAATGCTCTGTTGTTACCGTCTTGAAATTCTTAATATTATCTTTAAACTTGTGTTTTTTAAGTGAAGCCTGATGAGACACTAGAGAGCATGATGCCCTGCATTTTTATTTGTACTGAGCTTTGCAAATTATGTAGCTAGTCTCGTCTCTCTTTCTAAATCTCTACAGGTTTTTACTCTATTAATAATAACATACCTTTTGAGCATTTTCTCCAATGTGTTTAGGTATGTTTATCTATTAAACTTGTTTTATAACATTTTGTTGTCAACATTCTTAAACTTTCTCTGTAGGAGCCAGTTTATGAGAATTTACTGTCTTTGTCAGTTCAGGCTGCTATAACAAAAGTACCATAGACTTAGTGGCTTATGCAACAAACGATTTCTTTTTTTTTTTTTTTTTTTGCATTTTTCTGAAGCTGGAAACAGGGAGAGACAGACTCCCGCATGCGCCCGACCGGGATCCACCCGGCACGCCCACCAGGGGGCGATGCTCTGCCCATCCTGGGCGTCGCCATGTTGCGACCCTCCTGGGTGTCGCCATGTTGCGACCAGAGCCACTCTAGCGCCTGGGGCAGAGGCCACAGAGCCATCCCCAGCGCCCGGGCCATCTTTGCTCCAATGGAGCCTTGGCTGCGGGAGGGGAAGAGAGAGACAGAGAGGAAGGCGCGGCAGAGGGGTGGAGAAGCAAATGGGCGCTTCTCCTATGTGCCCTGGCCGGGAATCGAACCCGGGTCCTCCGCACGCTAGGCTGACGCTCTACCGCTGAGCCAACCGGCCAGGGCAAACGATTTCTTTTTTACATTTCTGGAGGGTGAGAAGTCTAACATGAAGGCACCAGCAGATTTAGTGGCTGGTGAGGGCCTGGTTCCTGGTTCCTGGTTCACAGATAGATGTCTTCCTGTAACTTCACCTGGTGTCGGGGGCATGGGATCTCTCTGGGGTCTTGACACTAAGTCCAATTCATTAGAGTTCTACCCTCCTGACTTAATCACCTCCCAAAGGCCACACCTCCAAATACCATCTCATTGGAGATTAGGTTTCGACATCTGAATTTAGGGGCACACTTTCAGTTTATGGCAATTGTGAAATGATGTTCACTATTGTTAGTATCAATATTAATAATCCTAAAATCAAGATTAAAAAGGATTGAAGATGTGCCAATCAAGTATAGCTGCCATGGGTACTGAAGGCATTTCTAAAAGATTTTCAGAAATGTAGCATATAACTTCCCAAGATGACTGTTTCAAAGAGATTTCACTTGGATGCATAAGTATTGATAATAAAGAAAATCGCTTTCATTAGTATAATCATTAGTCATAATTGCAAAAAAAATTATCTGTAGAACTTAAGTAAAGCTTGAACCTTGCTATCTGATTTTATATCTTTAAAAAAATTAAAAACTTTTATGGACCTATTTTGGGTTAATGATCCAGCTTAAGAATGGAAACCCCTAGCAATTAACATTGTCAACTCAAAATAAACTCAACTTCAGAAAAGAGTTCCATAGTCAGCTAATTCAAAACCGTACATACATATCACCTCTAATCACAAGGGGACAATTTGATTAGGTAGCAGGATAAGCTTTTGAGGAGTCAATTTTTTTCTGTTATGAATTTACCAAGAAAGAATAAAAGCTTATTGGTGCCATGTTATTTAAAAATTTGTCTCCCACACAAAGGAAGAATATAAGAGTTTCCAAGAGTCAATATATTTTTAAAACTTTTTTTTTCCAAATGAGAGGAGGGGAGATAGAGAGACGGACACCTGCATGTGCCCTAACCTGGATCCACCCAGCAACCTTATCTGAAGCTGATGCTTTGCCCATCTGGGTCCATGCTCACAACTGAGCTATTATTAGTGACTGAGGTGGAGGTTCCAAAAAGGCTCATCCTTAGTGTCCTGGGCCAATGCACTCAAACCAATCAAGCCATGTCTGCAGGAGGGAAGAGAGAGAGAAAAAAGGGGGAGAAGGAGGGGTGGAGAAGCAGATAGTTGCTTTTCCTGTGTGCCCTGACCAGGAATCAAACCTAGAACATCCACATACTGGGCCAACACTCTGAACCAACTGGACAGGGCTGAGTCAATATTTCTTGAACCTTATTATGCTTAAGGAATATCCCAAAAGCCTTCAGAAATGCAAACTTCATATGTGAACCAACAAGAGATCCTGGTTCTTTTGATCAGCAGAAGGACCCAGGAGTCAATTCTTTTATTTTAATTCCTGGAAATACTTTCTTCATTTGCTTGAGTTTTCTCTGATCTTCTTGGCTGCTTCATCTTGGCATTTTTGCTGTTTCCTCCTCAGTTTTCTTACTTCTAAACTTTAGTATGACCAAGGCTTCCAACCCATTCTTAGACAGCTTTTCTCTTCTGTTTTCACTCACTTCATTGATGATCTCCTTTATACTTATGATTCCCAAACTGTCCATATGGCTGATGACTCCCAAATGTATTTCCCTAGCCCAATTTTTCTATAGATCTCAGAGACTGAATGTCCATTTGCTTCCATGGTATTGCCTTTTGGGTGTGAAAGAGGTATTTTCTTAGTTTCAGTTGCAGCAGAATCAGACTTGAAAAGATTCAAGTACTAGTTGAATTTATAGTTGTTATATTTTGGTTGTTATATTTTATTCTGAAAGTGGGACATGAAGGTAAGAAAATGAAGAAATAAGACAAGAGAATAAAAAAATCCAATAAAGAATTCATTATCAAACCAGCTGCTCCATGGGAAAATGGAATGTAACCCTGATGGGGGAATTCTGGGGACCAGTGTAAATCTAAAGCCTCGGAGTTATTCTAGCCAAGGATGAGGGAACTGGGGTATAGTTACTGGTTGACAGCTGCTCTTGAAAGGGCATTGATTTCCTGGTCCACCCAGCCAGTTTTGGAGGTAAAGTAGATTCTTGTGACAAAAGAGAGTGTAGGAAAATGGCTGAGAGATTAAACTGCAGCCTTGAGACAAGTCTGGTGTGGACTTTGGAGCGCCTAGTCCTGCAGGGGCAGAACGCTGCTCTGGCCAGCACTACTATGATTGTTTATAGGAAGCAGCTGATCCCTAGAGCCATTTTCCTACATACCTGGACAGGTAGGACATCTTTCTCTGCACCTGAATCCATTGTAGACTAATTTGACCCAGGCTCTGCTAATTTGCTTGATGGGCAAAGAGACCAATAAATAGGACGAAGCTGCAGAGATCTGGGCTCTCAGTCCTAGAGGCTGGGAGTCCCTTGCACCCATCTTTTCTGTATGCTGTGTCTTGTGTGTGTTTTTTCTTAAGTTCTGCAGCGCCTTCCTTTCAAGCACACCTACTGCTGAGCTGGTCTTGGCAAGAGAGTCCTTAGGCAAAGATGTGAAATTCTAGAATTGGAAATTGGACAGATGTGCATTAAAAAAAACACACACACATTTTTTTGAAATAAGGACCAATTTTAGGTTCACAACAAAAATGGAGGAAGTTACAGAGATTTCCCATATAACCCCCTGCCTCCACACACATATAGCCTCCCCCATTCACCAGAATGATACATTTGTTACCAAGCATGAACCTACAAGGAAACCATATAATCACTCAAAATCCAGAGTTGACTTAAGTTTTAGCCTTGGTGTACATTTGTTTTATAGATTTGGAAAAATGTATAATTATGTATGTCCATCATTATACATTCATACAGAATATTTTAATTGCCCTAAAAATTCTCTTTGCTCCACCTATTCACCCTTCACAATGACCTTTTCATTATTTCCATAGTTTTGAATTTTCTAGAATGTCATATAGTTGGGATCATACAGTGCATAGCCTTTCCATATTGGCTTCTTTCACTTACTAATATGAACTTAAGTTTCTTCCATGTCTTTTCATGGTTTGATAGCTCATTTCTTCTTAGTGCTGACTGATATTCCATTGTCTGGATCTATCACAGTTTATCCGTTCACCCACTGAAGGGTGTCTTGATTGCTTCCCAGTTTTGGGTTTTTTTTAATTAATTTTAATGGGGTGACATTGATAAATCAGGGTACATATGTTCAGAGAAAACATCTCTAGGTTATTTTGATATTTGATTATGCTGCATTACCATCACCCAAAGTCCAATTGTCTTCGGTCACCTTCTAACTGGTTTTCTTTGTGCCCCTCCCCTCCCCCAACCCCTCCTTCTCCCCCCTACCCCGTAACCCCCACACTCTTGTCCATATCTCTGAGACTCATTTTTATGTCCCACCTATGTATGGAATCATATAGTTCTTAGTTTTTTCTGATTTACTTATTTCGCTCGGTATGTTATCAAGGTCCATCCATATTGTTGTAAATGATCCGATGTCATCATTTCTTATGGCTGAGTAGTATTCCATAGTATATATGTACCAAAGCTTTTTAATCCACTCGTCTTCTGACGGACACTTGGGCTGTTTCCAGATCTTCGCTACCGTGAACAAGGCTGCCATAAACATGGGGGTGCATTTCTTCTTTTGAAACAGTGCTATGGTGTTCTTGGGGTATATTCCTAAAAGTGGTATAGCTGGGTCAAAAGGCAGTTTGATTTTTAATTTTTTGAGGAATCTTCATACTGTTTTCCACAGTGGCTGCACCAGTCTGCATTCCCACCAGCAGTGCAGGAGGGTTCCCTTTTCTCCACATCCTCGCCAGCACTTATTCTGTGTTGTTTTGTTGATGAGCGCCATTCTGACTGGTGTGAGGTGATATCTCATTGTGATTTTAATTTGCATTTCTCTAATGATTAGTGATGTTGAACATTTTTTCATATGCCTATTGGTCATCTGTATGTCCTCTTTGGAGAAGTGTCTATTCATTTCTTTCGCCCATTTTTGGATTGGATTTTTTGTCTTCCTGGTATTGAGTTTTATAAGTTCTTTATAAATTTTGGTTATAAACCCCTTATCAGACGCATTGTCAAATATATTCTCCCATTGTGTAGTTTGTCTTTTTATTCTGTTCTTATTGTCTTTAGCTGTGGAAAAGCTTTTTAGTTTGATATAGTCCCATTTCTTTATCCTGTCTTTTATTTCACTTGCCCGTGGAGATAAATCAGCAAATATATTACTGCGAGAGATGTCAGAGAGCTTACTGCCTATGTTTTCTTCTAAGATGCTTATGGTTTTATGGCTTACATTTAAGACTTTTATTTATTTTGAGTTTATTTTTGTGAATGGTGTAAGTTGGTGGTCTGGTTTCATTTTTTTGCAGGTAGCTGTCCAATTTTCCCAACACCATTTGTTGAAGAGGCTGTCTTTACTCCAATGTATGCTCTTACCTCCTTTGTCAAATATTAGTTGTCCATAAAAGTGTGGGTTTATTTCTGGGTTCTCAGTTCTGTTCCATTGATCTATATGCCTGTTCTTATTAGTACCAGGCTGTTTTGAGCACAATGGCCTTGTAGTATAACTTGTTATCCAGAAGTGTGATACCTCCCACTTTATTCTTCCTTTTCAAGATTGCTGAGGCTATTCGTGTTCTCTTTTGGTTCCATATAAATTTTTGGAATATGTGATCTATATCTTTGAAGTATGTCATTGGTATTTTAATCGGTATTGCATTGAATTTATAAATTGCTTTGGGTAATATAGACATTTAAATGATGTTTATTCTTCCTAACCATGAGCATGGTATATGCTTTCACTTGTTTGTATCTTCCCTCATTTCTTTTATCCATGTTTTATAATTTTCTGAGTATAAGTCTTTAAGCTCCCTGGTTAAATTTATTCCTAGGTACTTTATTTTTTTGGTTGCAATGGTGAAGAGGATTGCTTCCTTAATTTCTTTTTCTGACAGTTCATTGTTAGTGTATAAAAATGCCTCTGATTTCTGAGTATTAATTTTGTATTCTGCCACCTTGCTGAATTCATTTATCAGGTCCAGTAGTTTTTTGACTGAGACTTTAGGGTTTTCTATATACAATATCATATCATCTGTAAATAATGATAATTTTACTTCTTCTTTTCCAATTTGGATGCCTTTTATTTCTTCTTCTTGTGGCTAGAACTTCCAGAAGTATGTTGAATAAGAGTGGTGAAAGGGGGCACCCCTGCCTTGTTCCTGATCTTAAGGGTATTGCTTTTAATTTTTGCCTGTTGAGTATGATGTTGGCTGTGGGTTTGTCATAGATGGCCTTTATCATGTTGAGCTATGTTCCCTGTATTCCCACTCTGCTGAGAGTTTTGATCATGAATGGGTGCTGGATTTTATCAAATGCTTTTTCTGCATCTATTGAAATTATCATGTGGTTTTTCTCCTTCCTTTTGTTTATGTGATGAATCACATTGATTAATTTATGAATATTACCAACCTTGCCTCCCAAGAATAAATCCCACTTGATCATGGTGTATGATTTTTTTTCACATATTGTTGGATTTGATTTGCTAATATTTTGTTGAGGAATTTAGCATCTAAATTCATCAAGGATATTGACCTATAATTTTCTTTCTTTGTATTGTCTTTGCCTGGTTTTGGAATCAGAATTATATTGGCCAGGGCTAAAACAGTATTTTTAACTATAGTTACTATGCTGTACATTACATCTCTGGGACTTATTTATTTTATAACTGGAACTTTGTACCAAAATGGGCTGAAGGGTATCTTGATGCTTCCAAGTTTTGACAATTATATTAATTTTGTTGTTATTGTTATTATAAACAACCCTGTGCAGGTTTTTATGTGGAAATGTTTTCAACATTTTTGGGTAAATACTAAGGACAGTGATTGCAGGATTATAATAATAATAGTGTGCTTAGTTTTATAAGATACTGCCAAACTGTCTTCCAGAGTGGCTGTACCATTTTGCATCCCCACCAGAAATACATGAGAGTTCCTCTGGCTGCACATCCTGGCCAGCATTTGATGGTGTCAGTGCCTGGATTTTGGCCACCTGATAGGTATATTTCAATTTTCATTTCCTGATGACATATTGTATGGAGCACCTTTTTACATGCTTATTTTCCATTTGTATATCTTCTTTAGTGAAGTGTCTATTAAAGTCTTTAACCCCTTTTTTAGTTAGGTCACTTGTTTTCTTATGTTGAATTTTTAAAGTTCTTTGTATATTTTGGAAAACAGACCTTTATCAGATGTGTCTTTTACAAATATTTTCTACCGATCTATAACTTGTCTCAGAATCCTTTTGACGTTGCCTTGTGCAGAACAGAAGTTTTTAATTTTAACAAAATCCAGCTTATCAATTATTTCTTTCATGTATTATACCTTTCATGTTGTATCTAAAGAATAATCATTATATCCAAGGTTATCTAGGTATAATGCCCCAATGGTATCTTTTAGTAGTTTTATAGTTTTGCATCTTATATTTAGGTCTACGATCTACTTTGAGTTAATATTTTAAAGAATGCAAGATCTGTGTCTAGGTTCAATATTTTGCATGTGGGTGTTCAGTTCTTTATTTGTTGAAAAGACTACCTTTCCTCCATTGTTATTTTTTTTTAATTTTTTTTTTAGATTTTTATTTATTCATTATAGAGAGGAGAGAGAGAGAGAGAGAGAGAGAGAGAGAGAAGGGGGGAGGAGCAGGAAGCATCCACTCCCATATGCGCCTTGACCAGGCAAGCCCAGGGTTTCGAACCGGCAACCTCAGTGTTTCCAGGTTGACGCTTTATCCACTGCGCCACCACAGGTCGTTATTTTTATTCTTTTGTCAAAGATAAGGTAAGTAATATATTTATGTGGGTCTATTTCCGGACTCAAAATTCTGTTTCACTGATTTTTTGTCTACTCTTTCCTAGAACCAAACTGTAGCTCTATAGTAAGTTTGGAAGTCAGGTAATGTCTGTCTTTCAACTTTCCTTCTCCTTCAATATTGTAGTCAATATTTCTGGGTATTTTGCCTCTCCATTAAACTTTAGGATCAATTTGTCAATATCCATAAAATAACTTGCAGGGATTTTGATTGGAATTGCATTGAATCTGTAGATTAAGATGTGAAAACTGACATCTTGACAATATTGATTCTTCCTATCCATGAACAAGGAATATTTCTTCATTTTATTTAGTTCTTGTAGTTTGTTCATCAGAGTTTTATAGTTTTCTTCATGTAGATCTTTTATCTTTTATATATTTTGTTAGATTTATACCTAAGTATTTAATTTTGGAGAGTTCTGAAGTAAATGGTATTGACATAAATGGTGGTTTTAATATGAAATTCCACTTGTTTGTTGTTGGTAAATAAGAAGTGATTAACTTTGTATATTAACCTGTATCCTGCAAACTTGTTATCATTGTTTATTAGTTCCAGAGGTTTGTTGTTTTTGTTTTGATTTATTCTTTTGGGTTTTCAATACAGGTGATCATGTCATCTGTGAACAAAATTAGTTTTATGCCTCTCCTTCCCAGTATATATATCACTCACCCTTCCTTTTTTGTTTGGTCATATTGCATTAGTAAGGAATCCCAAGATTATGTTAAAAAAGAAGTGGTGAGAGGGGATATTATTTTTTAAAATCTATGTTATAGCAATTTTTGTCACTATTTTGATTTTAGTAGTATTACTGGACTTGTAGGTTTAGATAATACTGAAGAATGCAGGGGAGCCAACATTATCATGCAACAGAGCACTGTCCTAGCCTATACTGTGTTTAAAATTTTTATAAATAGCCAAGATGAAGGCCAATACATATATATTTGAATCTCAAAAAAAAAACAACAACAACAAAAAACCAGGAGTGATAGTTTATAAATAGGATCCTAAAACCAAGATTCAATAAACATTGATAAAATAATACTATAAAATATTACATTATACATTGAGGTTCAGAAATAAATTATATAGTACTAAAGACAGAGCTGGTTTAATACTGGTTGTTATGGAGCAAGCAATAAGCAAACAAAAAAACAGAAAGGGGGTAGTACTTATATAATTATAAATTAAATGAGAAGCAAAGGAAGCTGATATTAATTCAGCCTGTATTTTGAGTCAAGCACTGGCACAGGAATTTTATAGAGACTGAGGATTCTTGCACAATCCTGGACTCTATTAACAAGAGTGAATGGCCAGAATAAGAGAGGTCACTGTCACATTATATGCTGAGATATGTGGAGAATATGAGGGCAGTAATTGGAGGTGGCTAGCATGGTGACAGGTGACATGAAAGGCAACATGAAATGTTTAATTTGATGAGGAGAAGGGTAGAGAACATGAAAGATGTCATGTGGAAAAAGAGTGAATCATTCTGCCTAAAAACTGAAGTGCCGGATAGTGAGCCCCCTGTTAGTATAAGGGAGCAGTGGCAAAATGACCAGCCAGCAGGGATAAAAGAAAGTGATCCGGCTGAGGTGCACTGGACTAGGTGACTTCTAAGGTTTCTTCCAAGAATCCATCTATGCACCTCTGTAGGCAGAATTAGGGAAAAAAGTGATAGTAGGGGTTTAGCTTAAAAAAGAAAAAACAGCACAGCTGGTCCTTGGTTTTAATGAGATGCAGGCATTAGTAAGAAAGGAGAGATTTTTTTTTTTTTTTGTATTTTTCTGAAGCTGGAAACGGGGAGAGACAGTCAGACAGACTCCCGCATGCGCCCGACCGGGATCCACCCGGCATGCCCACCAGGGGCGACGCTCTGCCCACCAGGGGGCGATGCTCTGCCCCTCCGGGGCATCGCTTTGCCTCGACCAGAGCCACTCTAGCGCCTGGGGCAGAGGCCAAGGAACCATCCCCAGTGCCCGGGCCATCTTTGCTCCAGTGGAGCCTCAGCTGCGGGAGGGGAAGAGAGAGACAGAGAGGAAGGAGAGGGGGAGGGATGGAGAAGCAGATGGGCGCTTCTCCTGTGTGCCCTGGCCGGGAATCGAACCTGGGACCTCTGCACGTCAGGCCGACGTTCTACCACTGAGCCAACCGGCCAGGGCCAAGGAGAGATTTTTTAATTAAAATAAATTTCAACTATTATCTTAAGAAAAAGGAAATTTAGGGTGTTCTAGGAGAGATGTGTACAAACAAGAGCTGGATTTAAAATTTCCAGAGGGACTATTATTCAAACAAAAGAGCTCTCATTTTTTATTCTAGAGTTAAAAAATAATGGGCTATGGGTATTATCAAAGAGAACCACGTGTTTATGTCTTTTAAAAAATGAATTTCTATAGGGAGATAATGTCCCCAAATGTAATCACAACTGAAAAAAAAAGAAGAAAAGATTCTCTCTCTCTCAAGTGCTCTGCTCAATTGTATTCCAGAAAGTGAGTGAGGTTGCCATCTAGTGTCTGTTCTCTGGTATTTAACGTTAGAGGCTCTTGAATATGGGTCGCCATGGGGTGATTCTCAAACCTGGCTGTGCATTCCCATCACCTGGAAGTTTCCTAAACAGCAGATTTCTGGGACACACCTGAAGCTGGAATTGAATTGGGATCTTTGGAGATGGGGCTTCAGGGGTTCTGCTTTATTTTTTTTTAATTCCAGATGACTAGACCTCACATCGTCTACCACCAGTGTTTGAAATTAACTGCCCTGGGGGCATATTGAGTGCAGGATGAAGTATCATAGAGGCAATTTATATAAAAGGCAGCATCTGCCTACTTGCTTAAGAACTTGGTTTCAGGCATATGCAACTTGGTGTTGCACCTTTTTATCTCTAATACTTAAAAATGGTTTGGCATTGCTAAAATGTACCCTATGGCTATACCCAAAGGCACACAAACAAAGTTGTTTATTTTAACACTGGTTTTTAATAACATTTACTAAAAATCATTTAAATGTTCACCAATAGAGGAATGGCTAAAAATGACTGTAAATCCAAGCAGTGGGATTCTGTGCAAGCGTTTAAAAAGAATAAATCGTTCCATGGATGCTGATATCCCTGATGAATTAGGTGAGGAAAGCAAGCTGTATTTTTAGCAAGTGATTGTGATGCAGGTGGTTAGGAGTTGATCTACTCACTGTATTAGTGAATAGATAGAGTAATTTGGGCGACACAAGGCTGTGAACAAGGCAAGTGATCTTCATTTTAATAGTTTTCTCAAATGATTATAATAGAAACCACAGTTTGAAATCCCCAGCACAGACATCTTCCCAATGACCCTCAAATTAGTCTCCTATGTGTCCTTCAGACCAACAATTTTCAACCTTTTTTATTTCATAGCACACATAAATTTATGAAAATTCTGTGGCACACCAGTTAAAACTCACTGCTCTAGATCCGTGGCCGATCTTTCCCTGTGTGGGCCTGACATGTGGGAATGCTTCCAGTCTAGGAAGAGATAGTGTGACCTTGTGGATTATCTTTATCAACAAATCATGAAAATAATGACTGAAAGTGAATTTACAAGACACCCTTCAAACATGGACCTTTAGATAAGCTCTTTCAAAGCAGAACTTGTTCCCAGCAGGAAGGTGTGGCTTCCGCAGTGACCACCATGTGGGAATGATGTGGCAGTGGTAAAGCTGTGGCAAGCCGTCAGGTCACAGACAAATGGGTCATTCTAACAGAGTGTGACTACAGTGTATGTCTCTGTGATAGAACGGAAATTCTGATGAGGAAACAAAAGAGGAACCAAAGGAGAAAGAGCTGAAAGTGCAAAAGGAGCAAAAGGTCACAACGGGCCGATCTGAGATATGTTTAATTTTGAGTTCTGGGAGACTGGTCCCTGTTAATAGACTTTTCGGTTGGTAGAATTTGTGAGCACTAATCCGAGAGTCTGTGGTGTTCTGCGAAACCAGCTTGTGTGACCTGATTAGTGTTGGCGTTGGTCTTCACAGAGACCTGGATGATTGAAGGGGAATGGGCTCCTTCCAGGAGGGGCCCCTCGGAGAGGCCAACATGTCTTATAACAAGGGGAGGGAGGGCGGAGGGGCCCCTGAAGATGAGAATGTGGGTGTGAAAGCTGCCCTCAGACTCCCCCAAGCTTCTGAGAAGCCACTCTGGCTCTCCAACACGTGGTTTTCCAGGGACTACACAGTTTTGAGGACGTGAGGAGGCATCATTATTTCAGTGATTCCTGCTTGCTTGTCTGTCAAGTACTAAAAGCATGTAAGACAATCTTGAATCAGTTACAGATGCATCACATTTTCCCTTCCAGCCTTTTTCCTAAATATATACTTATATACACTTTAAGAAAACTGGTATGATACTTTATATTCTGTCTGGTATCCTGTTCTGTTAATGCATCATTTTATTACCTTACTAAATATTTTTAAGTTATTAAAAAATTTCATTATATAACTCTACCACAATTTGTTCAATCTAGTATTGAAGGATATGTGTGTGTGTGTGTGTGTGTGTGTATACTTTTTCCAAAGTTAGAAAGTGGGGTGGGGGGCAGGCAGACAGACTCCTTGCATGTGCCTAGCCAGGATCCACCCAGCATGCCCACCAGGGGGCAGTGTTTGGCCCCTCTGAGGCGTTGCTCCACTGCAATTGGAACCACTCTAGCACATGAGGTGGAAGCCATGGAGCCATCCTTAGCACCCAGGCCAACTTTGCTCCAGTGGAGCCTTGGCTGTGGGAGGGGAAGAGAAAGATAGAGAGAAAGGAGAGGGGTAGGGTGGAGAAGCAGATGTGAGCTTCTCCTTTGTGCTCTGGCTGGGAATCAAACCAGGGACTTCTACACGCCAGGCTGACACTCTACCGCTGAGCCAACCCGCCAGGGCCAGTATTGAAGAATATTTAGTGTTTTCCCAATTCTTGTCCATTATAAACTCTTGTTTTTAAAAAATAATGGAATGCCACTGGTAGTTCACCATCATTCATAATATTAGCTGTTTTTAAGATAGGTATTCTTTGTCATATTTAGAGTATACCACTTCCCAGTATTCCTTCTTTACTAATAGTTTGAAAATTAGAAATGGGTGTTGAGTATTTCAGAATGACATTTTGCATCCTACAGTTTCAGAGTCAAAAATTTTTAAATTGTTCATACCCCCTTTTTTTTTCTTTTGAACCCTCACACCCACCTCTAGACCTTACCCTGCTTTCACCTTTACCAGACAACATTCTGTTCTCCATCACATTAGCCAGACTTACCCTTTTAAAGTAATTTGGGCCATTTCTATTTTGATCACCATCTTCTATTGGATTCCCATCTCATTCCAAGACTCTGTCTTCTTTGCTTCCATTCTTGGATTTGATCAGATCTACCACCTCACCCCACCCTTACATATCCACTCAAACTATCTTGGCTTCCTTGCTGTCCTCAGTGCACCAGGCATTATGCTGCCTCAGGGTCTTTACACTTGCTGTTAATTCTGCCTGGAATGCTTCTCTCCTTTATGTCCACGTATCTTCCTGAGGATTCTGCTTGAATGTCACCAGAGTGCAGCAGCCTTCTCTGATCATCCTATTTCAAATGGCTATTCCTATCTCCCTTTCTTGCTTTATTTTTTCCACAACTTTTATCACCATTTACATACTATTTTCTTTGTGTCTGTATACTGCCTGCCTTTCTCCTATTAACATGTAAGCTCCATGAAGGCGTCCGCAGCACCTATGACGTTACCTGGTCAAAAGTTGTCAAGTGATCTGAACTCAACTCAAATATTTATTGAAAGAATGACATAGTCATTTTTTTTATGGGAGTGGAGCTAGAGATGTGATGTATTATAGGACTATACTGTGAAGCTAATTCATCTTAGCTTCATAATATTAAATGGCTTTTGTACTTCTAGGATAAACTCATCTTACTAAATGACTCTGTAAAAGTATTTTTGCAACTAAAATTTCTTGGATTTTTCTAAGCTATGTGCATAAATGATATTTGTATTATAGTTTTATTTCATTATTTTTTTTAGGGTTTAATATTAAAGTCATCTTAGCTTCATAAACTGAAGTGGCAGCCTTCCAACTTTTTCACTATTTCTGGGTATCACGCCAATTATCTGTTTGTTGAAAGTATGAAAGAACACACTAGTAAAACAATTTGGCCCTAAGTATTTTTTGATGGGTAATTTCTAATTACATTTTCCAGTTTCTTTCTTTCTTTTTTTTCTGAATTGAGAAGCAGGGAAGCAGAGAGAAGACAGACTCCTGCATGCGCCCGACCGGGATCCACCAGACAAGCCCACTACAGGGCGATGCTCTGCCCTTCTGGGGTGTTGCTCCATTGTAACCTGAGCCATTCTAGTGCCTGAGGCTGAGGCCATGGAGCCATCCTCAGTGCTCTGGCCAACTTTGCTCCAATAGAGCCTTGGCTATGGAAGAGAAAGAGAGAGAGAGAGGAGAGGGGGAGGGGTGGAGAAGCAGATGGGTGCTTCTCCTGTGTGCCCTGGCCAGAAATCGAACCCAGGACTTCCACACGCTGGGCCGACACTCTACCACTAGCTAGTTGGCCAGGGCTTTCAGTTTCTTTTATGGTTAATGGTATATTCAGCATTTAAGATATGTCAGGATTTGTGTTTTCAGAAAAGACTACATAAAAATGTTCTAATTTATAATCATAAAAGTGTTATTACTATTAAAATATCTCTCTGTGTTATATTCTTATTTACATTAGTTTTTTGAAATATTTTTATTTCCTAATGGTGAGGTTATTCAGAGGCTTCTTTATCTTATTTTTAAATTGTTAAAAAGTCTTTAAATTCTATTAACCTAATAATAGTAACAATATGCTCAAAATTCAAATATACTAATAATCATATTTCTAAATAGGGTACATATATGCTTGTCTACACAATCCCCATGAATGCATAAAGTACTATTCATTTAATACAAGTTCAATTGTAGCTCTTCTTGTCCTTATTATCTAAAGTCTAAACCATATAGGTTCACATAGATTTTCTTATAGATGTATGAATCCACTTGTCATTTCTACTTTTTTGTCATCTGGGTTCCTGACTTTGAGATTGTATTAAAGTTTTGTTCTCCCTTCTTTCCAGATTTCCTTGCAAGTTTTTTCCCCCTAAGTTTTTATTCCCCACTTTTCCCATTCTGCTCCCAATTTATCTTTCCATGACTTTCATCTAGACCCACGTATTTCTTCTCTTTTTTCTTTAGACCATTAATGCTATAAATATATTTTAACACCTAATTCTAGGAATCAATATCTTGACTAGCAGAGTTTACCTTATTAGAAGTTGTTTTTGAAACGTGAGCTTCTGGGAAAGCACTCTAACGCCTGAAATTAACGTGACTTAAGTCAAAGCAGGTCCTAACGACTCAGTGAGAAGACAATGTTATGTTTCTTCTAGATAATAGAAATAGCACTTTGGATGTCCTTACTATTAGTATTCTGCTTTCCAACTCCCCCACCCCACCTCACCCGTTACTACTTTCCCACCCTCTGGTTGGAGCGATTCCTCTATTTATTTTATTTTTTTTAGGTGAGAGGAAAAATAGTGAAGCAAAGTCCTGCATGCACCCGACCGGGATCCACCTAGCAACCCCATCTTGGAGCGATGCTGGAGTACCAAGCTATTTTTAGCTCTTGAGGCTGATGCCCTCAGACCAACCGAGACATCCTCAGTGCCCAGAGCCATGCTCAAACCAATGAGACCACTGGCTGTGGGAGGAGAAGAGAGAGAGAATGGGGAGAGAAGCAGATGGTCACTTCTTCTGTGTGCCCTGACGGGTAATCGAACCTTGGACGTCCTTATGCTGGGGTGACACCCTATCCATTGAGCCACTGGCCAGGGCCTGGAGTGATCCCTCTTAAGCTCTAAAATACCAATAGTATCATTTAAGGTTATAAACTGCCAAGCCCTCATTTGCTGTTAGAACTTACTATCTGCAGCCTCTCTGAATGTGTAATACCTTAAGGAAAATGGATTTTAATTTAACTTTATGGTTTTCTTTAGCTAGAGTTTATCTCTTTCCTCAAAATTCCTATAATCACTTTATTTTTCCATTGTTGGACTTACCAGTCTGCCTTGTGTCTTTTCTCTGCCTTTCTTCTTGACTAAAGTATCATTTTAATAGGGGTCAGAAGCGTCTCTTCTCTTCGTCTTTTGATCTCCATCGAATTTTGTAAAATGGGATCATTCAGTATTTGTTTTGCGAGTGAGCTGAATATCATGTCAGCTCAGATAAATTGCCCTGACTGGTTGGAGTTGTCAGGAACAGATGAATTAGGCTGCAAAGTGAAGGTAGAGATTTACAAGCAGAGAAATCTAGGGAAGTGGGGTTGGAGGGTGGTGTAGCTGCCTTGGAAATAGATGCCAGAGCCTAGAGGGATCTTTTCTTTTTGGGCACAAGGTGGCAGACTATGCCCATTTCAATCACTGTATAAAAGGCAGCTTTGTGAGGCTGAAATTTTCTGCCCTATTTTGGAAATGTGTGTTGGTAAAAAAAAAAAAAAAAAAGCAAAGCTAATGCAACATGATGGCTGAAACCTGGATTTAGCTACAGCACAGCCCCACTGCATGACGGCGGGCTGTTTCCTGGTCTCTCCTCCTTCCAGTTTGGACACCCCTCCATGGCTGTGTCCCATAGTAACGCAGTGCAGATTTGGAAACATTGAGTTCCCCTCAAAGGAATGAAGAAAATTTGAATAAATATGCATGAACACTCAAGTTGAGAGAGAGGAAATAAAATCCGACCAGAGAACTGAACTATAGTTTCTCCACTAGATAGCATTTGAGGACAGGCGGCCTTTGGAAGGGCCCTCTTGTAATCACCCAAAGAAAATATTTTTTTTCTCTAACAGATTATTTTCTTCCTTTAAAACACCTAGTATTTTTCATGTGTTCAGACCATTCATATGTACAGGTATAAGTCTGATATAACCTGGGATATAAATAGCAGGTTGATTTCAATTCATTTATGTGCAACTTAAACTCTGATATAATTGTCTTCACTTCATTAATTGTCTCTAGTTGTGTGTGTGTGTGTGTGTGTGTGTGCACCAAATTGTCTTTTATTTAAAAATAGCAAATAACTAGGAATACTTTATTCTGGAATTCTGAAGGTGACTAATTTATTAGGTGATCTGTTAAGTCTTTCCATTGAAACTGATTTCTCTTACACTTGGAAGATGAAGAATAAATTAGGGAAAAAAGATAATCCTTATTTTCAAGTTCACTTAACATTTCAGGTTCTCTTTCTTTTTGTCTAGAAGGAGGTAGAATTGAGAAAAGTGATAATAACATGGCGATCTGTTTCTGGAAATAGAGTTTGCCTTAGAAGGAGTTCTGCACATGCCCAGAGGATAGAGGATGGCTGGCTGGGAAGCAGGCTTTCTTCGTCGGAGCACGGGGGGCTTCTCAGGGAACAGGAGGTGCTGGGCCTAGGCAGAGAGGGTTGGGGGATGCTTTCAGCCTCTATTCCACCGATTCATTTCACAGTACTGCCTTGGCCAGAGGCAGAACTGACCCTGTTGCCTCTATAATGAAGCACCACAGCCAAGGCTTTTTTCATTGATCATTTATTACAGATTACTATATGAGAGATATTGTTTTCATGTCTACAGTGCAATAATGAAGGGAGTTTGACACATACACAAACTATTTTTAAATGACGCCTATTCAAAATGCTCCCTGTTCCATAAATCCTTAATGATTTTTTTTTCTTTAAAAAAAAAAAAGCATTATAACTTTAAATAGAATTTCATAAAGCATTATAACCTTGGATAGAATTTCATCCTATGACCATGAAAATAGCAACGGTTCTCCCCAGGAGGCCAGGTTTCTAGGTTCGACTCAGTTCCCTGTGCTGTCCTTCCTCACCTGGTCTGCTGTCAGGGGGGTTCTTCACCGCCAGGTCCCGTCAAGAGACAGGTGTCTAGGCATCCAAACCTTTATCCTGCTGGGGATTTCGAGGGGACTAGTCCCCGTCACTCTCACTCGAACTGCCACTGTCAGATGGCTCACTACTGTCCTGCTTCTTCGGGGGCCTGAGCCTCCTGTTGGAATGGTCTCTTCTGTAGCCCCGGGAGCCTTTCCTTTGCGGCATCCCCTTACCCCATGTGGAGTTATTCTTTCTGTCGGGTACATAATGATTTTTCCCATGATGTGTTGTTATGGTCCCCTCATTATTGGGGCCACCGTGGGAATCTATCTCATTTTTAATTTCATTGTCAAGACCAAAGGAAGGAACGAGCTGGCCCGGACTTTTGCCTTTACTAGGCAACCTTTGCTTTTCACTAGACGTCACTTGATTCCTATTAGAATGTTCTGTACCTTTCCTGTCACTCCCCTTGCCATGTTTTGGAATTTCATTGTAATTAGTACTTTCAGTAACATCACTGCTGCCTTCTTTTCTTTTCCCTTTTGAGGGACCATGAGGGTAATGAAACTCTACTTTCCCTTGGTGAGCATTTTGGCTGCCAGCATCCACTCTATTTCCCTCTTTTCCAGGGAGTTCCTTAAAATTGGTGCTACCCATGATGCTGTCGCTGCCGTCCACCAGGCTGACGGCAGCAGTGTTTGCCTCTTGTGCTGTCTCTTCCCTGGTTCCAATGGTGCTTCTGCTGTTTTCTGCTGTCTCTGGGATGTCGTTATAGCCCAGACCTCCTGCCTCAGGGTGAATCATCTCAGCTTCACCGGGGCTGGTAAACTCTGTCTGAACATCTGCACCTTCTAGGTCAGGATCAATAGTTTCTCCTTTACCAGCAATGTTATTAAATGGTTGGCCATCTCCACTGAAAGAAGAGAGATCATTGTCCTCCCTCTCTGGAAGATTTGAATAACCACTGCCTTCAAAATTACTGGGGATTTTTTTGAGTTTAGGGAACTGCTTTGGGTAGTCAGTGTTGTGTTGAATGTGGTGGGTACTTTTGCTTTTCACTGGATTATCTGGGGCTTGCGGATTTCTTTGATGATTCTTCGTACCTTTTGAGAGAGCTATAGCATTATTTGCACTTGCTGGAATTTTGCTTAGAACGCTTCCAGGTTTGGTCTCTTTGTTTTCTTCCCCCAGTAGTTTCATCATAGCTTCCGGCTTCATTCTGTGTTGCATATTCTTTCTGGTGAGGGCTGCACCGTATTCTTGGTCATACAGTTTACTGATAACATCGTCTCGATCCTTAGACCCATTATTCTCAGTGGATTCAGGGTAAATGGGCATCTTTTGGTACTTGTGGGCATTTTCTTTGTTACTAATACTATAGTCTTCATTCCTTGCCCGCCTGTTTTCAAAAAGATTTTGAGATTTACTAATTTGGTTATTTTTGTTGGTTCCAAGAAGGACCAAATCTTCCTTTTCTTGGACAATGTTTTCTTTAGATGCTGGTGCTTGATTTCTTCTCTTGCCAGAATGGTGAAGAGCAATGTTTTCTTTGTTTTTTTCTTCCTGCTAAAGTGTAATTTTAAACATAAAGTGATTATTTTATGTTAACTTTTAAAATCTAATAATTCTTAGGAGATATATATATATATATATATATATATATATATATATATATATATCTCAACCAGATACTTAATAAAAAGATTCTGTTAATAAAGGCTTGTTAATAGAGCTAATTCTGGAATGGCCAAAGCATATTTTATGGAGAAAGAAGAATGAACAAAGTTTAAAGGATGGGTAAGATTCAAATACATGGAAGGAAAGTAATGAGATTATTTTAAGAATAAGTTGCATAGCCTAACCAGGTGGTGGTGCAATGGGTAGAGCATTGACCTGGGACTCTGAGGATCCATGTTGGAAACTCTGAAGTCTTTAGCTTGAGCATGGGAACATAGACATGACTCCATGGTTGCTGGCTTGGGCCCAAAGGTTGCTGGCTAGAAGCCCAAGGTTGCTGGCTTGAGCCCAAGGTCACTGGCTCAAGCAAGGGGCCACTGTCTTGGCTAGAGCCCTCCAGTCAAAGCACGTATAAGAAGCAATCAATAAACAACTAAAGTGCCAAAACTACAAGTTGATGCCTCTCACCTCTCTTCCTTCCTGGTTCTCTGTCCCTGTCTCTCTCACTAAAGAAAAAAAAAGTTGCATATTCAACTGTTTGTAAACAGGAAACATTTAAAAGATAATATAAATAAAACTGTAAGTTTGGAGTAGGAGAATCCTAAAGAAAAGCAAAAGAAATAAATTTGGAAATGTAGATTAGGACCTGATTTTGAAGAAGAACAGAGCCTGGTCCTCATCCTGTGACTAGGGACTCATTGCAAGTGACACAGACTTAATATTATTAAAATTATTCTCTCTCTCATTCTCATATTCATTTCTCTCTCTCTCTCAATATAATACTATTCTACTTGGAGAACTGCCTGTGTTTAATACATGTATCCTATTGTTAGTAACAGTAAGGAAATTGTTGAGTCAGCTCACACCAGAATCTCAAGATAAACATGGTTTGTGGAAGGGTCTCCTATTCTTATGAAGCTGGCTACTATCCAAGATACAAAATGTCCTGCTTGAAGCATTGTTAAGCAATAATTTAAAATGATTTATTTGTGGGAGTTATGACATCATTATTCATTAATCTTTTTATTTGGCAGGTATACTCTGAAAATAATGTTTTTCAATGAGGAAAAGCATAATAGAAAAAACTTTATAAAGAGTCATTTTTAAATAAGAGGTATTTTAAACATTTGATTTACTATAAGACATTAAATCTTAGAAAGTTTTACATGGACATTTATATTTTCCTATGCAATCAAGTTTATTTGTTTATTGCTAATATATTCTTTTAAGTTAAGCAGGTACATTAGAAAATCAGCAGATTATAATAATTCCTTCTTAATGTTTTCCTTTATACTCTGCAATGGGCAGTTTTGTTTTATATTTGCTGTTTTTATTGCTTTTAAAACAGTACCATATATACTAATAAATTGTTTGCATTTTACTAAAGACTGAATAGAGTTCTTTTATAAATAAAAACACAAAACAACTTCTAAATTGTGGTAAGTGGTATTCAATTATTTTTGCATTTGTTCACATTGAATGATTACCAAGTGCACTGTGGACTGTACGATGATTTGTGTCATCAGCAGGTCAGTCTGCTTTCCTCTGCTCTGCTTGTCTGTCTTTATGCCTTCACTTATTTCGTTCTTTTCATGGAGAACAACCTCTCTCACTCCCTTGTTTGCTCAAATCTTACTTATCCTCTGAGACTCAGCTCAATTATTTTCGTTATGTAGTTTTCCCTTGAACACTCGACTGGGAACTAATCTTTTTCTACCTCAAGCCCTGAAACAGGATATTCTGAGTATTTGTACAGCTGTCGTGGGCTAATGATTTTGTAAGTGCCATTTGTTTCTCTCATAATTCCAACATCCTGGAGATAAAGAATTAAGTTTTCTCAATCATCTTATCTCACATAGTATCTTGCACAGTGGGAAGAGCTCAATGCACATTCGTTATAATAAATAAGCTTTACAGGCAGTTAGTCTTAAAGATACTTCTAAAGAATATTGAACAGAACAAAACAACATTCTGAAGGGAAACTACAACTTTCATGGGAAGTGAAACCAGCTTTGGAAAAAGTAAGTAGTTTTTTTTTGCTGATGGTATTTTAAGTTGTGCCCAGCGCTTTCGCCAATGAATTTGCAAGAAGGTACTGAGTGAAAAGAATTATTGTTCCATTCCAGGGACAAGGCCCTTATTCTTTCTGTTCTGAGCATCCTGATGCAGATGGCATTCTCTGTGGAATGAATTTAAGGGACTAAAATGTGTCACTCTTTAGGCCAAAATGACTTCTTTTTTTTTTTTTTGTGACAGAGACAGAGAGTCTGAGAGAGGGACAGATAGGGAGAGACAGGAAGGAAGAGAGATGAGAAGCATCATATCTTTGTTGTAGCACCTTAGTTGTTCATTGATTGCTTTCTCTTATGTGCCTTGACTGGGGGGCTATAGCAGAGAGAGTGACTCCTTGCTCGAGCCAGCGACCTTTGGGCTCAAGCCAGCAACCATGGGGTCATATCTATGATCCCACACACAAGGCAGCAACCCCATGCGCAAGCCGGTAACCTCCGGGTTTCAAACCAGGGTCTGCTGTGTCCCAGTCCGATGCTCTATTCACTGCACCACTGCTCAGTCAGGCTAGGCCAAAATGACTTCTAATCCTCAGGGTACATAGTAGAATATGCCCAGGAAACCTCCTTATCAAACATCAAACATGAATCAGAAAGAATAAAACAAAAAACTTATGGGCGTCCAGGTCTACCCGTACCACCCCTTTTTGGACAGGTGCTGAAGTGAGGCAGGATTTGGGCCTGGGCAGAGGGTGGCCCACCTGTGTTGGGAAGGTTTGGAACACAGAGTTTTATCCCAGAGACGCTGAGGAGCCTGGGCTGTGGAAAAGAATAAAGGCACCAGCCACAGACGGAAACCCCAGAGCAGAAAAAAGTAAACTTTGTGTCCCTTATGGTTTCCCCTGGCGTTAGTCCAGAATGTGACTTATGAATGGATCATCACTCAGAGATTCAGCTTACCTTTATGTTAGTTTAATTTTTCCTTCCAGATGATGTGTAAACATACTTAAAAATATAATACCCATGTTTCTTATGGTGACCCTTGTACATTATCTACAAAAATACAATATTATATTAAGATGGGTTTACCCCTAAGAAGTTTTTTGGTTCTCTTTTTGATAGTACAGATACCTTTAAATTTGGGTGAAATCTAATTCTGCATCTAACAAATGGTAGTACTTCCTATAACCACAGGGGGGCATATGTCAACCAGTCCCTGAAGATAGCCGCTTGTTCCTTTCTTTTCTACACTATCTCTAAATGAGTTTTCTCTCTCTCTCTCTCTCTCTCTCTCTCTCTCTCTCTCTCTGTGTGTGTGTGAGAGAGAGAGAGAGAGAGAGAGAGAGAGAGAGAGTCAGAGAGAGACAGAAAGAGAGACAGATAGGGACAGACAGATAGGAAGGGAGTGAGATCAGAAGCATCAAATCTTTGTTGTGGCACCTTAATTGTTCATTGATGACTTTCTCATATGTACCCTGACCGGGGGGGGGGGGGGGCTACAGCAGACCAAGTGACCCCTTGTTCAAACCAGCAACCTTGGGCTCAAGTTGGTGAGCTTTGCTCAAACCAGATGAGCCCGCACTTTAGCCGGCAACCTCAGGGTTCAAACCTGGGTCTTCTGCGTCCCAGTCCAACGCTCTTTCCACTGTGCCACCGCCTGGTCAGGCTATCTCTAAATTAGTTTTCCCTAAGGATGCTTATGAACTACCCGATTTGATTATCAAATTTCAGTGCAAATGGAGCACTTGTAAATATATTCACGTGGGAGGGGTCAGAAGGATTAGAAGAAAGACAGATTTTACATTATACATGTCTGGTGTCAAACTGGCAAAACTCACAGCATGAAGATTCAGGCTCTTAAATGTGCAGTTTTTGCCTTTGTAATTTTCAGCTGAGATGGAGAAAAGAAGATTGTTACTTCTTGAAACAGAATTTTCTGAGACTTCCAGCAGAAACCATGGCAGGCAGAATAAGCGGCAATTTGGTGACCTGAAAAGCTAAGGGAACTTGTTTGACTTTCTGGATGTGTACAGAAAACTAACTCCATGTGAACAGAACTCCCCTCATTAAGACTTGCGAATGTTCTTCCTCTTGCTTTCTCCCTTGTTTCTTGCTTTGTTTCTCATGTACATGTGTGGGAAAATATAGTTTGCTAGTGACAATAACCCAGAATTTTTACTCACTTATCCCTCTGAAGGAAGAAATCGTATTGAAGAGGAATCTGCATATACAATGCCTTTCTCTTTCTGTCACACATTGTGTGAATTAAGTGCCCAAATTGTGTTGTATAATTTTGCATTTCCATTCTAAGTCACAAGAATATTTTGACAGTTAAAATTTCCCTCTGACTGATGTTTTCCTTTACAGAGAGTTGAAATAGCTTTATTTGAAAAGAATAACTCTGTTTACCCTCTGTTCCTCCACACAGTCTTGCTTAGTTTTCTCAGTCTGTGGTTGAACCATCTGAAAGAAAACAAGAAATAAAACTTCACCAAACATTCATTCTTTCACTCATTTCTTTCAAATAACAAACCCTTTCTTTTTCTCACACTGGGTTATACTGCTCAGTGTGGAAAACCATAACCAGAAAAAGATGGACGCACTCACCACTGTAATATTTGTGCCAGCGTTACAAGAGAGTGCCAGGCTTTCTCCCCTGGAGGGAGACAATTCCATCTTAAAGAACCACATTCAAGCCCAGGAGAACTGCCAGGCTGGGGAGGGGTGGTATTCCAAGTGAAAAAGCTTGGATGCTATTGGCATCCACTGAAAAAGAAGTTTCAGCTGGAATACGGGGTGTGTTTAGTCAGTGGACCAACATCAGCGTTCAGTAATGTGGACTTTATGTGCATTCATTGTATAAGTTCAGTCGTTGCTGTGTGAGTTAAGATAGGATGCTGCTGATTATCCTGCAAGAGTGAAACCATAGCCCTGCACATAAGAGGAAGTACCACACCCAAGTGTGGGTCTTTATTGTTGCCAGTCACCTGGGAAAATTCTATTTCTTTCAGAGAAAGGAAAATGAGGAGACCTGCATATTGGGGCAAATATTTTCTTTTGATCTGACATGAAAGTATCAAAATATCTTGAGGGTATATGGGGGCAAGAGGAAGCTATTAAAGCAGAGAAAGACCAGAAACTGAAAAGACATAGACCTAGGCATCTTGTTTCAAGATTTTAGGCTAAAATGTAGGTGTCACAGGAGAGTATGAGGAAGAGGACCTGAGAATCCCAGAGCAAGTTTGCCATGGAAGCAACAACCGTATCATTCTTTTATTCCCAATATTTTTATTTCCTTACTTATATTTGAAACTCTTAGGTTATCTTAGATGTGGCAAGAGGAACCAATGGGTAGGACTGACTGCATGTACTAATGTGGAAGCAGGCATCATGGTGGTATCAGTTACGTAAGAGGAAAGTGAGTAAAAAGGCCCTATCTACCTAGAGAGTATTATGCCTGACTAAACCTTAGGGTTCTGTATATTTCTTAGCAGTAAGATGTGAGCAATTATCCCAGTTGCCCTCAGACAATGTACTTCTGTCACTCTGTGATGATCCCTACGAATGACATTTTCTGAGCTCTGGTTTGGGATTGGATGATGGGCGATCTGGCCTGAGACTCAAGGGGAGAAGGAGAAAGAAACAAAAGTATGTTCTTTGCTGCTTTCTCAGTTTGGGGCTGCATCTAGGATTGGATGCACCTCCTTTGTGGTCCCAGTTCCTGTGGCCCCCTCATCCCCAGGTCACTGGGAATACCAGCTCTTTCCTTGTTTTTCAGACCCAAGGCATGGTAGTGGCTTCAAGCTTTGTGTTGCCACGTCACCCTTGATTTGCCCTTTCTGTTCATCCTGTACTTTGTAACTATTCTCCAAATAGAGCCTTTCGTACTGAACTCCCTGTCAGATTTTGTTTTCCTGACAGGACCCTGACTGATGAAATCATCCTAGAAATAAATTCAAAACTGTAGTATAAGTGCCCTATTGGCTGAGCTCCAAGGCAGATCTGCCTAACAATCTGTTCTATCCTAGACACAAAAATAGTTTGCAAATCATAGATACAGAGAACAAACTGGTGGTTGCCAGCGGGTAGGGGGTAAAGGGACAGGCAATATAAGCAAAAAGGATTAAGCAATACAAACTTCCAGTTGTAAAATAAATAAGTCACAGAGATACGTACAGCCTAGGAAATATAGTCAATAATATCGTAATAACTTAGGATGGTGACAGATGGTAACTAGGCTCATCATGATGGCCATTTTATAATGTATAAAAATTGTACTGAATCACTTTGTTGTAAACTTGAAACGAATAGCATATTGTATGTCAATTATAATTCAACTATAAAAAGACAGAGAAATACACATTAGAGAAATAATGAAATATAATTTTAGACTCATTGGGTGGGGACCTAGAGGAAGAAGAAGTGTGATATTTGGTGGTGGTGAAAATGTTAAAATGCAGAGCACTTTGGGAAGAAAAAGTGGCAATATCTATTGAAAAAAATGCATATTCTCTTCTATTCAATATTTCCATTCTCAGAAAGCTATCTGTTCTAGAAATAAAAGTACAAATCTTGCCCATAAAGATAAAAGTACAAATTAGTGTTCAAATATAGTTTGTAAATGACACCTTACATTTATATTACACTTAACAGTTTGTAAACTGCTTTCATATACATAATCTCATCTGGTTCCCATAGTAACCCCTGTAGTAGAAGAGAACAGCCCACACTTACACAGCTGGTAGTAGTAGTAGTAAAGGAGATATTTTGATCTAAATTCTCTGTTTCAAAGTCCTGGGGTTAAAAGAAATGTTTAAATGGCTTGATATATACTTACTTAATAATAAGAGGATATGTTTCTATAGTTTATATTAAGTACCTTTATGCCTATTTTATAATTTTATCTTTTATTGACTTTTTTATGTGGTTCTTAAATGATCTTGTGCCTGTAAATTTGGATCATGGCACCATTTCTCAAAAATATCAAAACAGTACAAACAGATATGGAAATGGGGCTATAGGAAGGAGAAAACATAAAAATTAGATGGGTAGATATTAATTTAAAAGAGAAATGACAGTTTGGGATATTTGGCATCTTCTTACAAACATACCTGATCGTATATAGAGTAACTTGATATAATTCATAGTAATAAATCAAGAACTTATAACAAAGTCTTTATAGTCAAATTGCATATTGGTAAATATTAATTAAATTGCATGTCCCAATAATGATCTTTTCTTCCATTTTTAAAATTTTGTATTTGAAAGAAACCAGGGTGTCACCCCCAAATATGCCTCTTTGACATAAAAATTCATTTGAGTTGAAGGCAACTAAAAAATAGTAAGCAGAAAAAGTTCCTTCTCTTCTACCTAAAGACAGGAAATAAATTCTCCTTTGACTGGAGACAGACTCTTCCCAGTCCAGGGACCACAGCAGAGAAGTGTGCAAATGAACCTTGTTCAACTAACCCTAATCTTACTGAGAAAGATAAGGACTACTTAGCCCTAGTTGGGCTACCTCTAGCATGATCCTTTTTGTCTTGACAATTCCTCACAAATTTATTCTTTGTCTAAAAGGTATAAAAGCTTCTTGCTCTGGTCACTTCTTTGGTCCTCATTTTTCTTGTGAAGACTGCCATGTACATGTAAAAAGCCAATAAACCTTGTATGCTTTTCTTCTGTTAATATGTCTTTTGTCAGTTTGATTTTTCAGATCCAGCCAGGGTCCCTAGGAGGGTCAAGGAAAACCTTTTCCTTCCCTACAGTTTGAATTTGAATTCTAGTTCCAAAACATATGTTAGTGACTCAATATATGCCAATTTTTGATACCACCAAGCTGTTATTAAATAATTTAGATAACTGCTCAAATAGAGTTTTTCTTCTGTATATCCAGAAGAAAAATTGTATTTAGCCATTCATAATTCCAAATTTTGTCTGTGTCTTTGCAGAACCTCTTTCATTTGAAATCCACACACACACACACACACACACACACACACACACTCCCTCCCCTCATACCCACTTGGCATTTCTCCTGTGCTTGAAGGTGGCCCTGTAAGGGAGATGGTATTGTCTCCCACTAGGAAGGAACGTTGGAACCTGCTTTTGGCAGTGGTCACTGGATTGATGTTGACATAACACATTTACTGGAAAATGGTTGGAGAGTGCACTCCACCTCTTCCTTGGACTGTGTTGCTCAAAATAGATTTATCCTAGGCTAGTGGGATTGAGCTGGGTCAGCAAGACCCACTCAACCCCTATTGTGCTTAAGCACATGACTCTGTGGCTTGATTGAAATAAGTCATGTGGACTGGGCCTGTCAAGTGTCTATTATAAACAGTGTGGCCCACGCAGGACAGCTAGAGGCTGTGAGCTGAGGAGGGACAAGCTTTCCTCAATTTCTGCTGTCCTCAGTCGATGACATGGTTCATGCTGTCAGTGAGTGACCCAACTGGTCACCCATTCACTCAGAACCTATATTTAAGTACTTCTGGCAACAGAATGACCACTTATTTTCCATGGTTCTCCAACCAAAAAGGTTACTCTGGGAAGTTAGAATGCTTTTCAGACATTATCTAATTGGCACTGTGTCTGCATTGCAGAAAATATTGGTAACAGTGAGCATTCAGAAGATAATTTAGTCATATCCTTAGTACTCATCTGGGTGAATCAGAGGGGAAAAGCGACATAAAAGGAAATGGGAGCTTGATTTGGGTTAAGCTTGGGAACACTTCCTCACATCTTTAGCCTCGCTTACAAAGAAAAATCATTACCAGGATCTCACAGTGTTGAAGTGCTGCAAGGATTGCATAAAAGGTCTGGTCCCTTGGTGTTGCCATATATTTACAAAAGCTAGTTGGTTAGTCTTAAAATATTCAAATCTTTTTTTTTTCAATTTTTTAGTAAAATATTTAAAATTCTTTTGACATATTATAATTTGGGTCTCTGAGCATTTATTTATTATCATTAGCTGATTTGAAACACTGTGTCTTGCTCTTGGTTTTCTCAAAAGTACTCTTTTTGGTGTTTCTTAAAAGGCAACATGCTGACATCTTGTCATTCAGCACATTTACTAACGGCCTCCTTGCTGCAGGTGCGAGAGGCTTTCTTTTTGCTTGATACTTCATTATCACTAAGCTAGGTAAGTGTTACTAATTTGAAAAGACATTGCTTAAGAAAGAAATAGATGAAGAGAAAAATAAATAAAAATAGCAGTAGGTTTTATGATGCATAACTAAAATTGGAAATGCTTACTGGTGCTGCCCAGGTCAGACTGAAAAGTAGCAGTCCCAAACAGACAATTTGCATCTTTGAGAATCTCTGTAAAAAGACAATACATTTTACCCCAAAGCATTGCCAATTATGAACTGCAACCCTAAGAATATATACAACACAAAAGTATAGACAAACACCTTTCCCCTAGCAGTCCTTTTTTTAAAACTGAATTTATTGGGGTGACACTGATTAACATAAGTATACAGGTTTCAGTTACTCAATCCTACAGCACATCTCTGTACACCATAGAGAGTGTTCACCCCCAGTCGTCTCATCCATCACCCTTTATTCTCCATACCCTCTTCCACTCTCCCCATTTCTCCACAATCACCACATTGTTGTTAGCGTCCATGAGTTTTTTCTTTTTACTTTTTTGTCCTTTTTTTGCTCAATCCCACTACCCCCTTGGATACTGTATTATAAGTGCTTTCACATGTCTAATTATTCCAATGTAAAAATAAAAATTGTGCATTATTAAGACAATGAAACCAGTTGATAGAAATGAATTTTATAGATATATTTATTTGCTCTGTTGTCAGCCCAAAGTTTTCCCTTTTGTCTTTAGAGAGAGGTTTTAATTTAGTCATTTACATAATTTATAATAATATTAAATTAGTATAGTAGCTTACAACATACTTTTTAAATGATCTGCCAAAGTAGCAAGCTTCACAATATGGAATATAATCTTGTCTACACTCAGGCTGGTGCCCCAATATATGTCTTCATAGTCATTAGCAATGTATTTGACCTAGTATCTATCTAGAGTGATACAATTTCTGTAATACTTACATTAATAGCTAACATTCATCGAATACTAAAATAAGCCAAGCACTGTTCTAAAATTTTTACACATTCAATTAATTGAACCTTATAATAACTCTATAAGTTAGGTGGCATTACTATTCCTGTTTTATAGACTAGGAAATAGACACAGAAAGTCAAAAAAACTGGCCCCAGAATTTCCAGGTATTTAGGGGCTGAACTCAGATTAGTAACCAGGCAGTGTAGCTAGAGAGACTGTTCTTAACTAAAACTTTATGTCACCTGGAATGTTTCTATTATTTTCCTTATTAAAGAAATATCTACATGTAGTTGATTTAAAGGCAAATCATATTTTTTGTTAAGTTCAACAAAACTATATTTAAAACATTAACATTTAGCTATGGATAAAGGTACACGTTTAGCCTTTGGTAAATATACTAAGAGGATCTTAAGTCAAATGGCCATTAGATTGTAAAAAATGTCAACATAACCTTGGATTACCAATCGATTGGTTTTGATAAACATAAAGTAATTTACTTGCTACCACACAGACATATAGCAACCAATATGAGAATAAAAATTTTACACTACTCTTTGAGACTACTTGAGAGAAACCATTTTTAATGAGAAAAATAATCTAAATACTGTAAGAACCTTTAAACATTTCAAAGTTAAAAAGCAACTTTTATTCAGAGAAATAAACATAACTATTAAATATATTCTAAAATTCTAGGCTATTCTCTTCAAAATTAATACAACTCGCAGAACCTTAATTCTAACTATAATGTAGTCATTCAAGCATTTTAGAGATCAGGACACTACAAGTCACTTATTAAATGGCTTAATACAGAGAAATACTAGCAGAAATGGTATGATACCAGCACAGATGAGGCTGGAAAGTTTGAATAAGATCACATTGTCTTTATTCTGCTTTAAAAGTGAAGGCATAGGGTAATATTAAATAGAGTCTTTGAGTTACTGTGGATCTTGATAATGCTGACAGTCAGATCAAAGAACAAATTGCCATCAATTTTAGTTGATAATTTTTATAGCGTGGTACCGCACTTTCTATTTTATAAAACAGAGCACTAAATCTTGCACAGTTGTGCTCAGTAGAGATGCCTTCGATTTGCATTCATTGGCATTTATTATCAAAAGGAATCTTCCTACCTTGTTTGCATGCATTCTGAAAATGAACAATTACATTACAAAGCTATCAAGGATATTAAGAAAGCTAAATTACCTGGTAGCTGTTACCTTCCAAGTACCTGGTCTTCTGCAGGATTAGCCGTTTCTGGGCATTTTGCTGAAATTTAAAGTTTGTTAGAGTTCCCAATGGCCAATCAGCATTGGCTCACTTAGCACCAGCAAAAACAATTTGTTACCAGTGCCCACAGATAACCATAGGGGGCAAAGTAATTTTAATCTAAAAATGTTTTTGTGGTGGAAAGCTGCTATCAACTGTTCCAGAAAGTGGGATAAACAGAAAATATAAATACCTCATCTTGGATATCATATTGTCAGATAATTAAAAATGATTTCAGAACCATTAACTAGGATCGACCAAATAACTAACAAGTTTATAAATGGAAAACATCTTAGCTAACATTTTATGTAGAAAGTTTATCATTTCCATTTGTCCGAATTGCATTCAGCAACATTCAACAAAAATATTGAATGCCTAAAGTGTAGCAGGCATGGGGGAAACAGCAGTGAACAAAATAGAAAAAGATAGTCCCTGTTTTCATGGAGTTTAAAATCTGGTGGGAAGACAGATAATAAACAGAATAAATAAGTAAAATATATTGCATTAGATGGTGACACAGATTTAATCTAAGAAGAAAAAGTGAGCAAGGAGAGGTTTGGGACACTAGGTTAATATTTGAGATAAGGAATCCTGGGAAGGGCTCATTGAGTGTGTGACTTTTGAGTTAAGACCTGTAGACATATGACAATCCAAGGGAAGAGAGCATTCTGGGTAGGAAGAGGAGAGCCCAGAGGGCTTGTTCCAGAAACAGAGGAGAAGTCAGTCTGGCTGAAGGGTCTGGCAGAGGAATAAGAGAAATGAGGTCAGAATAGCATCAGATGGCAGATGATAAAGGGCCCATTGGTCATTGCAAGGTTCTGCCTTTACCTTGAGTGAGAAGGAAGCCCTGGGAGATTTTGGGCAGAGATTAACTGAGGGAGCAAATGAAGTAGCAACAGGCAGAAACTGTCTAGGAAGCTCTTTTGGTAATGTGAGGAAGTTGGGTTGGGGCTTGAACCGGAGTGGCAGCAGAAGGGATGGGGAGAAGTGGTTATGTTCTGAATATATTTTGAAAGTAAAACTAATAGAATTTGCTGATGCACGAGATGTGCGTTCTGAGAGAAAACCAAGAATGAAGGATAACACCAAGATTTTAACTTTGAGCACCTGGAAGAATGAAGCCGCCTTTTATTGAGATAGGGAAAACTACAGAAGTGTTTTGGGGAAATATTGAGAGTTGGGTTTGGATATGAATGTTATAAAGTGGTCAACTCAGAACACTGACTTTCTGAGTAGGTAGACACAGCATACCCTAATGGAATAAACCTTTCTGGGGAAATTGCCTGTTCTTCGGCTTTGCCTCATCTGGCTGCCAAAATTAAGATTGCAATAGTTTAGGAGATTCCAGCAGTCTAAAAAATATTATAATACCCTGAAGGAAGACAATTTGACTTTGGGTGATGGGTATGCAACATAATTAAATGTCAAAATAACCTGGAGATGTTTTCTCTGAACATGTGTACCCTGATTTATTAATGTTACCCCATTAAAATTAATAAAATAAAATAAATAACCTGAGGAGTAATTTACATTAGGACTATATGTGAAACATCAATAAAAAATAATGTAAGAATTATTTAACCCATCCCAAGTGTTAAGAACTACCTATAAACACAATTTTAACAGAATATAATTGATATCTTAGTGACAGTTAAGTATAGCTCCCAATTGCTCCTACCTTCCAAAGCAGACAAAGAGGAAACAAAACAAACAAAATAGCCCTTGGACAGCTTTAGTTGATAGAATAGTGTCTTCTCTAGTTCAAGCTAATCCCTGTTCTTGCTTCAACAAAATTCTAAAATTCTTCTTTAGAGTGTCTGGTTTTAAAACACTTGCCAGGACTAAAATTTCAACTATTGAGCTGGGGCCACTGTTGATTCACAATCATTCAACCATGGATTTTGGAGTATTTAAACATTGCCATTGACAACAGAAACATTTACCTTTATTGGCCTTGGAGTCGAACCTACCTGACTTCAAATACTGACTTGCTATGGTCAGTTGCTTAAGCAACTAATGTGAGTATTCATAAGCCTCAATTTCTCCATCTGAAATGGGGCGAGCACAGTAATAAGCTGAATTTTCACTGAGTGATTATTCTGATTCAAGCATCATTCTAAATGTGGTACACTAACTCATTTAATGTTTATAAGAACTCTGATTTTAGCGATGAGACATAAAACAGTTAAGTAACTTGCTTAGAGTCACATATCTAGCAAGAATAAAAATCCAGAATTTGTAATTGGGCAATATTAATCCTAAGTGAGGTTAGAAAAACATGGCACTATAATGTCTCATAAAGTCAGCATAAACATTAAATTAACCAATGTCTATAAGGTGCTTAATCCAGCAACTAATTCTAAATTAAATGATAAATAAAGAATAGCTATCCATCCCATCCAGTTTGCCTACCATTAAATAATAATCTGGCATTCAAATGACATCCTTCTGTGTCTCTTTCTGTCCCCTATTTTTCTACCATGTCTTCTTCTGTGTCTTATTTAATGGGGTAAAAACAATGGAGTAGTGAAAAAAATAATAGAGTTGAAGTTTAAGAGCTATTTCTCTAACCACCGTATATTTTCATGACCTGAATTTCAGCAAAGTGCAAAGGATTTGGGTGATACAGAAAGAGACCAACAAGGAAATGGAAATAAAGAAAACAAGAAAGAGTACTCAGTCAGCTATAAGACCGACCAGAAAAATAAAGCTATATAAACAGTAGACAGATGTGAACACTACAAAAATGCTCCTTTTAACATTCTATTAAGGCAATGAATAATTCAGGAATCTCTAACAATTAGCAAATTATGCAGTGTTTTAAGATTATACATTGTTCCATAATATTAACTTTATGTGTTTGAATGATTCAGGTAAAGTAGTCACTTGGTATGTGGTTCAAATATGATACAGCTTTAGGAAATGTTTGTTGATTTTTACATTGATATTATTTTATAGTTTCAGATATTGTTTTTTTTTCAAAAAAACTTTAGTTTGTGTGAAAGATTTCCCCTTCATTTAAGTCATGGGAAAGCATCCAATTCTATCTAGATGTGGCTATGTTTTATGGGAGAAAATTCATAGAATTCTAAGAGGAACAATTTGATGTAGCTACTGCTCCTACCAAGGAGTAACTGGCAGTAGCTAAATATATATGCTCCCAAAGCTAACATGAATTCAAAGCTAAAATAAAAAAATCAACTTGAGCCTTAAATTTAGAACCTACAATTGACAAAAAGAAAAAAAGAAAAAAGAAAAAAAATGCCTATCTGACTGGAAGGTTGCAAAGAAGAAATTTTAGGGAAAGAAACTAAGGATGATAATTTGTTCAACTTCTCGAAAGAGGTGTTACTTCTGCCCCTTGCAGCTTGGTCCCTGGGTTGAGCATGCATTTCAGAAACCCAACATAAGTTTTGTAAAGTTTTTGTGTAATAAAAACAGTTTTGCTGTAAATTTCTTAGGAACCAATAAGCAAAGATAAAGATCAGGGTTCCATAAGAAAAGTTATCTATCCTCACACCATCTCAATTTCACTGGAAAACAAAACAAAATAAAACAAAACTATGAGGCAATACAAAAGGGTAAGAAATAAACACTTGAACCTTCTTCTGGTTCTTGGTTCACTGTTCAAGTACAAACATCTCCACGATGCACCAGCCTGGCTTCCCTAGAAAAGGCTGACATGTAGAACTCAACTCAAAGAAATTGTTCAGAAAAAGTTATCTATGGAACATGTTTCATTTTGTAGTGGCTTTTTCATTCCTTACCTTTAACTTGAGTAAGAACAATCATTTAAAATATTAACTAACCAGGAACCTACAGTACAAGTTTCAGCTATTAGACCCTCAGCCAGGAGTAAGGATTTGATTTATTTTTCTTTTCCCATCTATTTCTGGAACTTTCCACCCATCTTCTTTGTACTTGTGCTCTAGGCCTAATTGCTTTGATATATACATTTTGTTACACTTAGCATTGTAGGTAATTTTTTTTTTTAAGTGAGAGGAAGAAAGATAGACAGATATCCACAGGCGCCCTAAATGGGATCCACCCAGCAACCCCTGTCTGGAGCCGATGCTCGAATCAACTGAGCTCTCCTCAGAGCCTGAAGCTGACACACAAACCAATGAAGCCACTGGCTGCAGTAGGGGAAGAGAAGAAAGGGGGAGAGAGAGAGGGAGAGGGAGAGAAACAAATAGTGGTAGTCACTTCTCATGTGTGTCCTTACGGGGAATCAAACCCAAGACGTTGATACGCCGAGAGCCAGCGCTCTATAAACTGAACCATCATCCAGGGCTGCAGGCAATCTTTTGACCCTCTGTTCCAACTTAACACTATGAGGTAACACATTTCTCTGTACTGTGTTCGGCAGTTAGACATAAACACATACTATATATTTTTTCACGTGTTCTAACATAAAATAACTATCTTCTAATTTATATACATAACAAATATACAGCATTTCACCTCCCAGCCAGTGGGGAAATCGTTACAGTGTTGTGTGTAGAAAAGAGAAGCCCTTGTTGACCAATCTCCCCTTTTCCAGATAGACCCTTACAGCTTTGTCAAAGATCTCAGCACTTCACAGGAGCATCATTCCCCACTGATCGCCGGAATAGAGTCTAGGATGGGTGTGCTAGGCATCCTGCCCTGTTTTCAGCAGAAGAAAATGTTTCTGCTTTAAATATGTTCATTCATAAGTGTGAATATCCATTCTAAGTTTTTAAAAAGTCATTTCTTTTCTAAAACATCACTTACAACAAACTTTCTCATCCACCCCAAAATTATTTTTTATTTTTAGTTTGAGTTTTTTTTTTCTTTCTCAGTATTTGGGAATTTCAACAGAAGTACATAAAAATTCCAGCCAGCTATGGAACCACAGAGGGTCACGGAACAGCGTGAAGCTAGCTGTGTTCTTTTCTCTAGGCTGTTTGTTTACTCATTCAGCTCTTACTAGCAAAGAGAAGACATGTCAATATAATTTGATTTTATTTTTATATTAGATGTCTTATTGCACCTTAAAATGTAACTCAGAGGATGTAGTTAAAATGTAATTATAATGATGCCAGCCAGCCCTTCCCTTCAGGATGTGACGACATTGCTGGCAGTGGCTCCAGAACCCTGTCGGGCGACCTCAAGGGGGAAACATCTCTCATTCTCAAAACAGTGTTTTTCAGAGGCTGCCGCTTTGTTTCTCAGAACCAAGAATCTTCTCCTTAGAACACAAACTATGGCAACAATTTATTCACTGTATTGGACACATACCACTCTTTTCTTACCAAATTGGAGCATATCTGTTTTTCTAAGTATTAATAGTGTTTAATTTCACGCTTATCTGCATTGCTATTTTGTTTGAGCTCTTCTCTTGACTTTTTTAATTGTCATGAACTCAGATTTTCTCTATGCTTGTCAGTTCCTGTACCAGCTATCTATTGCTATGTAACAAACTACCTCAAAACTTCGTGGTGTAAACACCAGTGTATTATTATCTGTCAAGGTCCTCTGGGTTGACTTGGCTCAGTCATGGAGTCCTCACTTGGAATCTCACTTCAGACGTTAGGAGGGGAGCTGGTATAAAAGTGATATGAAGACTTGGCTTGGCTGCACACCCGAGGTGGCCACTTGGTGCTTCTTCACAGGACCTCTCTCTTCAGCAGGACAGGCTGGACCTCCTACATGATGGCTCAAGACTTAAAGCACTCTGTGGGTTAAAAACTCATTAACGGGATTTGTTAGTCTAAACAGTGGTAGTCAACCTGGTCCCTACCACCCACTAGTGGGTGTTCCAGCTTTCATGGTGGGCAGTAGTGGAGCAACCAAAGTATAAATAAAAAGATAGATTTAACTATAGTAAGTTGTTTTATAAAGATTTATTCTGCCAAACTTTGCGAAAATCTGACATAAAGCACTTGGAAAGTAATTATTATTATATGCTTTAATTTGCTATAACTCTGCTTTATAAATTTTATAAAGTAAAGTTACTTCCCTACTTTATAAATCACCATTATGGTGGGCGGTTAGAAAATTTTACTACTGAAACAATTAAGTGCATAGAAGAAGACATAGTTACTAAACTCATGGACCTGGGTTTTAAAGAGCATTTTATGAATTTGACTCCAATGGCAAGAGAAGTGAAGGCAAAAATTAATGAATGGGACTACATCAGACTAAGAAGTTTTTGCTCAGCAAGAGAAACTGATAACAAAATAAACAGACAGCCAACTAAATGGGAAATAATATTTTCTTTTTTTTTCTTTCTTTTTTTTTTTTTTTTAAGCTGGAAACGGGGAGAGACAGTCAGACAGACTCCCGCATGCGCCTGACTGGGATCCATCTGGCATGCCCACCAGGGGCGACGCTCTGTCCACCAAGGGGCGATGCTTTGCCCCTCCGGGGCGTCGCTCTGCCGCGACCAGAGCCACTCTAGTGCCTGGGGCAGAGGCCAAGGAGCCATCCCCAGCGCCCGGGCCATCTTTGCTCCAGTGGAGCCTTGGCTGCGGGAGGGGAAGAGAGAGACAGAGAGGAAGGAGGGGGTGGGGGTGGAGAAGCAAATGGGCACTTCTCCTATGTGCCCTGGCCGGGAATTGAACCCGGGTCCCCCGCACGCCAGGCCGACGCTCTACCGCTGAGCCAACCGGCCAGGGCCGGGAAATGATATTTTCAAACAACAACTCAGATAAGGGCCTAATATCCAAAATATACAAAGAACTTATAAAACTCAACAACAAACAAACAATTCAATAAAAAATGGGAAGAGGACATGAACAGACACTTCTCCCAGGAAGAAATACAAATGACCAACAGATATATGAAAAGATGCTCATCTTCGTTAGTTATTAGAGAAATGCAAATCAAAACTGCAATGAGATACCACCTCACACCTGTTAGATTAGCTATTATTAACAAGACAGGTAATAACAAATGTTGGAGAGACTGTGGAGAAAAAGTAACCCTCATACACTGTTGGTGGGAATATAAAGTAGTACAACCATTATGGAAGAAAGTATGGTGGTTCCTCAAAAAACTGAAAATAGAATTACCTTATGACCCAGCAATCCCTCTCCTGGGTATATACCTCCAAAACTCAGAAACATTGATACGTAAAGACACATGCAGCCCCATGTTCATTGCAGCATTGTTCACAGTGGCCAGGACATGGAAACAACCAAAAAGCCCGTCAATAGATGACTGGATAAAGAAGATGTGGCACATATACACTATGGAATACTACTCAGCCATAAGAAATGATGACATGGGAACATTTACAGCAAAATGGTGGGATCTTGATAACATTATACGAAGTGAAATAAGTAAATCAGAAAAAACCAGAAACTTCATTATTCCATACGTAGGAGGGACATAAAAGTGAAACTAAGAGACATTGATAAGAGTGTGGTGGTTACGGGGGTAGGGGGAAGAGGGAGAGGGAAAGGAGGAGGGGGAGGGGCACAAAGAAAACTAGATAGAAGGTGACAGAGGACAATCTGACTTTGGGTGATGGGTATGCAACATAATTGAATGACAAGATAAGCTGGACATGTTATCTTTGAATATATGTATCCTGATTTATTGATGTTGCCCCATTAAAAATAAAATTATTAAAAAAAGAAAGAAAATTTTACTACTAACAGAGATACAAATGTGGGTGGTAGATATAAAAAGGTTGACTCTTACTGGTCTAAGAGTAAAAGTTTCAGTGCAAATTACTTTCTGTTGTACTCTGTTCTTTTTCAGGAGGCCTCTTCCTTCTGGAGGCCCTTTGTTTACACAGGCCCCAATGGATTGGATGATGCTTACCCATGTTGTTGGTTGTTGAAGGAATTCTACTTTATTGAAGTGTACTATTCAATTGCCAGTCTGATGCAGAAATGCTCTCACAGACACATTTCAAACTAATGTTTAATTGGGGCACCCCTTGGCCCAGTCAAGTTGACTCATAGAATTTATTATCATGATACTGGACTTAATGATAACCCATTCTGCACAGTGTAAGTAACGGTTTGTGTGTGTGGTTTTTACACACTATCCTACATCTCAAATCAAGATCAAACTTTCCCCCAGCTGGCTAAGGGTTGATCATCTTTTTCATAAAATTTCAGAAGATAATTAGTATAGTATAAAAATTATCTTTCAATATTGTTCATTAAAGATAATACTTCTTGAAGTGTTTAGGCCCCAGAACTATAGGAAGTATTTTATCAAGTATCTGCAGAAAGAAGACAACTTTAAGACTACTATATCAAACACCAGAATTTTTACTAATTTTTAAAAAGTATTTGAAAAAAGAGACCAAGTTTCAAGTTGAAAGAAAATAATTAAAAAAAAAATAATGATTTGACTGATAGTTTGTTTATATCTTAAGTGATTAAACAGCTAAAATTTTATATTAATCAGTTCTTCATAGTTATGACTTTGGTAAATAATCTAAATCAAAATTCAGCAAACTATGTATGGCCTGTAGGTCAAATCTGGCTCATCACCTGTTATTGCAAATAAAGTTTTATTAGAACACAGCCAAGACCACTTGTTTACATACTGTCTGTGGCTACTTTTGCTATGATGATGGATTTGAGTAGTTGTGACAGAAGCTGTATGGCTGCAAAGCTGAAAAGAGTTACTGTCTGGGCATTGACAGAGAAAGTTTGCTGACTTACGCTTGACAGAGAAAGTTTGATAACCCCTGACTAAAATAGTGGAGGTTGAATTTGTTTTTGTTTGCTTTTTTATGAGAATAATCAGATATTTCACAATTCTATCAGCAATGTCTGAAAATATGGTTCCCATACCTTCACAAAGATTAGATATTGTAAGTCTTCTTTTATTCAATTTTTTAATTAATTTTTAGGGAGAAAAGGGAAGAGAAAGAGAAGGAGAGGAAGAAAAACATCAATTTGTTGTTCCACTTATTTATGCATTTATTGGTTGATTCTTGTGTGTACCCTGACTGGGGATCGAACCTGCAACCTTGGCATGTCAGGACAATACTCAAACCAACTGAGCTATCTGACCAGAACCATTGAATTTGTGCTTAAAAAAAAAAGTAAGACAAGTTCTGTACACATTGATGGATGGCGTATCTTCTTGGACCCTGGGTGTCCTGAAACACAAGGGAAGAACATCCTGAAAAAAAACAGACACAATAGAATGTAATTTTCATTGGAACTGTTATTCTTAGGCTAACAAATTATGTTAATGAGTTTCTAACCCACTGAGAATTTTCAAAATCTAAGGGCAAATGTTTGCATTTGGATAAACAAAATGTTCAAGTGTTTGCTTTATGGTTTCCTTTTAATTAATATTAATTCTTTTTTAAAGTGAGACTCATACATATTTCTTTTTTTTTTTTTTAGTGAGAGAGACAGAGAGAGGAGCAGATAGGGACAGACAGACAGGAAGGGAGAGAGATGAGAAACATCAGTTCTTCGTTGTGGCACCTTAGTTGTTCGTTGATTGCTTTTTTATATATGCCTTGACTGGGGGTTTATAGCTAAGCCAGTGACCCCTTTCTCAAGCCAGCAACCTTGAGGTCAAGCAGGCAACTTTGGGTTTCAAGCCAGCTACCTTTGGGCTCAAGTTAATGACCATGAGGTCATATTTATAATCCCACACTAAACCCAGTGACCCCGCGCTCAAGCTGGTGACCTCAGGGTTTCAAACCTGGGTCCTCTGTGTCTCAGTCCAATGCTCTATTCACTGTGCCACTGCCTGCTCAGATGAGACTCATATTTCTCAATGTTAGATTATCCTTTTCAATAGAGTGTGCTTATATTTTTATGCTTTTCTCTCACTTTCACTATTTTTTATTATTCAGAGTGATTCACATTGCCTAGTGATGAATTGGGTTTTGCTTTGTTTTGATAAGAGGAATCAGATGGAAAGAAAGTCAGCATTTGGTTTTTCAGTTCTGAAACGGGTCCTTGAAACTCTCAAGGGAAGCAACAGTTTTGAAAGCTCTTCAAGGCTAAAATTTTGTTAAGAGAAGAAAGGGTGGTAGGAAATTAACAGGGTCAGTCATAAAAAAATCAGAGTGTGGAATTTATGTCACAATAATAATTAGAGGGGAGACTATTCAGTGTTTCTTATAAATTAACTATGCCCCCCCCCCCCCGCCAGGCTACTCGCCGCCGGGGAGGATATTGATTGAGGCATCGTGTTGAAAGAGATAAGAGGGACTTAAAATGAGGGGATGGGACCTAGAGTGCTCACAGAGGAGGGACAGAGTAATCTCTGAAAAGCAGCTGCCCTGTGGCCATGCTAATACCTACATACACACACATACCATCCACCCACAGTGTGGCCTCTGCTAGTAAGCCTTTCAGCACACTTTTGCCTGGTGAGGGCCTGCATGTTTGCCATGGATCATCTCACAGGCATAATCCTCTTTATGCTCTAAAACCTTTTTTTAGCTCATCCCAACTCCGCCATGTGGCCAGTGCCTTTCGAATGGCCCAGGACACTCATATGCCTTCCAAATCTGGAATCTGGAAGAAGTGTATAGAAAAGGTATGCTGCTGCACTTTCTGATAACCTTGCCCATTTCCATGTAGACACATGGGCAAGGATTGACTGCAGTCCTACCCAAGTCTTAGCAAAGTGCCCTGTGATTCCACCTGGAGAAGGAGGGATAAGCAGCCCGGTGAAGAGATGCCTTAGGCAGTTTCTCATGCGTCTTTCTGTATCACGGGAGATGGTCACAAGCCATTTCTCACAAATCTCCCGAGTTTCACTTGAGCACGAAACTTTCAACTTCGCCCCCCTTAAGGTTCAACCACAGACTTCTGGGTAAGTCTATCCACTTTGCTAGAGTTGAGGGCTGGTTGCTCAACAGCAAAAAAACCTACCACCTGTGCTGTCTGTTATCTTGCCCTTCCAGTTCAGTGTCATCTGTGGGATCAGCGATGCAAGTTGCTGACTGGGCTGATCCTGGCTTTGCTCTTTTTTTAAGTAATAAACTGTTTGACTCCGTTTGAGCTTGTTGTCTCCCTACTGTTGAACTTCAGATCAATGGAGTTGTGGTGCGCAGACCTATCAGCTACAGGTGAGATCCTCATGGCCTGATTGTGAATCATGCTGCCGCTTAGGAAATGCTTGATGGCTTGACAAGGGGCAAGGTGTTGTCCTAGTTTGATAACAGAAAGGTATTTCTCTTGTTTATTAGCACCCTCTATTCTCAAATAGATTCTTCTTTGATCACCTGAGCATGATACAAAACCTGTAAAATTATGATACATCTTCTTATTAACTCTAAAGATAAAAAGAGTACAACATCATTAGGGTTGTTATATGTGCTCTGATCCAAAATTTTTTCTTCTGATCCCCAGTTAAATTCACTTATCTCAACAGAGTGATATTTCTGTATAAAGAAAGAAGCTCGGAGAGGTATACATGGTGTGGAGCCTGGAGCAGTCTCCTTTCCTCCACCTATCAGCATTTCACCTCAGTTGCTAAATGTCTCTGTAACTCATTTCATTACTTGTAAAATGGAGTCAACATCCAGTAATTGTTAGAATTAAATATGATTATATATATATACATACATATATAATGTTTAGAATAGAACTGGTTTACAGTAGGTGTATAATAAGAACTAGTTATGATATTAATGAAAACAGCAGTTCTCAAACTATAAGGTTCATTGGGATCACCTCCTCACCCCTAGAGTGTCTGAGTCAGTAGGTCTAGGGTGGCAGTCTAGAAGCTGCACTTCTAATAAGTTCTCAGTTGATACTGATGCTGATATCTTATGACTACAGTTTGAGGATGACTGAGTTAGGATTTATTCGCATGAAAGTAACAGAGATGCACAATCATAGTGACTTAAAGAAAATAAGAGTTTATTTCTAGAGCTTGGGTATCCAGGGCTAGTGTCCTGCTCCTTGGAGACAGACTTTTTCTATCTTGTCACCTTGCTATTCACAGATAATTGCTTCATGCACACAGCCATAGGTGGCATACCACCATGGTTGAATTCCATTTAATAGACGAGAGGAATTGGAGAAAGAAGATAACAATGTTTCTCTATAAGGATTCAACCAAGAAATTGTACACATAGAACGTACACATAGCTAGAAGTTAAATCAAATGGGAGTATCTAGCTTCAAGCAAAGTAGAAAAATACAAATGTATTCTGTAGCCACTGACCAAGTTAATAAAGCAGGGTTCTAGCCTGACCAGGTGGTGGCACAGTGGATAGAGCATCAACCTGGGACCCTGAAGACCCAGATCAACACCCTGAGGTCACCAGCTTGAGTATGGCTCCTCTGGCTTGAATGTGGGGTCATTGACTTGAGTGTGGTATCATTGACATGATCCCATGGTTGCGGGCTTGAGCCCAAAGGTTGCTGGCTTGAGTCCAAGGTTGCTGGCTTAAACAAGGTGTCACTGTCTTGGCTGGAGCCTCTCAGTCAAGGCACATATGAAAAAGCAATCAATGAACAACTAAAGTGCCAAAAGTGTGAGTTGATGCTTCTCATCTCTCTTTACCCCTTCCTGTCTCTCTCTCAATTAAAAACAAAACAAAACAAATAAATAAAGACAGTGTTCTATTACTCAGAGACAGAAGAGAGAACATACATTAACAGAAATTTAGGAGATTTTCCACAGCTACAAACTACTTTCTACATGTGAACAATGGCAAAATAATTATCTATAGTAAGAGATTAGAAATACCCAACATCATTTCCCTTCAAATAGCTCATATTTCATTTTTAATCTTTTCTTCATTAAAAAGAGTCATTTGGTTTATTGTCAGGGGAAGCATTATCTCTGAAGAATAAAAATATTCTTTCTTAATAATTTTAATTCTCTTCAAATTTCTTCTAGAAAGGCCATCAATGGGGGAATGCAGAAGATAGAGTTTGGATGGGGAAAATCAAGGGAATTTGGAGCAAGAGGCCAGCAGGGCTAGTTAGCTAGGATGACAGAAGTAAGCTAGAATTCTAACAATTGATCCTAAGTGGGAAATATTCCAAAAGGGGGACTACAATACAGATTTTGCTTGTATGACTGAGAAAACTATTGTAAAAGGCATTTGGGGGTGCCTCACCAGCCCACCCCTTTGTCTTCATCTCAGAACTTCATGTTGCTTCCATTTAGGCTGAACGTAGTTGGTTGTCTACAGGTCTCACCATCTGACTGCCTACAGATGCTGATGTTTGGGTTAGACCACGAATCTTTCCTCTGTTGAATTACATTGCCTACTCCAAGATCTGCCCTGTCACAGTTCTCCTAACAAATCCCACTAGTCTAAAGGAGGCTCCTAGATGATTGGAACAATGGTGGAGAACACTTATCATTCTTCACTCAAGGATGGAAGTTAGCTAGCTCAAATCTCCAAAGTGGGATAATAGCTACCCACATTACAAGAAAAAACCATGAGGAAAGATTAACCAATTTTGCTATATAAAAATGAATAACTTTGGGATATTAACAAATAAATATACTTCACAGATAACCTCTTTGTACCTAATAGAGTTTTGTAAGAATTATATGAATTAGAAATAAAGGCAATTATTACAAAATTGGGAAAATTTGGGTATGAACTCTATATTAGAGAATATCACATCTATGTTAAATTTCTTGAGAAAGAGAACACTATTGTGGCTATTTAGAGAAATTCTTTGTCCTTGAACTAAATTCTGAAGTATTTAGAAGTGAAGAGTCATAATGTCATGTCTGCATCACTCTAATCATTTGGTAGTGAAGTACATATACATATATGAAACAGGCACACAGAACTAGAGAGAAAGAGATAACATAAATATGTCAAAATGTTAACCCTTGGTAGATCTATCTAGGTGAAAGGCATAATAAGGGTGCTCATGTACTAGTCTTCCAACTTTTCTGAAGGCTTGGTATCTTTTAAAATAAAAATGAGAAGGCAATGAGTTGATGCGTGTAATGCCTTATAACTATTAGCTATCAGATTGAAATCACTTTAAGGATAGGATTTTTTTTTCATATGCTCAATGTCTAAATACTGCCTTGCTCCATAGCAGGTGCTTAATATGTGTAAGGCATAAATAAATACAAAGATGAATAATTGTTCTTTTCTTCCTTCTTCCCACTATCTACGTTCCCTCACTATTCCCATTTGAAACTTGTTTCTAGGGTTAGATTAAAACATAAATTGCAGTTAAGAGTTTTCATATCAGCCCTCGTGTGTGTGTGTGTGTGTGTAAAAGTTTTCTACCCTGTCCCACCCCTTACTCCACTTAAAACCAAATAAAGTAAGAGTAGGGTTGCCAGATATAACACAGAATATTCAATTAAATTTGAATTTCTGCCAAACAATGAGTCATTTAGTAAAAGTATGTTCCAAATATTTCACAAAAAAACAAATATTGCATGGAACTTATTCTAAAAAATTATACATTGCTTATCTGCAATTCAAATGTAAAAAGGCATTCTATATTTTTATTTGTTAAATCTGGCAACTCTCATAAAAGTCATTTATTACTCCTGGTGTATATGGTTGACCCTGCCCACAAGCATGTCAAAATCGTAGATATTTGATATATTTACAAGAAAATGCTTACAGTTTTTCTGACTTTTAAACCATAGTGGAAAAAAGCTTTTATCTTTTAGCTGAATTTTTCTCTACTTGTCTCACATTTTTCCATTTTGAATATCTCATTTTTTCTCATATAACACATTTGAATTATTGCATTTTTATTTGTGGTAAAATTCATAGACAGACTATACATCAAGTCACATTAAAATGCATGAGGATGATAATTAAACTATACAGTGTTAGGTAGTATGATTAAAGAACTGCACATTTATTGTATACAGTGTCATTAATTTCAATAAATTTCTCCTAAGAAGCACTTCGTGCACATAAAAAGTATGTTTTAGCAGTAATAGAGCAAACACATCAAAATACTATTATATATATATTTAAAACTACATCTTTAAAACATGTAATTGAGCTCTCTACATGGATTGGTTTACCACTTGAAAAATGGCCCTGATTTATAATGACCTTTCAATAACATACCAGAGCAAAGCAACATGAAGCCTGTTATTTGCAGAAGCAATTGCAGAAAATCACTTTGGAACAGTAGCACCATTCCACATTACAATATGTGCATGTGTTATATTGCACCTTCCTGAGTTGAACTTTGAACACTGTAGCCACGTGAAACATGAGAACGGATGAATTCATTCCGGGCTGGGCCTTCACTGGTGGTAGTAGTAATTCTGATCATTATAGCTATCATAACTGTGCCCTTTATAGTAGCTGTACTCATCCTCATAGGCTCTGTAATTGTCCCCTCGAGGCTCCCCATTCTCACTTTCATAGACTTCATATCCATTGTCATATTCATTGGTACCCGTTTGTTCATACTCCCCCTCATACTCAGTGGTGGTGGTTTTTCCCGGTGGTGGGGTGGTGGTCCCATAGACCTCCTGTGGTGGAGTTGTAGGCTCAAACCTGCCATTATCTTGCTCTCCAGCCACTGTGGTTCCTTCTGCGTTGTCATCAGGAACGCTTTCTTCTTCCCCTTCTTCCCCATTGTCTCCACCGCTGCTGCCATTGCCATTTTCTACATCTGTGCTGTTGGTGCTGGTGCCATTTATGCCTTGCCCATTTTCATCCACTTCTGCTTCATTTTCTTCATTTTCTTCCTCTTCCTCCTCTTCTTCTTCTTCATCACTTTCTTCCTTTTTTGTAGCCTTCTTTCCTGTATCTTCTGCCTATAAGAAAAAAAAATGGAAAGACTTCAAATCTGGGCATGAAAAACATAAGGCTATCACTTCATCCAACATGGACTGCACTGACAGACTTGTTCTAGATGTAATTCTTAATTGAAGCCAATTTAACTTACAAAAATAATTGGTAGAGACTTTAAAAATTCAGAATTAGTACTTTTGTCATTGGGTTTTTATGGAGAAAAAGGTACCTGATAAATAGCCTTCTCAGAGGTAGATGCTTTCTATAGTTTTCCTACTCTCTCTGTCTTGGAATCCTCTTCCCTGAAATGTAATGGTATCTCTCATGCCCTTTTATCCATTGCTAAAATGCTTGTTCTTAGTCTTCTGTTATAATGTAAAAGTCACTGTAATAACATGAGAAGAGAATTTGCCTGGGAAAGATTTTTCTTATTTGTAAACAGGAAAATTGCATCTGCTCTTGTTTTTTTGATGAATTAAAAAGACAGTGCAGAATACTTTACATATAGTGTGAGGATAACCTTAGACTTCAGTAGAGTAATGAAATTAGACCTTGAAGGAATTATTACCTTCTTGGGAAGCTGGATTGCAGCTAGACCCACATTTCCAGTTCCAGGCGTGGTCTCTTCTCCATAGCCAGGTGTTGTAGCAGAAAGAGTGGAGTTCTCAGCCTCAGATTCTTCATCTTCATTAGACTCTTCGTTGTTTGCTTCTTCATTTGAATTCTCCTGGGAGAAATGTCCAGAGCGAGAAAAGTTATTTTAGGCAGAAGATAACTCAAGATTTGTTGGAGTTATGAACCACTGTTAGGAAAATACTTTGTATCCCTCAGCCAGCTCATCATCCAATGTTGATAATTCTGCCTCCCCTTATGCTATTTGCACTTCTAATTCTAAGAATTCAACTCAAAGTTATCACATTCTATTTACCTCACTATAGTATGTTTTAGATATTATCAATCAAAAAATATTTCTGTAATAATTTCAGCGTATCTTACTAAATAGTACCATATCACACAGAGCATAAGTTTTAAAGTCTATCAATTAAAGTCTTTTTAAATTAATTAAAACTATTTAATTTAAGTTTCATTACATTGAAATTGATTAAAATAGTTTAATTTAATAATTAAAATTAAACTCTTATTAACTACTACAACGTGTTAATAAATTAACTCTTATATTTTCTGGCAAATAAGCTGAGAACTTTATACCTATTTTTGTAATTTTTATAGCAGCCCTGTATGGTTGAATTATTGCTGTTACTCTTTAGAAAAATAAAATTGAGCTCAGAAAAGCTAAATAACTTGCTTAAGGTCTCATAGTAAGTGATGAAGCTATATCTTTCTAATTCAAGTCTTTTGTAATAAATAAACTGAGTAATAAATAAATCATGAAGTTTTTAATGGTGATCAAAATTTATATGAATTGTCCATACTACACCTAAGATATATTTTTCAAAAGCAAATTTTTTACATAAACCAACTCCATTCAAACAAATTGATAGCATGTTTTATTTACTACCAATAAAACTGAATATATATTATTTTCTTTCAAGTTTGTAAAAGGAAAAATGATATATTTAACTCAAAATCCATTTACCAGTATGTAAGAGAGTTCTGCTCCATATGCATTGTTCAGAAGAGGTCAGGAATTTGACACTCAGTCAGTTTTTCTGTGCAGTGAAGAAACTAAATACTCCAAGAAATCCTTGGTAATATACTATATTAATTGAATAAATATGTTTTTTTAAAACTTTCCTCAAATGAATGATTATAATCTTTTAACATTTTAGTCTTTTTTCTTTACTCCATATTGTTAAGTGATTGTTTGTTAATTGAGTTAATTTCACAAAATAATTTATAGCTAATATTAAAAATCAGGAATTCATGCATATAGAATTTATTTACTTTAAATTAGTCCTGGAAAATTGTATTCATTTGAATGTATTTTTAAAGATATTGTAATGTTAGGGCCCTGGCCGATTGGCTCAGTGGTAGAATGTCGGCCTGGCGTGCAGGAGTCCTGGGTTCGATTCCGACCAGGAACCACAGGAGAGGCGCCCATCTGCTTCTCCACCTCTCCCCCTCTCCTTCCTCTCTGTCTCTCTCTTCCCCTCCCGCAGCCGAGGCTCCATTGGAGCAAAGATGGCCCGGGCGCTGAGGATGGCTCTGTGGCCTCTGCCTCAGGCGCTAGAATGGCTCTGGACGCAACAGAGCGACGCCCCAGAGGGGCAGAGCATCGCCCCCTGGTGAGCATGCTGGGTGGATCCCGGTCGGGCGCATGCGGGAGTCTGTCTGACTGCCTCCCCGTTTCCAGCTTCAAAAAATGCAGAAAAAAAAAGGCAAAAAAAAAAAAAGATATTTTAATGTTAGGATTACTTTAAATAAGGATCCTACATGTTAAGACTTGAAGAACAAACAAACAAAACTCAGATTCAGCCTGTCTTATTACTAAAACAAGTGACTAAAAAAGAATATATTTGTTTCAGCAAATTTGTAAATTTCATTGTTTCAAGGAAGAAATGACTCAGGAATACTAAAGTCAATCCCAAAACAGTCTCCAAGCTAATTGTGTTAAATAGTCCACAAACACCATACTATTTATTTATTTTTTTCATGTTTATGCTTTCATCCACTAAACTAAATCATTCAGGAATAGAACTAGAAAGATCCTTAGAGTAAGAGAATATAAAAATTAGATCTTATATCCTCATTTTACAGGTGAAAAATCTGAGGTTCAATGGAATAAATAATTTGTATGAAGTCAAACAGACAACAGTTGATTAGTGGCAGGGTCATAAATATAAGCCCAAATTTCCAGTTTATAGACATCTACATTTTCTTCTACAAAACCTTTTCTTTTCTTAGATACTTTGTTTGAGGCTATCCTGCTTTAATGTTAAAAAAGAAAATGAATCAGTCTGTTGTTGATGAGTATTAGACTTCAAATATCATTGGATAGAAAAATTAGCAAGAATTTGTGCTTTTAAAAGCATAATTAACCCACTAGAATGGCTAAAATGACTGAAAGAAAAAGTGTTGGTGAAAATGTGGAATAACCAGTCTGCTTATGCTGATAGTGGGAATTTATATTGGTACATCTGCTTTGAAAGCTCTTTAGTTGCATCTACTTATGTTGAACATATGCATAGCCTTTTGACTTAGAAATTACTCTTCTAAGTAAATTGGTCAGCAGAAATGAATGCATGTGTTCACCAGATGGAATACTAGAATGTTCATAGCAGCACTCTTTGCTATAAACTAAACTTGGAAACTAAAGAACTTGCCTATAAACAAAAGAATAATAAATTGTGGTATATTCATATAATGAAATACTAACAATGAGAACAAATAATTTACAACTATAGAACAATATGGATCAATCTCTAAACCTGGAAGTATAACAGGCCACACACAATAGAGTATATGCTGTATGATTCCATATACAGGGGGTCCTCAGGTTACAATAGTCTCAACGTATGTTTCAAGTTTATGACGCTCACTCCCATAAAAACTTTAAAAAATTGGGATGTGAGTGTTTCAGCTTATGCCATTAATGGGCAAAATAGTTTGCTTACACACAGCAGAAGAATACGCAGTAAAGCAACATGAGCAAGGGAGTTGGCATCCCCTAGGGTGCTTACTTATGCCATTTTGAACTGCTAAAAGCACAAGTGTCCCATTTATGTTGCTTTGGCGACTTTTTGGCCCTTATCATGGCTTCTAAACTGTGTTAGGATAGGTAACTGACTTAGGCTAGGGTGTGTTTTGACTTAACAGCAAAATTCCGGTTACGTCACTGTCGTAGGAACAGAACTGTGTTGTAACCCGAGGACTCCTATATTTATACATATAATGTACAAAAAGTGGTAAAAACAATCTGTTAAAAGCAAAAATAGCAGTTGCCTTTGATGAGGCTGCATTAATAAATAGGATGGAGCCCAAAGCATATGTTGCTTTTTGACATGAGTGCTGGTAAACACCTAAATATTCAATTTTTGAAATTTCAAAGATCTGTAAACTTATAATAATTGTGTTATGTTTCAATAAAGGTTTTATATTTATAGAAACTAAATAGTTTAGAAGTGGAAAAATTGTATGTTAACCAAACAGAATATATGCCTAAGCATCTTCTCATATGAATACAATTCCTAGGGACTCTATTTAATTTAATGAATTTAATTGCTAATCTATTTAATTGCTAATGAATTTTTAGGAAAGAAATTGGCAGGGATTGCTTCTAGAATCTCTTTAGAATGAAAGATCCTGGGTTTATTCATCTACTTTTCCATTATCATTTTTCATGAATGGTCTCTGGAGCATTTATTACTATGAGGGTTTAAAACTAAACTACCAAATATTGACTGGGCACATATATGTATAAGAAACTAACTGTGCTACTCAGTACAAGAAGATACAGAAGAGAGTACAGCACTGTTTCTTCCTAAAGAGGAATGAAACCTATAGTATCTAAGTTTCCTGGGACATGAGGAATGCAAAGATAAGTTCTGAGAGGATCACAAATATTCAGAGGTTGTTGGTAAAATTTTGAGTGTGTGTGATTAATCACAGTCCTGAAAGTCTTATTCTTCCTTCATCCCCAACCACCATCACAAGTGAAGAACTGTTACCAAAAAGTATACAATCTAATTGGGAAATTTTGCTGGCAAGCCAGTTTTGCAATCACTGTGCAGCAAACAGCTGTAGTTAAATGAATTGCCCTAGCTTAGTTCCAGTGGTGGGATTCAGCTGGTTTGTACTGGTTCGGCAAAACTGATACCTAATTTTATGTTGAGTTTGGCAAACCAGTTATTAAAATGGCACTTGTAATCAGGGTTCTCTCTAAGGTGGGCACCTTGGCAGCCACCCAATGTGAGAATCGCAAATTTACATTCCTTACTCTTTTTTAATGTTCATCTGTGCAAAAGCGTATTCTAAGCACCCACAGTAATGTTCATTCCGTTCATAGGTGAAAAAATTTCAAGTGAGAACACCAATCAAGAAGCAATATGGAAATATCTTAAATAACAATTTATTGGGTTTTTTTCAGGTATTATTTAATATTTTTATTAATATTTTAAAACTTTTTTATAACAATCTAGTTTTGTGTAACTCTTGTATTGTTCTTATTTAAGTATTAAATGCATGAAATAATAAACTACCTTTAAGTATATCTTTTTTTATACTTAAAACAGTCATTAGGCCAGAAAACCATTTGTTAAATTATTTGAATCCCACCACCGCTTAGTTCTTGTGTAAAATTATTATTTGGGCCTGACCAGGCGATGGCTCAGTGGATAGAGCGTTGGACTGGGATGTGGAGGACCCAGGTTCGAGACCCTGAGGTCGCCAGCTTGAGTGTGGGCTCATCTGGTTTGAGCAAAAGCTCACCAGCTTAGACCCAAGGTCGCTGGCTCGAGCAAGGGGTTACTTGGTCTGCTGTAGCCACACAGTCAAGGCACATATGAGAAAGCAATCAATGAACAACTAAGGTGCCACAACGAAAACTAATGATTGATGCTACTCATCTCTCCGTTCCTGTCTGTCTGTCCCTATCTATCCCTCTCTCTGACTCTCTCTCTCTCTGTCTCTGTAAAAAAATATATTTATATTATGTGGAACTACAGGCAAAATGTTGAGGAATTTACTAGGTGGCATTTTTTTCTGGTACTGGCTTGACATTCTTGTTAGGGTCTTTTTTTAAGCTGTTAGAGTAAATTATTGTACTGGAAATGTTAGTTTTACAGTTAAAAATTTAAACTAATTATTTGTCACTTTTAAAGTTTCCACACTGTTTTGTTTTCAAGATAACATTTATTCATGATTCATATCTAACTGTCATTGTCCATCCATAAATAGCACGTATGAATACCAGATTTAGAAGGTTCTCAAACCAATGGATTGCTCTAATTGACAATCCAAGGAAATGTACCTAATTAGTTTGTTTCCTTGGGCAAGAGTGTCAGTTATAAACATGTTAGCACAATTTCCAGGATACACAGATAATTTTAGCCATGAACTACACTGATTTGCAGTATAATACTATATTGGAAGACATTTTTACATCTTGAGTATTTGCATTTCTGTAAGAACGTGAATTTTATCATCAGACAAAAGGACATGAAATTTCTATTAAAAAGAACAACTACTTTGGTAGGTCAAGAAATGCAGATGAATCACAATGACAAAGTAGGGGATATAAGATTAGCTTTCATATGCTATTCACACAGTAAATTAAGTTTTTAAGTTTAGTTATTAAAAATAAGCATTTCACTGAGTTCAGAACTATTATGGACTTATCTTTTACCATTATATTCTAGCCACTTTAATATAAATAGTAATTTCTTTCCTTTTTTATCAGAATTTATACTTCTTGCACTTAAAATATAGACACTTTTAGTTTTATGTACCACTTAGTTAACTTAAACCCAAACTGCAATAGTGTTCTAGACAGGTCATTTTTAGTTTATTGTAATTTAAATAACATTTTACTTGTCCAAAACAGAACACTGTGGACAGTTAGTAAACTGGCAATGACTGCTGAGTCCCTTCTAGGGCAAACTAGTTTTCTTTCTTTCTCTCTCTCTCTCTTTTTTAAAAAAAGATTTTATTTATTCATGAGAAGAGAAAAGGAGAGAGAGAGAGAGAGAGAGAGAGAGAGGAACAGGAAGCATCAACTCCCCATATGGACCTTGACCAGGCAAGCCCAGGATTTTGAACCAGCGACCTTAGTGTTCCAGGTCGATGCTTTATCCACTGCACCACCACAAGTTAGGTGCAAAATAGTTTTCTATTTGTTTTTGTGCTGCCTGGTTTATTACGAAAAAAGCCTGCATAAATTTTTTACCTCTTCCTCTTCATCCTCGTCTGAGCTATCACCATCTCCATTTTCTTCAGATGAGTCACTGCTCTAAAAAAAATATATATATGAATTAATACACATACAAATATATATATTTACATTTATTTACTTAGAACAGTTCTCATGCTAATGTGAGAAAGATATGAGGAGACTGGGTCTATGTAAAATGAGGTTAGAAAGAAAAAGGCATTTTTCAATGATCAAGATATGTATGAGATACTATATATATATCACCCCAAAGCACAGACAATGCGTTGGAACACTTCGTATGTAAAAACTAGAGCAATGACTAACAAAATTGCTTAATTCTGAGAGACCAAGAGAATTATCTGATCTAATTTCTTTATTTTATAGAGAAGGTATCTGAAGCCCAGAATTGTTGTGATTTCAACCAGTTCAGGGCAAATCTTGGGCTAGACATAGATCAGATTGTTTTATTTTCTTTATAAAATATGAATGAAGTGATGATTAGGCTTATTATAAAATGGCTTGTTACTCAGTGATTCTCTTAAATAATGAGGGTTTTTTTTGTAATTTTAAATTAGAACTTGATTTAAATTTGCATATAATTTTTAATATTTTTCAATCTAAAACTAATACCTAAAATTTTATATGTACAGGGATGGGCAAAAGTAGGTTTACAGTTATAATACAAATAAATAATACAAGAATAAACTGTGTTTTGTATACGCTCAACTATAAACCTACTTTTGCCAATCCCATATATTAAAGGTGATATGAGAAAAATCAATTCATTTACTCATTTAGGAGATTTTAGAGGACCATCCCTCTAAAGAGCGCAATATTAATGAGAATAAATTAGACCAAGAAATCTGTTATAAAAATGTACAAGTAGTTATAAGTTAATGAGCTTGGCCACTTTTTAAAGAAAATACAAATCTAAACTTGCTTTCAGAGCCTTTAAGACAGTAGAGAAGATGCTTTATATTTCTCCCAGTTCTAATCCAAGTTGAATTTTCCTTTTCTTCTGCAACTACTCTTAATGGCAACAGGTATACAAATGAATGCCCAATTTATGATTTTGTCATGTTCTACTTTGAAAATTTTAACTTTGATTGTGATAACTCAGTTAAGTTTCATGAGTCTTAGAAAATAAGCGGCAGAAGAAACTCCAGGTTAGAAGTCTTATTTTAGAAAACAGTATTAAGGCCCTGGCAGGTTAGAACCTGTGGTCTAGTGTCAACCCATTGTGTGAATGTCCTAGGTTTGATTCCTGGTCAGGACACACAGGCGAAGTGACCATTGCTTCTCCACCCTTCCCTCACTCCCTTCTCTCTGTCTCTCTCTCTCTCTCTCTTTTTTCTCCTCCCACAGCCAAGGTTCCATTGGAGCAAGTTGGTGAGGATGGCACTACGGCTTCACCTCAGGCACTAAAATGGCTCCAATTGCAACAGTGCAATGCCCCAGGTGGGCAGAGCATCAACCCTTGGTGGGTTTGCTGGGTGGATCCCGGTCAGGCTCATGCGGGAGTCTCTCTGCCTCCTGGCTTTTCACTTAAGAAAAATACAAAAAACAAAACAAAACTATTATAATCTAGTCCTACTCAGGGCCAACCCTGTTGGGCTCATTCCTTCCACCAGAAAGGGATTACTTGTCCTGGTGAACCAAGAATAAACTTGGGTGGAAAAGAAAATAATTAGACCTGCTCTTCCACTACCATGACCTTAATGGTTGTGCTTGCCCTAGCCTAAAGAGTAAATAAAAATAACATTATATTTAAACTATTTTTATTTGTTAGTTAAATGACATATATAAAGGACAGCATATTTATGCAGTATATTTTGCCTCAGTGAAAGTGTTTCATCACTTTTTAAGCTCTCTCACATCCAGCTTGCTTTCTACCCCAGCCAGTCTTCAATTAATATCTGCAGTAAGAACAATTTTAAAACTGCATGTAGCCCTGCCAGGATAGCTCTGTTGGTTAGAACGTTGTCTGGAAGCACAGAGGTTGGTGGTTCAATTCCTGGTCAGAGCACATACAAGAACAGATTTATGTTTCTGTCTCTCTCTCCCTTCCTCTCTCTCTAAGATCAATAAATAAAAAGAAAAATTTAAACTGTGTGTAATGTCTTGAAGCCTTGGCTTTTCTCTCTTATTTTTTCTTTTATTTATGCCTCATTACCAACTTGTCACTAAGTTCAACAGATATTTTCAAAAGTGTTTTATATGCATAATTTTTTTATCATTACTTCTTCTAATTTTTATCATTGTAACTATGTTCAACCTCCAAATATACATTCCAGGCATTGTACTGAGAATGAGGGTCATAGCAGGAGAGGAGGTTGGAAATGTGGACATTTTTTCTGTCTCAAGCACTCTGGTAGCTGAGATTAGCTTAGTGAAAGAAACGTAAGATGAAGTTCCTGTCCTCTAAGAGTTCACACACTAATCAAATATCACTTGAATCATAAAATAGTAATTTCTTCAATTAAAAATACTTAAGATGTGACCTAATTTGTACTTCTATTTCTGTAACCACACAGATAGATAAACTATGGGACATAACTTTGTAATCAATGAAACGTATTTCATACAAGCTGGTATTTTAGAAATAATTATACATAAACAGATTTGTTTAAATAAAACATAAATTTCAAAGCCAATACAGCTGAATCCATTTTGGGGGGACAGTCTGGACATTAAAAACTTAATAGACTTAAGAGAATAAATAATAAAGAGCTATAAAATATATATAAGTAGACACATAAGGGGAAAAGTCTTGGAAATTAAATTTTGCAAAACAAGAATATATTATAAATATAGTTAGACTGTTAGATCTGGAGATATGTTTTATTGGATTCTCTTTTAAAACAACTATCTCACAAATTCTCAATTAGTTGAGATGGACCTATTTGTATATAATTTGTGGGACTGTATATTGAAGATCTACTTAAAAATCTATAAACTTTGAGTCTATCAAGAAAAAAGAAAACATCGTCTAATATTTTACAATGGACATTTTAATTGGATCACACACATATTTCTAGGTGAGATGTCTTTAAGTACTTGATATTTTAGAAGAGTTGAGGAGCTAGTCAGAAAGTTAAATCTATTATCATTTCTATTTTATTTAAGAAAGAAAACAAAAGAAACTTTCAAATGAGCAATGTTTATTTATGGGCTTGAGGTGAACCAAAAAATGGAAGACAATTCTGAAAACCCACAGTTCTTGTATCATTTGTGTTCATATTTTTTTAGCCACACACATTTCCCATAATTATTATGCTGCTAGAAATACTTTAAAATTATCATTTCCTATCATTGTATGAGTTAGAGATGGGTTAGCCCAACATATGGTAATTTGCTATGCCAAGCCACTGTGCTGAGGAATCGTTGTCAGCATCTTGACTGCTTTTAGTGTCTCAGGAGTCCTTAGTCAAATGGTGCATAATTGGTGCTCTGAACCCAAACTGTGTAAGAATAAAAATAGTGCAATCCTGGTTTGTTGTATATTTATAACCAATACCACACCCTCATTTTCAAAAGCCCTCTTCACAGGTAAACCAGTAAAAACAGAAACTCTTGTTTTTAGTTTAGTTACAGTCCTTTTTGTTTTCAAATTTTAAGAATGTTTTGTTTGCCTGACCTGTGGTGGCACAGTGGATAAAGCATTGACCTGGAATGCTGAGGTTGCCAGTTCGAAACCCCAGGCTTGTCAGGTCAAGGCACACATGAGAAACAACAACTACAAGTTAATGCTTCCCTCTCCCACCTCACAGCTTTTCTCTCTCTCCTTTCTGTAAAACCAATAAATAAAATTTTTTTAAAATAATTTTTAAAAAAAGAACATTTTGTTTTTCTCATGAGCATTTTAATTCACTTCATGAATTTCTCTCTTTACTCTGCAGTTCATAAGCCAATGTAATAATTATGCTCCAATGTGTAACATCTTTGTTGCTCTAATGATCTACACAGGTCAAAGGTTCAAAAAATCTTGAACAATTACCATTACTAAGAATTTCTTTTAAATAGCCTCTCCTATTTATAAAGTTAATTTTTTCCTACCAAATAAAGGACTCCACAAATATTAGATGTAAAATAACTATATGACAGTATTGAATCAACTATAACACAACGTTTAGCTGCCTTAACATTGACTTAATTGTCAGCAACTGATAAACTTGTCTACTTTGTCAGTGAGTTAGTCAATATTCTTTTTTTATAATAAATAAATTTTTATTAATTTTAATGGGGCAATATTCTTGAAATTCAATGTTTCAAGGTGTTTGCTTTTATTTTATCATTCTAGACTGGGCCTCAAATGATTCTACTCTGTGTTTGTGTGTGTTTCTGCTTTAAAAGAGAACTAAGAATAAATTACATTTTATTGCATTAAAAAACTTTTTGTTAAGTGATCTTTCTGGATGAATTTCAGTGAGAGTTGAATTTAGCAAAAGTTTATTCTCTTTCAATGGTAATGGGTAAAAAGAAAAATTAATTTTTATACTTACTTGAACTGGAAATCGTTTTAGAGGCGGATAAAAGTAGGCATGCTTGTAAAGATAATACCGTGGCCTGTACTTAAAGACCTGCATAAACAAAATAAATGGTATGTTCATGTTTAATGTGCAAATACATCTAGAGTAAGTGTATTAGGCCAAGGAAGTATACTAAAATTAATTACCCCATTTTCTTCAGAATCCTCTGCCTTGGCTCTTCGGTGAAAAGTTTTCATCTGTTTAAAAGAATATTTAGTTATTACATATCCTTTCTTTGACATAAACTGATAAAAATGGGAATAAATATAGGTTTTTTAGTAAAAAACTTACTGAGAAAGCACAGGCCATACCCAAGATGCTGAGCAAAATTAAAGCAGTCTTCATTTTGGTGATTGCTTCTGGAATTAATGAAGTAGTAATGTTAATAAATATTAAACTTAAAAGAGTAATTTTTCTGCTTATATTAGATGATGGAGTATTGAATTTGCTTTTATTTCTGTTCAATTATAGTTTTGAGTGATTAATACCAAATTTCTGCTTTTTTTAAAAAAGATGTTTCTTTTATTTAAGTGATAGCAGACTTATTTTAGCCTGACCAGGTGGTAGTACTGTGGATAGATCATCAGCCTGAGATACTGAAGACCCAAGTTCGAAGCCCCGAGGTCACCGGCTTAAGCGCATGATTATAGACAAGACCCCATGGTCTTCAGCTTGAGCCCAAAGGTCACTGGCTTGAGCAAGGGGTCACCGGCTCGGCTGGAGCCTCCTGGTCAAGGCACATTTGAGGAAGCAATCAATGAAAAACTAAGGTGCTGCACTATGAGTTAATGCTTCTCATCTTTTTCCATTTCTTTCTGTCCTTCTTTTTCTTTCTCTGTCTCTCAATATTGCTAAAAAGAAGAAGCAGAAGGAGGAGGAGGAGGAGGAGGAGAAGGAGGAGGAGGAGGAGGAGGAGGAGACTGACTTTACTCACTTTAACTAATCTCAACTCTATATTTGGTCTTAACCTATCAGCTATCATCTGTCACTAGAAGAACATTTCATCACTGCAAAGGGCTCGAATACTTAGCATACTTCACATTAAGGCTAGGTGGCCTCCCAATATTATTGACATAGGAACATCAGCTAAGTGAACTGAATTGTTAGTATGGTTATGGGACCTGTTTGTTTATAGTTTAAAACTAGGCCAAAATTGAATTCATTTAAATGATTGCTTTTATGCCAATGATCACACAAGCGTTTCTAGTTTCTGTGTAGCTTTTGAACTATAAGGTCATTTGTAAAATGAAAACTAGGCAGCATTTTCCTATAAATATCTTAGAATACTTGGTTTATTTTTTAATGTGCGTGAAATGAATCATAATATGTGAGACACTATTCTCATAGCATTTTGCACCAACAGCCGTGTCTAAGGATAATTCTATTGGAAGAGTTTATCAGAGTTTCATCTTGAGATATCAGGGGCAAATTTCCTCAAATTAGGTTTGTCTCCAGCTCCATTTAAGCTTTCCATCACTAGTGTGAGAGACTGTCATGGAGTGAATCAGGGGCTCTCCGGAGTCAGGGAGGAATGGAAGATGCAGCTCTCCCAGTGGGAATAGTTTCTGAACAGTCTTGGGTTTTGTCACCATGCAGACATCTCAGTTCCACATAGATTCCTCATATGTAAAAGGAGAGAGTGAGTGAAATCCTATCTAACTTTTATTATATTTGATAAGACCCAATTTAATAGAAGTTGTATAAACTTAGCTGACAGCCTTCTAACACCTTTCCACCTGCACTGACACATACATTTAACTGTGAGGGCTTTCTCAGAGTGACAGCTTTGCCTACATTTTAGAGACATTGTGTAGTGGGGATGGTGATTTTCCCATAAGCACACCAGGAAAAGTAATATTTAAAATGCATAAAGCCCATGTATATATTGTACCCTGAAAATTGAGTTTGCATTTTAACATCATTAACCAAGATTTATTGTATCCTTACTAAGTAGCTGACACTAAAATAAATATAACATAAGGTAAGACTCAAGGCCTAGAGAAGATGACTTGTGTCCACAGTCACACACTATTTGTGGCAGAGTGGCTCTTCTGATTTCAATGCCTAAACATTTCCTCACAGTCCTTCCTACTTTAGTAAAGTTCTTGATGGTCACACTGGGATAAAGAGGCTTTTCCCCTGAATGGGGCTCATCTGCTTAAGAAGCTATTGTTGTTCTTGGGGTGCTCTGAATAATACTTTGAACTTTGCCACCTGTAATCAAGCCCACCCACAAACAGGATGATTGTTGCTCTGTAGTTTTATGGAAAAGAGTTGGAATATTTATAATGTTTTAAAGAGCTATAAACTTAAAAACATGAAACTCTAGAGTTTTTATTATAAATTTCTCATAACAACCATAATATCGACTAGATGAAAACATAGCAGAGGTAATTTAAAAAGAACCAAGTGATTTAGGTAAGCAGTAATTTGCTGCCTACATAAATCTCATTTTATTTACTTTGTGATTTAGCAAAAGCAAAGACCTCGATATCGACCATAATAACCCAGACAATTTAAATATTCTTAAAGGATAGCTGTGCAACTCTAATTAGAAGTTTTTATGGAGAAAAGTGTGATAAACTACCAATATTATATATTTATTTCTCTCGTACTACACATTTTCCATACTGATTTCAGAGCTATAGGATAATAAATAACACTTTAAAACTAAATGTGTAGCATATTAAAAAGTATATAATTGAAACACAAATTAGGCATAATTTATGGAGAGATCTGTATACATCAAGACAGATATGCAAATGCAAAGTAATATTTTCACTCAAGTTATATTAAATGCCTCAGAATGAGGAAATAAACAGTTATCTATGAGATGCAGAGATAGAAAGTAGAAAGCATAGTTTTCTAGTTTATGTGCATAATACTAAGAACTTACATGCATAGGATAATAAGTTTAGCCTTTTGGAAAAAAATCTGAAAGTGAGGTACAAGTTTAATGGTAAGCAAGTATTAAACTACATAGCTGTTCCATACAGTGCAATAATATCAATATTTAAATAAAAAATGTAAAGCCACCTCCAGGGACATATAATATGGAGTATTTGATTTTAAGATAATGAAGTTGTCATATTAAATCTTACCCGTTTGCAGTCCTGGAAAGAGGAGGCAGGCTCCCAGGAGTGAGTGACACAGATTGAATATTTCCTCTGCTCTCACTCACTCATTCACTTGCTCTTGCTGGCTATAAACTCCTCTTTGCCGTCCAACAGCCAATCACTGTCATAGTCAAGGTGATGTCAGAATGTGGATTCTCACCAGAAAACCCCCAAACATCAACACTTTTTTCAAGACACCAGCTCAGTTACATAAACATGAAACATAGTTCTAGTGCCAAAAAGTTTGCATTGTGGAATTTAATTGAAGGTTTAGAAGAAGATGAATAGTTAGAGTTCTGAATATATATTATATCCTGGATTTGAATTAAAATAAATAGAAAAAGATTTAACCATTTAAAAATGTCATAATTCTACCAAATGTTTACTATTTTGAAAGGGAGAACTTAATATTCTCTAATACAGTCTTACATTATGAGTTTAGTAAAAATAAAAAACTAAATAATGAGCTGAAGAATAAGTAATATTTAATATCAATAATCTTATATTTTTCCTGAAATATGCTTCAGTGCTTCATAAGTTAAAATTAATACAGTTAAATGTTAAGATTTGTAAGATATATGTTCTAAAATCTATCACTGAGTATAAAAGTTAAAACTTTTGAGGATTATGTTATTGGCAGGAAGGTTTCATTTTTTTGTTTTTTAAAATAAACCTCTTTAGATTACTTATTTTATATTATCTCTTCTTGTAGAATTGATATCATCTCACTTTATTTTCTTGGGCTTCTGTATACCTCTTTTCTGTTCTTTTTTGTATTTAATTTTTTCTTTATTCATATAAAAAAGTAGGATTAGAGCTGGCAAGTGTGATCTGTTGTAATTGAAATAATTTATAAAAACCAAACACAAAAGTGACTGATTGCTAATCTAAAGTGCTATTATTTTTAATTTGCAAAGGGAAATTTAGCTTAATAGCTTACATATTCTCCTTATCCAGTAATTTTATTCTTCTCCCTGTAATTTTATTCTACCTGAGAAACCAAAAATCAATAAATATTATTTTTAAGTGCATACCAGTCACCTGGTTAGATGTGTCACTGAAAGGGGACCAGGATAAGGTGAGTCTGTCCCAGCATGGTCTGGAGTGTGTGTGTTCTTGACTTCATGCAGGAAAGATTTCAAGACATGAGTCCGGGTGGTTTTCAGGGTATGTTTATTAAGGCTGGGACAGTAAAACAAAGGAAGGACTTAGGATAAAAGAGGCAGTATCACAGCAACAAGAGCAATAGGCAGAGCTGCCTTGACCCCAGTGGTGGGATTCAAATAATTTAACAACCAGTTTTCTGCCCTAATGACCATTTTAAATATAAAAAAAAGTTATATCAAAAAGTAGTTTACTATTTTTCATGCATTAAATACTTAAATAAAAACAATAAAAGAGGTACATAAAACTAGATTATATTATAAAAAAGTTTTAAAATATTAATGAAAAATATTAAATAATACCTGATAAAAAACCATTAAAGCTGTTATTTAAGATATTTCCATATTGCTTCTTGATTGGCATCCTCACTTGCAATTTTTTTTACCTATGGACGGAATGAACATTATTACAGGCGCTTAGAATATGCTGTTGCGCAGATGAGCTTTAAAAAAGAGTAAAGAATGTAAATTTGTGATTTCCACATTAGGCAACTGCCTAGGCACCCATCTTAGAGAGAACCCTGATTACAAGTGCCATTTTAACAACCGGTTCACCGAACTCAACAAAAAATTAGGTATCAGTTCTGCCAAACCAATGCAAATGAGCTGAATCCCACCACTGCTTGGCCCTCTGGAAATGTAAGGAAAAGAATCGAACCTGGGTGAAGCTGCCTTGGTCCTTTAATAATGAAAACCACTGAAGCAGAAGAGTGAGACTTTCAGGGCTACATGGACTCAAGAAACAATTTACAGAGGCCAAAGAAGGGCCCTTGGAGACAGGTTCAGGGCCTTAAGCCGGGATGAGCTGCCATTGTCTGCTGCTACCCTGGTTGCAAATCTTCTGGAAACCCTTAAAGATAGGAGAAAGAAAGCAAAGGAGGAGGTGCAGGCATGCTCATGGGAGAGAATGCACTGACATTTTTTGGCTTAAGGGTTTTTATCTGTTTTCTAAAAACAAGAATTTTAGGGCACATCTCAGGGGAGGGTCTCAACAAAATATTCATCAGCTTTCCAGGTGTGTCCTTTAATATGCCTATCCATCAAAATGAGCATATAGGAGAAACTGGGATCATTCTCTGGTCAGCTTTACTTTTAACTTAGCTGTATCCAACTCTGGTTTTTTTTTTTTTGTTTGTTTGTTTGTTTGTTTTATTTATTTTTTTTATTTTTCCCTGACTTCATTCATTCTGAGATTTGGCTGGCACTAATGGCACCAACTGGGTCTCTTAGCTATTTCCCTGACTAAGGTGATTCAAGCTACTCACTCTCTAGTTGGGGAGGAGAGATGTATACCATTTGCTCCTAAGTGTTCTCGTAGGGATGATAAAATCTTGCAATTTATTAGTTAGCTATTAATTGCTTGACTATTTAATGATATATCTCAATTTCCTTGTTCCACTTGTCGAGGAATTTTCTAAGTTTTTTACTTAACTTCCCTCAAATGTTTTGAATAAATCATCATTTATTTCATAAAATTTGCCTGGGAAATAGAGAATACCAAACTTTAAATTATTAAGCTTTTCATTTATTGTCTTGAACCAGGGAAAAAGCTAACCGATGTACCAGAACATGGACAGCCAGATATAAGAGATATCTGGTCTCTGTCTTTAAATTTTTCTCTATTGTACAGGGAGACAGACTTACAACCGTAGGGCACAGCAATCAAAGTATCTACAAGGTTTAGAGGTGCTGCAGAAATAGACAGGTTTTATTCTAAATGACAAAAGAGCAGTGGAGCTGGGTCTCAACTTCAGAATAAGAATTTGCTAGGTGATCAATAGGGGAGAGGTTATTAAGAAGAAAGAGGAACGTGTTCTTAGAAATGGGTTTACAAGACATGGAAATGTGTGAACAACATAAACACCATCTAATATTCTCTGAGTGCTCTCATGCTAGCTCTTCACTTGGGCTATTTCACTCATCTTTCTCACACACAGAAAAGAAGTCTATAAAAACACTCCCATTGCACAGGTGAGGTAAATGAGGCACAGCAGTGGTAAGTACGCCCTGGTTGTAAATGGGGGAATCCAGGGATCAAAGTCAAGTCTGCTCATGGTAGGGCCTTCTTTTAATTACTATGTATCTTTGTTGGTACATTCAGAAAACTTCACTGATTCAATGGATTGGAAGAGAATGGGTAGAAGTAGTGATAAATGGGGATAATTGGATAAACAAAGACCAGAGGATGAAATGGGGCCACAGGTTTCCCTGAGTGTGGACTTGATCATGGAAACGAGGAATACCAAAGGATTACATCAGAAAAATAATATATGAATACTTAGGTTTTCAGGTGGAGATATTTTGTTGACAAGTCAGAGCTGGGCTAAAGAAGGCAACATTGTTGTGGAGAAGAGGAACTCCCAGAAGCTATTTTAGTGATCCAAGGAAGTAATGATAAAGGTCTGAACTAAAGTAGAAGCAGAAAGGATGAAAAGTATGGAACAAATGAGAGAGATGTTAAATAAATAAAATTAATAAGATTTAGTAGGAGTAAGAAAAATGGGGAAGTCTAAGATGACTTCTGGATTTATGGCTTGGGTAATTTTGTGAGTACCGGAACCATATCACATGCAATACCTAGTAGATTGGAATGGTATAATCAGCAAGTTACAGCCTATTATATGATGAAAAGAGGAGCAAACTGAGTATCAAAAGATTGGGGTTTTTTTTTCTTGATTCTACTGTTATGTCAGCCACCTTGAGTCTTCAATTTAGTACATCTTTTAAAAAATAAGAGGTTTCTTTTTCACCAAAAATGAAGCAGCCATTGCATGTCTCCAACACCTGTGACACATTCTTGCCAAATAATTAAACTTGAATCTGATTCTATATCTATTAAGTTAGAGGGAGTACAGGGAATACAAGAATGTAAAATGACACCAGTGAGATGCATTCAACAAAATCCAGAATGTGGGAAACCTAGTAAGTATCTGGCTTCTATTTTATTAGCAGAAAAAAAGGAAAAACAATGGATTAAAATGACCTCAGAGATATATGTAAAGAAATTATGAAATAATTGGAGAAATGCTGAATGCTGACCAGATATTTCATAGTATTAGAAATTGTTAATTTTGCAAGTATGATGATATTATTGTTGTATTTAAACAGAATTCTTATCTTTTAGAGATCCCTATTGTAATATTTATGGATAAAACAATTATCTTGAGTGGGTAAAGATGAAATAAGTTTGGCCATAGATTAATAATCATTGAATTAGTGATAGTTTAATAAGGATTTGTGATACTATGCTCTTATTTTGTATATGTTTGCAATAGTTTATAAACAGGCTTTTTTTAATGGAAATGATAGAACTAAAAGTTTTTCCATTTTAAAAATTCTATAACCTCTTATTATCAGTAAGTTATTTAAGCCTGATATTTTGTTTCCAAGAGTCCTCTAGCTCAGTGGTCCCCAACCTTTTTTGGGCCACGGACCGGTTTAATGTCAGAAAATATTTTCATAGACCGGCCTTTAGGGTGGGACGGATAAATGTATCATGTGACCGAGACAAGCATCAAGAGTGAGTCTTATACGGATGTAACAGAGGGAACCTGGTCATTTTTTTTTTTTTAAAAAAAACATCATTCAGACTTAAATATAAATAAAACGGAAATAATGTAAGTTAATTATTCTTTCTCTGCAGACCAGTACCAGTCCACGGCCCGGGGGTTGGGGACCATTGTCTAGCTAATCGAAACAAAGCTCTCCCTGCAAATTGACTAGATTTACTCATGCATGCTCATTAGTGCATTCTTTCTACAAAGCAGTGTTAGAGAAAAAAGCCAGAGATCTTTACTGATTTCTGGTTTTTTTCTATAACTAAGGCTGTCCCAACATTTTTTGTTGCAATCTCATTACCATAACAGTCTTGTTCATTCAAGCATGTTGTCATGGATTGATTCCGTTAGATGGCCTATGAACACACATTTACCTCATTGGCATGCCACACCCAAGTTGCACTTTGTGATGGGTCATGTTGGGGAAAAAACAGTCATGATGCATCCCTCTTTTTTACCTGCTACATATATTCAGTTGTGAAACTCTATGAATACTACCTCCACATTTCTTTGGAATCCAATCTTTTTCCTTCTTTCTTGTTGCTTCTGTCTTTGTTAAGTCCTTATTACTTCTTGCTAGGTTACAGTAATAATATTATAATTATGAGTATGTTGGCTATTTGCCCTTCCAAACAATTCTGTGGCCACAGGATTTAGAATCTAAGATTGAAATGAAGCTGTGGTGTTATCTCTTGCTAGCTTTTGACCTTGGGTAAAACTTTCTCAACCTAAAAATCTGACCCCAGCTATCCTTTCCAATATCATTTATTGCTTCCTGCCTGCTAGAATACATTTCAATATACTCTATATAAGACTTATGAATAGCCAACTCTAAAATGTAGATACTTTAAAATATTTTCATGTGCACTCTCTCTGCAGCTCTTAATTGAAGGCTTAATAATCTATGTCATCATTTCTTATGGCTGAGTAGTATTCCATTGTATACGTGTACTACATCCTTTTTATCCAATCCTCTACTAAGGGACACTTGGTTGTTTCCATGTCTTGGCCACTGTAAATAATGCTGAGATGAACATGAGAGTGCATGTGTCTTTATGTACCAATGTTTTTGAGTTTTGGGGGTAGATACCCAGTAGAGGATTGCCGGGCCATATAGTAATTCTATTCCTAATTTATTGAGGAGCCACCATACTCTCTTCCATAATAGCTTTACTGATCTGTGACAACATGAATGGACCTTGAGAACATTATACTGAATGAAATACATAAATCAGAAAAAGCTAAGGACTGGATGATTTCACACAGAGGTGGGATATAAAACTGAGACTCATGGACATAGATAAAAGTGCAGTGGTTACCAGGGGGAAGGAGATATGGAAAGAAGCTGTAAAGAGGGATAAATACAATAAGGTGACAGAAAATGATTTGACTTTGGCTGGTGAGTATACAACATAATCAACTGTTCAATTGCTATAGAAATGTTTACCTAAAATCTATGTACTCTTATTGGTCAATATCACCCTGTCAAATTTAATTTTCTAAGTAAAAAAAAAGAAAGCTTAACAATCTAAAATTTCATGAAATAAATGACAAATTTTCCTCTCCTATATCAGGAAAAATGCTAAAATCTTGGCTATGCCAATATTCTATTTATTACTAAACCCTTATACTGTTTCTTCCATGTCTTCTACATCTACTTTTTTTCTCTGAATCCAAAAGGCTGGGCACCAATCCTCACCTCTACAGTGTTGTCCTGAGGTGACTCCCCATCAGCCTGATTGCTTTGATAAATTCATCACTGGAACCCTTTACTAACCAGTCTAAGCTTTTATAGCTCTACTCTGATTTCCAGTATGCATTCTGCCTTCCATGCAGGTTTATCCATCCAATATTTGCCTAGTTTATACATCAATAGGCCTCTGGAACTAGAACTTTAGATAGTTAGCCAATTGCTGTCTCAAATTAAGCTCTTGTAAGCCTGAGTTGTGGAGGATACAAGAAAGATTTTTTTCCCCAGATTTTATAATCTTGTCAAGTCCTGACTCCTTTCTTTCTTCCTAAGTCTCTCTTGTTTATATGAATGCTGAGCAATGCTTTTCTTAACCCTACCCAATTTCCCAGCATAACTTTCATGTATTCCATAGCCAGAAATAACAAATGCCAAACTTGTACCTAATATAAGTTCTTATTTAAGAACCATCATGTTCTCTTACTATAATAGTGTATCCTGGTGTGGTAGTGGTGGTGGTGGATGTGTCCATGTCATCTGTTTTTTGTGAGTTTCTGGAGGGCAATGACTATTTAAATTACTGTATATGGAACCAGGGAAACCACATCTACAATTATTTACATGAGACTAGAAGTTCTCAGAAAATCTGACAGTAGGTGAATATTAGTAAGATGTATCAATCGATTTTTTTTCTTAACTTTCTGAAAGAGAAAGCAAAGGTGAACTTAGAAGCAGATAGTAGATCTAAGAGCAGAGTATTTACAGACTGTTCTCTGTGATTTTGTTTCCTGTCTCCAAGGAAAAGATCCTGAATTTGTTTGTTTCTTTCTAAATCTTCTTTATTCATATCTCTAATAAAAAAAAGATTTAGAAAAAGTAAATAAAGGTTAAACCTGGTTGGCTCTCACTATAGCCTTCCCAGGTACTTTCTGTGTCTACTTTTCATCTACTTCTCCTTGTTGGCCCTCTTCCATTGGCATTTTATTTTCATGTCTCTTTCACAAAACAAAGAAACAATCCTCTTCCCTTCATCCATATCCATTCCCACTCAGCTACTAATATATTTCTCTCTTCCTCTTCACAGCCAAGTTTCTTGACAGTTGTCAACATTTAATGACCCATTTTCTTCATCACCTTCTACTCATTTTTTAACCCACTGCCACTGCAATATGATGTTTGGCCACATAACTCTGTGGAAACTTGTCTCATAAAGGTTACCAATGACTTCATTCTGGTTAAGCAGTGAGTTTTTGTCTGTTAACTGGAATGAGCACTTTTCAGTCACTTTCCTAGGTGATCTTTATAGCAGTTGGTGTCACAGACTGCTCCTTTTGCAAAAACTCCACTGACCACCATGTGCGTGGTACTACATTCTTTGGTTTTCTTTTCCTTCCCTGCCTGCTATTTCTCAGCTGCTTTTATGTACTACTCTTTCTCCATCTGTTTTATATATTTTTAACATTTTAAAATTTATTTTTTCAATTATAGTTTATATTTAATATTATTTTGTATTAGTTTCAGGTGTACAACATAGTCGTTAAACAATCATATACTTCACAAAGTGTTTCTCCTGATATTTCCAGTACCTAACTGATACCATAAATAGTTATTCCAATATTATTGACTATATTTTCTATCATACACTTTACATCCCCATGTCTGTTCTGTAATTACCAATCTGTACTTCTCAATCCCTTCATCTTTTTCACCTCGTTCACCAACCTCCCTCCCCTCTGGCAACCATATCTATAAGTCTGTTTCTCTTTTGTTTATTCACTTACATTGTTCTTTAGATTCCACATATAAGTGGAATCACATGGTATTGATCTTTCTCTGACTTACTTATTTTACTTACAGTGAAATAAGATCCATCCACGCTGTTGCAAATCGTAAAATTTTGTTTTTTTTATGGCTGATGAATATTCCACTCATACATACCACAGCTTTTTTATCAACTTGTCTATTGATGGGCATTTTGGTTGCTTCCATAGCTTGGCTATGGTAAATAATGTTACAATGAACACAGGAGTGCATATATTTTTTCAAATTAGTGTTTTGGGTTTCTTTGGATATATACCCAGATGTCTCCAGCTGTCATTTAGTATATGTGCTGCCGAGGCGAGCACTCCAGCTGTCATTTAGATGTTTATGTTTTCAGAGATCTGTCCTCCTTATTCTCCAGAGTTTCTCTGGATGCTTTCTTTCATTCTCATGACTTCATTTATTTATCTTTTTTTTTTTTGCATTTTTCTGAAGCTGGAAACGGGGAGGCAGTCAGACAGACTCCTGCATGCGCCCGACCGGGATCCACCCGGCACGCCCACCAGGGGGGGATGCTCTGCCCATCCGGGGGGTCGCTCTGTTGCGACCAGAGCCAGTCTAGCGCCTGAGGCAGAGGCCACAAAGCTATCGGGGCGCCCGGGCCATCTTTGCTCCAATGGAGCCTTGGCTGCGGGAGGGGAAGAGAGAGACAGAGAGGAAGGAGAGGGGGAGGGGTGGAGAAGCAGATGGGCACTTCTCCTGTGTGCCCTGGCCGGGGAATCGAACCCGGGACTTCCACATGCCAGGCCGATGCTCTACCACTGAGCCAACCGGCCAGGGCCATCTTTTTTTTTTTTTTTAAGTACAGATTTTCCTCCTATATTTTAAGGTTGTATAACAAACTTAAAATGGAAATTTCCACTTGAAATTTCCAAAATTATCTCAAATTCCCAACTTCCCTTTTCTCTTTTTTCTTTCTTTTTTAGTTACTCAATCTAGAAATCTGGATGTCATCCTTATCACCTATCTGTCCCTTACCAACCCCACATCAGTGTAGCCCTCTCAGTTCTACACTCCCCAAATCTTTTATCTGTTTACCCCCAATACCACTGTTTTCTTATTTGAGGCCTCTGTTGCCTCACCTGCTATTTACAAGAACCTCTTCACTGTCTTTCTAATCTGTTTTTCACACCATGGTCAAAATAAACTTTCCAAAATACTAATAATATATTTTTAATCTGTGCTTAATATCCTCCATGACTCTAGCCTGGCCTGTGGTGGTGGCCTGGTAAAGCCTCAACCTGGAGGTCACTGGTTCAAAACCTTGGGCTTGCCCAGTCAAGGCACCTCTTACACTTCCTGCCTCACACTAAGCTCAAGTCATGCTAAAATAGTTCATTTCCTTCCCCACACCCCATACATTTCTCTCAGAGCTTTTGTACATGCTTTCATTGTCTGTCTAACTCGGATCTGTTATTCAGGACTCAGTTCTGAAGTCACATCCTTCAGGAAGGCTGTTTTGATTCCTGTGCCCACCTTGGCTAAGTGCCTTTTCTGTGTATTTCCAACACTCTCCTGTGATAGCACTGCTCCTCTCGTGCAGCTGGCTGCTTGTATCTTGTACCCTCTGGAGAGATTAGGAGTGGCTGGGCACAGACAGGTCTTCTTTACCAAATATCCCTAATCACTCACCACAGCACCTGACATAGGGCATTTATTCAATAAATATTCTTAAAATAATAGCTGAGTAAGAATGAATGAGTGAAAGGCCATCTATCACAGTATTTCTTAACCTTTTTTCTCATTATTGCCCACAAAGGAGAAAAATTTAATTTAATATCTTTTTAAGGAGATAAATTTAATACTATAGACTAAGATTTTTGTTAGACAGAACTGAGCTTTGAAGGGCCACAAACCATTGTAATATCTAATAATTGGGAAGGGTAGGCTGTCATGTTTACATCTGTGCCAGCCCCAGTTAAGGAAAGAACAAACAAAAAAAATTTTTTTCTACATGTGGACAGACTGAGGGATAATTTTAATCTTGCTTTTATTTAATAATTTTCTTTAACCGTTTTTGTATTTTCAGCTAGAAGCAAACTTTTACTGACCAGAATATAGTAATAGAGAACCTTAATTATTCAGTTAGTTTGTGAATGACCTGAATGTTTCATAAATGTTCACTTTCTGGTGTTAAAATACCTAATATTTTTTATCATATCGGCACATTCTTTAGTGAAGAATCAAGAAATATGTTCTCAGAAATCATTGTTTTAAGGATTCCACAGTTGACAAATATAGTCTTTTAGTTACTAGCTGGGGTTATATTTTTAGTGTTCCTTGGGTTTTCCATTGCCTCGAACCTTCTGCAATGACCTGCAATAATAACAGTTTGTGATTCCACAAAAAAACAAATCACTGCCCAGTCTTTACTTGTGGTCTGTTGCAATTCTGTGTGATACAGCTCACTCCACTGCACCAGCTGTAACAGCTACAACAGTCACTGGACGGGAGGCCAGATGGTCACTTAGTGGACATTTGTTGAATTCAGTGGTTTTTTCCTGCTTAAATGTATCTAGTGTGGATTCTTAGGGATACTTCTGGCCTAATACATTCTAACAAGTTTCTTTCTTTTACAGGAATAATCACTATATTTAAGTCTCATTTTCTTGCAGCTGATTCTCATACCCTGCCCCCCCCCATCCCATCAAGGCTTTCATTTAGATCTTCTGTCCTAAAAATTTCTAGTTTTGGGATTTCTTACTTTTCTTGTGAAATTTTCTAGCTAATTTATTGCTTTTTTCTATTCTCAAATGACTCTGTATTGCTGTCATAGAACTGCACATTGAAAAAAGGTTTATTAAATATTGGGTAACTATATAATATTTAACTAATGTCTCATTTTCTTGTATGTGATCCTTATTAATGAGGATGAAGCCTCCTTCTATTCCAGAATTTGAGCTAGGGACCTAAGTTTCTCCTTCCTTCTTATTCTACTCACCACCCCAAAGAGTAAAAATATCAGTAATTTAGATACAAATTTTAATTTTATTGTATTTTTTAAGTGCACGCACATGAGAGAGAGAGAGATATTGGGACCAACAGGGATAAATAGACAGGAAGGGAGAGAGATGAGAAGCATCAACTCATAGTTGTGGCACTTAGATGTTCATTGATTGCTTTCTCATATATGCTTTAACCCGGGGGATCCAGCCAAGCCAGTGACCCCTTGCTCAAGCCAGCAACCTTGGGCTTCAAGCCAGAGACCTTTAGGCTCAAACCAGGGACTATGGGGTCATTTCTATGATCCCACGCTCAAGCCAGCAACCCTGCACTCAAGCTGGTGAGCCTGTGCTCAAGCCAGAGACCTCAGGGTTTTGAACCTGGGTCCTTAGTGTCTCAGGCAGAGGTTCTATCCACTGTGCCACCAGCTGGTCAGGCTCTACTTATTTAAAAAAATTTTTTTTTAATTTTTCAATTACAGTTGACATACAATATTATATTAGTTTCAGGTAGCTTCACATTTTAAATGCCTAAGAAATGCATTTTTTATAGCAGTTTTTAAACTCCAGATGGTTATTTATATATTTATTTTCTCTAGGCACAGCCCTGCTCAAAGGCAAAAGAGAAGATGAAATGTCTCTCCTCAGTTTAAAAAAAATTAAACAACTTATAATAAAATCACATGGAATAAAGTGATGACAAATCAAATGATAAGACAAGCCAGAAATAAATCAGATTAAGCAAGAAGTTTAACAACTCTGGAAAACATAAATTTTTGTCACTATTGTCACTACCGCCACCAAAAATGTTGAAATGCTTATTTTTCCCTGATGGCTGTCAAAGTCTCTCTTTTGGAGGAATAATCTTTATATGTAAAAAAATGGGTGAGTGCACTTTTAGATAGAAATTCTGTATCTCAAAACCTAGAAACAGTTATCCTTTGATAGAAACATAAAATTAAGTAACAGCCAAAATAGGCCTGATTCAGTATTCTCATAGTTACATACAGGAAATAGCAAGCCCAATTGTAAGATGGTAGACTGGAGAGAGCCCATTAAAATTCAAGTTTTGTCGTTTAATTCTACAATGTCAGAAAAATATTTTAAAGCGCATAAAACTCCTTGTTTTTCTTTAAGTCTGATGAGCTGACATGAGAAGGTGATGCCCTCCCTTGGTGCTGTGGCTTTTCATTTGTGAGGGGAGTGGAAGGAGTCAAAGGACTTGCCCACAATTTCAGGCTGATGCAAAACCGGAGCCAAGTCCTCCTTGTAATTATGTTTTCCTGTAATAGCTGAGAAGCTCCTGCTCCACATTCAAGATCGTACTTTAATAAGGTAAGTGAGGAGAGTCTTAGCTTCTGTTTGTGCTATACCGGGTCAAACAGTGAGAAGCTACCACCCATGAGAAACCAGAATTGGGCTTTGTGGTGAAAGGAGTGTTGGCCACCATGAGAGACAGAAATTCCCTATAGATTGGAGTATTTTAAATTTGGTAGTAGATTATATTCGAGACTAGAAAAAGCAGGTTACCTTAGAACAATCAAATCTAAAGGACTGCAAAGGAGGCAGCAGGGTGTATCCAATGAATCATTGGATTATAAGGGGAACACGGTCTACTCGAGGAGTCCATGCAGAAATTACAAGCATAGTACTAGGGGCAGCTGGGGTAGCACGGGTAGAGGGGGGACCAAAGGTGATGACAGAAAAACATGGGTCTAATGAAGAAATTAAACATCTTATTGTGCCTAATCATAAGAAAGGCATACAAAATTCAGAACTTGACAAAGTTCTTCCATGACGCTAAGTGGATGAAAATTTTTTGTTTTATTTGTTTCTAAAGTAAAATTCATATTTCTATTATTTAATTAACATCATCTAGTCATTTGTCTCAATATTTGAAAAGAATACAATTTTCTAAAACACATTCTTACTAAGAAATAATATTTCATTACAGCCTCTTCATTATTCTCTATGGCATTTTACTTACACTTGCTGTAACTATTTCATTTCATTTATAACTGGATTTAATGTTAGCTAATTTATCAATTGCATCCACTATACAATATGCAAAAGACATTTTAAACACTCATGAAGTAATCTCTTTAGGTTAATAACTGTAATTTACTCTTTATAAAACCATATCACAAATGATATGTTTTACATACACCCTTGATCATGAATGATGGAAAGAATTTCCATTGTATTGTATGACTTTCATCCAATAGATCCACTCAGATGGTGAAGGCATCAACCTTCATCACCATAGGTTCCTTCATTAAGGCAAAACCCATAAGTTACATTTTCTGGTTAGCACTTGACTCTATTTCTGAGAAATGGTTTTTCTTGCACTATTCTGATTTTTATCCCATAGATTAGTTTGCCTTCTGTTGAACCTTATATAAATGGAATTGTACAGTGAATTTGTTGTATCTGACTTCTTCTGCAGAGCAAAATGCTTTTCTACACATCCATTTTGATGCATGTACCAGTAGTTTACTCTTTTAATTGGTGAGTATATTCCATTATAAATATATACCACAATTTGGTTATTCATACTACTATTGATAAATTTGGTTTGCTTCCAACTTTTTCCCATCATGAAAAAAAAAGCTGCAGTGAACACTGGTATCCTCATCTTCTTATGGACATGATTAATTTAAAATGAGACCATTGATAATAAAACTTTAATTAAGTGAATATCTTGAGTAGAATCAGAGTATAAAGGAAATGGACAAGGGCCAGTGCATTACATCTAGCAGGGTCTATAACCAGGGAAAACAGCAGAACCCACCAAGGGCTCCGCACTGCAGTGTTCTCCCCTCAGCCGCCGTGCCCTTCAGCCTGACTGCTGGGAGCGACCGGGGAAGTAAGGAGGATTCAGTTAGAGCTGGACTGTGGGAAGACAAACTTAGAGCCAGACACACAGGGTTAAAGTCTGGCTCAGTGACTCAAGATAAATTAATTGAACACTCTGAACCACAGACTTTTCATCTATAAAATAACCTCCACCTTAATAAGTAAAAGAATTAAATGAGATGTACTAAAGTTATAACAAATTTAATTTATATAAAATATAATCAGAGGTACCATAGTTTATATAGCCTAATTAGACAAAATATATTGGGGCTATAAGGTGAGTACTAGTGCATGTCTTATAGGTAAAGGGAGGAGTTAAATTTAAAATTTTTTATGTTGTTGCCTGACCAGGCGGTGGCACAATAGATAGAGCATCAGACTGGGATGCAGAGAACCCAGGTTCGAAACCCCGAGGTCGCGACCTTGAGCGTGGGCTCATCTGGTTTGAACAAGGCTCACCAGCTTGAGCCCAAGGTTGCTGGCTAGAGCAAGGGGTCACTCCATCTGCTGAGCCCCCTCCAAGGCACATATAAAAAAGCAAGCAATGAACAACTAAGGTGCTGCAACAAAGAATTGATGCTTCTCATCTGGCTAGAGCAAGGAGTTACTCCATCTGCTGAGCCCCCTCCAAGGCACATATAAAAAAGCAAGCAATGAACAACTAAAGTGCCGCAACAAAGAATTGATGCTTCTCATCTCTCTCCCTTCCTATCTGTCTCTCTCTCTGTCTGTCTCTCTGTCACACACACACAAAAATTATGTTGTTTTAAGTAGGTGATTTGTGGTTGCAATATATTAAACATACTCTCATAGACTTTAATTTTAGTGACTTAATAAATAAAATCCCAATCTGAGGTTTCTGATGGTGGTAGGAATGAGGGCTCTATTCCATGCCATACTCTAGGCACAGGCAAATGTAGGCTCTCCATCTTTTTTTTTTTTTTGTATTTTTCTGAAGCTGGAAACAGGGAGAGACAGTCAGACAGACTCCTGCATGCGCCTGACCGGGATCCACCCGGCACGCCCACCAGGGGTCGATGCTCTGCCCCTCCGGGGGTCGCTCTGTTGTGACCAGAGCCACTCCAGCGCCTGGGGCAGAGGCCAAGGAGCCATCCCCAGTGCCAGGGCCATCCTTGCTCCAATGGAGCCTCGCTGCAGGAGGGGAAGAGAGAGATAGAGAGGAAGGAGAGGGGGAAGGGTGGAGAAGCAGATGGGCGCTTCTCCTGTGTGCCCTGGCCAGGAATCGAACCCAGGACTTCTGCACACCAGGCCAACGCTCTACCACTGAGCAAACCGGCCAGGGCCGGCTCTCCATCTTTAATATGTAGGCTTCCACATTATACTAATCATAGTCTCCAACTAGCAGATGGAGGAACAGAGAGAGAATTTTACTGTGGGACATTTTATTTTGGAGGAAACAAGAACTAGAACTGGTATGCATCATTTCCACTCTGTTTCCACCAGCTATAATGCAGTCAGTTGACAACATCAAACTGCAAGGGAAGCTGGGAATTGTGATGTAGCTATAAGCATAGGAAGAAGAGGAAACAGGTTTGCTGATCAGGGCTATAGGGCTATAGCATTACCAAATGCTTGGCTTTCAACAATGCTTGGTAATGTTTGATGATGCCAAGCATTCAACAAATGGTAGTTGCCTTTTCCTTTCCTCAATAGCTACTGATATGACTTATAGGACTCCTATAGCCCTTTTTCTTAAGAACAGTCTTCTCTATTCCACATACAGCACATTGATCCAGCCTGTAAGTTGCTGTTTCATCACATGAAATCCCAGAGTACCCTCTGAAAATACAAACTGTTGATGTACACAAGTTTGCAAACATAAATTGATAATTTCCACCTTACTTATAATCCAGATTAAGAGAAGCTACTCAATTTTACTCTGCTTTATGGCAGCCCAAACAAAGAAGAGAATATGAGCAAAATCTTTAACAGAACCACTGAAATGATTAAAGTGGCCTTCATAGAATATTAATTTTTAAAATAATTTTAAGATAGTTCAACAAACAAATTTTTCAATGATGTTTATTTCAATGAAATTTCAACAAAATTTGAAATATCACATCTGGCCCTGGCCAGTTGGCTCAGTGGTAGAGCATCAACCTAGCATGTGGAAGTCCTGGGTTCAATCCCAAGTCAGGGCACATAGGAGAAGCGACCATCTGCTTTTCCCCTCCCTCTTCTTTCTCTTTCTCTCTCTTCTCCTCCCATAGCAATGGCTCCATTGATTCAAGCACAACAGCCCCTGCCTCTGAGGATGGCTCCATCAAGCCTCAGTCTCAGGCACTAAAAATAGCTTGGTTACCAGGGACCCAAAATGGGCAGAGCATCAGCCCCAGACAGGGGTTGGCAGGTAGATCACAGTTGGGGCACATGCAGGAGTCTGTCTCTGTATCTTCCCTCCTCTCATTTAAAAAAAAAATCACATCCTTTTAAAAAGTGATTTTGGTGAAAAATCTATTCACTTTTGGTAAGTGAATCAAGTCTTCATCCTGCTAGTGTTGTAAGCATACCCTTAACATAGCTGTTGAGTAAATCCAGCATTGGGTATAGCTCTTAGGGGGAACCAATAACAGCACTAACAGAGATAAAGCCAAACATTTTGTATGGGTAGACAAATTTCTAGTATTTTAGTGATAGATGTAATTATAATACATTGTGTACTTTTTGAATCCTGGTTTCCTCTCACATATGGTTATATCTCTATTGATTCTCTACATTATTAAAAATTATTATAATATCCAATATTCTTTTAAATTTTTGTAGCATAATTCTTTATTCCTATAGGATGCTTAGGTTATTTTTAATTGTATTGTTATATGTAATGACTGGAAAGTCTTTCTGAATGAAACCAGAGTAATTTGCCATGGAAATAGTGGCATAGTTTGTATCAACCTCCACAGCCACTGAACACAGAATTCATGAGATGTTATGAATTGACACTTATTGCAAAGTAAATAAATAAAAGTGTGAGAGGGAAAAAGATACCATCATAGTCCATCAAAAATTTTAAGGAACTCCTAGAAGATTGAAAGTAAGATCAATTTGAATAGGAAAAAAGAGCGAACTTTTCTTTTGAAGGAAATCCTGAAGAAACTGTGAATTCAAAATCAAGACCTCAGATGACGTCAGAGTAATGGCGGAGTAGGAAGCGATACCGATAAATCTCCCCCAAAACTCAACAAGATCTTCAACCAGAAACAGAAAAACCTATACTTGGAGCTTCCAGATGCTTCGAAATACACCCAAAGGTATGATTGAGTGAAAAATTGGCTAAATATATAACCAAACCCCGAAGGAAATAGGGAGTAAGAAATGCTCCGCCTTCCTCACTAACCTAAACAGGGCGGCTTTTTCTGATAACTGTGAATTTAGAAACTGAGGCGGGCAAAGGGGGTGAATAGATCCAGGCCGCCGCAGCAAAAACGGCCGAACCAGGCTGTGGCTCAGAGATCCAAGCCGAGGAAAATCTGATCCTGTGGCAACCCGGGCAATACAAGCTAACACTCGCGCCAAACCCAAACAAAGAAAGACAAGTGGAGCGGCCATTTTACCTGGTCTCCTGGTCGGTGCGCAGTTAGTGGAAGAGAGATTTCTTCCTAAGCCGCAGAAGTGGGTGCCCATGTTGCTCCACGGAGAGGCAGGGTCAGAGGCCTTTCTGTGGGCTGAGGGCAGAGTCTCTGGCCAGCCCCAGCGCCCTGGGAAAGCCACGCACGGGAGGGAGTGAGAACTAATCCCAACGGTGGAGATTTTCCGTGCTGGAGGCTGTTTCACTCAGAGGGAACCGCGGCCGGCCTCATATCCTGGTTTGCGCGCGCAGATAAGGAGTGAGCGATTCCTCCGAGTGCCTCGGCAGTGCGCGCCCGTGTTATCGCACAGAGGGGCAGAGTCAGGGGCCTTTGTGTGGGCCAAAGCGGAATCTCGGGCCGCCCCAGCGCCTTGCAAAAGCCGCACACGGGGACGGAGCGAGACTCAATTCCAACACTGCAACTTTTCCCTGCGGTTGGGGGTTTCACTCAGAGCGTGAGACTGCTGGCCGGATATCCTGGTTGCAGACAGTGAGTGAGAGTTTCCTCCAAGCGCCCTGGAAGTGGGCGCCCGCTTGTGTTACCGAATAGAGTGGCAGAGCCAGAGGTCTTCGAGTGGGCGGAAAGCCCGCCTGATTATGCTAGCAGCTCTGACTGACTGAGCCTTACCCAGAGCCCTGTGCTGAGTGGAAATAGAGTGGGGAGTTGCCAGCAATTTGAGCCTCTTACTATCCAGGCAGAGGCAGCAGCAACCCCATACCTGGACTATCAGGCTACTAATTGAGGAAGGAAAGACTAGGAGAAAGGCTACAGGAACACGGACTCTCTCACTGTCGGAGCCTATAAATGCTAATGAGCCTCGACTCCCAACGAGAATAAAGCACAATACATGACATTGCCATAGAGACTTATCAACTGCAAACCTCTACCTGAGCGTGCCAAAGGGGAAGAACCCGGGGTACAGAGTCACCGACCAGGAAGAGGGAGAGAAAAGAAAAAGCAAGAAGATAACCTCTCAAAATCAAGAATAATCTGCAGACTTTATAACCTATCCCATTTTATTATATTTGTTCGTTTGTTTCTCTTATCTTCATTCTTGAGACTTTTTTTTCCTCCTCCAATTTGGCCGATTAACTCTCTACCGGTCTTACTCTCTCCTCTCCCTGAACTACACTACCCATAAGTGTTACATCTCCCATTATCATTTCTCTTCTCTTCCTTTCTCTCTATGAGGGTTGCACTCCAAAACCCTTAACTCTCTCTCTCTCTCTCCTTTCTTTTTTCTTCTTTTAGTGGTTCCCTCTTTTTTTCTCTCTCTCTCTTTCTTTTCTCCCTCTATATTAGTTTCTTCCTTTCTCCTTTACATCTCCTCTCATTCAAACCTCAATAACAAACAAATTATCTTATCTGGGACTCAAACCTATGTTTGTGGCATTTTGGGGGTTTTTTACTTCACCTTTTTAACTCACTAGCAGTGCTCCCATCCCTGGCTCTCCATATTATCTAGTTCTTGTTCCACTAAATACAATAGTAAGTTTTTAATTTGTCCCCCCATTTTTCCATTTTCCTCTTATTCCTCTCATCATAACTCTTAGAAAACCAACACCTAAAAGCAAATCATTTTATTCTTGACCCAAATTTTTTCCTTATTTGCTTTTTGTGGGTCCATACGCTCTTTTATTTTTCTTTTTTCTTTTTTTTTTTCCTTTTTTTTTTTTTTTTTCTTTCTCTCTTTTTTGCCCCTTTATTACTTTTCCCCAATTCAGGCCCTCCATCACAGGCATTGTTTGTTATAACTCACAGTCCACCACAAGATTTTCTCAAGAAAGAGGGGAGAGGAGAGGAGAGGAAAAAAAGAGGGGGGGAATAATTTCCTTTTTTAAAAAATTTTTATTTTATTTTATTTTTCTTTATTTCATTATTAATTTTTTTTAAAAAAAACAACTCTTTTCGATTTGTTATTTTTTTATTTTTTTTAACTTTTTATTCTTTATTAAATCTCATTAATACTATCAACAAAACCACCCTCAGATGCCATTAAGGAAGAGAAAATCGAATATCATGGATACAAAAGAAAGAGAGGTAACACAGCTAGATGAGGAAAAATCTATGGAGAAAAAATTTAATATATTGGAAACCTTGGAGCTAAATGACAGAGAATTCAAGATAGAAATCCTAAAAATCCTCCGAGATATACAAGAAAACACAGAAAGGCAATATAGGGAGCTCAGAAAACAACTCCATGAACACAAAGAATATATGTCCAAGGAAATTGAAACTATAAAAACAAATCAAACAGAGATGAAAAACTCAATTCACGAGCTGAAAAATGAAGTAACAAGCTTAGCTAATAGAACAGGTCAGATAGAAGAGAGGATTAGTGAAATAGAAGACAAGCAACTTGAGGCACAACAGAGAGAAGAAGAAAGAGACTCAAAAATTAAAAAAAATGAGATAGCCCTACAAGAATTATCTGACTCCATCAAAAAGAATAACATAAGAATAATAGGTATATCAGAGGGAGAAGAGAGAGAAAATGGAATGGAGAACATACTTAAACAAATAATTGATGAGAACTTCCCAAGCCTGTGGAAAGAACTAAAGCCTCAAGTTCAAGAAGCAAACAGAACTCCAAGTTTTCTTAACCCCAACAAACCCACTCCAAGGCATATCATAATGAAATTGACACAAACCAACAGCAAAGAAAAAATTCTCAAGGCAGCCAGGGAAAAGAAGAATACAACATATAAAGGAAGGCCCATTAGATTATCATCAGATTTCTCAGCAGAAACTCTACAAGCTAGAAGAGAGAGGACCCCAATATTTAAAGTCCTGAAAGAGAGGAACTTTCAGCCACGAATACTATACCCATCAAAGCTATCCTTCAAATACGAAGGAGAAATAAAAACATTCACAGATACAGAAAAGATGAGGGAATTTATCATCAGAAAACCCCCACTCCAGGAATTACTAAAGGGGGTTCTCCAATCAGATACAAAGAACAAAAAAAAACATAGCCACAAGTAAAAGCTCCAAGAAGAACACAATAAAACCAAATTTAAACTGTGACAACAACAAAAAGAAAGAGGGGGAGAAGACGGAGATTAACAGTAGCAAAGGACGATGGAGTGCAAAAGTACTCACAAAATAGTTTGCTACAATGAACAGGGTAGGGACCCTTTTCATTACTCAAAGGTAACCACCATTGAAAAAACCACCACAGAAGCACATGAGATAAAAAAGATAGCAACAGAGGAAAGATGTATGGAATACAACCAAATAAAAACAAAAGATAGAAAAACGAAAGAGAAGGATCAAACAAGACACAAAACTAACAGAAAGCAAGATATAAAATGGCAATAGGGAACTCACAAGTATCAATAATTACACTAAATGTAAACGGATTAAACTCACCAATAAAAAGGCACAGAGTAGCAGAATGGATTAAAAAAGAAAATCCAACTGTATGCTGCCTACAGGAAACTCATCTAAGTAACAAGGATAAAAACAAATTCAAAGTGAAAGGCTGGAAAACAATACTCCAAGCAAATAACATCCAAAAAAAAGCAGGTGTAGCAATACTCATATCGGATAATGCTGACTACAAGACAGGAAAAGTACTTAGAGACAAAAATGGCCATTTCATAATGGCCAAGGGGACACTGAATCAAGAAGACATAACAATTCTTAATATATATGCACCAAACCAAGGAGCACCAAAATATATAAGACAGCTACTTATTGATCTTAAAACAAATACTGACAAAAATACAATCATACTTGGAGACCTCAATACACCGCTGACGGCTCTAGATCGGTCATCCAAACAGAGAATCAACAAAGACATAGTGGCCTTAAACAAAACACTAGAGCACCTGGATATGATAGACATCTACAGGACATTTCATCCCAAAGTGACTGAGTATACATTTTTCTCCAGTGTACATGGATCATTCTCAAGAATTGACCATATGTTGGGCCACAAAAACAATATCAGCAAATTCAGAAAAATTGAAGTTGTACCAAGCATATTTTCTGATCATAAAGCCTTGAAACTAGAATTCAACTGCAAAAAAGAGGAAAAAAATCCCACAAAAATGTGGAAACTAAACAACATACTTTTAAAAAATGAATGGGTCAAAGAAGAAATAAGTGCAGAGATCAAAAGATATATACAGACTAATGAAAATGACAATACGACATATCAGAATCTATGGGATGCAGCAAAAGCAGTGATAAGAGGGAAGTTCATATCGCTTCAGGCATATATGAACAAACAAGAGAGAGCCCAAGTGAACCACTTAACTTCCCACCTTAAGGAACTAGAAAAAGAAGAACAAAGACAACCCAAAACCAGCCGAAGAAAGGAGATAATAAAAATCAGAGCAGAAATAAATGAATTAGAGAACAGAAAAACTATAGAAAAAATTAATAGAACAAGGAGCTGGTTCTTTGAAAAGATCAACAAAATTGACAAACCCTTGGCAAGACTTACCAAGGAAAAAAGAGAAAGAACTCATATAAACAAAATCCAAAATGAAAGAGGAGAAATCACCACGGACACCGTAGATATACAAAGAATTATTGTAGAATACTATGAAAAACTTTATGCCACTAAATTCAACAACCTAGAAGAAATGGATAAATTCCTAGAAAAATACAACCTTCCTAGACTGAGTCAAGAAGAAGCAGAAAGCCTAAACAGACCTATCAGTAGAGAAGAAATAGAAAAAACCATTAAAAACCTCCCCAAAAATAAAAGTCCAGGCCCTGACGGCTATACCAGCGAATTTTATCAAACCTTCAAAGAAGACTTGGTTCCTATTCTACTCAAAGTCTTCCAAAAAATTGAAGAAGAAGCAATACTTCCAAACACATTTTATGAGGCCAACATAACCCTCACACCAAAACCAGGCAAGGATGGCACAAAAAAAGAAAACTACAGACCAATATCTCTAATGAATACAGATGCTAAAATACTAAACAAAATACTAGCAAATCGAATACAACAACATATTAAAAAAATAATACATCATGATCAAGTAGGATTCATCCCAGAATCTCAAGGATGGTTCAACATACGTAAAACGGTTAATGTAATACACCATATCAACAAAACAAAGAACAAAAACCACATGATCTTATCAATAGACGCAGAAAAGGCTTTCGATAAAATACAACACAATTTTATGTTTAAGACTCTCAACAAAATGGGTATAGAAGGAAAATATCTCAACATGATAAAGGCCATATATGATAAACCATCAGCTAACATCATATTAAATGGCACTAAACTGAAGGCTTTCCCCCTTAAATCAGGAACAAGACAGGGTTGTCCACTCTCTCCACTCTTATTTAATGTGGTACTAGAGGTTCTAGCCAGAGCAATCAGACAAGACAAAGAAATAAAAGGCATCCATATCGGAAAAGAAGAAGTAAAGGTATCACTTTTTGCAGATGATATGATCCTATACATCGAAAACCCCAAAGAATCCACAAAAAGACTACTAGAAACAATAAGCCAATACAGTAAGGTCGCAGGATACAAAATTAACATACAGAAGTCAATAGCCTTTCTATATGCCAACAATGAAACAACTGAGAAGGAACTCAAAAGAATAATCCCCTTCACGATTGCAACAAAAAAAATAAAATACTTAGGAATAAACATAACAAAGAATGTAAAGGACTTATATAATGAAAACTATAAACCATTGTTAAGGGAAATCAAAAAAGATATAATGAGATGGAAGAATATACCTTGTTCTTGGCTAGGAAGAATAAATATAATCAAGATGGCTATATTACCCAAAGCAATATACAAATTTAATGCAATTCCCATCAAACTTCCAATGACGTTTTTTAAAGAAATAGAGCAAAAAATCATCAGATTTATATGGAACTATAAAAAACCCCGAATAGCCAAAGCAATCCTAAAGAAAAAGAATGAAGCTGGGGGCATAACAATACCTGACTTCAAACTCTATTATAGGGCCACGACAATCAAAACAGCATGGTATTGGCAGAAAAATAGACACTCAGACCAATGGAACAGAATAGAAAGTCCAGAAATAAAACCACATATATATAGTCAAATAATTTTTGATAAAGGGGCCAACAACACACAATGGAGAAAAGAAAGCCTCTTCAATAAATGGTGCTGGGAAAACTGGAAAGCCACATGCAAAAGAATGAAACTGGACTACAGTCTCTCTCCCTGTACAAAAATTAACTCAAAATGGATCAAAGATCTAAACATAAGACCTGAAACAATTAAGTACATAGAAGAAGACATAGGTACTCAACTCATGGACCTGGGTTTTAAAGAGCATTTTATGAATTTGACTCCAATGGCAAGAGAAGTGAAGGCAAAAATTAATGAATGGGACTACATCAGACTAAGAAGTTTTTGCTCAGCAAGGGAAACTGATAACAAAATAAACAGAAAGCCAACTAAATGGGAAATGATATTTTCAAACAACAGCTCAGATAAGGGCCTAATATACAAAATATACAAAGAACTCATAAAACTCAACAACAAACAAACAAACAATCCAATAAAAAAATGGGAAGAGGATATGAATAGACACTTCTCCCAGGAAGAAATACAAATGGCCAACAGATATATGAAAAGATGCTCATCTTCTTTAGCTATTAGAGAAATGCAAATCAAAACGGCAATGAGATACCACCTCACACCTGTTCGATTAGCTGTTATTAGCAAGTCAGGTAATAGCAAATGTTGGAGAGGCTGTGGAGAAAAAGGAACCCTCATACACTGTTGGTGGGAATGTAAAGTAGTACAACCATTATGGAAGAAAGTATGGTGGTTCCTCAAAAAACTGAAAATAGAACTACCTTATGACCCAGCAATCCCTCTACTGGGTATATATCCCCAAAACTCAGAAACATTGATACGTAAAGACACATGCAGCCCCATGTTTATTGCAGCATTGTTCACAGTGGCCAGGACATGGAAACAACCAAAAAGCCCATCAATAGATGACTGGATAAAGAAGATGTGGCACATATACACTATGGAATACTACTCAGCCATAAGAAATGATGACATCGGAACATTTACAGCAAAATGGTGGGATCTTGATAACATGATACGAAGCGAAATAAGTAAATCAGAAAAAAACAGGAACTGTATTATTCCATACGTAGGTGGGACATAATAGTGAAACTAAGAGACATTGATAAGAGTGTGGTGGTTGGGGGGGGAGGGGGGAATGGGAGAGGGATAGGGGGTGGGAGGGGCACAAAGAAAACAAGATAGAAGGTGACAGAGGACAATCTGACTTTGGGTGGTGGGTATGCAACATAATTGAACGACAAGATAACCTGGACTTGTTATCTTTGAATATATGTATCCTGATTTATTGATGTCACCCCATTAAAAAAATAAAATTATAAAATAAAAAAAATAAAAAAATTAAAAAAAAAAACAAAAACAAAATCAAGACCTATAAAGACCAGGTGTGAGCTATGGGAAAATTAATAGCAATAAATTAAATGAGTCCTTTTAGGATCACCTGGACCACCCATACCCCTATGGAGATTTATATGTAGGACATAGATAAGGGCTGGTTGCTGGAGTAACACTTAAAAGAGGAGAAAAGAAGCAGAATTGGGTGCATGGAGAAGTTGAGCTGTGACTCAAGTACCAAAGAGGTCTCAAGCATGGCCCTGCAGGGTTCCACTGAGTTAAGGCAAGGAGACTGTCTTTGTATTCCTGCTCCTTGTTGACCAGTATTCCAATGTGGGCTGCACCTAACAGTGGGTATAAGTTGGATGAGCAATTTCCTTTGGCTGAGAGCCATTCCTGCAGAGGGACTCCATTGTGGAGTGTTGCTTGCTGACAGCTGTGGAAATGGGTATCTCAGTCCTGACAGAAGAATGACAATTAACCAGAAAGGAAACATGGAAATACAGGAAGTAATAAATATCAATGGAAAAGATAAATGAATTAATCCAAATTAATATTGACTATAATGACAATGCCCCATAAAGTACAAAATACATATAAATAAAAATGCATGATAACAATAGTGCAAAAGATGGACAAGGAATAAATAAATGTAAAACATTCCAAGGTCCTGATATTGCCTGGAAGGGGTAAAAATACCATATTTTAATAAGGTAAGAAGACACATTTAATTGGATGACCACTTAGCAAGTATCAAAAGGTAGATAACTAACAAACTTACAGATGAGAAAAATAAAATTGTAGAAAAATACTTGATTGATCCAAAGAAGTCAATAAAAGAGATAGAAAGGAAGATAGAACAAATGGGACAAACAAAAAAACAGTATAAAGATAGTTATAAACCTAATAAATCAGTAATTACATTTTTTCTTAATGGACCAAATACTTGAATTAAAAAATAGAGACTTTAGATTAGATAAGAAATCACTTCTTGATTTCCAAATCAATGTCAATAGAGTCTTGTTTTTTTCTACAATAAAATTTATACATCCCTTAAAATTTATAAAATGTTCAACATTAATGGTCTTGATCATTGAAACTTAATTCAAAGGTTCATCTGTGTGAAGACCCTCATAGAGAAAGCCAGGATGGGAGTTCTGGTTCTCATGAGAAACTGCCATCAACACCAGCTCTTCTGTGCTAGGAAGCTTGCCTGGGTGCCAGCTCCCCTGCATATCTGGGCTAGCTTAGCCTTGGTTTCCAGGTGCTTCAAGGTCAGGCACCCAGAATATTGCCTTTTGCGGGCACGGGCTAGCGACCACAGTGAGCTGACATCACCACACTGATGTATTTGTTGATGTAATGTTGGTACCTAGCCACTACTGTCTGTAAGCACTATATATACCCATGCCTGCATTGGTAGCCTAGGAGCAGCAGAATGAAGCAAGAATAAAGACTTGGAGCATGCATCACTTGCCTTTGACTCCTCGGGCTTTTTTTACCTTGAGGATCTCACCACCAAAATCATTCCTTGTGGAGCAGGTGTGATCCCACAACTGGCATAGCTGAAAGGATCCGGTGAGTAACCCTTTGACTCCTGCACCCCTGGAGGGTGGCAGCCACATGTGGCCACTGACCGGGAACTGGCACCCAGTGGCAGCAGTCCTGTTGCTGTGGCTGTTCCCGTGGACTTGGAAGATGTGGAGCCCACACCTGGGGCTATGAGGAAGGCCTTAGAGGACTTGGAGCTGAACCTCCCGAAGATGCCTCCGGAGGCTGCAAGACATATGTCCTGGCTCCTCTTGACGATGACACGGAAGCTGCACCTCCAACTCTTAGAACAGATGGCACATGTCTCACAGCTCCAGCAGTCAGAGGAGATCCTGGTAGAGTGCATACAGGCCCTCAAGCAGTTGCAGCCGTAGGAGGGTGCCTTAGAGAGGCAGCTGCAATCTGTAGAGGCAGCCCTCCTAGACACAGGTAGGGAATTGCCCGTGAAGTACGCCCTCATATTTTCAAAACCTCCCTCTCAGTCCCCGAGTCCCCCTTTGTCAGTGTCACAGGCTCTTCTACTGATCAAGAGGCAGATAGAGCAAGACCAGCCCCTGGCACCAGGAGGAGGCACTGCCAGACCTGCGGATGTCACCCAGCACACGATCTATAGGCAGTATACTCCCATGGAGCTCCAGCATCTATGTAAGCAGTATCGTCAGCAGGTTGGAAAATCCATCCCTGCCTGGCTGTTGAGCCTATAGGATAATGGTACAGACAGTATAGAGCTGGCACCTGAGAAGATGACCCAACTCTCTGCAATAATGGTGACACCTTTTTGAGGCAGCACATTCAGAACTGCCAACACTTGGTTGCCAGTCAGGGGAATGGAACCCTGATCACCTGGCTCATGTCAATATCCTGACTGGAGTAGAAAAACTCAGGAGAGTTACCAAAAACTGTGAGTAAGTGGAACACATACATGGACTTAGTGAAGATCATAGGAAATGGGCATGAGGCAGATGATGTTCAAAGACAGGTATTGGGTCCTGAGAAGGAAGTGTTTACTACTTGTATGAAAGATATGATATTTACAACAGGCCCACATGGCATCTTTGGGTCCATGGCAGCCCTCCTAACCGTGTTAGTAGACCGCTGTATCAGTGAGTTGACCTCCTCCATCACCAATTTGGGAGATGTAGTGGTTCAGTGGAAAGAGACGGGGTTAGCAGTCCATGTGTGGTTTCCCACAACCCACTGGAAGAGGGGAAAGTTGAAGGCATGAACCTTTGAGGGGCCAGTGCAGGTGTCTAGACAGCAGAAGTGGATTGATTTAGTAGTGTGGAGCCATTCTCAGTGCCCAGGGTCAACTCACTCTAATTGTGCCATTACTGCAGGAGGGAAGGAAAAGAGAGAGAAACAAGAGGGAGAGGGGTGGAGAAGCAAAAGGATGCTTCTCCTGTGTGCCCTGACTGAGAATCAAACCTGGGACATCCACACGCCAAGCTGCTGCTCTACCAGTGAGCCAGCCGGCCAGAACCTGAATTGTAGTTTGAGACAAGGCTAGACCAGAGCAACCAGTAGGCAGAACCCTGAGTTGTCTGGCTAGGCTTGATGCATGAGCAAGGCCAAGTGCATGTTTGCACCAATAACTGGGCCATCTATTGTGGCCTTACTTTGTGGTTTCCTCAATGGGCTGCCCAGCAATAAATTGTTAAGGGGCCAACTGCCGTGAACCAGTGCAGCTAGTAATTCCAGGTCCTGAGGGAGAACGGCACAAAATTAAGAAAATAGACTCACCAATAAAAGAGGATGGGATCGGGAGGCCTCTGCAATGCTGATGGCAAGATCAGAGAGAGCCCCCAGCCTTGCTTTATTATATAGTGTAGACAATTAAAGCCTTCAAGCCAATATACAAATAAGGACATCTCTGATACAAAGCCACTCATTTGAGGCATAAATGGGATTTCTCATAAGAGTGCACCACCCTACATCATGCAACAGTCAAGAATGTGAGGAAAAGCTTAGTTTTCAGAAGGGTGTTGAGAAGATCTTAGTATTATAAGGGTGTGTGGAAGATCTTAGTATTAGAAGGCTCGAGAAGAGCTTAGTTTTAAACTAAACCCTAGGCTAGTGGTTCTCAAAGTGTGTGTCAGCGCGCACTGGTGCACCATAGAAGATTTCCGGGTGTGTCCTATGGTATTCCAGAGAAATATGTGCCTGTTGAGAACCAAAAAACCAACAGCATTTTTGGAGTTTAGATTTTGGGGGGACAGAGGTATGGGGAATTGGCTGTAAACTGACAATCTACCCAACACTCCACCTCACTTGCCTGATTAGGTTGCAAAAGGCTGCTAAGATGTGGTGCTGGATTGTTTATACTACCCCCATGTTCCCCGAAAAGACTGGAGGCAAATTTCTTCCATCCTTTGTTTGGTGTAAAGTTCAGATGATATGTATGGTGGGGATTTTCTGCACTCAACACAATTAAGAGTAAAAAGAGAGGAATTCTTCAATGTATTGATGAGGAAATGAGAGTTTGCCTTTCAAATATATGCCCAAACATTGAAGAAATTGCTAGGACACATCAGGCTCATGTTTCTCATAAACACAAGAATGAGAAAACTTAACACATTTGTGTCAGGACCTGCCAAATTTACTAAATCTTACTAAGAATGTATCTATATATATAAAAAGATAACTTTTTTGTCATTTCTTTATTTTTAACTCCTCCTTTTTATGAGTTCTAAAAAGCATAACTCAAAAAATGTAACATAAAAATGTTTTTTAATGTCAGAATAAATTTAATTTTGTTGTATTTATTTTGTTTAATTATCATAAAAGCACACTTGGACTTTTTTTCTTTAATATTTGACTTAATTATTATAACATATTTCTCAGAAATTTGTATAAAGTGTGCCTACAATTATTTGTAAGATTTTAAATGTGCCCCAACTTCAAAAAGTTTGAGAACCACTGCCCTAGGCTGTAAGGATTTTGTCTCCCACAGCCAACCACTATGGGGCTGAACCATGTGTGAAGAGCTCTGGGAAAGAGGGCAGAAGGAGGGGGCAGTGATATACCATGTCCCTAGGCAACGCCCTTTACAGACTCCTGGAAATGATGAGGCAGATGGCTTGGCTAGAATTAGGAGTCTTGTCCATCCTAGGGGAAACCAAGCTGGGTAGCTGCATAAGACAAGTCATGCAGGGCCTCAAACCATGCGGGCCTTAGCTAAGTGCTAGGGTTTGACCCTCAATACTGCTGACCTACGGGATGCTATGCGTGGATGTGAGGCTTGTGTCAAACATGTCAAGCACTGCTGGAGTCTGCAGGTTTTGCCAGGACAGGTGGAGAAGGGATTAAGATCCCTAAGCATTAGCAGGTTGATTACATCGGCCCTTTGCCTGCTGTACGAAGGTACAGGTATGCCTTTTTTTTTTTTTTTCGAAGTTAGAAGTGGGGAGGCAGTCAAATAGACTCCCGTATCAGCCCAACTGGGATCCACCCTCATGCCCACCAGGAGGCGATGCTCTGCCCATCTGGGGCATTGCTTCATTGCAGCGGGAGCCATTCTAGCACCTGAGGTGGAGGCCATAGAGCCATCCTCAGTGCCTGGGCCAACTTTGCTCCAATGGAACCTTGGCTGCAGGAGGGGAAGAGAGAGAGAGGAAGGAGAGGGGGAAGGGGGGAAAAGCAGATGGGCGCCTCTCCTGTGTGCCCTGGCCAGGAATCGAACCTGGGACTTCTACACACTGGGCTGATGCTCTACTGCTGAGCTAACCGGCCAGGGCCGGTACAAGTATGCCTTTAATGCTATTAACATTACTACAGGTTTAAGGTATGCTCACCCTACACAGGCAGCCAGCTAGGCTGGCACTATTCATGCCCTGGAGAATTTGTGTACCACTTATGGGAGACCCCTCATGATTAATAGTGACTGAGGAACCCACATTGCAGGGAACAGGGTACAGACTTGGGCTAAGGAACAGGATATAGAATAGAGACTGCATGTCTCATACCAGCCCCAGGTGGTGGTAATGATAGAGCGATATAACAGCCTGCCAAAGGAGAAGCTGTGACTTAGCAGTCTCACGCCCGGCTGGGCTGGGTGGGCTATCAGCCTCCCTTTAGCCATCAGGTTGTTGAATGAGCAGCCCCAGAAAACCAGATGGTCACCATTAGAGTGCCTGGTGCAAGGATATCCTCAAGCCCTTGATTGTGCATGCCAGCAGGCGAGGTCTGAAAGAACTGTTGCCCCTATCTAAGCAGGGTAGACTCTTGTTACCTGCATTTGAGGTTCTCACTGAAGGGCAATGGAAACAATAGAACTGGCCATGGGAATAGCAGACAGAGACCCCCCTGGCTGGCTCTGTTAGAGCCTTGGGGCCTAGGGGTAGAGTGACAAGTGACATACATGTTACTGACCTGAACTGCTCACCATTACCTTACTCTCTGACAGGAAGGGAAGCATTTTACAAGGCACACCCTTCATATGCTGGTAGCCTTTACCCTTGCTAATGATACAGGAGATCCCTCCATGCTTGTCTCTGCCACTGGAGAAAGTTTGGTACCATAGGCCCAGAGCCACATTGCTCTTGGCAACCTTCCAGTCCCAGGATGGGAAAGTGGCATGTATACTCCCAGATAGGAGGGACTTACCTCTGACAGTTTCACTGTCTTTCCTTTCTCTCTGACTAGCTTGCGTAGTAGAAATAGTTTGTTATCCTGGGCCTATACCTTTACTCGGTGCATGTTTCTTGTTGTTAGGTATGCACTGAGCTGCCCATTGAAGCTGTGGAGGGACTGCCATGACAAATCACTCCAGCCACCCTAGCCAACTGGACTGCCTTGAAGCACTGGGATCAGACCAGCCAAGAATGGAATGAGTGGTGATGGGCTATGGAAGCCCTTCTCTGGTCTGATCATCATGATCCTTCACCTCTCTTGGGGTATGTGATTTATAATGGCTAGGGGTAATTGGTTGGGGAACACGTGGAATTGTTATAGCATGTGCCTTTCTTTGTAAAGCAGCATGATCCACTCCCAACCAAACAGTTGGCTGGATCCCTCGTGAACTGTATCTCAACATTTCTGTGCTTCATGACCCCACTACATAGTGGGTGGTCAGACATTGACTAGAATGAAACCCACTGATTTCCTTCTGGCTGAATACTTATGGGTTTGTAGACATTATGGCTGGCTTTACTTGCCTGGATATTGAACTGGTCAATGTAACTAGGGATGCCCATACATCAAGAGGCGCATTCTCCATACACTGACTCAGTGGCCCTCCAATTAGGGCACTCTCTATCACCACTAGCATTGGGTAAAGAGGGCTGCATAGAGGTTTTATCCCTTAGCAATATTTCTCTCTGGAGGAGGAACCATTGATATAGAATTACAGGTAGAAGCCTTGGCTTGGCATACAGCCTTAACTTTGAATGTCACTCGCAGGCCCTCTCCCTGTTGCTTGATTAAACCACCCAGATGAGAAAGGTAGTGTTACAGAATAGAATGACCTTAGACCTTCTAACTGCTTCCCAAGGGGGAATGTGTGCCTTACTGCATATAGAATGTTGTGTATACATCTATGACAATCAAGAGCAAGTGAAGGAAGCTCTCACAGAGATGAAGGGAGAAGTGCAAGCTATACAAATGGCACAAGACAACGCCCTGACCACCTGGTGGAACCATGTTGGGACCCCTAGTGGGGAGTCTTGTTCATCACTGCCTTAGTGGTCATCTGTTTGGTAGTACATTTTGTTCCCTATACAGTTGTGGCCTCTGGGCCCAGAGAGCTAGTCTGCAAACTAAAGCCTCCGTCCTATAGAAGTAGAGTGTGAAGACCCTTGTAGAGAAAGCTAGAATGTGAACTCTGGTTCTCATGAGAAACTGCCAGCAGCACCAGCTCTCGTCTGCTGGCCAGCACACCCAGGTGTCAGTTCCCCTGCATACTTGGGCTACTTTAGCTTTGGTTCCCAGGTGCTTCTAGGTCAGGAACCTGGAAGATTGCCTTTTAGGGCATGGGCTAGCTAACACAGCAACTTAACATCACCACACTAATGTAATGTTGGTATGCTGCTACTATTGTCTGTAAGCCCTATATATACCCCGCACCTGCACTGGTAATGCATGAGCAGCAGAATGAAGCAAGAATAAAGACTTTAAGCGTGCATCACATGCCCTTGGCTCCTCAGGCTTTCTTCAGCTTAGGAATCTCACAATCAAAGTCATCCCTTGTGGAACAGGTGTGCTCCAACAATCTGTTAATGAAATGAGATTTTTATGTCTTTCATCTTTGAAAATGTCTTTTTATACACACAAGTCCTACCAAGTACATATATTAATTTGTAAGCATAGGAATTTAATTGAGCATATTTATCAGTTCAAAGGCATTTATAGAATTCTATTGGTTCCTCTCTTTATATTTGCCTTTTAGCCTGTCATTACATTCCTGATTAGTCACTTTCAATGGAAAATTAAATGGATGCATCTCAACTGCTAATTCAGTTAAGTGAATCTTTGTTGTCATTAAATGAATGTTGAAATATAAAAATTTTCTTTATACTTGCATCACAGTCTGAAAAACACTGCTTGCATTATAGTTTGAATTTGGAAAATATATCTCCTGCAAATTTGTGTGGCAATGGAGATCTCCTCTTGTTTTAACTTTGACAACATGGGACATGTATAAAGGCATATCAGGTGTAACCAAAAATTATTGGTTACATTTTCACTTATGTAGGTGAACAATATTTACTGTGAGTGCCTGTTAATTGGAACCTTGTATAACAAGGGTCCCCAAACTTTTTATACAGGGGGCCAGTTTACTGTCCCTCAGACCACTGGAGGGCTGGACTGTAAAAAAAAAACTATGAACAAATCCCTATGCACACTGCACATATCTTATTTTAAAGTAACAAAACCAAATGGGAACAAATACAATATTTAAAATAAAGAACAAATAAATTTAAATCAACAAACTGACCAGTATTTCAATTGGAACTATGGGCCTGCTTTTGGCTAATGAGATGGTCAATGTGCTTCTCTCACTGACCACCAATGAAAGAGGTGCCCCTTCCGGAAGTGGGGCGGGGGCCGATAAATGGCCTCAGGGGGCCGTATGCGGCCCGTGGGCCCTAGTTTGGGGTCCCCTGTTGTATAATGTAGTAAAATACAGTACTATTTTCTATTTAAATTGACATTTGTATTAAATTATTTTTGTTCACCACACCATTTACTGAATGACCCCATAAAACACTTTTTTCTCATACATCATTTGGAGTACATTACCATTTCCTTTGTTGCCCTGATTCCAGGACCTTTCATTTTAGCCTCCGTATACTGCTGGTTAGGAATTTCTATTAAGCATTTTGAAAACCAAAATTGATTTCAGAGATTTAGTCTTGTCATTCAAAATATTGTCACTAATTTTTACTACAGTGTCACCTTTAAATAATGTTGTAAAAGCAAATAGTGAATTTATAAATTGTTAACATAACTATTCATATATCTTTTATTATAACTAAAATTCATTTTAGCTTCTCTGAGCCTCAATTTCCAATTTTTTAAAATCTAGATCATGATACCTATTTTAAAGTCCTACGTCTTCCGGGATGGGGACTTTGAGAGCCCAATCCTGAATAGCGGGACAGTTAAGGTTGGAGCCATTTAACGCTGGCTAAAGGAGCATGGGGTCTACCTAGGTAAGCCCGGCTGCCTGCCTACATATGACACTTGCTGGGCAGTTCATCAGGGCCTCTGGCGTGGAGGTCCACCAGGCCCTCCTGAAGCGGGGGCAGGACAACCTGGCAGATGTGAAAGAGTCTGAGAAGAATTGGACTGAGCAGTACCTGAAGATCATAGGGAAGGTCTTGGACCAAGGTAAGGACTTCCAGCATCAGAGATGACTGGATCACCAAGCTGATTGAGAAAAGTAAGACGAGTGAAGGGAAGAAAGAAGAGCTCCAAAAGAGCTTAAATGTCTTGACTGCCTTTCAGAAGAAGGGGGATGAGAAGGAAAAACTGTAAAAGGCACTCCAGGGTTTTCCAGAGTTTGATGGGGGTGGGGAGGAAGAGTTCCTTGCTGGCTATGAGACTGTCTAGGATATAAGAAAGTGCTGTGAAAAGTGACACTAAACCAGAAATCTGAACATGCCTAAACATTGATGCAGATATGACCATGCTTGGGACATCTTTATAGCCAGTCCAGGTACAGCTGAAACACTTATTCAGATGGCTATGAATTTCCCCCTCAGAATGAATTGGTGCTATAAAAAAATGTACTGCCCATATCCTTGATATGTTTAATTCTGATTAAATTAAAGTTTCCATGTTTTGGTTAAGAAAAAAAGGAAGGAAGGAAGGAAGGAAGGAAGGAAGGAAGGAAGGAAGGAAGGAAGGAAGGAAGGAAGGAGAGCAAGAGAGAGAGAGAGAGAAAGAGAAGAATAGAGTGTTTGCTATTGCCATTCTACAATATACTTTATTTCTTGCATTTTAAATTACATAAATTAGTGTTAAACACAATGTTATAATTTTTGTGTAACATACTCCTTTTATTTTGAACCATCTCAGATAATTTGTTGTTCATATATTGATTCACTTTCATCATACCATCAGGAAATATAACAGTATATGTTTTAAATCGCATGTATATGAATTTAAAGTATCTTTTAAATATATGTGTATCTAAATATAACATGTTGTGCATATATTTAAGACATTCTTTCCTCTACTGTTTGATTATGTCTATAAATATGTTGCCCTTTCACTAATTAAACATTTTAGTGAGAAAATTAGGGAGAAAAATTATAAAAATATCAGCCACCATTCCTTGAAGCGTATCATTCACAGACCATAGAAAAAGAACAAAGCGGCTTGTGGAATACTGCAGCCTGAAACCAACCATTAACAAACCAATGTCTTTCAAACCCAAAGGATCACTCTGTGGGGAAGGGGGAACACTACATTCTGACGTTTCCTAGGATCTCAAGAACAACACCCCGTGGGCCAATGTTTTCTTGGTGGCATGTTGTTAACTCACAAACCACAAAGTTTTGTGCTTAAACTGTGGTTGAAGAATTAAGCAGAAACCTGTAAATGAGTAGCTTAGTGTCTTAAAATCATATATTTAGCCAAATGAAGGTGTGGCCCCATGTTGCTTCTCTTTCGATGCCCAAACTTTGAAGAGCAGAGGGTTAGATCTCTTTTAGGTATTTCTTACAAGTGTGTAGAGGCTTCTTTCCTCTATTTTCTTCTCCCAGATATTATTTTCATAGCTTGATGAAATAGGAGTCACTTTTCATATTTTCCACATTTGAATGTGAAGACTGTGGTGGTGGTTTTAATAACTCAAGAATATTCACATGTTTCCACCCTGGAGCTATTCTAAAGAAAAACCACAGTTCCAGAAATAAGCAAAGCAAACAAAACAAAATATACTAATGTTATGTCTTTTAGATTGCAGGTAGTAAGGTTACTGGTAAAACAATGTTTGACTTTGCAAAGATATTTTCCCCTGCCTTTAAAATGTAAATATAATTAGATATTTCTGCTCGATTTTATTTTGGTACCCTCTGAATGTCAATGGCAGGTCAGAAAGAGAGACTGAATGAGGAGACCTGGGGTCTCTTGCTGGAAGACCACTCCTGTTTGCCTCCTATTCTAACCTTAGGAGTATCTCATTCTCCTGATCCTTCTTTAAATCTTAGTAGAAATAACACCAACATGTGGGCTTCCTACTCCTTCATTTCTTATGCTTTCTGAGTGCCCAAGAGCTAAAGCATCTTGCTATTATCATGTTTCTGAAAACTAATAATGAATGAGTCATTTATTTGCTTATTTATTCAACAAGTATCCAGAGGTCATGTACTATAAATGTGGTCACAGAGTTCTAGGCTGACATTTAGGGGCATAAAAAGAATAAAGGATGGGCCCTGGCCAGTTGGTTCAGTGGTAGAGCTTAAGCCCAGCGTGTGGATGTCCCAGGTCAATTCCCAGTCAGGGCACACAGGAGAGGCAATCATCTGATCCACCCCTTCCTTCTCTCCCTGCCTTTTTTCTTTCCTTACCTCAGCCATTGGTTTGAGCTCATTTGCTCAGGCATTGAGGATGACTCATGGAGCCTCCACATCAGGAACTAGAAATAGCTTCATTGTGAACATGGCCCCAGATGGGCAGAGCATCAGCCCCAAACAGGGGTTGCCAGGTGGATCCCGGTTTGGGCTCATGTGGGAGTCTGTCCCTCTACCTCCCCTCCTCTCACTTGGAAAAGAAAAAGGAAAAGGAAAAAAAAATGCCATCTGGAACTTATGATTTAAAGAGAAAATATTAAATAGACACATTACAAAGGTTATATCACAGGGGTTGGGAACCTATGACTCATGAGCCAGATGTGGCTCTTTTGATGGCTGCATCTGGCTCTCAGACAAATCTTTAATAAAAAAATAAATAACGTTAAAAATATAAAACATTCTCATGTATTACAATTCATTCATTTCCTACCACTCATGTTCATGGTTGCAGGTGGCTGGAGCCAATCACAGCTGTCCTCTGGGACAACACCAAATTTTTATTGGATAATGTGTAATGTACATAGGTTGTTGTATGGCTCTCATGGAATTACATTTTAAAATATGTGGTGTTCATGGCTCTCTCAGCCAAAAAGTTTCCCGACCCCTGTTATATTACAACGAAAATACATGAGTAAGTTGAGAAAATGCTGGCCAGTGGAAACCATATCATCCAGCACTTGAACTTGGGCACAGCCTGTTAGACAGGTGTAGAAAACAAAGTATCTGAAAGGGTAGGTCCATATTTTGAGAGACATCATTTGTTTTCAAGGAACAAAAATCATTTCAAGTTACTTCACAAAGAGGGAGCTGTAGAACAACATAGCAAAACTGGAATGAGATAGGAGGCAGCCTTCCTGTCTCTCTGACTCAATTTACATCTTTTTCCATAAAAATTGATCTCTCTGCTTCTATTTTGATTTCTTTGCTGCAAACCATGTTGCTCCACAAGATTCTTGGTTGCTGTTTTTCCTTATGTCAGGTTGCATGTACCTCTTTTGCACAAAATTCAACTCTAGTTCCAACACCGGACATGCACCTAACATAGATTCATGAGTTGTAGCCACAGCGATCTATGCTTTTGTGTTACCTTTTCCAGAAGCACTTAAAACAAAGATAAAAGAATGGGAATCCACATAGTAAAATTGATTTAGGCTGGGTAAGATATAGGATACTGTGGTGAAAGCAAATAAAAGCAAGGGTGTTAGAAATATGGAAAGAAAGGGTCTTATCTAATGGAATCAAACTGTATTTGGAAGCTCAAAGGGAAAAAAAAACATCAGGAAAAAGAAGAAAGCCTGGGAACCTGGATTAGAGGTGTTGAATCAATGGCATTTATTTTTTATTTGCACTAGATTTTCCTTTATAATTAGCCCCTACACAAGCTACAGTTTCTTGCTGAGTTACTATAGATAGTTGATGTGTAAAAAAGAATTCCTCAGGGAAATTATCTATGTTTGAGACAATGGGGTAGAGTGGGAGCCAGGAAGTATCAAGATGGCAATTGTAGACTTGTGTAGGAGTAGATGGATTTATTTTAAGTTAACGCATGGTGAGAGAGAACAATATCCAGTTGTCTTGAAGGTGAGCAGCACTGAAGATTCTATTCTGAGAGGCAATTGTCCTTTTTGTCTGGCTATTGGTTTAAGAATGGTGAGCTAGGGACACTGAATTTTAATCTAGTGGGTCAAAAAGAGATTGTAAATAAAAGTATGGACTTTGGACTAACACAGGATAGCTGAGGAATCCATATAGATAGAAGATATCAATTCTAAGCATAAATTTCTATAGCTGCTATGCTGAGTTTATTCCCTAGTAAAGTAGAAACATGGTTATTTTGTGAGGCGAACGTGACAACCACTACACTACGGAAACAGGATAAACATGGTTATTTTGAAAATGAACATAGATCAGTGGTCATAGATATGAACACACAAACACACACACTTTCTCTCTTTCTCTCTCTCACACACACCCACACTTGTGAAGTCTGTACTTATTCCCATAGGTCTTTCTGGATATCTGATCACCAGGATTGCCAGAATATGTCTTCTTCTTCTTTTTTTAAAATTTTTACATTTGTTGTGTTGACATGGTTTCAAGTATCCCACTCAGTATAACACCATCTACACACCTCATCAAGTCCCTCTGTCCTGTGCAAAGTCTCTTTCCACCCCCATTTCTCCCTTTTGCCTCCCTACCCCTACCTCCACCCCTTTTCCTCTCACTATTGCTATCCTGTTTGTATATATGTGTTATATATGTATGTCTTTTGGCTAATTTCTTCACCTTCTTTGATCCTTTTCCCTATTTTCCCTTCTCTCTGACAGCTGTCCATATGTCCCCTGAGACCCTGCCTCTATTTCTATTTTGTTCTTCAGTTTATTGTATTCTCTTTTCCCCAACTTAATTATTTAATTCACCTCAATTTTTGGTGGGAGCCTGTTTTGTTCTTTACTTCTACTTTTATTGGTTTGTGCTAATCAAATGTAAACTATAAATCCTTGTGGCTTTAGGTTTAAATATTTTTTATAACTAAAAGCACATACTTGATTTTTGTAAATGTTCCATAGGTGTATAGAAAATATATAAATCTCCACTAAAGTGTATTATTTTTTCTATGTCTTTGTCTAATGTTTTCGGCTATAAGTAACCATCTTGTCCTAGAGCATTTATTAATCATATTCTTACATTTTCCTTGTTTTGTTAGTAGTTTAATTTAATATATTTAGTTTACATAGTGCATGGTATAGTCATGCAATTCCATAAATTGAGACTTATTAAAAAATCTCCCTCTTTATAAGATTTAACATATTGGAGCTCCTCTGTAAATAATATCTCTTTCTTACCTCAGTAAAACAAATTAAGAAGCAAAAGCTAATGGGTGCTATATGCAGGACAGTCTTCATAATTTCCATTGCCCAGTAAAAAATGAAAATGTAAATCCCTTGTTTAATAATTATTAAGAATTTTAACATAGGGACAGCCAGGCATTAAACTAAGTCCAGACACTTTTAAGCACAGTGATCTTCTAAGCATGCAGCCCTTAGTGACTGCTTAGATTACAATTCCATGAAGCCATTTCTATGTAGGTGGAAGTCTAAAGATCAATTTCATTCCTAGTGAAGCTGGTATAAGAGACTGTGTGAGAGTTAAATGGGCCTGCTAACTCAGACTTACTCTACTGGTCACTGACCAATGCCATATTTTTCTTTTTTCTTTTTTTTTTTTTAATTTTTTTTTATATTTTATTTATTAATTTTTAGAGAGAGAGGAGAGAGAGAGAGAGAAGGGGAGGGAGGAGCAGGAAGCATCAACTCCCATATGTGCCTTGACCGGGCAAGCCCAAGGTTTCAAACCGGCAACCTCAGTGTTCCAGGTCGACGCTTTATCCCACTGCGCCACCACAGGTCAGGCCCAATGCCATATTTTTCAAATCAGTAGTCCAGCTTTGACAAAGTATTTAAAAAGTTAATAATTTATGGCCCTGGTCAGTTGACTCAGTGGATAGAGCATCAGCCCTATCCACTGTTTGCATGCACTGTTGCATGCAAACATCCTGAGCTTGATCCCCAGTCAGGGCACACATTAGAAGTGACCATCTGCTTCTCTCTGCTCCCCCTCCCCATCTCTGTCTTTCTCTCTTGCAACCAGTGACTCAATTGGTTTGAGCATTGGCCTCAGGCACTAAAAATAGCTCAGCTGATTTGAACATTGGCCTTAGACAGGAGTTGCTGGGTGGATCTCACTTAGGGTGTATGTAGGAGTCTCTCTCACTATCTTCTTCTCACTTAAAAAAACCCCAAAAGTTAATAATTTATAAATCTGGTAATATATAAAACTATGTTAGGTGATGACCTATGGTAGATAATTGTGTAATCAAAGAAAATTCTGAGTAATGTCATTGAGTCTCCTCTTGCCCAGTTTTTGAATATCCTAGTTTTGCAAACTGATTTGCTGCTGAGTCACAGATGCTAGATGTTTTAGTAGATTGCATCCCCTTCTTTCCACACACCAGGAATAGCACAGACCTTGGCCATGTGCACTTATCCCACACCAGGCTACAACTGGCCTTCAACCCTGTGCTAAGGAAGCCTCCCCAAGTGATGAGAAGGAGCTTGTCTTTTATGGCAATGTCATTCTTGGCTTTTCTTCTGAGAATACACAAGTGAAGGACACAATTAGTGTCAACAATGATGGGTTATGTTTATTTTTTTTATGGTGTGGGCAGTCAACTTCTGGGTCTAGTTCTGAGGTCAGTGCTCAAACGACCACCCAATGGTTTCATTCTTTTTGTCTTTGCTGTCCTGGTGGAATGAAAACTAAAAAAGTAAGGGTTGTGACATGCTGGAAATATGGCATATTCCAAAGAGAATAAAATACAGTTACATGAGCCATCATGTGCATAATACATTCCAATTCCTCACAATGAATAAATTGCTAGTTGCTATATGCTATGCATAGATGCAGACATAGCCTTGAGGTGTGCAAAATCCAGTCAGACATTCTCAAATTAAAAGTTGTGTGTTTCAAGAAGTCAGGAAGAAATGAAAAAATTTAAAATTCTGTTAACCATTTTTAACCACTGGATAGGAAAACATTTACACATTTTAAGAGTCAATGAAATACAAACTTGTTACCTGTAGCCACTGAATGAGGGTTTCAAACTAAATTTGTTAAAAATTGGGAAATAAATGATTCAAATATGAGGGAATAGAAAATGTACCCAGCTTTTCCTTTATGTCTGGACTAACTAAATAACAACTATAAAAGGATTTACCCATCAACATCTCAAATAAGGACCTAATGGCAGCCTGACTGATATACTGATACTTAAAAAACCAACAAGCAAACAAACAAAAAACATGCAGACATCAAACCAGAAGGCAGCCACCCAATGTGGAAATCACACATTTACATTCCTTACTCTTTTATAACATTCATCTGTACAACAGCGTATTCAAAGTGCCTGTAGCAATGTTCATTCCGATCATTGGTGAAAAAAATTGCAAGTGAGGACACCAATTAGGAAGCAATACGAAAATATCTTAAATAACTATTTTAATGTTTTTTGTCAGGTATTATTTAATATTTTTCATTGATAGTTTAAAACTATTTTTATGTCATAATCTTTATTTTTTATTTTTGTGTTTTTCTGAGGTGAGAAGCGAGAAAGCAGAGAGATAGACTCCCACATGCACCCAACCTGGATCCACCCAGCATGCCCACTAAGGGACAATGCTCTGCCCATCTGGAGCATTGCTCCATTGCAACTGGAGCCATTCTAGCACCTGAGGTTGAGGCCATGGAGCCATCCTCAGTGCCTGGGCCAACTTTGCTCCAATGGAGCTTTGGCTGCAGGAGGGGAAAAGAGAGATAGAGAGAAAGAAGAAGGAGAAGAGTAGAGAAGCAGATAGGTGCTTCTTCTGTGAGCTCTGGCTGGGAAACAAACCTGGGACTTCCACAAGCTGGGCCGATGCTCTATCACTGAGCCAACCAGCCAAGGCCTATCTCATAATCCTTTATTGTGCTTATTTAAGTATTAAATGCATGAAATAATAAACTACTTTTTGGTTTATCATTATTTTTTTACACTTAAAAAGGTCACTAGGGAAGAGAACCAGTTGTTAAATTATTTGAATCTCACCACTGATACTGATGCCCTGTGTCTGGTCACCTGTTTTATTGAGAAATAGGGAGGAGTGCCTGAAAGCCTAAGATCACCATTGCTAGAGCCATAAAGCCATAAAGCCAAAGCCATAAAGTCTTTACAACACACCCCATCCAACAATGCAACTATGGCCCCAGCTGCATAATTGTGACAACATCTCTGTGGAGAACAGCCCAGGAATTTCAGAGCTAAAATTTGTAATACAGTGATGCCTACTAGAAGAAACCTCTCAAAACTGAAACTTAGGATATCAGAGAAATGGCAAAGTGCAAGATACTTCTGACCTCTCCCCTTAAAAATTTCAACAAATTGAAGAACTATAACACAGTGCAGGGACTGCAGCTGGGCTTGCAGGTGGGCCTGATAAATCCATGCAAGGAATGGACTAAATGTGAGATGGGGTGTGAAGGGAGGATGAAAGATAAAACACATCCACAGTCAGCTTTAGAAAGGAAAGCAAAGGACTGAATTTTTCTTTTTCCTTGCTGGACTCAGAAAGAGAGTTTTATTCAGAGCCAAAATAGGCAGAGAGGCTCAGGAGCAAGGGAGAAGGAGCTGAACTAAGGTGGGAAAATCAGACACAAGGTTACTGAGGACTGCTCACATCACTTGGCTTGCAATCAATCTGTGCAGGTCACACTCAGTTTGCAGCACTGGCTCCATCAGTGCACGCTGAGCCTAAAGTGCCCAGCTCCCAGTGAGGTGCAAGCTCCATTGGTGGTTGCTGAGCAGTGCCCAGCTTAGGAAGAGAGGTGTGAGCTCCATTGGGGAGCACTGAGCCAAAAGTGCCAGCTCTTGCAGCAAGGCACAAACTCCATCAGTGGGTGTTTAACCCACGAAACAGCACTGAACACTCACCACAGCCAGCACCACTGCTTTAACTTCTCACACTCTGCGCAGTGTCAGGGAAAACACAAGTGTGCATCCCCAATCTCCAAGATCCCATTTCCCTCCCCTAGTGGTACTAAGAGAGGTGGTGGCAGGCCTCCCACAGCTGACTCTCTGGGACTACTATCTCTTCTGAGAGGCAGAATTATTCTGTGTCTGATCCCACTGATCTGCTGAGATGTGGGGTTGAACAATGGAAAACCAGAAACCACCACTACTTAAGCCATAAAGCCAGCCACAAAGCAGCCCCCACAACATGCCTCATCCATCAATGTGACTGTGTCCCTGCCTACATCATGATGACAGTGGAGGTCTGTCCAAGAAGTCACAGAGCCAAAACTTGTAGTATAGCAACAGCTACTGGAAAAAGAAATTGCTTCTTGTTATGGTTCTTAATAATACCACTCTCAAATGCCATCAAAGAAGAAGAAATCATACATCATGGATACACAAGACAGAGTCATAGTTCAGATAGATAATAAAAAATCTCTGAAAAAAATCTCAATTACATGGAAACATTAAAGTTAAATGACAGAGAATTCAAAATTGAAGTTCTAAAAAAAGTCAATGAGTAGCGAGAAAACACTGATAGGCAATTTAATGAGCTAAAAACAAACAAACAAATTAATGAACAAAATAATACTTCAAGGAGACTGAAACTTTAAAAAATAACCAAACAGAGATAAATAACTAAATACATGAACTCAAAAATGAGGTAACAAGTTTAGCTAATAGAAGAGGCCAGAGAGAGGAAAGAATCAGTGACATCAAAGACAGGCAACTAGAGATACTACAGAGAGAAAAAGAGAGAAACTTGCTATTTAAAAAACTGAGAGAGCTCTACAACAATTGTCTGACTCCATCAGAAAAAGCAATATATAAGATAATAAGTACATCAGAAGAGGAAGAGAGGGAATAGGCAATGAAAAAACCTATTTTAAACAAATAATTGATAAAAACTTCCCAACTCTTTGAAGAGTTACCTCAAATCCAAGAAGCAAATGAAACACTGAGGTACCTCAACCCAAACAGACCTATTCCAAGGCACATCATGATGAAATTGTCACAAATCAATGACAAAGAAAGAATCCTCAAGGCAGGTAGAAGAAAGAATATAACATATAAGGGAAAGCCCATTAAGTTATCATCAAATTTCTCAGAAGAAACCCCACAAGCCATAAGAGAGTGGAATCAAACATCAAAGTAATGAAAGAGAGGAATTACCAGCCAAGAATACTATATCCATCAAAGCTATTCTTCAAATATGAATGAGAAATAAAAACTTTTACAAACATAGAGAAGCTGAGAGAATCTATCACCAGAAAACACCCATTACAAGAAATACTAAAGGGGATTATTCAACCAGATACAAAAAAACAAAACAAAACAAAGCAAAAATACAAGTAAAAGCTTCAACAGGGTCACAATAAAAACAAGGATAATCTGCAACAACAATAACAAAAGGGGAGAGGATAAAAACAAGCAGTAGCAAAAGAAGATGCATTGCAGAAGCACTCTTATAATAATGAACTCTCAAAAATATGACAATTTTTCTTTCAATAACATAATGGTAACCACTCACAAAAATGCCACTACTGAAACATGTAGCTTAAAAAAAGAAGAAACAGAAGATAGGAGTATGGAATACCACCAAACAAAAACAAATGACAGAAAAACAAGAGAAGAACAAAACAAGACATAGACCTATCAGAAAACAATACATAAAATGGCTATAGGAAACCTTCAAGTGTCAATAACTACCCTAAATGTAAATGAATTGAACTCACCAATAAAGAGACACAGAGTAAGAGATTGGATCAAAAAACAAAACCCAACCATATGCTGCCTTCAAGAGATAATATCTAAGCTGCAAAGACAAAAGTAGGCTCAAAGTGAAAGGTTGGAAAACAATTCTCCAAGCAAATAATACCCAAAGAAAAGCAAGTATAGCCATATTTATATCTGACAATACTGACTTCAAGACAAAAAAGGTAAACAGAGACAAAGATGGTCATTTCATAATGATAAAGGGGACATTGTATCAAGAGGATGTAACACTTCTTAATATATATACAACAAATCAGAGAGCACCAAAATATATAATACATCTACTAACTGATCTAAAAATAGACAGAGACAAAACATATTTATACTTAGAGATCTCAGTACACCATTGACAGCTCTAGATTGATTATCCAAACAGAAAATAAATAAATATCGGCCTTAAACAACACACTAAACCATATGAAAATAATAGATATCTACAGGGCATTTCATCCCAGGACTTCAAAGAATACATTTTTCTTTAGTGCACATGGAACATTATCAAGAATAGATCATATGTTGGGTCACAAAACTAACATCAACAAACTCAGAAAGATTGAAATTATACCAAGCATATTCACTGACCATAAGGCTTTAAAATTAGAATTCAACTGTAAAAGAGAAGTAAAGAAACACATAAAAATGTGGAAATTAAACAACATACTTCTAAAAAATGACTGGGTCAAAGAAGAAATAAAAGCAGAGATCAAAAGACATATACAGACAAATGAAAATGACGACATGACATATCAAAATGTCTGGATGCAGCAAAAGCAGTAATAAGGGGGAAGTTTATATCATTATAGGTTTATATCAAGAAACAAGAAAGATCCCAAATAAACAGCTTAACATCATATCTTAAGGAACTAGAAAAAGAATAACAAAAACAACCCAAAGTCAAAAGAAGAAAGGAAATAGTAAAAATTAGAGCAGAAATAAATGAATTAGAGAACAGAAAACTATAGAGACAATTAATACAACAAAGAGCTGTTTTTTTGAAAAGATCAATAAAATTGATAAACCCCTGGCTATACTCATTAAAGAAAAAAGAGAAAGGACTCATATAAACAAATCTGAAATGAAAGAGGAGAAATTACCACTGACATCATAGATATACAAAGGATCATTGTAGAATACTATGAAAAATTATATGGCACTAAACTCAACAATCTAGAAGAAGTGGATAAATTCCTAAAATTATACAATCTTTCTAGACTGAGACACCAAGAAGTGGAAAGCCTAAATAGATCCATAAGCAGGGAGGAAATAGAAACAACTGTTAAAATCTCCCCAAAAATAAAAGTCCAGGGTCAGATGACTAGACTAGTGAATTCTACCAAACATTCATAGAAGAGTTGATTCCTATTCTTCTCAAAGTCTTTCAAAAAATAAAAGAAGAAACAATACTTCCTAACACATTTTAAGAGGTCAACATAACCCCCATACCAAAACATGGCAAGAACATTACAAAAAAAGAAAACTACATACCAATATCTCTAATGAATACAGGTGCAATAATCCTAAACAAAATACTAGCAAATCAAATATAGCAACAAACTAAAAAAAATAATACATCATGGTCAAGTGGGAGTCATTCCAGGAGCACAAGGATGGTTCAACATACGTAAATCAACTAACATTATACACTATATTAACAAAACAAAGAACAAAAATTATATGATTCTATCAATAGATGCAGAGAAGATATTCAATAAGATACAACATCCCTTTATGTTTAAAACACTGAATAAAATGGGTATAGAAGAAAAATACCTCAACACAATAAGGGCCATATATGACAAACCATCAGATAATATCATACTAAATGGTAAAAAACTGAAAGCTTTTCCGCTAAAATCAAGAACAAGACAAGGTTGCCCACTCTCTCCACTCTTATTTAACATAGTGCGGGAAGTTTTAGCCAGAGCAATCAGACAAGAGAAAGAAATGAAAGGCATTCATATTGAGAAAGAAGAAGTAAAGGTTTCACTTTTTGCAGATGACATGGTCCTGTATATAGAAACCCCCAAAGACTCCACAGAAAGACTAATAAAAGCAATAAATCAATACAGTAAAGTCACTGAATACAAAATCAATATACAGAAGTTTATTGCTTTCATATATGCAAGCAATGAAACTTTGGAACAGTTGCAACAACAACAAAAATTACCTAAGGGTAAACTTAACAAAGAATCTAAAAGATCGGTATAGTGAAAACTACAAAGCATTATTAAAGAAAATTTTAAAAGTCACAATGAAATGGAAAAATATTTCATGTTCATAAATTGAAAGAATCAACATAGTTAAAATGGCCATATTACAAAAGGCGATACACAAATTTAATGCAATTCCCATCAAAATTCCAATACAATTTTTTTAAAGAAATGGAACAAAAAATCACCAGGTTTGTATGGAACCATAAAAAATCTCAAATTGTCAAAGCAATTCTGAGAAAAAAAAGAAAGCTGGAGGTACTACAATACCTAACTCCAAATTACACTCCAGAGCCACCATACTTAAAACAGCAGAGTATTGGCTGAATAATAGACATAAAGACCAACAGAACAGAACTGAGAGCCCAGAAATAAAACCACATATAATATGGTCAAATCATCTTTGACAAAGGAGCCAAAAATCACACAATGAAGAAAAGAAAACCTCTTCAATAAATGTTCCTGAGGAAACTGAAAAGCCTCATGCAAAAGAATAAAACTTGACTACAATTTGTCCCTCAGCACAAAAATTAATTAAAAGTGGATCAGAGACCTAAATATAAGACCTGAAACAATAAATTACATAGAAGAAAACATAGCCACTAAACTCACGAGACTTGGTGTAGAGAACAATTTATGAACTTGACCCCAAAGACAAGGAAAGTAAAGACAAAAATAAATGAATGGAATTACATCGAAGTAAAAAGCTTCTGCACAGCAAAAGAAATCAACAACAAAACAAATAGACAGCCAACTAAATGGAGATGATACTTGCAAACAACAGCTCTAATAAGGAGTTAATATCCAAAATATACAAAGAACTCGCAAAGCTCAGCAACCAAACAGGCCAACAGATATATGAAAAAATGCTCATCTTCACTAGCTATTTAAGAAATGCAAATCAAAACTATAGTGAGATACCACCTCACACCTGTTAGATTGGCTATTATCAACAGGTAATAACAAGTGTTGGAGAGACTGTGGAGAAAAAAAAGCACCCACATTAACTGCTGGTGGAAAACAATTTAGTAAAACCATTATGGAAGAAAGTATGGTGGTTCCCAAAACTTAAAAGTAGAACTGCCACATGACCCAGCAATCCCTCTACTGGGTATATACCCACAAAACTAAAAAAAAAAAAAAAAAAAAAAAAAAAAGGTGCCTAAAGATACATTAACCCCCATGTTTTGTTGTCAGTTTCTTTTTTTTTTTTTTAACAGGGACAGAGAGAGAGTCAGAGAGAGGGATAGATAGGGACAGACAGACAGGAATGGAGAGAGATGAGAAGCATCAATCATCAGTTTTTCGTTGCAACACCTTAGTTGTTGATTGATTGCTTTCTCATATGTGCCTTGACCGCGGGCCTTGACTGAGTAACCCCTTGCTTGAGCCAGTGATCTTGGGTCCAAGCTGGTGAGCTTTTTGCTCAAACCAGATGAGCCCGCGCTCAAGCTGGCGACCTCGGGATTTCGAACCTGGGTCCTTCCACATCCCAGTCCAGCGCTCTATCAGCTGCGCCATCGCCTGGTCAGGCTCAGTTTCTTTTGCTGTGCAGAAGCTTTTTAGTTTGATATAATCCCATTAATTTATTTTTGCCTTTATTTCCCTTGCCTTTGGGGTCAATTTCATAAATGGTTCTCTATAGGAAGGTCCATTAGTTTAGTACCTATATTTTTTTCTATGTAATTTATTGTTTCAGATCTTATATTTTGGTCTTAGATTCATTTTGAATTCATTTTTGTGCTAGGGGACAAACTATAGTCAAGTATTTTTCTTTTGCAAGTGGCTTTCCAATTTTTTCAGCACCATTTACTGAAGAGGTTTTTTTCTCCATTGATTATTTTTGGCTTCTTTGCCAAAGGAGCTTTGTCCATAATTATGTGGTTTTATTTCTAAGCTTTCAATTCTGTTCCATTGGTCTGTATGTCTGTCTTTCTGCCAATACCATGTTGTTTTGATTATTATGAAGTCAGGTAGTATGATACCTCCAGTTTCATTCTTTTTCCTCAGGATTGCTTTGGCTTTTCAAAGTGTTTTATGCTTCCATAAAACCTGGTGATTTTTTGTTATATTTCTTTAAAAAATGACATTAGGCCTGACCCGGCGGTGGTGCAGTGGATAGAGCATCAACCTGGACGATGAAGATCCAGATTCAAAACACTGAGGTTGCCAGCTTCAGCGCTGTCTCATCCGGCTTGAGCACAGGCTCACCATCTTGAGCGTGGGGTCGCCGGCCTGAGTGTGAGATCATAGACATGAATTCGTATTTACTGACTTGAGCCCAAAGGTCACACTGGCTTGAGCCCAAAGATTGCGGGTTAGAAGCCCAAGGTTGTAGCTTGAACAAGTGGTCACTGGCTCGGTTGGAGCCACCTGGTCAAGGAACATATGAGAAAGTAATCAATGAACAACTAAGGTGTTGAAACTATGAGTTGTTGCTTCTCATCTCTTTCCTTTCCTGTCTGTCTTTCCCTGTCTCACTCTCTCTCACTTAAAAAATAAAAATAAAAAATAAAGAAAAGAAAAAATGGCAATCACACTTTATGGGGTGGTAAAAACACTATATAGTATACTGATGATGTGATGTAGAATTGTGCACCTGAAATCTGAATAATTTTTTCAAATAGTATCAACCCAATGAATTCAATAAGAAAGAAAAAAAAGATGACAAAATATTTGTTCTGATAAGTGTTCTTCATCTATTATCTTCTTTGCATTTTCATTGTTTCCTTGTAGGATCTTTGTATAAATTCTTTTCTGATCCTTTAAAATTTTTAATATTGAAGGGTTTATTTACTTGTCTATTTGTTAGTTTTCTGAACCAGCTCTCTGAAAGAAGTTTATGGGAGAAGGAGAAGCCAGGGTCTTGATGCATGATATTTGGGATTTTTCTTATACTCCAGGGATTTATGCAAGAGTTTATGTAACCTTTACTATTTCCCAAATCATTGAAATAGGCAGTACTCTTTTTTCATAATAAATACACAGGTTGGGTTTTTCCCTGTTGCCAGAGAGAACTGCTTCCTGGAAACATGGCTTGTGTAAATGACATTGTATTCTACCATGCTTACTCTGCTTCTGCAATCAAGTAAGGTAGGTGGGGTCTCCAGCTCCCAGCTGTTGCCTACTCTGCTTCTGCAATCAAGTAAGGTAGGTGGGGTCTCCAGCTCCCAGCTGTTGCCTACCCCTACATCCTTGCAAAAAGGGGATATTGCTTCTGCACATCTGTGTTCTTAACAATTTTGAGTGTAAACTAAGCAGATTTTTTTCTGATGTCTCTAGCAGCTGGATCCTGTCGTCAGTCTTCTCACTGTATTATCTCCTCCCAGTTTCCTCCCTTATGCCGTTGTTTTCTGTTCACTCTGTTTCTTTTGGGTGCTTTTGGCTGAGAAGAGGGAAATACTGGCTTCATGTGAATATGTTGAAATTTGAAATTCCTTCTACTTTAACTTTCCTGAAGCACTTTATAAAATGGCAGTCCAACCAGGCAAGGATAGAAGCTAAGCACAGAGTTAACAGGCCTGTTCGTCGTGCACTGGCTACTCTGCTAATACCGAAAGTAAAACAGTAAGCCAGACAGACCCTGTATTGTGGAGCTTATCAATCTAGTTATAAAAATAAAAAATTAATAAGAGAACCTGGATAGAATAGATGTAAGTTATAGTAGTAAGTGCACGGAAGAAAAGAAAACACCAATTTACATCTTTGCATCTGACAGTCGCTGTCATCAAGCTCAGGTTAGTTTAGTTTTTGTTTTTGTTTTATGGCTTTAAAAATATACCAACACTGGCCTTTAAAACTCCAGCAACCAGCTGTCTTTATTTGGCAAACTTGGAAATGTACGTTCTATCCATTTGCCAAGATTGACTTTGTGGCTGGCCAAAGATTCAACACAGAGTTTGAGTAGGCCAGTTTCTTTTCCATGGAATGCCACAAAGTTAATGAGTTATCTTTATCTTTCTGGGAACTTATTTCTGACTTACAAAAATTAAAACATGGTTTTTCTTATTGGCTAAAAAATTTATACATTTGACTTGATGAAAGGAAAAAGTAACAAGCCTGAAAAACCAAGAGCTAAACATGTCTATGATCTTAACCAATAATAAATATATTTTGTTTTCCGTTGTTAGGCATTAGATTTTTTTTTTTTCTTTTTAAAAAATTTTATTTAGACAATTAATTTTAATGGGATGACACTGATCAATTAGAGTACACAGATGCAGAGAAAACATCTCCAGATCATTTTGACATTTGATTATGTTGTATACCCATCACCCAAAGTCAAATTGTCCTTCGTCACCTTCTATTTGGTTTTCTTTATGCCCGTCCCCTCCCCCCATCCCCTCCCTCTTCTCCCTTCCCCTCTCCCCGGTAACCACCACACTCTTGTCCATGTCCATGAGTCTCAATTTTGTGTTCCACCTAAGTATGGAATCATACAGTTCTTAGTTTTTCCTGATTTACTTATTTCACTCAGTATACTGTTATCCAGGTCCATCTGTGTTGTTGTAAATGATCCGATGTTATCATTTCTTATGGCTGAGTAGTATTCCATAGTGTATATGTGCCACATCTTCTTTATCCAGTCATCTATTGACGGGCTTTTTGGTTGTTTCCTTGTCTTGGCCACTGTGAACGATGCTGCAATGAACATGGGGTTGCATGTGTCTTTATGTACCAATGATTTTGAGTTTTGGGGGTTTATACCCAGTAGAGGGATTGTTGGGTCATATGGTAGTTCTATTCTTAATTTTTTGAGAAACCATCATACTTTCTTCCATAATGGTTATACTACTTTACATTCCCACCAACAGTGAATGAGGTTCCTTTTTCTCCACAGCCTCTCCAACACTTGTTATTACCTGTCTTGTTGATAATAGCTAATCTAACAGATGTGAGATGGTATCTCCTTGTAGTTTTGATTTGCATTTTTTTTAAATAAATTTTTATTAATGGTAATGGGATGACATTAATAAATCAGGGTACATATATTCAAAGAAAACATGTCTAGGTTATTTTGTCATCAAATTATGTTGCAAACCCCTCGCCCAAAGTCAGATTGTCCTCCGTCACCCTCTATCTAGTTCTCTGTGCCCCTCCCCCTCCCCCTAACTCTCTCCCTCCCTCCCTCCCATGTCCTCCCTCCCCCCCCCACCCTTGGTAACCACCACACTCTTGTCCATGTCTCTTAGTCTCATTTTTATGTTCCACCAATGTATGGAATCATGTAGTTCTTGTTTTTTTCTGATTTACTTATTTCACTCCTTATAATGTTATCAAGATCCCACCATTTTGCTGTAAATGATCTGATGTCATCATTTCTTATGGCTGAGTAGTATTCCATAGTGTATATGTGCCACATCTTCTTTATCGAGTCTTCTATTGAAGGGCTTTTTGGTTGTTTCCATGTCTTGGCCACTGTGAACAGTGCTGCAATGAACATGGGGCTACATGTGTCTTCACGTATCAATGTTTCTGAGGTTTTGGGGTATATACCCAGTAGAGGGATTGCTGGGTCATAAGGTAGTTCTATTTGCAGTTTTTTGAGGAACCACCATACTTTCCTCCATAATGGTTGTACTACTTTACAGTCCCACCAACAGTGAATGAGGGTTCCTTTTTCTCCACAGCCTCTCCAACATTTGCTATTACCCGTCTTGTTGATAATAGCTAATCTAACAGGAGTGAGGTGGTATCTCATTGTAGTTTTGATTTGCATTTCTCTAATAACTAATGAAGCTGAGCATCTTTTCATATATCTGTTGGCCATTTGTATCTCTTCCTGGGAGAAGTGTCTGTTCATGTCCTCTTCCCAATTTTTATTGGATTGCTTGTTTGTTTGTTGTTGAGTTTTATGAGTTCTTTGTAAATTTTGGATATTAGGCCCTTATCTGAGCTGTCGTTTGAAAATATCAGTTCCCATATAGTTGGCTGTCTGTTTATTTTGATATCAGTTTCTCTTGCTGAGCAAAAACTTTTAATTCTGATGTAGTCCCATTCATTTATCTTTGCCTTCACTTCTCTTGCCATTGGAGTCAAGTTCATAAAATGTTCTTTAAAACCCAGGTCCATGATTTTAGTACCTATGTCTTCTTCTATGTACTTTATTGTTTCAGGTCTTATATTTAGGTCTTTGATCCATTTTGAATTAATTTTAGTACACGGGGACAGGCTGTAGTCGAGTTTCATTCTTTTGCATGTGGCTTTCCAGTTTTCCCAACACCATTTGTTGAAGAAGCTTTCTTTTCTCCATTGTGTGTTGTTGGCCCCTTTATCAAAGATTATTTGACCATATATATGTGGTTTTATTTCTGGGCTTTCTATTCTGTTCCATTGGTCTGAGTGTCTATTTTTCTGCCAATACCATGCTGTTTTGATTATCGTGGCCCTATAATATAGTTTAAAGTCAGGTATTGTAATGCCCCCAGCTTCATTCTTTTTCCTTAGGATTGTTTTGGCTATTCGGGGTTTTTTATAGTTCCATATAAATCTGATGATTTTTTGTTCCATTTCTTTAAAAAATCTCATAGGGATATTGATGGGAATTGCATTAAATTTGTATATTGCTTTGGGTAATATGGCCATTTTGATTATATTTATTCTTCCTATCCAAGAACAAGGAATATTTTTCCATCTCATTGTATCTTTTTCAATTTCCCTTAACAATGCTTTGTAATTTTCATTATATAGGTCCTTTACGTTCTTTGTTATGTTTATTCCTAGGTATTTTATTTTTTTTGTTGCAATCGTGAAGGGGATTATTTTTTTGAGTTCGTTTTCTAATATTTCATTGTTGACATATAGAAAGGCTATGGACTTTTGTATGTTAATTTTGTATCCTGCGACCTTACTGTATTGGTTTATTGTTTCTAATAATATTTTTGTGGAGTCCTTCGGGTTTTCGATGTATAGGATCATATCATCAGCAAAAAGTGATAGCTTTACTTCTTCTTTTCCGATATGGATGCCTTTTATTTCTTTGTCTTGTCTGATTGCTCTGGCCAGAACTTCTAGCACCACGTTGAATAAGAGTGGAGAGAGTGGACAACCCTGTCTTGTTCCTGATTTAAGGTAGAAAGTCCTCAGTTTTATGCCGTTTAATAGGATGTTGGCTGATGGTTTATCATATATGGCCTTTATCACGTTGAGATATTTTCCTTCTATACCCATTTTGTTGAGAGTCTTAAACATAAAATTGTGTTGTATTTTATCAAAAGCCTTTTCTGCATCTATTGATAAGATCATGTGGTTTTTGTTCTTTGTTTTGTTGATATGGTGTATTACGTTAACCGTTTTGCGTATGTTGAACCATCCTTGAGATTCTGGGATGAATCCCACTTGATCATGATGTATTATTTTTTTAATATGTTGTTGTATTCGGTTTGCCAGTATTTTGTTTAGTATTTTAGCATCTGTATTCATTAGAGATATTGGTCTGTAGTTTTCTTTCTTTGTGCCATCCTTGCCAGGTTTTGGTATGAGGGTTATGTTGGCCTCATAAAATGTGTTTGGAAGTATTGTTTCTTCTTCAATTTTTTGGAAGACTTTGAGTAGAATAGGAACCAAGTCTTCTTTGAATGTTTGATAGAATTCACTAGTATAACCGTCTGGGCCTAGACTTTTATTTTTGGGGAGATTTTTAATAGTTTTTTCTATTTCCTCCCTGCTGATTGGTCTGTTTAGGCTTTCTGCTTCTTCATGACTCAGTCTAGGAAGGTTGTATTGTTCTAGGAATTTATCCATTTCTTCTAGATTGTTGTATTTGGTGGCATATAATTTTTCATAGTATTCTACAATAATTCTTTGTATATCTATGATGTCTGTGGTGATCTCTCCTCTTTCATTTTGGATTTTATTTATTTGAGTCCTGTGTCTTTTTTCCTTGGTGAGTCTTGCCAAGGGTTTGTCAATTTTGTTGATCTTTTCAAAGAACCAGCTCCTTGTTTTATTGATTTTTTCTATAGTTTTTCTGTTCTCTATTTCATTTATTTCTGCTCTGATTTTTATTATCTCCTTTCTTCGGCTGGTTTTGGGTTGTCTTTGTTCTTCTTTTTCTAGTTCCTTAAGGTGTGAAGTTAAGTGGTTTACTTCGGCTCTCTCTTGTTTGTTCATATAGGCCTGAAGTGATATGAACTTTCCTCTTATTACTGCTTTTGCTGCATCCCAGAGATTCTGCTATGTCGTATTTTCATTTTCATTTGTCTGTATATATCTTTTGATTTCTGCGCTTATTTCTTCTTTGACCCATTCATTTTTTAGAAGTATGTTGTTTAGTTTCCACATTTTTGTGGGTTTTTCCCCCTCTTTTTTGCAGTTGAATTCTAGTTTCAAGGCTTTATGATCAGAAAATATGCTTGGTACAATTTCAATTTTTCTAAATTTTCTGATATTGTCTTTTCGGCCCAACATATGGTCAATTCTTGAGAATGTTCCATGTACACTAGAGAAAAATGTATACTCTGTCGCTTTGGGATGAAGTGTCCTGTAGATGTCTATCATATCCAGGTGTTGTAGTATTTCGTTTAAGGCCACTATATCTTTATTGATTCTCTGTTTGGATGACCGATCTAGAGCAGTCAGCGGTGTATTGAGGTCTCCAAGTATGATTGTATTTTTGTTAGTTTTTGTTTTAAGGTCAATAAGTAGCTGTCTTATATATTTTGGTGCTCCTTGGTTTGGTGCATATATATTAAGGATTGTTATGTCTTCTTGATTCAACTTCCCCTTAATCATTATGAAATGACCATTTTTGTCTCTGAGTACTTTTTCTGTCTTGTAGTCAGCATTATTAGATATGAGTATTGCTACGCCTGCTTTTTTTTTGGGTGTTGTTTGCTTGGAGTATTGTTTTCCAGCCTTTCACTTTGAATTTGTTTTTATCCTTGTTGCTTAGATGTGTTTCTTGTAGGCAGCATATAGTTGGATTTTCTTTTTTAATCCATTCTGCTACTCTGTGTCTTTTTATTGGTAAGTTTAATCCATTTACATTTAGTGTAATTATTGACACTTGTGGGTTCCCTACTGCCATTTTATAAATTGCTTTCTGTTAGTTTTGTATCTAGTTTGATTCTTCTCTTTTGTTTTTCTATCATTTGTTTTTGTTTGTTTGTGTTCCATACTTCTTTCCTCTGTTGCTACCTTTTTTAAGTCAAGTGTTTTTGTGGTGGTTTTTTTAAGGGTGGTTACCATTAAGTAATGAAAAGGGTACCTACCATATTCATTGTAGTACCCTATCTTATAAGTATTTCTGCACTTCATCATCCTTTGCTACTGTTAATCTCCATCCTCTCCCCCCTTTTTTTCCTTTGTTGTCACAGTTTAAGTTTGGTTTTATTGTGTTCTTGGTGGAGCTGTTACTTGTGGTGTTGTTTTCTTTTGTTCTTTGAATCTGGTTGGAAAACCCCCTTTAGTATTTCCTGGAGTGGGGGCTTTCTGTTGATAAATTCTCTCATCTTTTCTGTATTTGTGAATGTTTTTATATCTCCTTCATACTTGAAGGATAGCTTTGATGGGTATAGTATTCTTGGCTGAAAGTTCCTCTCTTTCAGGGCTTTAAATATTGGGGTCCACTCTCTTCTAGCTTGTAGAGTTTCTGCTGAGAAATCTGATGATAATCTAATAGGCCTTCCTTGATATGTTGTACTCTTCTTTTCCCTGGCTGCCTTGAGAATTTTTTCTTTGTCATTGGTTTGTGTCATCTTTATTATGATGTGCCTTGGAGTGGGTTTGTTGGGGTTAAGAAAACTTGGTGTTCTGTTTGCTTCTTGAATTTGAGGCTTTAGTTCCTTCCACAGGCTTGGGAAGTTCTCATCTATTATTTGTTTGAGTATATTCTCCATTCCATTTTCTTTCTCTTCTCCCTCTGATATACCTATTATTCTTATGTTATTCTTTCTGATGGAGTCAGACAATTCCTGTAGGGCTTTCTCGTTTTTTATTATTTTTGAGTCTCTTTCTTCTTCTCTCTGTTGTGCCTCAAGTTGTTTGTCTTCTATTTCACTAATCCTATCTTCAATCTGGGCTGTTCTGTTAGCTAAGCTTGTTACCTCGTTTTTCAGCTCGTGAATTGAGTTTTTCATTTCTGTTTGATTTGTTTTTATAGTTTCAATTTCCTTGGTAATATATTCTTTGTGTTCATTGAGTTGTTTTCTGATCTCCCTATATTGCCTTTCTGTGTTTTCTTGTATATCTCTGAGTATTTTTAACATTTCTATTTTAAATTCTCTGTCATTTAGCTCCAAGGCTTCCAATATGTTAAGTCTTTTCTCCATAGATTTTTCCACATCTATTTGTGTTACCTCTCTTTCTTTTGTATCCATAATATTCGATTTCCTCTTTCTTATCGGCATCTGAGGGTGGTCTTATTGATAGCACTAATTAGAATTAATAAAGAGTAAAAAGTAAAAAAAAAAAAAAAAAGAAAAAAAAAGGGTAAAATACCCCACAAAAAAAAAAAGTAATAATTTATTATTTCCTCCTTTTTTTCTTTCTTCTGTTTCCCTCCTCTCCCTTCCTCAGGGAAATATCGTGCCTATAATGGAGGGCCTGATTTGGGGTGAAGAGTTCAAGGGGCAAAAAAAGGGAGTAGGGACCTACTAAATGCAAAAAAAAGGAAGAAAATTTTAGACAAGCATAAGATGATTTGCTTGTAAGTGATGGTCAACTAAGAGATATAATGAGAGGGATAAGAGGGAACCAGAAAAAAGGACCAAAAAAGAACAATAAAGAAGAAAAAATAAAAATAATAAGTAAAAATCTGTTGTATTAAGTGGAGCGAAGACTAAATACAATGGAGACCTTGGGTTGGGAGGACCCAAAATGCCACAAAAATAAACAAACAAGAGAAAAAAAAAAAAACAAAAGCAAAAAAGAGAAATAAAGCCAAAAAAAAGCCTTGAGTCCCAAATTAACTAATTTGTTCGTGATTGAGGATTATATGGGAGGAAAGTAAAATGAGAAAAGAAAAAACGAATAGAAAGGAAAAAATAAGAAAAAGAGAAAAACGAAGGAAGAAATAAAATAGGAGGAGAAAAAAACAAAATAAAGCAAGACAAAAAAAAAAACAAAAGAGGTGAGAGTGAGAGTTAAGTGTTTTGGAGTATAACCTTAAAGGAGGGTGAGGATGAAGAAGAAAAATAAAATGCAACACTCATGGGTAGTGTAGTTCAAGAAAGGGGAAGCATAAGATGGGCAGAGAATAGAAGGACCGAGGTGGAGGAAATAAAGGCAAAAAGATAGAAGAAACAAGCAACAACAACAACAAAAAAAAAAAAATTAGTGGATCAAGTTGTAAAGTCTGTGGGTTTTTCTTGATTTTGAGAGGTTAACTTCTTCCTTTTTCTTTTCTCTCCCTCTTCCTGGTCGGTGACTCTGTACCCCAGGCTCTGCCCCTGTGTCACTCTTAGGTAGGGATTTGCAGTTGATGGGATTCTATGGCAATGTCATATAATTGGCTTTAGTCTTGCTGGAAGTAAAGGCTTGTTGGCGTTTGCAGGGCCCAACGATGAGAGAGTTTGCTTTCCTGGATTCTCTCTCCTAGTCCCCCCTTTCTGAATTAGCAGCCTGGTGATCCAGCTATAAGGCTGCAACTGCTTCTGCCTGGGGAGTAAGAGGCTCAAAGAGCTGGGAAATCCCCACTCTATCCCCACTCAGTGCAAGGCTTTGGGAAAGGCTCTGAGAGTCAGGGCCTCCAGTGTAATCAGGCGGGGGTGGGAGTCAATTGTTGTCAAGGTGACTGTTCAGCGCCTATCATTTAGTTGGACCTCTCAACCCAGGCTTTCCACACTTTGTAGCCTGTTTTTGCAGGGTAGAAGAGGCACTAGTCTCTGCTTACGACTAGTGTAGTGTAGACCTTATTATCTGCCAAGTCCTTCTTGTTAGCATTTATCCCTGAATATGGAGGCTCTATCAATCAGAAGTTGCCCCCGCCCCTTTAGCGAGAGGCACTAAAAAAATATCACGCCTCTTGTCTTGGATCGCTGAACTGAGAGAGATCTTATCAATTAGAACCGAGGGTGCGCAGATTTTATGGGTTAAGCTAATTTCAGTGATTGGGTCGCAGCTGTGCTTCCAGAAGGTATTTTAGGCTGCCTGCGCGCGCCCCTCCCCCAACGCTTGATTGTTAGCTTGAATGGCTGGGTGAGGTGCCCCGCCCACGGAGAGAATCTCCCAAGCCTCTCCCGCTCGCCCGCCGCTGGCGGCTGGACCGCACCAGGCGCAGGATAATGGAGCCCCCTGGGTGTGTGGGCCAGCAGGGCGCCCTGGGCGCATGGAATGCCCAAGGCACGCACGCGAATGGGGCGCTCCGGGCACCGGTGGCCGGCGACCCCCACTCGCAGTGTGCGGGCCGCTGGGAACATCAGCGGTGCTCAACCGGACCGGGCGCGCGCGCAGCTGCTCGCGGTGGCAGTTCGCGGGGGCTCGCGGCGGCTCGCGGTGGCGGCTCGCGGTTCCCAAGTATATGGGCTGACTCACCACAGGCGCACTTCCTTGCAGTTTGAAAGAACGTCCCTGTGGTAGATTCCTCCACACCCTCGTCTCTCAGATTCAAGTGATAACAGTCCTTTCGCTATCAGTTTGTGTGGAACTCCGGAATGCTCCGAGGATAAATTTTTCTGTTTCTAGTTGATAAATTTGATGTGATTTAGGGGAGAGCTGTCGGACGCGCTGCTCACGGCGCCATTTCCGTGACGTCAATCCGGCATTAGATTTTTTAGCTAAAGTTTTGTTATTTTTATGCATCATGTCTCTTCCTGATATAGATTAGAGCAATGTCATTATATTGTCTTATAGGTATGGTCTATGTCAAAAGATGTTTGGATGTTAGAAAGAATTTTAGAAAAATCAATCAAAGATGTTTGATGGATGGGAGCAATGCAAATGTACTAAAGAATGCAAAGATACAGATCCTAATTAATTAACAACCTGAGCATTTTATTTTTTTCAATTAACTGTTAGAGGATTTTGTAAATTTATGTTCATATTTTTTAGTTATTTCATGCAATCAAATAGTTAAGGATATGTTACTTCTGGGAAAGAATTTATAGAATATTAAAACATCAGTTTACTCCTACTTTCTATTAAAGTTTGTTTATTTTGGAAATAAAAATACTAAAGTTAATAATAGAAAACAGCATGCATGCCTTGTATGCCCTCTTTCAATGAGGCAAACTGGTTTTCACTTCACACACTAGCACATGAGGACATTGAAAGCCAAAGAGTTTTTCACCTAAGTTTAGCATCAGAGCATTGAATAGTGAGCTCTGTAGTAGATTATCAACACTAGTTAAAAGATTCCAAAGAAATTAGGCTATAATCAAATACTTACATTATTCTCTTATCTTTTTTTCTGTAGATGCCTTCCTTATGTACCGATACGACTAACTGAAACACCTTTACCTTAGCTTCCCATAGTTAACAGCCAATGATAACCCAAGTTCTGATGTGTAACATTACAAGGAATACCCCTTAAACTGAGAACATTGACATGTCTCGGTAAATGCTTATGATCTTGAAACCCTTATGATCAGTTTGTTTTTCTTTTATGTACTAAGAAGAATTTATTTTTCATTAAGTTAGAAAGCATAAGGGGTAAATCTTTCTTAGCATTATGAAAATCCAGTCAAGCTTTTCTTTTTTTCCCCCCTAAAATATTTATTCTTCTTCCAAGAATATAACAAGCACGTGGTGTTGCTTTTATTTTTTATTTTTTGGGGGGAGGGGGTATTTTTCTGAAGTTGGAAATGGGGAGGCAGTCAGACAGACTCCCACATGTGCCCGACCGGGATCCACCCGGCATGCCCACCAGGGGGCGATGCTCTGCCCATCTGGGGTGCTGCTCGGTTGCAACCAGAGCCATTCTAGTGCCTGAGGAAGAGGCCATAGAGCCATCCTCAGCGCCCGGGCCAACTTTGCTCCAATGGAGCCTTGGCTGCAGGAGGGGAAGAGAGAGACAGAGAGGAAGAAGAGGGGGAGGGGTGGAGAAGCAGATGGGCGCTTCTCCTGTGTGTCCTGGCCAGGAACCGAATCCGGGACTCCTGCACGCCAGGCCAATGCTCTACCACTGAGCCAACCAGCCAGGGCCTGTGGTGTTGCTTTTAATTCTGCTATATTATATTCAAACTTCACCTTCCATATTAATGCTAAAAAACAATAGCTCCTTGTGGCTCTTGGAAAGTTTAAAAAATATACTATAAAATATGACGAATACAGTATTATCTTATGGGCTTTTTCTGGTGAGGAAACAGAGTGATTTTAATGTCACTAATTTTATGGAATTTTGCAGTTTGTAGTTATTTTGCCTCACAGAATTTCAATTAAATTAAATATAATGGAAATGTCATATCATTTGAGAATTGTTTTAGCCATCTCAGACTGCCATAACAAACTACCATAGACTAAGTGGCTTAAACAACAGGAATTTCTTTCTCAGAGTAATGAAGACTGGAAGTCCATGATCCAGGTGTTAGCAAGATCAATGTCTGGTGAGAGCTCTCTACTTGACTTTCCAAGGGTCACCTTCTCACTGTATCCAGACATGAGCTTTCCTCAGTACATGCAGGTGGAGAGAAAGAGAAAGGTAGTAAGCTCTTCAATGTCTTTTTGAATAAAGGCACTAATACCATCATTAGAGCCCCACCCTCATGGCTTAATCTAAACCTAGTTACCTCCTGAAAACTGCATTTCTGAATGCTATCACATTGGGAATTATGGCTTTAACATATAAATTTTAAGGGGACATACTTCAGCCCATAAAAGATTTATGCAAATAATAGAAGAGTTATAAGAATATATAAATGCAGTCTCTTTTTGGTCATATGATTAATTATGTAACATTTTCCGATATAACCTACACGATTTAATCTGATTATAAAAACATCTAGAAGAGGTTAAAGGGAACTTTCATCTATGTCATGAAGATTCTTTTAAAATATATTTATCTTCTCTTTTATATTTTCCTTCTTTTTGAGAGACTAAGTTCTGAACTTGTTCCTGGGAGGCCGAAAAGAAAAAATAAGTCTTTTTTGCTTTGGTTTTCAAAAGCCGAAACCCTAAGAGAAACTAGAGTAATTCTGGTGTATATATATATATATATATATATATATATATATATATATATATATATATATATATATATATCTGGTATATATATATCTATCACTGGTTTCAGATAGGGGAACAGGTACAAGCCTCACAAAGCTGGCAATATAAGCTTAGACACTGTGTTGCCCATCACCAACCTGTACTGCCTAAGAAGTCTGTCCCACAGTGAATGCTGTATGCACCTAAGAGGTAGCTGCTGACAACTGTTTCATGACAAATTTCAGAGTCCATCCACATCAAATTATATTAATTATAAGGCCATGGAAAGCTCAACTGAATACATTAAATTGTCATTGAATTATACACATTCTCCATTCATTTACATAATCAGTGTGTATTGAGTACTTATCATGTGCTATAATTTGTACAAGAAATTAAGAAATCTAAGGGAGGATGAGGTGGCCCTTGCCCTTAAGATGTTCCCACACTGGTGAGATAAATGGAGACAGAAACAAATCATTCATTATAATTTGATGGGAGCTGTTATGGAGATGTCTACAAAGTGCTAGGGAAGGCAGAGAGGACCAACACTCAGTGTTTCCTAGAAGGGGGTGGGATGGTTTAGAAAATAATTTGTTATCTCTTGGATTCCCTATATGAAAAATGATGTGATACACCCTACTCTCTTCTGTTTTTCCACAGCCACAGAATGTTCATTAGGGCTTTTGGAACAAAATACCATAAACTGAGTGGCTTAAACAACAGAAATTTATTTTCTGAGTTCTGAAGGCTGGAAATCCAAAATCAAAGTGTCCACAGGGCTGGTTCTTTCTGAAGAATGTGAAGGATAGTCAGTTCCATTCCTTTTTCCTAGCTTCTGGGGGTTTGCTGGCACTCTGAAAGTAATCAAAGAATCAAAACATCATTCTTGCCTTGCTTCAGTAGTTGTATTGTATTAAGCATTACTTTACTCTTTATTATAATCTTGCCATAAAATTGCTATTCAATGATTTAATATGAATCAGATTAAATATATATAGATATACACAGAATCCCCGCTTTAGAGGTTTTTCTTTAAAAAAAAAATGTAGGCATTCTTGCATAATTACAACCATCTGGTTAGTGTGCACCAAAATGTATGTACATATAATTTTAAAGTAAATAAAACCTGTTGTGCTCTGTGTCCAGTGAATCTCTCCCTGCTGCTAAAAAAAGACTGGGTTACACTGTTCCTTGGGAACAGTCTACGCAATGTTTCTTTCCTGCAACCTATGTGCTTCTATAGTTAATTGCACCCTGGATTCTCACATTTACTTTCCTGCAATGGTCAGAGATAAATAAGTTCTCTTCAAAGATTCTCTTCTTATATTCTGTCTCTTTCTCTCTGTCCCTTATTTCTTCCTTTTTTCAATTTATTCATAAACCCAAAACTCACCCAACCATTGGCTGATCTTCCTCACCATGCTTCTATCAAAATATCAGTAAAAAGTGAGAACTACCTCACATGTCCAATCCTTGTCCTATGGAGCATGGTGGCCTGTGGCAGCCACAGGCCTTTGTGGCACAGTTCACTCACTGTTGACTATCCACAGTCTACAGTTTTTGCACTATCCTGTGGGTCCTGGGATCACTGTTGGCTAGCCATGCTGGGACAAGCATTTGGTTTCCTATGGTCTCCACCCATGTTTCTGCCAGGTCCCAGTGGTCCACACCACCCACTATATTTTTGAGCAGTCCCACACTGGTTTTTGTTTCCTCTTTTGCTCATCCGGCCTTTCCCAGGTAGAAAACCTGTCCATGAGGCACATTTTATTGCACTTGAAGGTTTTTATAAGTGTCAGGCTTATTAAGGTAGAATTTACATACAGTAAAGTACAGCTGGATGAGTTTTGACAAATGCGCACAATCATAGAAACATCACCAACCTAGATAAAATATTTTCCTCACCCTGAAAAGTTTATACGACTATAACCATTTTTTTAAGCATCAATATTCACAACAAATTAAAAAACATTTTTTTTCTGTATTTTTCTGAAGCCGGAAACGGGGAGAGACAGTCAGACAGACTCCCGCATGCAGCCGACCGGGATCCACCCGGCATGCTCACCAGGGGGCGACGCTCTGCCCACCAGGGGGCGATGCTCTGCCCCTCCGGGGCATCGCTCTGTTGCGACCAGAGCCACTCTAGCGCCTGGGGCAGAGGCCGAGGAGCCATCCCCAGCACCCGGGCCATCTTTGCTCCAATGGAGCCTCGGCTGTGGGAGGGGAAGAGAGAGACAGAGAGGAAGGAGAGGGGGAGGGGTGGAGAAGCAGATGGGCGCTTCTCCTGTGTGCCCCGGCCAGGAATCAAACCCGGGACTTCTGCACGCCAGGCCGACACTCCACCACTGAGCCAACCGGCCAGGGCCAAAAAACATTTTTTAATTTTGAGAGTTAATTGCTAGTATAGTTAGGGTTTAATTTTCAAACCATGGGTTGTGGTTCATAAGTTAAGTTGTAAATCAAAGGTTTCTACCTCAGGGGGTATTTTAAAATCTTTTTTGTATTTTTCTGAAGTTAGAAGTGGGGAGGCAGTCAGACAGACTCCCACATGTGCCCGACCGAGATCTATCTGGCATGCCCACTAGGGGGCGATGCTCTGCCCATCTGGAGCATTGCTCAGTTACAACCAGAGCCATTCTAGAGCCTGAGGCAGAGGCCGTGGAGCCATCCTCAGTGCCCAAGGCCAACTTTGCTTTAATGGAGCCTTGGCTGCGGGAAGGGAAGAGAGAGATAGAGGGAAAAGAGAGGGGGAAAGGTGGAGAAGCAGATGGGAGCTTCTCCTGTGTGCCCTGACCGGGAACTGAACTGGGACTTCCACACGCTGGGCCGATGCTCTACCACTGAGCCAACCGGCCAGGGCCAAGGGGTATTTTTAAACTAAATACAATGTTATTAAAAAAATGAATATTCAAATATTGTTCAGCAAGAGAATTCTAATATTTGTTACCTATCTGAAATATAGATTCTGGAACCCAGGGACCAAGCAATGCAAAATGAAGGTAGAGATACAATAAATATTTAGGAAGAAAAATTATCAAAACTTGACATATCAAGTTGGAATATAGGAGATGCAAGTTATAGAAGAATAAAATAATGGCTCCTATGATACAGGCTTGGATATCTAGGTGGAGGCAATGCCACCAATGGAGAGAGAAAATGCAAAGGATGAGGAGTAGAACTGGGGTAGAGGATGGCAAGTTGCACTTGACACATCTGGGATACCAAAGTGGAGAAGTTTACTCTGAGCTGGATGTAGAAATCTGAAATTTTGGGAAGAGGTCATTTGCATATAGGTGGTCATTGAAACCATGAGATTTAATGAGATTCTCTAGAGTGGTATGAAGTGTGAAAAATGTAATTCACCACAATTTTGAGAAAATGTCAATGTGTGATACATGGTCAAATAAAAGAACTCCATCAAGAGAGAAAAAAATCAGAGATATTTTTGGAATATTGTATTCTTCACAAAAGAAAAACGATTTGAAACACTCTAAGGAAATCGGATGTAAATGCCACATAAGCCTGAATTTCAATGAGATCGTGAAACAATGGTGTCATTTTAATAAATCACTGGACACTGCAATCTGCCATTCCGCCAGCCAATTGCACCATAGTCACCTGGGATGCTTTTTAAAGATAAACATTTCAAGCCCTTTCCTGTATGTTTTGATTTAGGAGGTTTTTCATGAGGCCCCAGACTTAGTATTTTAAAAACCTTCACAAATCTAACATTCTAAGAGCTTTAGAAATTTCTTCATAATACCTTCACCTCTCACCCCATCAAGTTGCATACTTTACCTTCATTTTAACAAAAAAAAATTAAAAAATAATTAAGGCTCAGTGTATTTCTTGAATTTGGAGGTGTATTGTTGAAGACAAAAAATACCTTCCATTTTCCTAGTAGTCATGAACTTTTGTGACTAAAAGAAACGTATAATTGCCAAGTTCAGAAACACCTGGAAATAAAAGGGGTAGTTATTATAAAAATAAGCACCTGCAGGCAGTATATTTCATTGAAAAAGTAATGGTTAGAGGAAGAATACAAGCTATAATAAAATTAATTATTGTTCTGCAAGACATCCTAAAGGAGGGTTTCCAATAAAAGGAATTCATTGTCACCATTCAGCTATGCACATGGCTGCCAGTGTGCTAACTGCTGCAGCTGCTCTTAGACCTGCATCATGTGATAATCTGTATGGTTCCAAATAGTTTACCCATCCAGGGGTCTGCAGAATGCTAAGATAAACAAGCAGAAGACTACAGTTTTCAGGGAGTTGTAATTCAAAAAACCTCAACCCTGCATACAAAGCCATGCTTTTCTCAACCTAAAAGCAATCTCCAAGAACCAATAGGCAATGGACTGTTAAGGAAGAATGGCCCTCCCATAGAAAAACCCCTTTCTATTCTCAGAAATGACCCGGAAAGACTGGACAATGGAAACTCATCCTATCAGGTAGAACTGGAGGCAGCCAAATTGGATCAGCAAAAAACTTGCTCTACTCTAAAATTCCTACAAGATCTTTGTAGAAATGAGAACACAGACAGAAAGAAAATAATAGCATACCCAACCTACTAGAATTGGACACAGGTGGTCTAATATCTAAAACCCCACACTACAGCATTTATTGACTCTACTTTGACCATCAAGATGAATCTAGAAGATGAATTCTGGTTCTTCTACTCATAATATGAGTAACATTGGAAAAAAATACTAAATCTCCCTGTGCCTCAATTTTCTCATGGAATAGTTTTGAGAATTTTATGAGTAAATACATGTAAGTTCTTAAAATATTTGGTGCTGATGTTGTGTTGTTATTGTCATTATTTATACTGCTGTCAAACTTTAGGTTCTACATCAAGGACAAAAAGTATTATTGCAAAGCCAAACCTCTGCATCCCTAACCAACCTTATTGTGTCTAATGATTTAGATATTGAGCGTCCTCAATGTTTTATGTCCAGGCTTCAACAAACTATTATAAATTAGATCCCCAAATGGCCCCAAACTATAGATAAAGGACCTTTGTGAGAGTTAGAATTTTATTTGATGCCTTTCACCAAAGCTTATTAACTCAGACCACAGGAGGATGTCAGTTTTAATTAGGAAAAGGAATAAATTTAGAATACTCTAAATTTAATTACAGTCAAAAGTTTATTAAACCCTATATGTTACATATTACTCATGCAAACATGACTTAGTTGTTGACCTCCTAGAATTCACAATTTAGTGGGAGAGCTGCATTTATACCAACTTAATACAATGTGATGAAGACCATTAGTAGTTTGAGGAGAAGTAGATCAAAAGAAAAGGTATATTTGGGCTGAGCTTTGAAAGATGCTTGATGAGAACTTTTCAGACAAAGGTGACAGTGTGAGTAAACATGTGGAGATTTTAAAAATTCATTAGAGATTTGAGAGTGCTGTGGTTGTAGTGAGCCAGAGCATAGCATAAACAGTGGAGATTCATTGGATATTAACCTTCATACATTTAAGAGATCATATGCTACCAGCATTTAAAAAAAAAAAAGTCCCTAGGGGGAGAAAAAAAACAAATAAGAAAAAAATGAAAAAGAAAAATATTCCTTGTAATTACTTCAATGAATAAGTAAAAATATTTTTAATTAGCTCAATAATTTTAAGTGGATAAATATTTAAAGTTAGTCGATTGATTTACATATCTGAAATATTTCACCTTGTTGGGTTGGCTCAGTGGTAGAGCATCTGCCTGGCATGTGGATATCCAGGGTTCAAAACCTGGTCAAGGCACACAGGATAAGCGACCATCTGCTTCTTGAACCCTCCCCCTTCTCTCTCTTTCTCTTCCCTTCCCACAGCCATGGCTTAATTGTTTGTAGAGAGTTGGCCTTGGGTGCTGAGGATGGCATTGTGGCTTTTGCCTCAGGTGCTGAAAAAATGACTCTGTGTGGTCAATGGCCCCAGATGGGCAGAGCATCACCCCCTAGTGGGCTTGCCAGGTGGATCCTGGTTGGGACACAGTGGGAATCTGTCTCTCTGCTTCCCCTTCTCTCGCTAAAAAAATATTTCCCATAGATTATTATTTATATTACTAATATGTTTAGATGTTCTAGCTTAAGCCAGAAACTGTGCATTATTAACAATCTAACATTATTCTACACTATCCTGAGGCTTTTCTCATTACATGCTCAACACATAATTATCATTTTACTCTTTTTCTTGATCTTACCAAAATATTAAAACTTGTCATATCTTGTCTGTAGCACCATTCCCAAGAGTTTGTTTATATAAAAAGTAAAATGTGGTCAAATCAATTTGGGAAACAACAAAATAAAAAAAAAAATTACTGGACTTTTGGTTGTAGAACTTTCAAGGTCTTTTATATGCTAACATTCATTGTAAAACTCCAAAAGGAGATCAAGTAAATAGCAGTTTTCAAAATTATGTGACAAATATTTACTTGGTGAACCACCTAGTAATATCTTGAGGAAGACCAGCATTCAGCAGCCCCTTGAGGGAAATCTGCAGTTGATAGCAGTTTCTAATTAATACTTTTCTGTTGCAAATAATTTAACCAAATCTAGCTAACTTAAGTAACAAATGAGAGAGTGATTAAAATAACATTAGGTTAACTGATAAAACTCAAAGACAGAAATGCAACTGGATTTCAAACACAAACCAAAAGCAGGAACTCAAATTTGTTAAAATTCTCTCCATCTCTCTTTTCTGTCCATGTCTGTAAGTGGGCTTCAATTGTCTTTCTCTCTGCATCCCAGCTTTATATTTCCCAATTTACATTTCAAAAACAAATGAAGCCAGTGACGACAGCATTGAGTTTTGTGTGATAAGTCTAACCACCTCTATTTAATTTTTCAGTTGCTGATGAAGAGACACATAGGGTCACATGACTCTCAATAAACCAATCAGCTATGACCAAAGGTAATAGTGCAAGAATGAGACAGCAGTTAGGTAAATAGAGAGAAGCACGGAAGGGACTATTCTTATAAAAATGACTCTGAGTAACAAAGTAACATGTACTCAATTGTTAAGTTGTTGTAGTGATGTTGTAGCCAATGTTATTAGAACAGGTAGAGGAATTTTATATAGATTCACCCTCAATTTAACTGGTCCATTCAGTAGTGGTGTAGCTTCTTATAACATATTTAGAATAGTGGTGGCAGGCAGATATGGTAATTCATAATTATTTATTTAATTAACTAAAAATTAATAGAGGTCTCTATTGTTAAGCAGGGGGAATTAATTTAAAAGTAAATCTACTAATAAAACTACTTAATATGAAGAGACAAGAAGGCTCTTAAAGATTTGCTCAGAATTTTACTCTCTGTAACCACAATTTGTATTCTAACAATTGGGAAGCACTAGAGGCATTTCTCACCATATTCCTGGAATACAATAGACTACTTGTTGCTTTCTTGCTCTTTTTGGCTCAAACACAGCTATGCAAAAGAGCATCATGCTAGGCACTAACACTACTATTGTTTCTGCAAGATAATTAAGGAATTTCCCTATATTCTTAGTTTTGTTTAGAATCCTCCTCATGTATTAATGTCCTTAGTATAAAAAGAAAATTGCTATTTTTTATAAAAAATGTTGACAGAAATTCTTGCGTCTTTAAGTTCAGCAATCAACTATAGTTTCCCTCTCAACCTTTACTTTCCATGCTTCCAATCTGCTGTAAGAATAAGAATGAATTTTCTCAACTGTTATATACAGATACTTGGTAAGAGAATTCATTTTCAGCATGATTTGTGGCATCTAAAACTCTCCTGTAGCCATTCAAAGTGAAAATGCTGCACTATCAAACTAGAGTTTAGCTGGCACGCTGGTACTTAGTGCCCAATTCGGCCTGATAGTCCTTACCTAAAAGTATAATGATCCTCTGTAAGAGACAACCCACCATCAAGAAAGATCTTTTAAAAGAAAAAAAGGAGTAGAGAAATTCTATCTAATTCTGCTTTGATTCTTCAATCATTTACTTAAAAAAAAAAGACTAATTTGAAAACAAACTCCAACTTTCAGAAAAAACTATTTTATCCTGAACCATTTGAGAGTAAGTTGCCAAAATACTCATATCTCTGAATACTGTAGTGTATAATTCCTTCTAACAAGGACAGCCCCTTTTGCAATCACAATATACCATCAATTTTAGTTATTGAGTCAAGAACATGTTGCAGATTTATGGGGTCTTATGGTTGAAATCGTAAGCAATTTGTGGGAAGAAGCTAAGGTTCAACTAGTTTTAAAGGGTTGGGTAGGGAGGGAGAAGTGGTGGCCATAAACGAGGGCTTGGTTGTAGGAACACGGTTACAATCTGACAATTTTGTTAGTATTCAGTCATTCCTTTAAGACTTTGCTTTTCTCCATCTAAATGAATATGTACCTCTTCATGATACCAATCTCTGCAATGAAGTACAGAGTTAAAACACAAGGACAGGGTAAATTCGTTATATTAAAATGTTCCCTAACTCCTTATAGCAGTAGGAAATCAGGTGAACTTCAGGTTTACAAAAAAAGGTGTGAACATGCTATCTGGTCAATCAGCTCATTAAAGTCAAAGTGTTATACAATTGCTTTCTTGTTCTTTTGTGTTTCCATGTTATGCTATCGTCAGTCCCTGTGTCTTACTAAAGCATCTGTTTCCCATCCTCTTCAGTGTAGTGTAGTTCTACCAGGAATTACCATTTTTACTTTGTAAAAGTGAATGCATACAGTGTGTGGCATTTTTTGAAGAGAGGGCTGAAAATAATAATAATGTACTTGTACTTACTATTCTTAACCCCTCCTCAAAACCACTCAGTACAAACAAGTTCTAGACTAACTCTGTCTGGGAAGAGCAGATTTAGAAAGAGGGGAGGCAGTATAGACAGTACCACATACAAGAAAGAAAATATAATGTCTCAGTCTGATATATTGTGGGATGTTGCAGGATGTTGACTCACTTTACAACTATAGTTCTTTCTGAGCATTGAAAAAAACTAACTACTCTTTTATGCAATGAGTTAAGTGCAAACAAACCTCTCCTGACCCTGCATTGCTATTCTGTATTGCTACAGGACCAGATGTTGCCAATGTTAATATCTGTATTGAGCACTGTAATTATTTTTCCAAAAGAGAAGACCAAACAATTTCTCAAGTAAACTCTTTGTATACACAGTACTCTCTTGTACAAGCAACGAGGAGAGTTAAACAAATGAAAAGAAGCAAGAAATATTCACAACATATTAAAAATAAACACATAGTTTCTCCCTAAAAAAAAGAATATATTTGCAAACAGCACAACCTGTTAAATCTTGCTTGTCAATAGGGTAGATCCAAACATCCCATCAACCTCTCTTGTGGGAACTTGAGTTTTTATGAAGGAAATTTCCATAGTTATAAATAAATGTTCCAAACATCACTATAATTATTTGTTCTTCTAAAGTATTATCTGGATGGAAATTCATTTTATTTGACGCATATTTTACATCCAACTAGTAGTAGGAAATTTAGTCCAAGAAAGGCACATTTTCACTTCAGTTAAGAAAAATTATAAACAAACAATCCCCTTCTAACATGTGTGGAGCATTTCCTTCAGCTCCTGTTTCTCTGTCAAAGCAGTCAGAGGTTGACCCACAGGATCACAGATCACATAAATGACCTCTACACCTTTCACTTTGCCACAAATCTCCAATGAAAGGACCCTTCCCACGCAATAAATTAATTAATTAAATAAATAAATAAATAAATAAATGAATTCCTTCTACAAAGGAACTTGTTTGAGGGAACTAATACCTAAATCTTTTCTGTCTTTCAGTTCTGCGTTCTTGGTCTTGGGAAGATGTACAGAGTTTCAGTGAATGGATCCTGGGAGGAAATTGAAAAGAGCTTTTTTGTTAGTTTGTTTTCATGGTCTTTGAAGAAGACTGGATGCTTCTACAGTCATTCATGGCAGGAGTTAAGCATGTGAATCGTTGGTTTTCCTGGACTTTCTGGTCATGTCTAAACTGCCAGTTCCGATGGTTTGGCTTTATGAAAACATCCTCTCCCACTGATATTTTTTATAACATTAAAAGTGGGTGTGTCAGATGACTGAATCACACTTTTTAAAGAAAAAGAAAATTAAAAAATGACTTTTTAAAATTAATTTTAATGGGGTGACATTAATCAATCAGGGTACATCGGTTCAGAGAAAACATTTCCAGGTTATTTTGACATTTGATTATGTTGCATACCCATCACCCAAAGTCATAAAGTCTTCTGTCACCTTCTATCTGGTTTTCTTTGTGCCCTTCCTCTCCTCCCACCTCCTCCTTTCCCCTCCCCACCCCTGGTAACTACCACACTCTTGTCCATGTCTTTGAGTCTCAAAAAATGACTCTTTAATAAAAGATTTTATTAGGTACTTGATAGGATTTGAGGAAACTATTTCTGTAAACACAAAAATTTTAAGTCCATAATGGAAAAAATATGAGATTATATAATAAATATTAAAAATCACATTTTTATATGATTGACATATTTTTTAAATAAATATTTTTAAATAAATTTTTGAAGATGAAGTTAACACCTATCATATTCTCTTCAGACAAACACTGATTCAGATAAAAGAGAGGTTTTCTTAAATAGCATGCCATCTAGTTAGATTTTGCAATTAAAAAAATAATTACAATAAACATGAAAGTATATATATGTATAATTTGCTTCTTATTCATGATTTGGCTATTTATTAAATACTCCTTATGTCCAGGCTTGTTCTTGAAATCTGAGGAAGTATGAAAAAAGTATATTATTTAAACTTTAAAGACTTATGTGATTGAGGAGGGTAATTAATGGATGGAAGATACAGTTTTGATTACATTATTTCGAAAATGTCCTATGATCCCTTTCTTACCCACCCAATGACATTATTATACCCTCCTTCTATATTTAATGGCCTTTTTCATGTATGTTATCCCCACAGCCCTTCTTGATATACTTTAAAATCAAGCCCCAGCCTCCTGTAACTCCTTAACAGTGCCTTCATCAAGCTCTGTGCTTGTGCTTAGACAGCACCTGCCAGTTAGAATGCCTTTTCTTAATATCTACTGTCAAAATCTTTCACCTCAGTTGAATGGAACCATTATCTATACTTCATTCCCTTCTAAGTGGTTCTTCCCTTGTCTGAATTCTGTTAGCTTTATTTCTTATGGTACTTTTCTTATTTAACACAGTACCTTAGATATTTGAGTATATTTCTTATTTGCTCTATTAAAATTACCTTAAGACATTTCAAATATATCTCTATATATCTCCCTATACATTGCCTGACTCAGCGTGTAGTTTATAATGTGTATTCAAAGACATAGCAGGTGAATAGATGAATGGATGAGTACTTGAAACAAGGGAATAATTAAGAATAATAATTGTGTGCCAATGGATACAGAGTAATAGGAGAGTAAAAAGAATTTGGAGGAGAGAATAAAATAGTTTTAATGTGGGCTGGAATAGTCTAAGAAAGCCAAATGAAAGATTTCAACCTCATTTGGACCTTTAAGGATGATCATGTCAAATAAGGGAACTAGAGTGGCTAAGAACAACCAGGACTAGGAGTCTGGCTGACAGATTAGAAGAAGAGAAAGAATGACTTGAAGGTAAGGTTATTAAGAGGGCAGTTTCAGGAATTACCTAATGTAAGGCTGAGCAGGAAATATACAGGCCACAAGATAAGACCTGATTAGCTGGAATCCCAGAAGCTAAGCTCTGCTTCCAAGACACAGGCTGTTTGTAGAGAAGTAATGTATTAAAAGAGAAATGAATGGATTCTGAATTAAGAAAAACTGGGTTTGATTTTACTTTTACTATCTATTGTTTTTGTTGGGCATGAGATACTACAATCCTCCACTTTCTCATCAATAAAATGGACGTTATAATTCCTACCCAATTGGGTTGTTATGGGGGTCCAGTAAGATGATATGTAAAAAGTGCTTGGTAAATAGAAAAAGCTCAATAAATGGCATCTCTCATTATTTGCTACAAACTCCAATTTGAATAATTGTTGTGTATGGTTGTCCCTAAGTCCCTTTGTGACCAGAATGTTTCTGAAAATGGAAGGCTGTTTCTAAATTATTTCAGAAGAAACCTTTCTGGACTTGAGATGAAGATTCCGATTGATGATGATCATGCTGATAACAGAATTTATAGTAGCTAATATTTACTGAGTGCTTATTATGTACCAGGAACCGTAGTAAGTGCCTCATAAAAAATCACTGCATTTAAACCTAACAAAAATGCATATTCTGAATAAAACAAGTGGACCTGATCTTTGGGTGTTTCAGCAGGAATCCTCTTAGAACAAAATGTGCCTGCACCTCAGGAATTCCAGTCACAGGGATTACAGAAGAAGCCAGGACAGAAAAGCCAGGGGCAACAAAAAGGCATAAAGATATAGGTGCTTGCCCTGACAAGGGAATCAGGATACAGTAGCTAAAAGGTGTGGTATTCTCAGATCTGACCCAGGAATGCCTCTATACCAGGGACTTCAATCCAGCAAGCAGATGAGAGTCCAGGGAAATCCAGGAGCGGGCACTACTTATAATCAGACAGAGCCCTGGCTGATTAGCTCAGTTGGTTTGAGCACTGTCCCAAATCACCCAAGTTGCAGGTTTGATCCTTAGTCAGGGCCCATAAAGGAAGTGACCAATAAATGTACAACTAAGTAAAACAACAAATAATTGCTTCTCTCTCTCTCTCTCTCTCTCTCTCTCTCTTTCTCTCTCCCTCCCTCCCTTCTTCTCTCTGTCTCTCTAAAATCAATCAATAATTTTTTTTTAAAAAGCCAGACATCTAGTGGCCCTGTGATTCTTAACAGGACCCTTATTGGTAGCAGGAGAACATAGGAAAGAAGATAAGGAAGGAGTCTGGCAAGAGCCTGGCAGGCTAATAAGGACCCCTCCTCACAAATTAGGGCAGGAATGGCAACCATTTTGTGTCTGTACAATTTCCAAACAAGCAAATGGTTAACAGAAGCCCTGTATTTAAGACCAAATTTAGTCTCAGCAACATAGATTATCACGATCAATTAGTGATGTCTGCCATAAATAATAGGGGAAGAAGGAGCAATAGACTTGTTGTCACTCTTAGATTTAATAGAAGAACCAAGACATCAAGAAAAAAGGAGAGAAATTTTGAAGAAAAAAAAAGACAATAATTAAGGGACCATGCACAACAGGAAAGGAGAGAAGGTGATCTATGGTTCATAAATCATGGTCAGACAGAATAGAGAGAGTATGCTTTTGCCATCTGTACAGATCTCCCTTCTCCAGTCTTCCATCTTCTTTTTTTTTTTTTTTTTTTGTATTTTTCTGAAGCTGGAAATGGGGAGAGATAGTCAGACAGACTCCCGCATGCGCCCGACTGGGATCCACCCGGCACACCCACCAGGGGCGATGCTCTGCCCACCAGGGAGCGATGCTCTGCCCCTCCAGGGTGTCGCTCTGTTGCGACCAGAGCCACTCTAGCACCTGGGGCAGTGGCCAAGGAACCATCCCCAGTGCCCGGGCCATCTTTGCTCCAATGGAGCCTCGGCTGTGGGAGGGGAAGAGAGAGATAGAGAGGAAGGAGAAGGGGAGGGGTGGAGAAGCAGATGGGCTCTTCTCCTGTGTGCCCTAGCCAGGAATCGAACCCGGGTCCTCTGCACACAAGGCCAATGCTCTACCACTGAGCCAACCGGCCAGGGCCCAGTCTTCCATCTTCTTAGGAGTTGTCTGCAGCACTCTAATGCCCCAGCTGCTCATGTGTCCCCAAAGCAAAGGCTTGGGGAGAAGTGTCTCATGTTTCCCATTTGCTATTTTTAAAGATCCATGAGCTTCTCAGAGAAAACTCAATGTGAATTCTCAGGAGATAATGATATTGAAAAAATACATATTGACAAACAAAAAGAAGCTAAGCACATTAATTTTTTTATTATTTTCAAAATAAAATATGGTGGTGCTATTGTTTTATTTTGGTTGTTGTTGTTGTTTTTATTTTAATTTATTGTGTTTACATAGTTACAAGTCTACCCCCAAATATTGTTTTAAAACACAGCAAAAGAACAATTGTATTTTACTAAGAGTCCTCTTTTGAGAGCTATATATAAATTTCTATTTATTTATTTAAATGAGAAATAACACAAATGCCAGTAAAAAGAAGATTTCAAAAGCCCTTCAATATAGTTTGATCTGTGGTGGCACAGTGGATAAAGTGACAACCTGGAATGCTGAGGTCACTGGTTCAAAACTGTGGGCTTGCCTGGTCAAGGCACATATGGGAGTTGATGCTTCCTGCTCCTCCCCCTTCTCTCTCTCTCTCTCTCTCTCTCTCCCTTCCCTCTCTAAAATGAATAAATAAAATCCTTTTTTAAAAAGCCCTTCAATATATATTATGGCAGGGATCGGGAACCTTTTTGGCTGAGAGAGCTATGAACGCCACATATTTTAAAATGTAATTTCATGATAGCCATACAACGACCCGTGCATGTTAAGCGTTATCCAATAAAAATTTGGCCCTGGCCAGTTGGCTCAGTGGTAGAGCGTCGGCCTGGTGTGCAGGAGTCCCGGGTTTGATTCCCGGCCAGGGCACACAGGAGAAGCGCCCATCTGCTTCTCCACCCCTCTCCCTCTCCTTCCTCTCTGTCTCTCTCTTCCCCTCCCGCAGCCAAGGTTCCATTGGACTAAAGTTGGCCCGGGCGCTAAGGATGGCTCTGTGGCCTCTGCCTCAGGTGCTAGAATGGCTCTGGTTGCAACAGAGCAATGCCCCAGATGGGCGGAGCATCGCCCCTTGGTGGGCATGCTGGGTGGATCCCAGTTGGGCGCATGCGGGAGTCTGTCTGACTGCCTCCCCTTTTCCAACTTCAGAAAAATACAAAAAAATAAAATAAAATAAAATAAAAATTTGGTATTGTCCCAGAGGACAGCTGTGATTGGCTCCAGCCACCTGCACCCATGAACATGAGCAGTAGGAAGTGAATAGATTGTAATACATGAGAAACTTTTATATTTTTAACGTTATTTTTTTTTATTAAAGATTTGTCTGCGAGCCAGATCCAGCCATCAAAAGAGCCACATCTAGCTCGTGAGCCATAGGTTCCTGACCCCTGTATTATAGCAAATTATTCTTTTAAAGTGAGGAACAGGGAGGTGAATATTTGGACATTTTTTTTTCTCACTGAAACCACATTCCTGTGGCATTACTCAAATTAAATCTTTCAGTCATTGAAAGTATAAAGAGAAAATGACTATATTAAAACCAAACAGAAAGTATACCTGAATCTTTTTATTATATTTTCCTAGGTCTAACTTTCTAACTTGTTCGGTTTGAGAAAATATACAAATATAACTCTCTACAAGAAGAAACAGCTGTCAGTCTTACAGGACCTGTTTCTTAAAGTAGACTTTGTTTTGAAAGGTAAGGTGACTATATGTAGAAATGCCTATTTGAAAACACTTGTTCTGTTTGTGTGGTAACTACTCAATTTATATCTTAACTCTAGAAAACAGAAAGATCACATATAAAATAGATTTTTTAAACATACTTTGTTTTAGAAAAATAAGGTTATGTCAGAAATAAAGGACAGTTAGAATAATTATATAGCTTTCCTAATTGTTTTATTATTATTATTATTGACTTTAGAGAATGGGGAAGAAAGAGAAAGAGAGAGCTCATCAATTTGTCATTCCACTTATTTATGCATTCATTAGTTGCTCCTTGTGTGTGCCCTGATTGAGGATTGAACCCTCAATGTTGGCATGATTTGACGATGCTATAATTAACTGAGTTACCTGGGCAGGGCTACTAATTGTCTCTTTTTTTTAATTTAGACAATTAATTTTAACAGGTTTACATTGATTAATTAGAGTACATAGATTCAGAGAAAATATCTCCAAATCATTTTAACATTTGATTATGTTGTATACCCATTATCCACAGTCAAATTATCCTCCATCACCTTTTATTTGATTTTCTTTATGCCCCTCCCCTCCCCCTACCCCTTCCCTTTCTTCCCTTCCCCTCCACCTGGTAAGCACTGTACTCTTCTCCATGTCCATGAGTCTCAATTTTGTGTCCTACCTATGTATGGAATCATACAGTTCTTAGTTTTTTCTGATTTACTTATTTCACTCAGTATAATGTTATCAGGGTCCATCTATGTTGTAAATGATCTTATGTCATTATTTCTTATGGCTGAGTAGTATTCTGTAGTATGTACCACATTTTCTTTATCCAATCATCTATTGAAGGGTTTTTTGGTTATTTCCATGTCTTGGCCACTGTGAACAATGCTGCAATGAACATGGGGTTACATGTGTCCTTATGTACCAATGTTTTTGAGATTTGGGGGTATATTCCCAGTAGAGGGATTGCTGGGTCATATAGTAGTTCTATTCTTAATTTTTTGAGGAACCACCATACTTTCTTCCATAATGGTTGTACTACTTTACATTCCCACCAACAGTGAATGAGGGTTCCTTTTTCTCCACAGCCTCTCCAACACTTATTACCTGTCTTGTTGATAATAGCTAATCTAACAGGCATGAGGTGGTATCTCATTGCAGTTTTGATTTGCATTTCTCTAATAGCTAATGACAATGAGCATCTTTTCATATATCAATATATTTGGCCATTTGTATTTCTTCCTGGGAGAAGTGTCTGTTCATATCCTCTTCCCATTTTTTTATTGAATTGTTTGCTTGTTTGTTGTTGAGTTTTGTAAGTTTTTGTATATTTTGAATATTAGGCCCTTATGTGAGCTGTTGTTTGAAAATATCATCGCCCATTTAGTTGGCTGTCTGTTTTGTTGTCAGTTTCTCTTGCTGTGCAGAAGCCTCTTAGTCTGATATAGTCCCATTCATTTATCTTTGCCTTTACTTCCCTTGCCTTTAGAGTCAAATTCATAAAATGTTCTTTATCACCAAGGTCCATGAGTTTAGTACCTATGTTTTCTTCTACATAATTTATTGTTTAAGGTCTTATATTTTGGTCTTTGATCCATTTTGAATTAATTTTGGTACAAGGAGACAAACTGTAGTCAAGTTTCATTCTTTTGCACGTGGTTTTGCAGTTTTCCCAGCACCATTTGTTGAAGAGGCTTTCTTTTCTTCATTGTATGTTTTTGGCTTCTTTATCAAAGATGATTTGACCATATAAATGTGGTTTTATTTCTAGGCTCTCTATTCTATTCCATTGGTCTGAGTATCTATTTTTCTGTCAGTACCATGCTGTTTTGATTATCGTGACTCTATAATATAATTTGAAGTCAGGTATTGTAATGCCCCCAGCTTTGTTCTTTATCCTTAGGATTACTTTGGCTATTCGGGGTTTTTTATAGTTCCATATAAACCTGATAATTTTTTGTTCAATTTTTTTAAAAAATGATGTTGGAATTTCTATGGGAATTGCATTAAATTTATATATTGCTTTGGGTAATATGGTCATTTTAACTATATTTGTTCTTCCTATCCAAGAACAAAGAATATTTTCCCATTTCATTGTATCTTTTTTGATTTCCCTTAACATGCTTTGTAGTTTTTATTATATAGGTTCGTTATATTCTATTTATGTTTATTCCTAGGTATTATTTTGTTGTTGTTGCAATGGTAAAAGGGATTTTTGTATTAGTTCATTTTCTGAAGTTTCATCGTTGGCATACAGGAAGGTAATAGACTTCTGTATATTAATTTTGTATCCTACGACTTTACTATATGTTTTAAGAGTCTTTTTGAGGAGTCTTTACGATTTTTTTGTTTGTTTTCATTTTTTATTATTAATTTTAATGGGATGACATTGATAAATCAGGGTACATATGTTCAGAGAAAACATCTCCAGATTATTTTGACATTTGATTATGTAGCACACCCCTCACCCAAATTGTCTTCTGTCACCTTCTATCTGGTTTTCTTTGTGCCCCTCCCCTCCCCCACCCCATCTCTCTCCTTCCCCCACCCTTCCCTGGTAACCATCACACATTTGACCGTGTCACTGAGTCTCATTTTTATGTCCCATCTATGTATAGACTCATATAATTCTTAGTTTTTTCTGATTTACTTATTTCACTCAGTATAATGTTATCAAGGTCCATCCATGTTGTTGTAAATGATCTGATGTCATCATTTCTTATGGCTGAGTAGTATTCCATAGTATATATCAGTGGTTCCCAACCCCTGGGTCATGAACCAGTACCGGTTCATGGGCCATTTGGTATTGGTCCACAGAGAAAGAATAAATAACTTACATTATTTCCGTTTTATTTATATTTCAGTCTGAACGATGTTTTATTTTTTAAAAATGACCAGATTCCCTCTGTTACATCCGTCTAAGACTCACTCTTGATGCTTGTCTCATAGGTTTGACAATTATATTTAAAAATACCACAGTTTTTACGCCGGTCACATAATTTTATTTTGTGTATTTATCTGTCCCACCCTAAAGGCCTGTCTGTGAAAATATTTTCTGACATTAAACCAGTCCGTGGCCCAAAAAAAGTTGAGGACCACTGGTATATATGTACCAAAGCTTTTTAATCCACTCATCCACTGACAGACACTTGGGCTATTTCCAGAACTTTGCTATAGTGAACAATGCTGCCATAAACATGGGGGTGCATTTCTCTTTTTGAAACAGTGCTATGGTGTTCTTGGGGTATATTCCTAAAAGTGGTATAGCTGTGTCAAAAGGCAGTTCTATTTCTAATTTTTTGAGGAATCCCATACTGTTTTCCACAGTGGCTCCACCAGTCTGCATTCCCACCAGCAGTGCAGGAGGGTTCCTTTTTCTCCACATCCTCGCCAGCACTTATTCTGTGTTGTTTTGTTGATGAGTGCCATTCTGACTGGTGTGAGGTGATATCTCATTGTGGTTTTAATTTGCATTGCTCTAATGATTAGTGATGTTGAGCATTTTTTCATATGCCTATTGGCCATCTGCATGTCCTCTTTTGAGAAGTGTCTATGCATTACTTTTGCCCATTTTTTTATTCAATTGTTTGTCTTTCTGGTGTTGAATTTTCCAAGTTCTTTATAAATTTTGCTTATTAACCCCTTATCAGTAGTGTTGTCGAATATGTTCTCCCATTGTGTAGTTTGTCCTTTTACTCTGTTCTTATTGTCTTTAGCTGTGCAAAAGCTTTTTAGTTTGATAGAGTCCCATTTGTTTATTCTGTATTTTATTTCACTTGCCCTTGGAGATAAATCGGCAAATATATTTCTGCGATAGATGTTGGAGAGCTTACTGCCTATGTTTTCTTCTAAGATGCTTATAGTTTCATGGCTTACATTTAAGTCTTTTATCCATTTTGATTTTATTTTTGTGAATGGTGTAAGTTAGTGGTCTAGTTTCATTTTTTTTGCAGGTAGCTGTCCAATTTTCCCAACACCATTTGTTAAAGAAGCTGTCTTTACTCCATTGTATGCTCTTACCTCCTTTGTCAAATATCAGTTGTCCATAAAGGTGTGGGTTAATTTCTGGGTTCTCTGTTCTGTTCCATTGATCTATAAGCCTGTTCTTATGCCAGTACCAGGCTGTTTTGAGTACAATGTCCTTATACTATAACTTGATATCAGGAAGTGTGATAACTCCTACTTTATTCTTCCTTTTCGAGATTGCTGAGGCTATTCGTGTTCTCTTTTGGTTCCATATAAATTTTTGGACTATGTGATCTATATTTTTGAAGGATGTCATTGGTATTTTAATTGGTATTGCATAGAATATATAAATTGCTTTGGGTAATATAGACATTTTTTTTTTGTATTTTTCTGAAGTTGGAAACAGGGAGGCAGTCAGACAGACTCCTGCATGCGCTCGACCGGAATTCACCTGGCATGCCCACCAGGGGGTGATGCTCTGCCCATCTGGGGCACTGCTCTGTTGCAACCAGAGTCATTCTAGCACCTGAGGCAGAGGCCACAGAGCCATCCTCAGTGCCCAGGACAACTTTGCTCCAATGGAGCCTTGGCTGCGGGAGGGGAAGAGAGAGACAGAGAGGAAAGAGAAGGGGAGGGGTGGAGAAGCAGATGGGAACTTCTCCTGTGTGCCCTGGCCAGGAATCAAACCTGAGACTCCTGCACACCAGGCTAACACTCTACCACTGAGCCAACTGGCCAGGGCCAATATAGACATTTTAATGATGTTTATTCTTCCTAACCATGAGCATGGTATATGCTTCCACTTGTTTGTATCTTTCTTGATTTCTTTTATCAATGTTTATAATTTTCCGAGTACAAGTCTTTAATCTCCTTGGTTAAATTTACTCCTTGGTAGTTTATTTTTTTGGTTGCAATAGTGAAGGAGTTGTTTCCTTAATTTCTCTTTCTGACAGTTCAGTGTTGGTGTATAAAAATGCCTCTGATTTCTGAGTATTAATTTTATATCCTGCCACCTTGCTGAATTCATTTATCAGGTCTAGTAGTTTTTTGATTGAGACTTTAGGGTTTTCTATATACAATATCATATCATCTGAAAATAATGATAGTTTTACTTCTTCTTTTTCAATTTGGATGTCTTTTATTTCTTATTTTTGTCTGATTGCTATGACTAGGACTTCCAGAAGTATATTTAATAAGAGTGGTGAAAGGAGGCACCCATGGTTTGTTCCTGATCTTAAGGGAATTGCTTTTAATTTTTGCCCATTGAGTATGAGGTTGGCTGTGGGTTTGTCATAGATGGCCTTTATCATGTTGAGGTATGTTCCCTGTATTCCCACTTTGCTGAAAGTTTAGATCATGAATGGGTGCTGGATTTTATCAAATGCTTTTTCTGCATCCATTGAAATTATCATGTGATTTTTCTCCTTCCGTTTGTTTATGTGATGAATCACATTGATTGATTTGGGACTATTGTACCAGTCTTGCCTCCCGAGAATAAATCCCATTTGATCATGGTGTATGATTTTTTTTCATATATTGCTGGATTCGGTTTGCTAATATTTTGTTGAGGATTTTAGCATCTATATTCATCAGGAATATTGGCCTACAATTTTCTTTCTTTGTGTTGTCTTTGCATGGTTTTGGAATCAGAATTATGCTCACCTCATAAAAGGAGCTTGAAAGTCTTCCTTCTTCTTGAATTATTAAAGTAGCTTGAGAAGGATAGGAGTTAGTTCTTCTTTGAATATTGGTAGAAATCACTTGTGAAGCTATCAGGCCCAGGACTTTTCTTTCTTGGAAGTTTTCTGATAACTGTTTTGATCTCATTTGTTGTAATTGATCTGTTTAGGTTTTCTGATTCTTCCAGATTGATTTTTGGAATATTGTATTTTCAAGGAATTTCTCCATTTCATCTTGGTTGTCTAGTTTTTTGGCATACAGTTCTTCATAGTATTTTCTTACAATATTTTGTATTTCTGTTGTGTCAGTTGTTATTTCTCCACTCTCGTTTCTAATTTTATATATTTGAGTCCTCTCTTTTTTTCTTGGTGAGTCTGGTTAAAGGTTCATCGTTCTTGTTTACCTTTTCAAAGAACCAGCTCCTTGTTTCATTGATCCTCTGTATTGTTTCTTTAGCCTCTATGTCATTTATTTCTGCTCTGATCTTTATTATTTCCTTCCTTCTACTACCCCTTGGCTTTGCTTGCTGTTCTTTTTCTATTTCTTTTAGATGCAGGGTCAAGTTGCTTATTTGAGCTTTTTCTAGCTTCTTAAGGTATGCTTATAATACTATGAACTTTCCTCTCAGTACTCCTTTTGTTGTGTCCCATATATTTTAACTTGATGTATGCACATTATCATCTGTTTCTAGAAATTCTTTTATTTTTTTTATTTCATTGTTAACCCATTTGTTATTTAATAACATACTATTTAACTTCCAAGTGTTTGAGTGTTTTTCAGTTTTTCTGTTGTGGTTGATTTCTAGTTTCATGCCATTGTGATCAGAGAAAATGCTTGATATGATTTCAATCTTCTTTTTTTTCTTATTTTTTTAAGATTTTTATTTATTCATTTTAGAGAGAGGAGACAGAGAGACAGAGAGACAGAGAAAGAAGTGAGGGAGGAGCAGAAAGCATCAACTCCCATATGTGCCTTGACCAGGGAAGCCTGGGGTTTCTAACTGGCGACCTCAGTGTTCCAGGTCGATGCTTTTACCCACTCCACCACTGCAGGTCAGGCTGATTTCAATCTTCTTCTATTTGTTGAGACCTCTTTTGTGCCCTAACATGTGGTCTATCCTAGAGAATGTACTATGAACACTTGAAAAGAATGTATATTCTGCTGTTTTAGGGTGAAAGGCTCTGAAGATATCTATTAAATCCAGTTAATCTAGTGTGTCCTTTAAGTCTGCTGTTTCTTTGTTAATTTTCTTTTTTGAGGATCTATCTAGTGATGTTAGTGGGGTATCGAAATCCCCTACTATTATAGTATTGCTTTTGATCTCGCCCTTTTTGTCCATCTATGTGACTTTATATATTTAGGTGCTCCTATATTAAGTGCGTAGATATTTATAATAATAATATCTTCCTGTTGGATTACTCCTTTTATCATTATGCAGTGTCCTTTTTTATCTCTTACTATAGCCTTTGTTTTAAAGTCCATTTTGTCTGATATAAGTATTGCTACCCCAGATTTTTTTTCATTTCCATTTGCATGAAATATTTTTTTCCATCTTTTTACCTTCAGATCATGTGCATCTTTTGTTTTAAGGTGTGTCTCTTGTAGACAGCATATAGAGGGTCCTGTTTTCTTATCCACACAGTTAACTTATGTCTTTTGATTGGATCATTTAATCCATTTAAATTTAAGGTTATTATTGATATGTAGTAGTTTATTGCCATTTTATTCTTTAAGGCTGTATTCCTTTTTTGCTATATTCTTTTTCTCCTTTGATCTGTTTACAACAGGCCCCTTAGCATTTCTTGCAGCATTGGTTTGGTTGTAGTGAATTCCTTGTGTATTTTTTTGTCTGGGAAGCTTTTTATTTCTCCTTCAATTTTAAATGATAGCCTTGCTGGATAAAGTAGTCTTGGTTGTAGGCTCTTGTTCTGCATTACTTTGAATATTTTTTGCCATTCCCTTCTGGCTTCAAGTGTTTCTGTGGAGAAGTTGGATGTCATCATTATGGGGGCTTCTTTGTAGGTTATAGCTTATTTTTCTCTAGCAGCTTTAAATTTTTTCTCTTTATCACTTAGCTTTGGTATGTTAATTATGATGTGTCTTGGTGTAGATTTCTCTGGTTTTCTCTTCAATGGAGTTCTTTGTGCTTCTTGAACTTGTGAGACTTTTTCCTATCTCAATTTAGGGAAGTTTTCAGCTATGATTTGATTGAACAAAGATTCGATCCTTTGTTCTTTCTCTTCTTTTTCAGGAAGCCTGTGATGCAGATTTTATTTGTCCTCATGTTGTCACAGAGCTCTCTTAGAGTTTCCTCAGACTTTTTGAGTCTCTTTTCTTTTTTCTGCTCTGCTTCCATGCCTTTGTTTATCTTGTCCTCTAACTCACTGATTCGATCCTCAGTTTCATCCATCCTGCTTTTAATTCCTTCTATTGTGGTTTTCAATTCTGATACTGTATTTGTCATTTCTGAATGATTCTTTTTTATTATTTCAATGTCCTTTTTTATATTTGCTATCTATTTAGGTGTTCGTAATGACCATCTATTATTGTTCCAGCTTTTTGAACATCCTAACAATTATTATTTTAAACTCTGCATCTGGTAGTTTGGTTATATCCACTCATTCAGGTTCTTCTCTGGGGATTTCTCTTGATTCATTTGGGTTGCATTTCTCTGCCTACCTATATTATCTGTGTATAAGAAGGGTTTGGCCACTGAAGTCCAATGGGTGTTGCCTCTGTGTTCCCTAAGTGTGGTCTGTCTGAAGGCCTGCCACCCCCTCTGACCCTGCCTACAGCGTTCAGGTATGGGCATTGCTGATGCTGGCCTGCTTTGGCTGTTGCGGAGGTTTCTGCCTTTTCTCTATAGGAGGGGCTGTGTTTACATTCCCGGCTCTACAAGCCTCAGCCGGTCTCAGCCTTTGCCCCACCCCCATAGGTGGGGTTCTGCACTGTGCTCTGGCCACAAGCCTGGGCACCAAGGGTAGGGGTGAGCACCTTTGCTCAGCTGCAGGTTTCCACCTGTTCCTGGGCTTCCGCCTGCCCCTGTGGTCAGATACGGCTCATGCATCAGGCCACAAGCCTTGGCTCCATGGGCCAGGCAGGGCTGCAGGCACACACTCAGCTGTGGATCTCCGTCTTTTCCCAGGCTTTCACCCTGCCCCCGCAGGCAGAGCTGGCTCAAGGATAGGGCCTCAAGCCTCGGCTCCACAGGTTGGGCAAGGCTGTGCAACCACATAGCCTTGCTCAGCGGCAGGATCTGCCCTTCCCAGGCTCCCACCCTTCCCCCACAGGCAGGGTTTCAGGTGGGTCTGCAGCCAGGCCATACTGCTTTTGCATGTCCCCTCTGCTCCTGCTGGGGTAGACTGAGCTCATGGTGGGCCTCAGGCATCGCTGGCCAGCTTCCTACTGAACTGTGCTTCCGCGTCCTGCTGCCTCCCACCCTCCTGCAAGCCCTCAGCAGTGTGGGTGGCAGTGTGGCAGGTCAGACCCTAACACTTCATACTGTAGTCATGAAAGCTCCCTCCTTCTAAGCAGCTCTGCTTTGAGTGCCAGGGGAGAGCTTGTTTGGTGTCCTGCTTCCCTTTGCTAGTATTACTGGTTCCAGGGGAAATATTCTCTTCAGATTTGGGGAGTGACTCAGCCCAGGGGTTAGGGTGGCAGTCCCTCAAAATGTTTCTTCCTGTGCCTTCTAGATTATACTCTCTTCCTGCTACTCCAGTTTTCTCTTCTCTTCCCGTCCCCCACAGCCCCGAGTGAGTGGTTGTGAAAGAGGTTTTCTGCATGGTCACTTTAAGAAGAATCCTGGATCTGATAAAACTCTTTCTCACAAACAATATCCTGACTTGTTTTGCAGCTAAATACTGTCCATACGCCTCTTCTAGGCTCTGGGGAAGCAGGTTGGGGCTTTTTTGTGGGGCCCAGTTTCCTCCCCTCTCCACTAAACTCTCTTCCTGCCACGCAAGTCTCTCTGGCTGCTGTTTACTCTGGGGAGCTAAGCAGCCCTCTCCACGTTTCCACTTTTCCTACCAGTCTCAACGTGGCTTCTTCAGTTTTCCTTGGTGAAGAGTCCTCTTAAGTTTAGTTCAAAGTTAGTTTTTCCAGATGATGGTTCTTAAAATTAAGTTGTAATCCACTTTGGTTCTGGGAGTTGGAAGTTGGTACGTCTGCCTACTCCATCGCTATCTTGCCGCATTCTGTCTTTACGATTTTTTATGTACAGGATCATATCATCTGCAAAAAGTGAAAACTTTACTTCTTCTTTCCCAATATGAATGCCTTTTATTTCATTCTCTTGTCTGATTGCTCTGGCTAGAACTTCCAACACTGCATTGAATAACAGTGGAAAGAGTGGTGAGCTTTGTCTTGTTCCTGATTTTAGAGGAAAAGTTTTCAGTTCTTTGCCATTTAACATGATGTTAGCTGATGGTTTGTCATAAATGGACTTTATTATGTTGAGATACTTTTCTTCTATACCCATTTTGTTGAGTGTTTTAAACATAAAATGATGCTGTATTTTATCGAATGCCTTTTCTGCATCTATTGATACGATCATATAGTTTTTGTTCTTTGTTTTTTTGTTGATATGGTGTGTTACGTTAACCATTTTACATATGTTGAACCATCCTTGTGATTCCGGGATGAATCCCACTTGATCATGATGAATTATTTTTTTAATGTGTAGTTGTATTCAATTTGCTAGTATTTTGATTAGGATTTTAACATCTGTCTGTATTCATTAGAGATATTGGTCTGTAGGTTTCTTTTTGTGTTGTCCTTGTCAGGTTTTGATATGAGGGTTATGTTGGCCTAATAAAATGCATTTGGAAGTATTGCTTCCTCTTCAATGTTTTGGAAGACTCTGAGTAGAATAAGAACAAAATCTTCTTTGTATGTTTGATAGAATTCACTAGTATATCTGGCCCTGGACTTTAATTTTTGGGAAGGTTTTTGATAGTTGTTGCTATTTCCTCCCTGCTTATGGGTCTATTTAGGGGTTCCACTTCTTCTTGACTCAGTCTAGGAAGATTGTATAGTTCTAGAAATTTATCCTTCTAGATTGTCAAATTTGGTGGCATATAGTTTTTCATAGTATTCTATAATAATTCTTATATGAGTCCTTTCTCTTTTTTCCTTAGTGAGTCATGCCAAGGGTTTGTCAACTTTGTTGATCTTTTAAAAAAACCAGCTCCTTGTTTTATTGATTTTTTTCTATAGTTTTTCTGTTCTCTATTTCATTTATTTCTGCTCTAATTTTTATTATTTCCTTTCTTCTGTTGATTTTGGGTTGCCTTTGTTCTTTTTCTAGTTCCTTAAGATATGTTAAGTTGTTTACTTGGGCTCTCTATTATTTGTTTCATATAAACCTGTAGTGATATGAACTTCCATCTTATTACTGCTTTTGCTGCATCCCAGAGATTCTGATATGTTGTATTGTCATTTTTGTTTGTATATATCTTTTAATCTCTGTTTTTATGTCCTCTTTGACTGACTCACTTTTTAGAAATATGTTGTTTAATTTCCACATTTTTGTGGGTTTGTTTACTTCTTTTTTGCAGTTGAATTCTAGTTTGAAAGCTTTATGGTCAGAGAATATGCTTGATATAATTTCAATCTTTCTGAATTGGTTGATATTAGTTTTGTGGCCCAACATATGGTCAATTCTTGAGAATGTTCTATGTACACTAGAGAAAAATGTATACTTTGGCGTTTTGAGATGAAATGTCCTGTAGATGTCTATCATATCCAATTGTTCTAGTGTTTTGTTTAAGACCAATATTTCTTTACTGATTTTCCATTTGGATGAATGATCTAGAGCCATCAGCGGTGTATTGAGGTCTCCAAGTATAATTGTATTTTTGTTGGTTTTTATTTTTAGATCAGTTAGTAAATGTATTATATACTTTGTTGTTCCTTGGTTTGAGATATATATATATATATATATATATATATATATATATATATATATATATATATATATATTAAGAAGTGTTAGGTCTTCTTGATTCAATGTCCCCTTTATCATTATGAAATGACCATCTTTGTCTCTGATTATCTTTGCTGTCTTGTAGTCAGCATTGTTAGATATGAGTATGGTACACCTGTTTTTCTTTGGATATTATTTGCTTGGAGAATTATTTTCCAACCTTTCACTTTGAATTTATTTTTATCCTTGTAGCTTAGTTGTGTTTCTTGAAGGCAGTTTGCAGTTGGATTTTCTTTTTTGATCCATTCTGTTACTCTGTGTCTTTTTATTGATGAGTTCAATCCATTTACATTGAATGTAATTATTGACACTTGAGGGTTTCTTGTTGCCATTTTATATATTGCCTTCTGATAGCTCTGTATTTTGTTTGGTTCTTCTCTTTTGTTTTTCTGTCATTTATTTTTATTTGATTGTATTCCATACTTCTTTCCTCTGTTTCTTCTTTTTTTAAGCCATGTGTTTCTGTAGTGGTTTTTTCAGGGATGGTTACCATTAGGGAATGAAAAGGATATATATCATATTCATTGCAGTACATTATCTCATGAGTGCTTCTGTACTTCATCCTTCTTTGCTACTGTTAATCTTTGTCCTCTCCCTTTTTTTTTTTTTTGGTTGTTATCACAGATTACTTTTGTTTTTATTGTGATCTTGTTGGAGCTTTTTCTTGTGATTTTGTTTTGCTTTGTTCTTTGTATCTGGTCAGATAACCCCTTTTAGTATTTCCAGAAGTGGGGGGTTTTCTGGTGCTAAATATCCTCATCTTTTCTGTATCTGTGAATGTTTTTATTTCCCCTTAATATTTGAAAGATAGCTTTGATGGATATAGTATTCTTGGCTGGCAGTTTCTCTCTTTCAGTACTTTAAATATTGGGGTCCACTCTCTTCTGGCTTGTAGAGTTTCTGCTGAGAACTCTGATGATAGCCTAATGGGCCTTCCTTTATATGTTGTATTCTTCTTTTCCCTGGCTGCCTTGAAGATTTTTTCTTTGTCATTGGTTTGTAATAATTTCACTATGATGTGCCTTGGAGTAGGTCTGTTTGGGTTAAGGTAACTCGGTGTTCTATTTGTTTTTTGGATTTGAGGCTCCAATTCTTTCCACAGGCGTGGGAAGTTCTCATCAATTATTTGTTTGAATATGTTCTCATTCCATTTTCTCTCTTTTCTCTTTCTGATATACCCAATATTTTAATGTTGCTCTTTCTGATGAAGTCAGACAATTCCTGTGGGTTTTTTTCATTTTTTAAAATTTGTGAGTCTCTCTCCTCTTCTCTCTGTAGTATCTCTAATTGCTTGTCTTCTATGTCACTAGTTTTCTCCTCTATTTGGCCTGTTATATTAGCTAAGCTTGTTACCTTGTTTTTTAGTTGATGCATTGAGTTTTTCACCTCTATTTAGTTTCTTTTTATAGTTTCAATTTCCTTGGTGAAGTATTTTTTTTGTTCATTAGATTGTTTTTTGAACTCTTTTTTTTTTTTTAATATAAACAAACCCTTGTGTTGAGGGCTGACTTTCAATAGATCACAGCAAGGGAGCTGCTCTGCTATGTACAAAACCCTGACCCAGAAGCAGGTCATCTACAAATGGTTTAGCACCAGGTTACCCATGAACGTGCATTGCATGACGGGCGAGGGGCCGACCATCCCCCATTTCCCAGGACAAGGGGCTCTCCACACCGGACCCCGGTCCCGATGTGTGGCAGGCATGCTGCACCACGCAGTGGCACGCGCGGTGGCCCGCTGGCGGGATGGCGGGGGACTGGCTATCCGAGGCCAACTGAGGCTCTGCGGCGCTGCCGTATCATTCTGCCTGGGTGGGATTCTGACTTAGAGGCATTCAGTCATAATCCCACAGATGGTAGCTTCGCCCCATTGGCTCCTCAGCCAAGCACTGTTTTTTGAACTCTTTAAATTGCCTTTTTGTGCTTTCTTGTATTTTCCTAAATATTTTTAGGACTTCAATTTTTAATTCTTTGTCATTTAACTTCAAGGTTTCAAAGAAATTGAAATTTTTTTCTAGAGATTTTTCATCATCTAATCTGAGCTATATCTCTGTCTTTCATATCCATGATATTTGATTTCTTTTTCTTTAATGGTATTTGAGAGTGGAATGGTTAATAACACTAATAAGAGATAACTTAAAAATAAAATAAAAATTAAGATACAATGAAAATTCTATAATGATAAGTGGAACAAATACTACAGAGAACAAGGAGCAGGAATTGAGGAAAAATGGAAAAAGAGATAAAAAATGAAGTAAAATCCACACAAAATGCCACAAGGAAAAATATGACAAACCTCAGGAGAAACATGCTGAGCTGCCAATAAATTAACTCTCTGCCAGAATAAAGTCTTTATGGGAATACAAATCCAGAATCTCATCAACATAGCATGCAATCATCTAGCATAAATGTAAAAAATATCAGGCATATGAAGAATCAGAAAAATATGACCAAACTGTGAGGGAGCAAAGGTAATAGACATAGATCTAGAGATGACAGACATGTTGAAGTTAGCAGACAATGATTACCAGGAGCTATTATAAATTTGGTCAAAAATTTAAAGGCAAAGATAAATACATAAATAAACAGATGAAGAATAAAAGGAAACTAAAAGAGAAAGAAGAAAGTAAATTTAAATTGTAGAACTAAAAATATCTATTATTTTTTAAAAATATACTGAATTGGGCTTAACAGCACTTCAGATATTCCAAAAGAAAAGGTCTTAAAGACAGGTAAATGGAAACTATGCAAACTGAAGCACAAAAAGAAAAAAGTCTGCCAAATAAATGAACATAAATTCAATGACCTATAGAGTAATATAAATACATTTAACATATAAGGAATAGAAGTCCCAGAAGAAGAAATTTTTGTCAGGAAAAAAAATGTTGAATGATGTCAGAGCAATGGCAGCATGAGAGATACTCCTGATCTTTCTCCTTGAAATTTTCAACAAATTGAACAACTGTAATGCAGTGAAGGAACCCCAGCTGGACTTGCAGGCACACCTAAAAGATCCATGCACCAAATGGACTAAAGGTGGGATGGGTTGAAAAGGGAGACAGAAGATAAAACTCACTCTCAGTTGGCTCCTGAGAGAAGCCCAGAGTGACTGTTGTTATTGTTGTTGTTTCTTCTGCCAGGATTACAGGGAGAAAGGAACACCTGTCTGTCTAAGTTTTGTCTGCTTAGATATGAAGAGGGAAGCCCAGAGTGACTGAGTCTCTTTCTGCTGGGAGGAGCAGTGAGACAGAGGGGCAGAGGGGGAGACACTAAACCAAAGCAGCAGGAGAATGAGGGTTCACAGCCAGTGTTCTTATGGTCAGCTCACAGCCCACACTCAGTACAGAGACAGAGAAAGCCAAAGTGCAGCCTCCCAAACTTTCAGATCCTGCTTTCCTCACAAAGCAGGTAGAAAGTGGCATAGACAGACCCCCACAGCAAATTCTCCAGAGCCTATCTCTCTACTGAAGAACAGAGGTGCTCCATGTCTGGTCCTTTGGTACCCTATTCTACTGAGACACATTGGTTCCAAACCCCTGGCTAGGCTCAGTAAGAATGAAGAGAAAGGACTCATATAAACAAAATTCCAAATGAAAAAGAAGAAATTACCACAGACATTATAGATATACAAAGGATCATAGTAGAATACAATGAAAGATTATATGCCAATAAATTCAAAAACCTAGAAGAAATAGATAAGTTCCTAGAATTATACAATCTTCCTAGACTGAGTCAGGAAGAAGTCGAAACCCTAAATAGACCCATAAGCAGGGAGGAAATAGAAACAACTATCAAAAACCTACCCCCAAACAAAATTCCAGGACCAGATGGCTACACTAATGAATTCTACCAAACATTCAAAGATTTAGTACCTATCCTTCTCAAAGTCTTCCAAAAAATTGAAGAAGAAGCAATACTTTCAAACACATTTTATGAGGCCAACATAACCCTCACACCAAAACCTGGCAATACAAAAAAAGAAAACTACAGACCTATATCTCTAATGAATACAGATGCAAAAATCCTAAACAAAATACAAGCAAATCAAATACAATAGCACATTAAAAAAATAATAGATCGCAAACAAGTAGAACTCATTCCAGAAGCACAAGGATAGGTTAGCATATGTAAATGATTAATGTAATACACCATACAAACAAAACAAAGAACAGAAATCATATGATCCTATCAATAGTTGCAGAAAAGGCATTCAATAAGATACAACATCCTTTTATGTTTAAAATACTCAATAAAATGGATATAGAAGGAAAATACCTCAACATAATAAAGGCCACATATGACAAACCGTCTGCTAATATCATACTAAATGGTAAAAACCTGAAAGCTTTTCCTCTAAAATCAGGAACAAGACAAGGTTGCCCACTCTCTCCACTCTTATTTAACATAGTGCTGGAAGTTTTAGCCAGAATAATCAGAAAAAAGAAATAAATAAAGGGCATTCATATAGGAAAAGAAGAAGTAAAGGTTTCATGCTTTGCAGATGACATGATCTTGTATATACAGAACCCCAAAGAAAATTAGAAATAATAAACCAATACAGTAAGGTCACAGGATACAAAATCAATATACAGAAATCTATTGCCTTTATATATAACAACAATAAAACTGAAAAATGAAAAAACAAAAATCTCTTTTACAGTTGCAACAACAAAAAAATACTTAGGAATAAACACAACAAAGAATGTAAAGGATCTATATCCTGAAAACTACAAAGCATTATTAAAGGAAATCAAAAAAGACATGATAAAATGGAAAAATATCCCATGTTCTTAGATAGAAAAATAAATATAGTTAAAAAATAGCCACATTACCCAAAGTAATATACAAGTTTAATGCAATTTCTATCAAAATTCCAATGTAACTCTAAAGAAATGGAACAAAAAATCACCAGGTTTGTATGGAAACATAAAAACATCAAAGAGACAAAGCAGTCCTGAGAAAAATAAAATAAAACCAGAAGCATTACAATACCTAACTTCAAATTATAATAAAAAAAGCATGGTGTTGGCAGAAAAATAGACACACAGACCAATAGAACAGAATCTAGAGCCAGGAAATAAAACCACATATCTATGGACAAATAATCTTTGACAAAGAAGCCAAAAACACACAATGGAGAAAAGAAAGCCTCTTCAATAAATGGTGCTGGTAAAATAGGAAAGCCACATGCAAAAGAATGAAACTTAACTACAGTTTGTCCCTTGCACAGAAATTAATTCAAAATGAATCAAAGACCTAAATAGAAGATCTGAAACAATAAATTACATAGAAGAAAACAGGTACTAAATTCATGGACCTTGGCCTGTAGAGAACAATTTATGAATTTGATCCCAAAGGCAAGGGAAGCAAAGGCAAAAATAGCTCAGATAAAGGGTTAACATCCAAAATATAGAAAGAACTCACAAAGCTCTGCAACAAACAATCCAATTAAAAAACCGGGAGAGAACATAAATGGACATATCTCCCAAGAAGAAGTACAAATGGCGAACAGATATGTGAAAAAATGCTCATCTTCACTAGCTATTAGAGAAATGCAAATCAAATTTACAATGAGATACCACCTCACACCTGTTAGATTGGCTATTATTAACAAGGCAGGCAATAACAAGAGTTGGAGAGGCTGGGTAGTAAAAGGAACCTTCATTCCCACCTGCTGGTGGGAATGCAACTTAGTACAACCATTATGGAAGAAAGTATGGTGGCTCCTCAAAAAAATAAGAATAGAACTACCACATGACCCAGAAATCCTTCTACTGGGTATATACTATATACACTCAAACACATTGATACCTAAAGACACATGCATGCCCATGTTAATCACAGCATTATCCACAGATGCCAAGACATGAAACAACCAAAGTGCCCTTCAATAGAGAATTGGATAAAGAAGATGTGATATATATAATGGAATACTACTCAGCCATAAGAAACAATGACATAGTATCATTTATGACAACATAGATGGACCTTGATAACATTATACTGAGTGAAATAAGTAAATCAGAAAAAGCAAAATACTGTATAATTCCACATATAGGTGGAATATAAAATTGAGACGCAGGGACATAGATAAGAGAGCAGTGACACCAGGGGGGAGGAGATGTGAAGGAGGTGGTGAGGGGAGAGGTTGGAGGAAGGGTATAAAGAGTGACAAATATAAGGTGACAGAGGATGATTTTTCTTTGGGTGATGAGTATACAATATAATTGACTGTTTAAATGATGTGGAGTTGTTTACCCCAAATCTATGTACTCTTGTTGATCAAAGTCACCCTGTTAAATTTCATTTTCTAAAAAGAAAATAAAAATCAAAGAGAGGCCCTGACCAGTTGACTCAGTGGCCTAGCATATGGACATCCAGGTTGAATCCCCAATCAGGGCACACGGGAGAAGCAACCATCTGCTTCTCCCCACCTCCCTCTTTCCCTTCTCTCCTTCTTTCCCTCCTGCAGCCAGAGGCTTGACTGGTTCGAGTGTGACCCTATGTACTGAGGATAGCTTGGTTGATTCAAAAATGAGCCCCAGACAGGGATTGCCCAGTGTATCCCAGTCAGGGCACATACAGGAGTCTATCTCACTATCTCCCCTCCTCTCACTTAAAAAGAAAAAATCAAAAGGATATTCCATGTTTGTGGATTACAAAATGCTGATGTCAAGCAGTTGCAAGATAGTGGTGTCAAATCTTCCCAATCTATAGACTTGATGCAATCCCAATTAAAGTCCCAGCTGATTCTAAACTATATATGAAAATATAAATTATCTGGAATAGTTCAGAAAATCCTGTAATAAAAGAACAAAATTGCATAACTTAATACTATTTGATTTCAAGACAGTATCATAAAAAAATAGTGTTAAAATATGAAAAGATAAGAAATTATTCACAAGACACATATCAGATAAGGATTTACATCGAGATTATATATGATATATATTTCTTACAACTCAATCACACAAACAACCCAATTAAGTTAATGGGCAAAAGACTTAAACAGAAAATTGACAAGAAATGATATATGCTGCTCAATATACATAGAAAAGGTAGTCCATATAATAGTCATTGCATTGGTAAAATACAAATTAAAATCATAGTGAGATACCACTATGCACCCACTAAAATGATATCACCAAATGTTGGCAAGTATGTGGAACAGTTATAACTCTCATACATTGTTGGAGGGTGCAAAATGGTACTACCACTTTGAAACACTATCAGCTTATAAAGTTAAACATATGATTTAGCAATCCTACTCCTAGGTTTGTATACAGAGAAAGAAAACATATATCCAGCAATATGCCAGTAAATGTTTAGGCAGCAGCTCTAAAATAAATTAACTGATTAATAAAAATTTGACATTTGTAAAAGTCCTTATTTGTAGCATTACTAATTTCTGGGGTATAACTACTCCTACCATAGCCAATTTTAAGCTACAAACATAACATCTCTGAACACAGCGTTAGGAAGAGACGCACACTATCAAACTCTAGTGAGCCAGTGAAAGTCATGCCCAGCATACCTATGTAGGTGTCCAAAAATTATTTGTATTCATTGCTTCATTCACAATAACAAAAAATGCAAACAATCCAAATATCAATAAAAAAATGGATAAGCACATAGAATATTAATACTACCAATGTATGCAAGAATATAGGTGAATTTAAAAAGCACTGTACTGAGTAAAAAAAAAGACATAAAAGTGTATATGAATATGATTGATCCCACTCATATGTAGCATGTATGATTCCACTCACATGTTTTGAAATTAGGCAAAATTAACTAATGATGATAGAAACAGAACCACTGCTTCTTGCAGTGGAGGTGCATGGTGACAATCGACTGGGAAGGAGCACAGAAGGGTTTCTAGAATAATGGACATATGCTCCGTCTTAATAGCAGTGTGTATGTATTTGTCAAATCTCATCAAACTGTACGCTTAAGATTTGTGCATTTACTTTCTGTTAAGTATACTTAAATAAAATCATTTTTATTCTTTAGTTTTTAATTTGTCATCCTTTCTCAACCAAGAGTTTTATTAAAAGTTGTAGAAATATGTCAGGACAGATAATATTACATGAAAATATCTGTAAATGAACTAAAAACATAAAGGACTAGCCTTGGATACAATGTTAAAAGTGGTAAAGCAGTTGGAATATGTAAACTTTTTAAATTAATTTGGAAAGTATTAGGGCTTGGTTATCTTAAAAGAAGGGGGCAAATGAGAACAAGTTTGCCATAGTTTCTAATGGCAGATCTTTTTTATGCTTACTGTTTTTATTTTATGACTGGGTAAGATAATGTCAGTGTTTCAAGTTATGCCACAAATATTAAAATATTGAGTGATAAGACAAAATGCAATTTATGAACTTCCCAACTGATCTATCCTTTTGACAAATATTATTTGTTTATAGGTCTAAAAGCAATCTTTATATTTATAAAGTGAAACTATGAAAAAGAAGGTCATGCTTTTTTCATCTTTCTGAGACCTGTGGCTACCCCAAATATCCATATTCTCTCTGATTTTTTCCAAATTAATCTTTCTCTCCACCTCATCAAAATGTATCAGTCAAGGTTACAGGAAAACAGCACAGTTCTATATTTAGATGAGAAACTTAAAGAGGTACTTGCAATAAGCTATTATAACTACTATTGTTTCAAGTGGTTTTGTTGGATTACAGAGGGAGACCTTCTTGAAGTGTTTTCTAAACATGAATCAAATTCAAAACATGTTTTTCCCCCAACTAGTATATCTTAACTACCTTAAACATATGAGAAAACGTGCAATATGAAACCTTTCAAGTTGTTTTATATTCATTTATGCTTGTCAAATATGTAATTACACATATGAAAATGTTCTCCTAAGCTTCCCCCTTAAGAAAGTTAAAGTAAAAAAAGGTCAAATTATAGTCAGACTATTTAATTCAGAGTTCTAACTTTATCAAATATCATTTTACAATATGTATTTCCTTAGAGCCTCAGAATATATATTTCTTTTCCCCACCTCTTCATTCTGTATTTTTGTGTGTGTGTGTGTGACAGAGACAGAGATAGGGACAGACAGACAGGAAGGGAGAGAAATGAGAAGCATCAGTTCTTCATTGTGGCACCTTAGTTGTTCATTGATTGCTTTCTCATATGTGCTTTGACCGGGGAGCTACAGCAGAGCGAGTGAACCCTTGCTCAAGCCATCGACCTTGGGCTCAAGCTGGTGAGCCTTGCTCAAACCAGATGAAGCCACGCTCAATCTGGCAACCTCGAGGTTTCAAATATGGGTCTGCCACATCCCAGTCTGACACTCTATCCACAGCTTCACCTCCTGGTCAGGCCATTCTGTATTATTTTTAAAGATTGTATTAATATATCAATATTGCATATTTTTAACCAAAAAACTTTAATAGACTTTCATAAAAATGTAAACAGGTTTAGTAGTAGTGTGAGAACATGACTAAAATATGATTCACATCATTTTATGCATAATAAATGTGTAATATTATAACAGAAGTTTGCCTTAGCAAAATAATCTCAGGCAGCCATATTTTTCATTTTCTTTCACCTGGATGAGTTGCTTATTAATATAGTTGCTTCATTATTTTTGCTTCCTTCCCATCTAATTTTGACCAATGGGGAGTAGCTTATCAAGAAATCAGTTGGTGGGAGAAGAAAGAGGTCAGCTTCTCCCCACTCCTCTCTGTCTTGCTGTGGTTTCCTCAGTGGTTGCCAAAACCTATTAGGTACACCACGTGAAACAGCCTCTCCTTCCAGGCTTAGGAATACTGTCCCTTTTTCTTGACCCTTCAGATCTATGAGCTGTAACAACTTCTCACTGTTCCACAAATCTAACTCACCATTCCTTGTTATATTTTACCCCTGACTATACTTCTGTAAACAACCTTTTCTTTAAGTTGTCTTCAGTTTCATCTTTTTAATGGTGCCATCTGTGTCTTCATTGAAGACCAACTAACATAGTGATTGGTCCTGGCAAGATCCCAGGAAATAGACCCTCAAAAAAGATTCTGAATTGGTTGCTATGAGCTGCAAATAATCTTGTTAACAAGAGGAAATATGCCATTCGTTGCAGTATGGGACAGTGTAAAAGTAGAGAACAAGGGTTAGGAGAGTAAGTAGCTGATCATTTATATTGTTATTGCTTCAATGATAATAACTAATCTATGGGGTTTATACAGCTACTTCTAGCTGCCCTGGAGAGCTTAAAAAAGGAAGGATATACTTGTAGCCTTACTCATCCAAACAAGGTTTGAGGGAAAAATCAGAATGTCTCTTTCATGTCATTAAAGAAAATCTTTGTCTCAGCCTGACCAGGTGGTGGTACAATGGATAAAGCACCAGACTGGGATGCAGAGGACCCAGTTCAAAACCCTGAGGTCGCCAGCTTGAGCACAGTGTCACCATCTTGAGTGCAGGATCATAGACATGACCCCATGGTCACTGGCTTGAACCTAAAGGTTGCTGGCTTGAGCCAAAGGTCGCTGGCTTGAGCAAGGGGTCACTCTTTCTGCTGTAACCCCCCAGTCAAGGCACAGATGAGAAAGTAATCACTGAACAACTAATGTGCTGCAATGAAGAATTGATGCTTCTTTTCTCTCTCCCTTCCTGTCTGTTTGTTCCTACCTGTTCCTCTCTCTGACTCTCTCTCTCTCTGTCCCTGTCAAAAAAAATCATTGTCTCATGTAGCAATAATAAAGATATGCTATATATTCCACAAATCATCATTCTATTACTACATGGAAATGACGTATGAGACCAGGTGTGAGCAAGTACATAAAGAAAAGTAAAACACATCAGCAGGTTGCTCAGCATTTCACTAAGCTCTGGTAACAAAATTCTCTCCTCTGGAGTTTTCAGACCTAAGAGTGATGCTATCTCTAGTCCCAGAATACCTCACTATCCCCTTGGGATCCCTAGCCCTGCCCATACTTCCGTAGGTAATCTCCTGACCTCGTTCTTTTGAGTGAGAGACCTATCTCTTCCCTGCTGGGATCCTGACTGATTTACTGCATAAAACACATACCTACATGTGCATGCTCTCTCTTTCTCTCTCTCTCTCTCTCTCTCTCTCTCTCTCTCTCACACACACACACACACACACACACACACACACACACACACACACATATAATATTTCCACTTTTCAGGATTATGCCAAAAGGAGAAAAGGAGTCTGAATGAATCAAGAAAAAGAGTGTATTGTGGAGCCTGACCAGGTGGTGGCGCAGTGGATACAGCGTTGGACTGGGATGCGGCGGACCCAGGTTTGAGACCCGAGGTCGCCGGCTTGAGCGCAGGCTCATCTGGTTTGAGCAAGGCTCACTTCAAGGAAGGGGTTACTCGGTCTGCTGAAGGCCCATGATCAAGGCACATATGAGAGAGCAATCAATGAACAACTAAGGTGTCACAGCGAAAAACTGATGATTGATGCTTCTCATCTCTCTCCGTTCCTGTCTGTCTGTCCCTATCTGTCTCTCTCTCTGTCACTGTAAAAATAAATAAATTAAAAAATTTTTAAAAAAAGAGTGTATTGTGGAAAGGAGATAACTCTGGAGCTACATAATTTGAACTTTAATACCCAAAGTCATTATTTTTTGATTAATAGGTAAAAAGAAGGTAAATTTCTTTTCCCTTTGAATCTCAATTTCTTAATCCATAATAAAAAAATAATAGTATCTCATTAATTTATTTTGATGATTAACTTAAAAATTTTATAACATTAAAGCACCTAAAATACTGCATATACAATAAAGTCATTTCATTAGTTGTAAAGGTAGAATAAAGGATCATTTATCCAAGAATCTAAACACTAGAATCATCTACACTATGGAATGTTAGTCAAAGCCTTTGTTTTATGAGCATTCATTTTTTTAAATCACAACAGTCTAATAATAGAAGAACAAGTTGTTATGGTGCATCCCTTAAGATAACAGTGAATTTCTACCAGAATGCAAAGGACCACCCAGTGCTAAAATCCACACTGTCTTTCTTCACAGCACAGTGGAAACCACAGTAGAATAGTTTAGCGACATCTTGATAATCTGGCTGGCACAGTATGACCTGTGAGAGAGTTTGTAAAGAACATGGTTGTTCTTTACCTGTTCTACCAAGTCATTTTATTATTATTATTCTTGTAGGTAAAATATCAGAACTCTGGGAATATTTAATTGAGAAGAGGTTGGGAATTTGACACTCTAAATAAATTTCTACACCATGTACTTTGTAATTCCTGGCTTCTGAGAAAATCTATATTCACCTTGAAGTATGTAGGTGATGGTTTTTATTCTAAAAGAACCATGTAGGCCCAATGTGATAGTTGTATTTTTACTTATTTTAGTTTAGCCCTGTCTTATTACTATAAAAGGATTTGAGTCAGCTTTAAAAAATACATAAATGGGAGAAAACTAAATAGATGAGCAAATTGGAGTAAAAAGGAACTAAGGATAGAAAAATAAAATAAAGCCAATGGAAAGGTTACTACATTAAAAAATCCAAGTCATAAGCTATTATGTACTTGTTAAAGATGGGCCTCAGGAATGCATCTAAACTTTCTAGTAGCTCAAAAGGGGAAGAAAGATTATTGGTTACAGGATTCACAGAGTGGATAATTTTCAAATAAATTGGTTTTTGAAGAGACACAGCATTTGCTAGTAATAAAATAGAGCAATTTCTCAATTAATCATCATAAGGGGGACTATAGGAGATTATGTCCTTTGCAACTTTCTCTGTAGTAAATATAATAGTGAATGTCATCTCATATAACTATGCCATGTAACTTTCCTAAATGTATTCAGGAAAAGTTATTCTATAAAGGTCAAACTATGTAGTCAAAGTTCTAGGGATATGTATGATCTTGTCTGGGAGGAGAGTAAAGTAGAACGTCTAGAAGAAAATTAATGAACTATATATCCACTGTTAACAATCAGCAGAGAATTCAAGTCAGTACACTTTTTATCTAATGTAAGAACTTTGAGGGTAGAGATTTAATGTCACTGAATTAAAGATAGAGCCGTGTGCTTTGATAAGCAATGAAAGGTAGGGGGAGAGGTTTAACACATTGAAGAAAGTCAAAAGCCCAGCTCACACACATGGCTGACCAACGGACCACCTTACCTTTATAAGAGGTAGATTAAGAATTTATAAAAACCATGATTTACCATAAGAAATCTTATAATGAAATAATTGCTATAAATACTTGTTGCTCTTTTTCATTAATTTCCAATTTATACACCTTTTTTAAGTGAGAGGAGGGAAGATAGAGAGAAAATCTCACATGAGCCCCAACTAGGATTCACCTAGCAACCCCTGTCTGGGGCCCATACTCAAATCATCTGAGCCTTCATATGAGTGCCTGAGTCAATTCTCAAACCAACTGAGCCACCAGCTACGAGAGGGGAAGAGAGAGCAAAGGGGAAGAAGGAGAGGAAGAGAGAGAGAGGAAGGGAAGAAAAATAGACATTTGCTTCTCACATGTGCCCTGACCAGGGATTGAACCCAGAATGTCCACATGCCAACCCAATGCTCTATCCACTGAGCCAACCATCCAGGGCCAAATTTATTTACTTTAAAAAGCTTTTTGAGTGGAGGTTGAACTGTCACAATAGCTTTCCAAAGTATGCAGTGTTTTCTTCTTTCTTTACTCAGATTAATCCATCACCCATGATAGGTGGAGCACTGAGTTGGGTAGTGGGAATACAATGATGAGGGAGGCATAACCATTGCCCTAAAAGCCTAGCAGGATAGATATCTATGTAAACAGCAGTTCCCATATAGTCTGCAATACTATAGGAATAAACAAATAGATCATTTAGCTTTACTTGAAAAAAAATTCAGGGAAAACTTCATAGATGAAGAGATGACTAAGATGGATTTTGAAAGGTAGGGGAGAGTTTGCTAAGTAAAGAGAAGGAGGAAGTGTCCCCCAAGAACAGAAAATAGTCCATAGAAAAGCACAAAGTGAGAAACAGTGCTCCAAGCACAGAACATAGCCTATAGAAAGGCACAAAATTGAGAAGCACATGGCATATTATGGCAACGGCAGGTAATTCGGCAAAAAGGGATGTACAAGGACAGGTAAGGAAAAAAGGGGGTTAGAAGGCAAGAGCTTTGTAAGCTATGCAAATTAAATCATTTGAAGATGCCAAGTAAGGAAAAAGCACCTCTGGACTTGGCTTTTAGAAAGACCTATCTGGCAGCAGCTCAGAGGACAATGCACAAGATAGAGTTTCACCACTGCTAGTTTGAACATTATCACAATAATGGTGTGACATACTACATAATATTTAGAATGTATAACTGGTGTGACTATGTGATCAATTAGATTTGATAGGTAGTGGTAAAGAAAACATTTAATTGAGAATAATCTGCAGGTTTCCAGTTTGGGCAAGCATGTGAATGGTGATGCCTTTCACTAAGACAGGACTAAAGGAGGAAGAGCAGGTCTCAGTTCATGAGCTCAGATTGGATTCATTAAGGATGAGATGGCCGGACCAGGTGGTGGCGCAGTGGATAGAACATCAGACTGAGATGCGGAGGACCCAGGTTTGAGACCCCGAGGTCGCCAGCTTGAGCGTGGGTTCATCTGGTTTGAGCAAAGCTCACCAGCTTGGACCCAAGGTCACTGGCTAGAGCAAGGGGTTATTCGGTCTGCTGTAGCCCCACGGTCAAGGCGCATATGAGAAAGTAATCAATGAACCTTAGTTAAGGTGCCACAACGAAAAACTGATGATTGATGCTTCTCATCTCTCTTCATTCCTGTCTGTCTGTCCCTATCTATCCTTCTCTCTAACTCTCTCTCGGTCCCTGTAAAAAAAAAAAAAAAAAAAAAAAAAAGGATGAGATGGTGGTGAAAGATTCAAGAAATGATGCCTCATAGGATAATAGAGAGATAGCAAGGCTGAAGAGATCTAATGGTAGTTGAAACATAGGTGTGTGGATAAGATTGTGAAGGGGATATGTAGAGAATCAAGGACAACCTCAGGACACACCTATATTTAAGAGCCCACAAAAGAAAACAGTGAGGACCAGTCAGGCAGGAAGAGAACCAGTTAGTGGAGAGAGCAAATACTAAAGAAAGAATGGTCTGTCATTTTAAATGTTAAGCACTGAAATTAAAAATAAAGCGGGCTATCAGTTTTGTGTTAGATTTTTGGTGACCATGTTAAATAACATGCATTCAGAATATATTTAATGAACACCTCACCTACTCTGAGCATGCTCATCATGAAGCTTCCACTCTCGGCAATAAACAGTAAACACACGAACCGAATGAAAAGTGAATTTGATGTATCCTATAAGATAAAAGTTTTATGGAAAAGGATTACTAGGGCAAAAATTAAAAGTAGGGATGGCAACAGGAGGATGTGAAGGAGGATGGTCTGCGTAGGTCTCATTGACAAGTGACATTCAAGCAAACACTTGGAAGAGATGAGGGGATGAACCATAAGGGTATCTGGGAAGAACATTTCAGACAGAGGAAACAGCTCACAGAAAGGCTTTAGGCATGCCTGGCATATTTAAGGAAAAATAAGAAAGCCAGAATCAGCAAAGAGAAAGCCATAGGAGAGGAGGTCAAGATTTCAAGTCATCTAAGACCTCATGGGTTATGTAAAGTCTCTGACTTTCATGCAAAGTGGAAAGCCATTGGAGGGTTTTGAGAAGAAGAATGACATGATCTGATTCTTGTTTTAAAGATTTACTTTGGAGAATAGATTTTGGGAGAGGGGATGATAGGCCCAAGGGTGGAAAGAAAGATGGTGATCAGGAGATTACTACAATCATCCAGGTAAGAGACACAGGTGACCAGACCAGGTGGCAAAGGTGGTGAGAAGTGAGTGGCTGTAGATGTCTTCTCAAGATGCCAGCAGGATGTTCTGATGGATAGAAGGAGAGTGTGTGAGAGAGAGAGGGAAGTCAAAGTTTTTGGCCTGAGGAACTGGAAAAATGGACATGACATCAACTAAGGTGGGGAGAATGTGGGTAGAGCAAGTTTAGGAGGTTCGGAAACATGGAGTTCACTTAAAGTGTGATAAGCTGTTAAATATCCTAGTGGAGGTGGTGACTAGGCAGTCAGGTACATGAATATAGATCCAGAGGAGCTACAGTCACATCTATGGTATTTAAAGCCATAAGACAAGGGGAGCTCATCTAGAAAGTGAGTGTGGATGTGGAAGAGAAGAGGACTAAGAACCTGGCCCTGGGGCACTCCAAAAATAGGGACTGAGGAGAAGAGGAGGAACAAATAAATGCATATGGAGAAGGTGGTCAATGAGGTAGGAAAAATCAAATGAGTATGGTATCCTTAAAATCAAGGGAAGAAAATGTATCACTAGGGACCTAGTGCTCAGCCCTGTCCAACGGTGCCATGAAGGCCAGCAGGCTGAGAAATGAGAGTCAGCCATTGGAGTTAATAACGTCATTCAGTAAACTGTGAGTGGCGACTCCCTGTTCAGGGTAAGTTTAAAAGCAAAATTTGAAATTGTGTTTTGTTGCAAGAAGAGTGAAGAAATGATTAGTTGGCAAAGTAAGTGGGGGCAAAAGAAGTCATTTTGTTATTGTTGTTAAAGGTGGAAGAGGGGTACAGAACAGATTGCCATGAGCTGAAGAGGAATTGAACGTTTAACAAAGTAAAGGAAAAGAAAATCAATGATTGTTTCAGAAAGCATGGTTGTGAAAAGATGGGGTGAAAGAAGGTACTAGGAAAGGATTACTTGAGTCAGAAGAAAAGTTAGCTTCTTTTAATTTTTCTCTTTTAAAGATGGTTTTAAAATATTGAACATGCATCTGTGCCCATAGAAAAGACCCAGAAAAGACAGGGACAGGAAACATGTTGAAATGTGGCTCCTGAGCAAGTAGAAGGGTGTAAGGCACAGGAAGATGGCTCAGCCTTACACAAAGTATGTGTAGCCCTTGGATGAGAGGGATGACCATAAGGATAAAGATTGAGGTCAATGGAAATGTGGGGCTGGAATGATGAGGGAGGTTTTGCTGGCTGGTTTCTATTTTCTCCACAGAGTAGAATAAAGTCAGCTCTTAAAAGTAGGGGGAGGGAGGGCAGATATGTAGGAGGAAAACAGGGACAAAAAGGACATAAAATTTGGAAAGGTTGTTATATGTCCTTACTTCCTGCAGAACACAACTTGCTCGCTTGTTTCTCTCTACCTAAGCACGCAAATGTCCTCACATACCAACACAAATATGAAAATAGGTAAAATACACTTAAACAATTTCTCAACTACCTCATTGGAATTGCAGGGTATTGAAATTTTAGTTATCATGTAGCATATGCTACAGGAAAGACAAAATTCTAATATGACTCCCAAGGATCCTTACCTTCAGATAATCGCCTTGAATAATCTCCTCCCCTTGAGTCCCAGCTGGATCCAGTAGCTTGCTTTCAACATACAGGATACAGCAACAGTGATGAGATGTCACCTCTTAGAGTAGGTTAGAAAAGCCAGTGACTTCCACATCGCTCACTCTGTCCTGCTTGCTCTCTCTGGTGGAAACGCTCTGCCATGTTGAAAGCTGGCCTGTGGAGAGGCCCATATGACAAGGAGCTGAGGATAACCTTTAGCCAACAGCCAGCGATGAGCTGAACTTCAGCGCAACAACCTGTAAGGAATTGAGTCCTACCAATACCCACAAAGTAAGCCTGGAAGCAGCCCCTTCCCCAGGTGAGACTTGAGATGAGTGCAGCACGCCTGTGAGAGAGAGCCCCTAAAGCAGCAAACCCAGCTGAGCCAGGCCAAGGCTTCTGACCTATACAACCTGTTAAATAATAACTAGTTTTATTATAAACCACTACATTTTGGGGTAATTTGTTATTTAACAACAGACTACTACTCTCGGAGATTTATAATTTCTGTCTCTAAAATCTATAGGCCCCTTTAAATAATGAAAAATTACCCTTGCCCCCAAGTATCTGCTTTGGCAACAACAAAATAAATATGCTGTATAGAATGGGCAAAAACAGGGTAGAAAGCAGAAGAGAAGTTTAAAGAAAACGTGGAGGAATAGATGATGGAATTATGAGTCAGTCATTTCACCTTCATGGAATCCAACATAGGAGATAAGATACCCAGAGGAACAAAAGAGTAAAGGGGAAAAAAAGGAGGATTTTTCATGAAAGGAATGCAGGCATGATGTGAACAAACCCTCCCCAACTTACTAGGGAGTGACTGCTGGTTGAAATCCTCCCAGATATTGGCCAAGATTTCTCAATGCATATACCCTTTGATTTTGCAGACTGTGAAATAGGAAGTTATGATGTAGAGGCAAGTCAATTGCTTTTTAGTGGACGAGACCACTGAATGAAGTTGTTTTTTTTTGTACCCTTCCGAAGCTGGAAACGGGAGAGACAGTCAGACAGACTCCCGCATGCGCCCGACCGGGATCCACCTGGCACGTCCACCAGGGGGCGAGGCTCTGCCCACCAGGGGGCGATGCTCTGCCCCTCGGGGGGGGGGGGGTCGCTCTGTCGCGACCAGAGCCACTCCAGCGCCTGGGGCAGAGGCCAAGGAGCCATCCCCAGCGCGCCCGGGCCATCCTTGCTCCAATGGAGCCTCGCTGCGGGAGGGGAAGAGAGAGACAGAGAGGAAGGAGAGGTGAGGGGTGGAGAAGCAGATGGGCGCTTCTCCTGTGTGCCCTGGCTGGGAATCGAACCTCTGAGACTTCCGCACGCCAGGCCGACGCTCTACCACTGAGCCAACCGGCCAGGGCCTGAATGAAGTTTTTTAAGTTTAGTGCCTTTACTCTGCTAAACCATGAGATCTTTTACTGCAACAATGACAATTTCATGATTTTTTTTGAACCTTAGGAGAATATATATATAAACATTTACTGTATCTACACATTCTGTTTATTTGTGATCGCTTTTAGTCTCTCATTGGTTGCCTGGTCTGAGTAATACAGGTAATGTTTCTTAAATAAACTAAAATTAATACAAAAGTCCAGAGAAACTAAGTAACTAGTTTAATGGAACCCAACTGGACCTGAATCAAGAATCCCTTGATTTAGTGCATTATATTGTTTATAGTTATACAAGAAAAAAGCAGAATATTTGCAGTGGAATCCCATCTTCATTAAATTTTCAATATTAAAGGCACCCTATTACTCTCTTTTCTGAGTGTTAACTATTTTTATGACTCAGGTTACAATTTGTGGCATGAGGTATAGGGAAAATCATGTGTCAGAATTAGAACTCATGCTCCTGGAAAGAACAATGCCTTATCAGTTTCTCTTCACAATGATGAAATTCTCTCTGGTGCTCCTGCCAAAAGAAGGAAGCCAGTTCACAACTAATTCTACAATAACTAAAATTCAAAACTTAAAGCAGTTAAGTGGGTTATTAATCTGAGAATATAAAAATGAAGTTAAAATCCTTCCTGATTTATATTCTGACCCCACAAAGATTGTAGTGGACTTCCTGAACCAGTTCAAAATTATCAAGTCCTTGTACTCAGCACCTTCTCCCATTATCTCCAACAACTCAACTTCCTTGCTGTGATTTATTGTATATTAAGGCTTTTTTTATGCTTTCTTTCACCTTCATCTACTCACTCTCCATGTCCCACAAATTATTTTCCCCAAACCTCTTCTATCTCCACCCCCTTTTCACTATTTCTTTAGCATTACCATGGCACAGCACACCCTTAGCTATGCCTACTCCTCACTGTGTGTGATCCATTGTCAGGTCTGTGCAGCCTCCTCACCCCCCACCCCATCCTCCGGAAACTGACCTCTCGTGTCTGCATAGACAGAGCACCTCCACTTTGTACAACTTGATCTTATTCCACTGGGCAAAGGTGCTGCTTCAAATATTTTCCATAGGACTGACCAGAATAAGATGAATAAGAATAGGAATAAGGAGAGGGAGGGGGAGGGGGAGAGGGAGAGGGAGAGGGAGAGGGAGAGGGAGAGGGAGAGGGAGAGGGAGAGGGAGAGGGAGAGGGAGAGGGAGAGGGAGATGTTTCTGTGGTGTCAGAAAATGTAGAGGTAGGCTGTGTTTCTCCCATGCGTACCAAAAAAAAGCGAGACACTGCCTTCAAAAAAGGAGAAAGAGGCCCTGGCCGGTTGGCTCAGTGGTAGAGCGTCGGCCTGGCGTGCGGGGGACCCGGGTTCGATTCCTGGCCAGGGCACATAGGAGAAGCGCCCATTTGCTTCTCCACCCCCGGCCCTCCTTCCTCTCTGTCTTTCTCTTCCCCTCCCGCAGCCAAGGCTCCATTGGAGCAAAGATGGCCCGGGCGCTGGGGATGGCTCCTTGGCCTCTGCCCCAGGCGCTAGAGTGGCTCTGGTCTCGGCAGAGCAACCCCCGGAGGGGCAGAGCATCGCTCCCTGGTGGGCAGAGCATCGCCCCTGGTGGGCGTGCCAGGTGGATCCCGGTCGGGCGCATGCGGGAGTCTGTCTGACTGTCTCTCCCCATTTCCAGCTTCAGAAAAATAAAAAAAATAAAAAAAATAGAAAAGGAGAAAGAATGAAATACACAGGCAGGAGGAGAGACAAATTAGAGGCAGAGGACTGGTCATGACCACCTCCCTCAGTTACTTCATTTCTTAGGCATTCTGCATTTCAATCCTTTGGTTTCCGCATAACAATTGCCTTTTTTCTTCTTCAGTAATTAAATAGTCCTAACTACGACGCTGTGGGATTCTCCTAATTGTTCTCTGTGCTTCCTATCTCTTTCCTATTCTTATCTATCCTACACGCCACTGCCACGGACAGACAGCTATGTTTTCAGATTAAGGAATTAAGAATTCTTCAGTAATCAAAAGGAACAAATGTGTAGTTTTAGGGAAAGGTGACATGGAGGGTGGGGGATCTAAGTCTTTCAGAAGTGAAGCTAAAGCATTATAAGAAATAGTTTGAAAAGTTATTAGTGGAGAATAAGCCACTGCATCTCTCTAATGCAAGAGATGCCCACATTTCTGTCTGAGATTGACCAACCACCTGTGCTCTGAATTCCAGACTCTTCCAGCCTCTCAAGGGCCACAACAGTGAGCAACATTGCCACCTGCTGGGGATTACAGAAGCTACAGAGCTAAATTTTCTATTCAAATAGTTTCAAACTTGAAGGTTTGAAGCTACCTTTAAGAATGCTATTTTTTGAGGGTCACATGAAGGGCAAGGTATAGGAGGAATAAATGTGATGGACAAAGACTTGACTTGGAGAGGTGAACACACAATACAGTGTACAGAGATTATTGTAAAATTGGGCATTTGAAAAAAAATTTTTTAATCCTGTGTTGTTTTTTTTAAAAAATGTAAAATACAATTGTGTTTAATAATTCTTATTTTTTAGGTCATAATGTTATTGCAGAATTATAACTCTGGAGATGCTGCAATTTAGAAATTGATGCTCTATTTGAATTATTTTTATTTTTACTGTAGTCAGTGCCATTAAATTAACAACATTAAGTCAAAGCAATTATAGCCTCGATAAATGTGTTTTGAAATACAGGAGATTAAGAAGACACATTTAATTTTTTATTCAGACTTTTTGGGAAATGCATGGACTTAAATTAAAAGGTATCTTGCCAGAAGAAAAGATATTTCATTGCTCTTCTTAGTAATAAATAATTTTCTCTGTAATAAATTTAGAGTGGATAATCTAAGGTAGATAAGTAGTAAAACAATATTTGCATAAAGTTGTTTATAATTTCATTTTAAATACTAAAGGGGAAAAAAGATGTAGACATAAATAGTTTATGATCACTTTAGAACTGTAAAATATCAAAAATGTGTAAGTTAAATGAGAAAATTTAAAAATCACTATAATTGCAACTATGAAAAAATATGCATGCCTACAGAGTGGTGGGCAAGAGGTCAAGCTATGTATCCACTGAGGAAGCTCTTTATGTTAAAGTGTGTTAGGGTGAACTTCTGGAGCATGGTGAACACTTGCTTTTTCTCTATGATATCCTTGCTCTGTATCAGATTCTGAACCACATGAATCTAGTTTTGGCCAGCGTCTATAGTATCCCATCCCACTTTCTTGTACAGGACCTTCCCTTGGCCTCTGATCTTATGTGTATCAGATTTCAATTTGCTAAAGTCCCTCAAACTTGCTGTGACCTCACTCCTCTCCTTAATATCTGAGCAGTCGGGAAGGTACAGTCTACTCCCAGAAAGAAAATCTTAACATTACACCTTTAAGCATACACGCATAATTTCTGGGGAACAGTAAGAATAGTTGTTTACCTTGCTTTTCAAAACAATTATCAACCCAGAGGGACTCTGTAGGGCCAGTAGTCACAGCCATCGCAGCCATTCCCATGCAGGTTCTCACTGGATTCAGGCAGAAAGTAAAGAAACAGTGGAGCCAAAAAACGGTGGGCCATTCCTTTCTTCAAGTCTTGTACCAGCTGATGAGCAAACGTACAGGGCTCCCAAAGCCCTGACACATTCTCCAGTTCCACAACCAGGGGAATCTTCTCCAGTTCCTCCTGGAGTCAAAGGCCCCACCAGTCTTAATGGAGCTTGCAAAACCCCTCACCTCTGGTTCCCCATCGGCACATCTTCTCTTTCCCTGCCAACATGGCTTCTCCTTCTGCACTCTGCATTGTCTCTACTCTCCCTGAAAAACATGGCTTCTTTTCTCCCTCTTCTCCTTCTCTCTCTTTTCCAAACTTTCTGGCATGAAAACCTCTCCTCCAGCAAATGTTAGCAAAACAATGGCCCTTCCCAAGCAGGAAAGTAATTTGCAATTTCACAGACTACATATACCTGACACTGCCCAGCTCCATTTTGTAACAATAAAAGAGAGCAAACTCAAAAAATACAAATTTTACAAACTCATTTGCCCAACAGAATTCAAGTCCCTTCTCTCTGATTCCCTTCTCTGTCTTCCTTTAACTTCTCTCCTTTAACCCTATTGATCAAATAAGTTTGTAAAATATGATTTTTATGTTTGCTTATTTATAATTTGCATTGGGGGCTGGGCAGTGGCAGGTATATGTGGTCTGTGAAATTGCAATTTACCTTCCTGCTTGGGGAGGGCCATTGTTTCGCTAATGTTTGCTGGAGCAGAGATTTTCATGACAGAAAGTTTTGAAAAGGAGAGAAGAAGGAAAAGAGGTGTAAAGAAGCCATGTTTGTAGAGTGAGCACAGAGGAAACACAGAGTGCTAAAGAAGAAGCAATGTTGGCAGGGAAAGAGAAGGTGTGCAGATGGGGAACCAGAGGTGAGAGATTTGGGAGCCCTACTGAGACTGGTGGGGGCCTTTGATTCTAGGAGGAACCAAAGAAGATTCTCCTGATTGTGGAACTGGAGAATGTGTCAGGGCTTTGGGAGCTCTGAATGAGTGAAAGGGAAGTGTTTTCCCTGTGTGTTGCTCATAAGCCAGTTCAAGACTTGAATAAAGGAATGGTCCACCATTTTTTGACTCCACTGGTTCTTTACCACCTGCCCAAATTCAATGAGAACCTGCATGTGAATGGCCATGACAGCCGCGACTACTGGGCTTACAAACGCCCTCCATTATTTGAGTCCTTTCTCATCCCTTGGGGTCATTTGATTCCATTGAGTTATTCCCTTAGTGAAGCTGGAGCAAAGTAGAGAGCACAATTTGCATGCTTTAAGTCCTGAATAAGGCAGGACAATGACACTTTGATGTTCACCCTCAGAGTGAAACATCTAAAGGACAAACCAAACTTCCTCTTACTAATAATATGGCCATTTGAAAGCAGAGCAAGGTTTGTCCTTTCTCCACCTATGTAAACACACTATTTATTACCATAGCTTGGTATTGACTGAGCAGGTAGAGTGGAGTAAGATGGGGTAGGAAAACACCCACCCCAGGAAGGAAATGTGAGAGCTTTGAAGTTCTATTTGGGGTGGGAGTAGATGTGAGCCTAACAACAATGTTGCAGCCAGACTTCCTGCATCTCCCTTCCTTCCCCACAGGGGACTTCCAGACGATCTGCTAGACCTACAATTTCTAAGGGTGGCTTGTGTCACAGAAAAGGATGGTAATGGTCTCTTTCATATCAGTTACACAATAAGGTCTCTGACTAAACACTGCATTTATATGCAGTTGCTTAAAATAATAGTTATAATCTCCCAAAAAGAGAAAGTCTGGCTTTCTGTTTTGTGTGTCTGATCGTGAGGCCTACAGTTGGAAGCTATTTCTCCTACTATCACTTCTTCTGTCTGTTGTATCACAGTGCAAGGACAGATGGAAACTACTCATGAGCTTAAGTAAGATTTATTTCGATGACAAGACACATGTTGATAGAAAGCCAACAAGAGTAAAATGAGAGATGCTATATTCTGACTGACCTTGGGATGGGCAGTTTACCTAAAAGCAAAAATGTCTTAACGTTTTTTTTTTCTGATGACTTGTTAAGTCTTAAGTAATTACCATACAGTAGGTGACAGGTACAAATGCTCCAGTTTCTCAAATGTTGGGCCTGTTTATGTATTGACAGAGGAAGCAGACAAACCTATGTAACTGACTGTATGGCCAGAGGCCACTGCCATCGTGGCCATTCACATGCAGGTTCTCATTGAATTCAGGCAGATGGTAAAGGAACAGTGGAGCCAAAAAATGGTGGGCCATTCCTTTACTAAAGCCTTGCACTGGCCAGCGAGAAACAGGCAGGGAAAATACTTCCCTTTCACTCATTCAGAGCTTCCAAATCCCTGACACATTCTCCAGTTCCACAACCAGAAGAATTTCCTCCAGTTTCTCCTAGAATCAAAGGTCTCACCAGTCTCAGCGGAGCTCGCAAAAGCCCCTCACCTCTGGTTCCCCATCTGCACACCTTCTCCTCTTTTGCCAACATAGCTTCTTCTTCAACACTCTGCATGCTCTCTCTGCTCTCACTCTGCAAACATGGCTTCTTTCTGCCTTTTCTTTTTCTCTCCCTTTTCAAAATTTTCTGGCATGAAAACCTTTTTTTCAGCACACATTAGCAAAATAATGGCCCTTCCCAAGCAGGAAGATAATTTGCAATTTCACAGACCACATACACCTGGTGCTGCCCAATCCCCAATGCAAATTATAAATAAGCAAACATAAAAATCATATTTTATAAATTTATTTGACCAACACTGACATAAGAATTCAACTTATCATATAAAATGAGGTCAGGGTTTGTTTAGTGTTTTATCTTCAAAACTAGACTGTTGGTCAAGCCAAATGACCTTTCTGCTTGGGAAGGGCCATTGTTTTTGCTAATGTGTACTGGAGGAGAGGTTTTCATGCCAGAAAGTTTTGAAAAGGGAGAGAAGAAAAAAAGGCAGAAAGAAGCTATGTTTGCAGAGAGGAGCAGAAGCAGCAGAGAGAATGCAGAGTGCTGAAGGAGAAGCCATAGTGGCAGGGAAAGAAAAGGTGTGCAGATAGGAACCACAGCTGAGGGGCTTCTGAGAGCTCCACTGAGACTGGTGGGGCCTTTGATTCTAAGAGGACCTGGAGAAGATCCTCCTTGTTGTGGAACTGGAGAATGTGTCAGTGGATTTGGAAGCCCTGAGTGAAAGGGGAAGTGTTTTCCCTGCCTGTTTACTCGTCAGCCATTGCGAGGTTTTAATAAAGGAATGGCCCACCATTTTTTGACTCCACGGTTTCTTGACCATCTGTCCGAATTCAGTGAGCACCTGCATGTGAATGGCCACGATGGCGGCGGCCACTGGCCCTACATAGACCTACACGTTGGACCCAAGAGTGGCACAAAGTTTTCAGAACTGACACATTATAGCAGGAGTTACCAATGCCGGATACACCTTAGAATTGCCTGAGCCTTTTAAAAACTGTCAGTACCAAAGCCCAAATCCAGACCAATAAAATCAGAATCTGTGAGAAGCAGCCTAGGCAAAGACTTTTTTTTAAAGCTCCTTAGGTGATGGGCAGCCAGGCTGAGAATAGGTGCTACTCAACAACTTGCAATGGAGTGAAAGCAAGCTCACAATCTCACCTCATTTTCATTGTGTTCATTCATAGCAGCCAGATTTGCAAATTGTACTTAAATAATCAACATCACAACATGAAATTCTGACCAATAATTTTAGTCCTTAACATAGAAATTTCATAAATGGCATTTAGCAGTTTCATGAGATGTTGTTACAAATTTCATTTATTTTCAAAGAATAATTTTTATGCTGGAAAATTCTCTTGAATTCCTATATTTGAAAAGGCTAAATGTATCATTCATTTTAACTGAGTCTTTTGTGTATTTTTTTTGTATACCTCATTAGTCTAAATATCAGTTTCACCTAGATAATAATAATAAAACATGTGAGAACACAATTGAAGAGAACATTTTTCCCAATTATTAAATAAAAGAAAGATTACTCAGTGTTTCTGGTAAGAACTATATATTTAAATTGTCTCTGAATATACACATTTATACATGTGTTGGTAAAGATGTAGATTAAATTGTTGTAATAAGGGCACACCAAAATACAGTAGATTAAATAAAAATGAACTTTATTTTTTATGAAATAACCAAGAGGAGGGTATATTTTGGTACAAGGAGGCTATTTCAATTGCTGCCACTTTCTAGTCAATAGGAGAGGGGAAATGGAAGAGGCAGAGCACAGCACTTCTGCTCACGCATGACTAATTACAAGGGAGCTTGGGAAATGGAGTCTGCATGTGGGCAGTCATGTGACCAACTGAAACCAAACATTTTTACCACTAATATAAAAAATTGGGAAATGGCTATTGGAGATCATTCTCAATCTCTACAACATCTACATACAATCCCATAGTTAAATATGCTTAGCGTACCAAAGAACTATGGTTTAAATATTTTTCTTAAGAATGTTTATTTTCATTATGAGTCCAATTAACATTTGAGAACTTTAAAGTTTGTATTCACTTGATTTAAAACATGTTTTGTGATACACTCTCTTCCTTTATACATAGCTTTAGCTATAATATGCAAGTGATGCATATAATATGGAACATGCTATACTCCCAAGTCTATTCCTTAGCACTGATCTGGGTTTTCCCAGAATGCAATAGTTCCACAGAACAAGATCCAGACAGATCTTATGATTGTCAGTGTTATTTCCTTTATCTGATTAAAGAGAGTCCAGCAGATTAGTCATGGACTTCTTTGAATATGTGATAAAAATATATTTGGGCTCCTCTACTCAAATATATCAACAATTTAATAAATAATTTAAGGGGGTTTAGAGACACCTTCCCCCATAAGCTTACACGAGTGCCTTGACTACACGTAATATAAGAGATTTTTCTCCCTGTCTTCCACGGCAGTCTGGAAACAAATAGATGAAGTCTCTACTCTCTATCTTTGGGACCCATCAGTAGAATCCATAGAGCTCTGGCCCCAGGTAAGACACCTAGCACAGAATCTGGAACATATTGATTGTGCAATAAATGTTTCTGTTGTATTACAAGGCCCCTCGGCTCCCTGTGAGAATTCCCTGGTATTCCATGTACCAGCTTTGACATTAGTGTTACTTCTTCCACCTTCATCAACCTGGATCATACCCACAGTTGCGGTTGTTCACTTGGTCATTCCCATGGGATGAATGCTGTTTCTCCTTCTTCTGGCATGGGCATGGAACTTCTCCCCATCAGTGGGACACTTTTCAATCCTTTGCTCACCTAGGATCTGAACCTCCTTTCTATATATGGTAACTATATTACCTCCTTATATGTTTGGGTGAAAGACAAAATTTATCTTATGATATAGAAGCTGAAAATGTAATACATTTTCTAAGATTTCTTGTAACTAATGTGTGAGCACTTAATACAGGCTCTGCCATCTTTATGCAACTACCACAGCCATTGAATTGAGAACAGGTGATACAATGAAATAGATAAAGACTAAATATAAGACTCAAAACCATAGAACTCCTAGAAGAAAACATGCGGTAAACTGACATTTTTCTTAGCAATACTTTTTTTTGATATATCTCCTGAAATAAGAGAAACAAAAAATAAAATAAAATAATTTGGACTACATCAAACTAAAAAGCTTTTCACATCAAAGGAAGCTATCAGCAAAATAAAAAGACAACTCACTGAATGAAAATACATATTCACCAATGGTACATTTGCTAAGGGGTTAATATCCAAAATTTATAAAAAAAACTCATAAAACTCAACACCGAAAAATTAAACAATCCAATTAAAAATAGGAGAGGACCTGAACAGACACTTCTCCAATAAACACATCATACAAATGGCCAATAGACATATGAAAAGATGCTCAACATCACTAATCATCAGAGAAATGCATAATAAGATATCACTCCACACATGTTAGAATGGCTATCATCAATAAATTAACAAACAAGTGTCAGTGAGGATGTGAACAAAAGAGAACCCTCATCCACTATTGGTGGGAACAAGATTGGTGTAACTACTATGAACAATATAGAGGGTCCTCAGAAAAGTAGAAATGAAACTGCTTTATGACCCAGTGATTCTATTTCTGGGTATATATCTGAAAAAACGAATAACACTAATTCAAAAGAATACATGCACCTTTATATTCATTATATTGTTATTTATAATAGCTAAGATATGGAAGTAACCCAAGAAAGTACCCATTAATAGACAAGTAGCTAGCCTGACCAGGTAGTGGTGCACTGCATAGAGCATCAACCTGGGATGCTGAGGACCCAGGTTCAAAACCCCAAGGTTGCTGGCTTGAGTGCAGGCTTATCTGGCACAAGTGTGGGGTCTCTGGATTAAGTGTGGGATCATAGACATGATCCCAAGGTCACTGGCTTAAGCCTAAAATCATTGGCTCAGCTGGAGCCCCCCAGGCAAGTCACATATGAGAAACTAATCAATGAACAATTAAAGTGCTGTAACTATGAGTTGATGCTTCGCATTTCTCTTTTTTCTGGTCTGTTCCTGTCTCTTTTTCTCTCTTTTTCTTGGTCTCTTTCTCTCTCTCGCTCTAGCAATAAATAAATAAATAAACAAACAAACAAACAAGTAGCTAAAAAAGCCATGATACATATATACAATGGAATGTTACATAGTCATAACAATAAAAGCGGGGGGGGGGGGGGCTGGCGGGGCAGGGAGTGTAATTTTAACATTTGCAACAGCATGGATGGACATAGAAGGTATTAAGCTAAGTGAAACAAGTCAGCCAGAGAAAAATAAATACCATATGATTTCACTCATATGTAGAATCTAAAGAGCAAAATAAACAAACAATCTAACAAAATAGAAGCAGACTCAGACAGATGGTTTCCAGAGGAGGGGGGTTAGGAGGATGAGTGAAAAGGTAAGGAGTTTAAGAAGTACATATTGGTAGTTACAGAATAGTCATGGGGATGTAAAATACAACACAAGGTACACAGTCAATAATATTATAATAACTATGTATGGCACCATGTGAGCACTTGAAATATCAGGAGAACACTTTGTAAAGTATATGATTATCTAACTACTATGCCATACACCTGAAACTAAAACAAAATAATATTGAATATATACCGCAATTTTCAAAAAATAACAAGTCTAGGAAAATATGCTATTAGAAAGTGAGCCCTGGCCAGTTAGCTCAGTGTTAGAGTATTGACCCAACATGTGCATGTCCCGAGTTTGATTCTCAACCAGGGCACACAGGAGAAGCCCGCTCTGCTTTTCTTCTCTCTCTCTCTTTCTCTCTCTCTTTCACTCTCTCTCTCTCTCTCCCTCTCTCCCCCTGCTGCAGCCATGCCTCAATTGGAGCAAGTTGGCCCTGGACATTGAGGATGGCTCAATGGCCTCCACCTCAAGCACTAAGAAGAGCTCAGTTGCTGAGCAATAGAGTAATGCCCCAGATGGACAAAGCGTCACTCCCTAGTGGGCTTGCCAGGTGGATCCTGGTAGGGGCACATGCGAGAGTCTGTCTCTGCCTCCCTTCATTCACTGAATTTAAGAAAAATTAGAAAATGACCGAGAGGCTCTTTAGATGCTAAGAGCAAGCAAAAAATGTAACATTTCTTTGCTTATATTTCAAACAAATAGGCCATATTCATATATTCATGAATGTTAAAAGCCCTGCCATTACCTGGATTTTAAACTAGAATAATTAGCTTTTCTGAACTTTATTTGCTCTCATTTATTCTTATTTATTTTTAAAAGAGTAGAGAGTTTATAGTATCTATCTCAAAGATGCTTGTGGTATGTATAATATATCATATAAAAACCTGGCTCCAGAAAGGCACTCAATAAAAATGAAGGCTGCTCTCCTTCCTCTGGCATTCAGAGGCCATCACCTTGGGCTCCAACCTACCTTTCCAGTCTCTTGTCTTTTTTTTTTTTTTTTTGTATTTTTCTGAAGCTGGAAATGGGGAGAGACAGTCAGACAGACTCCCGCATGCGCCCGACCGGGATCCACCCGGCACGCCCACCAGGGGCGATGCTCTGCCCACCAGGGGGCGATGCTCTGCCCCTCTGGGGTGTCGCTCTGCCGCAACCAGAGCCACTCTAGTGCCTGGGGCAGAGGCCAAGGAGCCATCCCCAGCGCCCGGGGCCATCTTTGCTCCAATGGAGCCTTGGCTGCGGGAGGGGAAGAGAGAGACAGAGAGGAAGGAAGGGGGGTGGAGAAGCAAATGGGTGCTTCTCCTATGTGCCCTGGCCGGGAATCGAACCTGGGTCCCCCACACGCCAGGCCGACGCTCTACCACTGAGCCAACTGGCCAGGGCCTCCAGTCTCTTGTCTTACCACTTCCTCACCCTCTCCTTCTCTTCCCAATGCATTGGTGACACAAGATTTTTAAAACCATACCTTAACGTGCCATAAACAGTTTTATACATTTACTTCCATGTTCCCTCTGTTTAGGATGTGTCTCTCTGTTTTCTTATTTACTTTGCAACGTCCACCTCAGTTATCCGGATTCCTCCAGATTAATTATTCTAAACAGACTAGTTACTTGTTTTGTTGTATACCCATAGAACTTTAATTAGAGCCATATCACTTTTAATTCTGCTATAGATGATGAGCTTTGTAAGGGAAAAATTTATATCTCACTTATCTTGTATATCCCCAATGTCTGGCTCATAATAAGATGTTTGAATTAGTCAATAAGTAGGTGGTAAGAGTTGGAAACCACCAATTCATATTTATTTAAGAGACACAGAGACTGCCCACCTTACCCAAATACTAGGAAAAATAAAGTAAGATTGTCACTTAGGAACTAAATTTTAAGATATCTATATATATATATATATATATAGATATATAGATATAGATATATAGAGATAGATAGATAGATAGATAGATAGATAGATAGATAGATAGATAGATATAGATATAGATACAAAATGATCTAGAGAAGACAAAATGGCTTTTAGGCTAGCAGGACTTCACAAAAAACAATTGACTGTACTATTCAATGTAAAGAAAGTATGGGCCATTTCAAGGAGAGTGAATCAGCCCTAATAAGCTTGAAAAATAAGGGTCACTAAGGCAAAGATTCATGATGACCCTTGTGAGCACTTTCTAGGAAAACAGGAGTCAGGTTTCTAGCATTTGAGCCACAACTTTAAGCTTTCTCATGAAGCATCATAGATTTCATTATCTTATTTTAGCCCAGTGCTACTTAGCATTCACATCACATAATTCCCTCTGTTCTCATTTATGCTCACCCTTTTAATTCTTACTCTTTCTATTAAGAATTAAAAATTGTTTTCTGATTGTGATTTGGCTTCCCAAGTAGGCCCATCAACTATAAACTTCAATGAGGCAACTTCTACATCTTCAAAGCTAAAGGCCAAGTCCAGCCAGCTTCCCTGAGATAATATTTCTATACCACTTTCAACTGCAAGACAGATCAATATCTATACTTTGTACATAAAATGAGTTGATGGAAACAAAATTTTCCTTAATCTGCTTAAAATGATTTGTATCACAAATATAGCTGAAATTCTTTTCATTGTTCTTCTTTCTAAAAGTCCTGTGAGTTAACTAGGTTTAGGAGTTATATGACCTCAGAACACTGGCTAAGTTTATGAGTCTGCGCTCATTGGGCATTTTGGTTGAAGAACCAAGACTGACTCTGGCTGCCTTGAGAAAGTTGGATGTGCTGTAAGAGTACAATTGGTGCCTGACCAGGCGGTGGTACAGTGGATAGAGCATCGGACTGGGATGAGAAAGGACCCAGGTTCGAGATCCCGAGGTCGCCAGCTTGAGTGCAGGCTCATCTGGTTTGAGCAAAAGCTCACTAGCTTGGACCCAAGGTCACTGGCTTGAGCAAGGGGTTACTCGGTCTGCTGAAGGCCCGTGGTCAAGGCACATATGAGAAAGCAATAAATGAACAACTAAGGTGTTGCAACGTGCAATGAAAAACTAATGATTGATGCTTCTCATCTCTCCGTTCCTGTCTGTCTGTCCCTATCTATCCCTCCCTCTGACTCTCTGTCTCTGTAAAAAGAAAGAAAAAAAGAGTACAAGTGGCATTTAAGAAGAAGGATGTCACAGGAATTTGGGAAGGGCTGGGTGCAATAGAAGAGTCAAAAACCAAGCATGATAATAAGAGGATTATGATTTTGCCATTCAGCATCAGGAGCTCAGTAATTTCCAGTGTTGTTCTCCACCAATAATAGTCCTATGCCTTCTCTCTATTCCGCCTCACTGTGTTTTCTCTTCTGTTTTGTTCAGACCACTGTCTGACTTTTCTCTCCTTAACCATTCAAATTTCCAGAGAGGAAAAATCAGCTTAGACCTCAAGCCACTATAATTTGTGTTCAGGCAGGGTGTTTGCAACATGCCTGCTCTGCTGCTGCTGGCCAGCCTGTGAGCCCGCTTCCCGCAGGTTAGGTATTGATTCTGTACAGTCACCTGGGTGAGGCAAGGTGTTGAGTGGTTAGAACCTGGTCACCTACACCTCAGGCACCCAGAAAAACTCAGCACATAAGGCAGTTCTCCTCAGAAGAAGCTGTGGGTTGGCCAGAACCTATAGATTCATAGAGCCAGATAATTATTAATTCACAGAGCCAGGAACCCAAATGAAGGTAGTGAATAGGCTACATCAGAATCCTACAGGATCCATTTAAAAATACAGAACTCTGGGTTTTACTGAGTTAAAATCTCAAGGTGAAAAATTAAAGAAAAAAATATACACACACACACAGTGGGGCAAAAGTAGGCTTACTGTTGTGGGTATGCAAAACAATTTATTCTTGTAATAATTATTGTATTATTTTCTATACAAACAACTGTTAGCCTATTTTTGCCCCACCCTATGATATATATATATGTATATATATATACATACACATGAAATCTCCCCAAGTGACCACTGCTTTGCCACTCACTGTGATCAAACAGTGAAAAACAAGAGGAGTCAGATTCAAAGTTAGGAAATTTGGTTCTTTCATTGAATTTGTGGAGGAATTCTCATGTACTCTAAGTAGAAATGTGTGTGAAAGTACACTTGCAAAATAGAAGTGCTAGGGTAAAATGGATTCCTCCAAAGAAGTAAAAATATAAAGGATGTTTCTCTGCAATTCCCAGAGTTTACACAGCAAGACAAAAATCTGAAAGACCAGAAAAACTAATGTTAAACTCAAATATCATGACCGTTTGGTGCGGCCTCATAAAAACGTTGGGAATTTGTTTTCTTTTTTTCTTTATCTAAAAGTTATAATCAGTGACATATCATAAGCGATGTATAATTTTATCAAAATTCTATCTGAATTATAAATAAAATTTAATTTAAAAAATAATTCAAGAAAAAATTTCAGTTTAATGGAAGAAAACTAATTAAAGTATTTTGTGATGTTTTAAAGGAAGAGTTGTTTAATAAAATATCTCCTAATAATATCACTATAAAAAATAAGCACACGCTTTTAGAATATTATTGTCTTTATTACAAAACAAATATTTTATGTTGAGGTAACATTTCAAAGTGTATTTGACAAAAATCAATTGAATTCTATACATACAATTTTTTATGTGCAACATATGTAAAGGACTCAGACAGTCTTTCTAGCATTGAACATAGACTGATTTTAGGAGAAAATAAGCTAAAAGGAATCTGTTTGAAGAGGAATCTTCCTCTCCTGCTCTCCCCATCCATTCCACATCACCAGTAGTCAATGAGGTGATGTTCAAGGGCGTTCCACCAAAAATGTCCAAAATGATAAAATGGTTGAGAAAAATGTTTTGTTTATCCAAACATCTCACACTAGTTCAAAGTGCTTTCACAAACTAAACATCCAATTATATAGGATTTCCTATTGCTTATTTCAAGAACAAATGCAATTCTCTCATCATCAATGAAAAAATCCTATGAAACAGTCTGACTCCAGTGTCTCCTCTGCTAGGCAGCCCTCCTTTTGCTGATTCTCCAGGACAAAGTTGCTTGCCCTCTGCTCTGCTCTCATATATTTTGTTCATACCTGTTACAGCACTCACCACATGGGATTGCAATAATTTTTGTTGCCTTCATATGTATTCCCCTTTAGCTTTTTAGCTTTATGTATCCCTCTGTGAGCTCCTCAGGAGCAAAAAGAAGCCTTAAGCTTCTTTGTATCCCTAGCACCTAGCACAGTGCCTGGTACATCATAGAGTTTCAATAACTGTTTGTTGCGTTCATGAGTGAGGAACTATTTCAGCTGTGAAGCTGTAATGCACATCTTTCCTGGCTTCCAGTTTCACTGAGTGTGTTCTGGTGTCATTCCACATTACTTTAACCTGTATGGTTCGTGACACACTGGAAACAAATATAATGTCCAGCATCTCCTTTCAGAAAGAAATGGCCTCCAGATAAAATGGAAATGGCCTTCTGATAAAAACATCAGTAAATTACAGTTATAATTCGTTCCCTACCCTCCAACCTCCAAGACTCCTTTACCTGAGAACCACTTCTTAAGAAAAGCTGACGCTAATAGCCATCTTGGCAGTCATTGTCGTCTTGATCCCCAATGGGTTTATTGTGGTAAGCATCAAGTGTTAATTTTCTGCTTTCTACCTCGGTGTTTTTTAACAGGCCATCTTCTTCACTGCTTGACTTGCTCTCAGTGGAGTTGCTCTCTTGTGATTTGCTGCTGTCCTGAGAATCACTGTCATGATCCTCCTCAGACTGGCTCTCCTGCTCAGACTGGCTCTCCTCGCTCTGGCTCTCTGCAGAGGCACTGTCGGACTGGAGGCCCTCCTGGCTAGAGCTAGTCTTGTCCTCAGTGGACTCTGAGCTTTCCTCTGAGTATTGCAGGCTCTCATAGGATTCACTGTCAGCTTGCTCCTCTCTGGATTTGCTTTCTGAACTGAAGGGTATACTCAAGTTGTCCTCTTCACTGGAGTCACTATCTTCCTGACCTTCTTCTGAGTGACTGGAGGTATTATCTGGGTTGTCACCCCTGGTTATACTCACTACATCTTCCTGAGATTCACTACTGGTTTCTTGAGATGGCAGGTCAACCTCTTGATTAGACTCACTACTGGGGTCTAATACATTTTGACTATCTTCCTGGGACTGATTCTCCTCGGTATCTTCTTGAGATTCACTCCTGCTGTTTTCCCTAGATTGGCTGAGGCCAGCCTCCTTGGAGTTGGCATTTTCTGTGGAGTCACTCTTGACTTCTTCCATTGTGTTGCTATTGCCAAGGTCACCAGTGTTGTCTTCCACAGAAATGCGAGACTTTCTGAAAAATTTCCTACTGGGATTCTCCACTGACTGGCTCTCACCTGAATCCTCAATGCTTGCTTGCTCGTTACTGTCCCCTTTTGATTCTTTTGATATGACACTGGCGCTGTTCATTCTGGAGTGGCTTCTCTCACTCCTGATGGTGTCTGGATCATCACTCTGCATTCCTTCATCATCAAACTCAGAGCCATCCCCATGGCTACTATCTCCGTCACTGCCACCTCCCATCCAGTGCTCCTCGCTCTCACTCTCTTGAGTGGGGTCCCCTCTCTCAGGCCTGCTGTTCACCTCATCCTCATTGCCAAGGTCCCTGCTCTCACTGCTGGTATCTTGGGTGCTGTTTTCCTCTGGAGAGGCACTATCTTCCCTGGATTCTGTGGTGTCAGCTGAGTCTTCATCACTTCTGAGTCTGGAGTTTCCTCCTTGTCCCTCTTCAGGTTCTGGGACATTTTCATCATCACCAAAGGTGTCATCTCCACTATCATCTTCATCATCATCTTTATCATCTCCTTCTTTTCCTCCATTCCTAGAGAGGCCACCAGCTGGTCTATGAACATACTGATGATCATCAAAGCCCAGGACTTCCTCTGATTCAGCACTGTCACTGGGGTCTTCATTTACCTGGAGTTTGAGGTTAACAGACATGGTCAGTACTTCAGGAGGTGGTATAGAGGGTGTGTGTTATATAGTATCCATTTAGATTTTCTGATTTCTTCTTCCTATGTCCCTCATATAAACCATGGTCAATTCTACTGCTCAATAACATCAGAGGTTAAAAGAGAAAAAAGGGGAGTTGAAACTCAAGTCATTCCATTTCATACAAATACAATTCACTCATGCTGCAAAAAATTCTCAAAAAGATTTGTTGAACCACGTTTATGAAACTCAAATCATATTGTAAATATAATTCCTTTAAAAAAACTGTTAGAGAGGCTGTGGAGGAACAGGAACCCTCATTCACTGCTGGTGGGAATGCAAATTAGTACAACCATTAATGGAAGAAAGTATGGTGTTCCTCAAAAAATTAAGAATAGAACTACTCTATAACCCAGCAATCCTTCTACTGGGTATATACCCCCAAAACTCCAAAACATTGGTACATAAAGACACATGCACCCTCATTGCAGCATTATTCACAGTGGCCAAGACACAGAACTACCAAAGTGTCCCTCGATAGAGCACTGGATAAAGAAGATGTGGTACATATATATCCAATACAATGGAATACTACTCAGCCATAAGATATGATGAGATAGTGCCATTTACAACAACATGGGTGGACCCTGAGAACATTACAATGAGTGAAATGAGTAAATCAGAAAAAGTCAAGAACTGTATGATTTCATACATAGGTGGAATATAAAACAGACTCTTGGACATAGATAAAAGTAAAGTGGTGCCCTAGCCAGTTGGCTCAGTGGTAGAGCATCGGCCTGGCGTGAAGAAGTCCCGGGTTCAATTCCAGGCCAGGGCACACAGGAGAAGCACCCATCTGCTTCTCCACCCCTCCCCCTCTCCTTCCTCTCTGTCTCTCTCTTCCCCTCCCGCAGCCAAGGCTCCACTGGAGCAAAGATGGCCCGGGCACTGGGGATGGCTCCTTGGCCTCTGCCCCAGGCACTAGAGTGGCTCTGGTCGCAACAAAGCGACACCCCGGAGGGGCAGAGCATCACCCCCTGGTGGGCAGAGCGTCACCCCCTGGTGGGCGTGCCAGGTGGATCCCGGTTGGGTGCATGCGAGAGTCTGTCTGACTGTCTCTCCCCATTTCCAGCTTCAGAAAAATACAAAAAAAAAAAAAAAAAAAAGTAAAGTGGTTACCATGGGGGAGGGGGATGTGAGGGATAGGGTAGAGGAAAGGTATAAAGATGGACAAATATAAAGCGAGAGAAAATGATTTGACCTTGGGTAATGGGTACACAACATAATCAATAGTTCTAATGCTATAGAAACATTTACCTGAAACCTATGTACTCATGGATCAATGTCACCCTGTTAAATTTAATTTTCTGAATGAAATAAAAAAAAAACTTTCAGAGAACATTTTGTAAATTAAAGAGCTGGTTTATAATTCACACTCATCAAATTCTTTGGTTTAAACCAGATTTTTAAAAAGATCAGTGATTAAAAATAAATAAATAAATAAAAATACAAATGATATTAAAATGACCCAAATATTTTTTTTGTAATCAGTTGGGGGGTGTATCAGGTTAGGAGGATAAAAACTTTAGCTAACATGAAAGCAAAATATCACAACAAGGTATATATCTCAACCAAACCATGTTTATACCTTATTTGCCCAGGAGAGTTGCCCACAAAAAGCTCAGCTAGAAGACTGCACCCAGTGTGACTTCCAAGGCAGCTTTGTTCTGTGAACTCAGACAGATTATCCCCATAAGTAAAACAGTGGGATGCTCTACACACAATAAGGAAGGCTAGTGAGTTGTCATTATTGTGCTCTGGAAACATCTGCTCTCTTTCTCATGGGTTACAAGAGAGAATTCTTGACGATTCTTTTTCTTTTTCCATGTGTTCCTAGTGATCAATGTCTGAGTTTCCAATGGGGAATAAAAAATGCTGAGCTTTCTTTCCATTGCTAGTTGACGTTGATATGCTGGAACTGAGTGTCTTCAGCTTCTGTACCTCAATAGGCATATATGGCACCCTTCTCAGGTAGACACTGTTACCCTCACTTGAGCTCAGAGAACATAGAGGTTACAAATCCCTGCATCCCCAGAAAGGACATTTTTCCAGTTCTGTGCTTATAAATTTTTAGAATGTTCCTCTGATGAACCTTCAGTAAAGAGTGCTACAAAGCTTAATAATTTAACTTCTAACTGTGATCAAGTATCAAATACAACATGGGTCAAAACTTCAGAAGAAAACCTGGTTCCCAGAATCTCTGCATCCCCACAGAGTCAGTTTGGTCAAAAATGATAGAACAGCTTAAAAAGTAATAACATTTTGTCTTAGAGAAATGAAGGAGGAAGATTAGAAGGAGGAGGAGGAAGAGTACAAAGAGAAGACAATTTTTTATTAAAGGGATATAGCTAAGTCAGTTTTTCTCAGTTCCAGGATCACAGATGAGACAATTTTAAAGAGAAAGTCATTACAAAAGCCACTGCTTCATTAACGTTTCCTCAGGGTCCTCCTGTTCTTTCCTCAACAGGATCCATGACACGGAGGAGGTTTCCAGACCCGGCAGGCACTTCAGGTCATGTTAGCCAGAACACTTTTCTCAGCCTGATCTGAACTGTTCTAATTGTAAAAGCAACATTTTACATTGAAGAGTGAACTATTGCTTGTCTAACATAGTCTATGACCAGTGTGTGTGTGTGTGTGTGTGTGTGTGTGTGTGTGTGTGTATGTGTGTGTATTCTTTTCAACTAGAAGGACATTTAGGGTCACAATGTCTATAATCTGGCCCCAGTGACAAATATGGAATGAACAGCATGTCCACATCTGAATTCTCCCACTCATTTTTCCCTCCTTATTTTTTGGGACTTTTTAGTCAGCATAATCAGTGGTTAGAAAATGTTATAGTTAGAACAGTTGCCAGGTAATTTAATCTAACATCATTTCCTTCAATTCCTAAATAGTCTGAAAAGTTAAGAAAGGGCTGTTTAATTACCTGCTCCTCTGAGCTAACTTTGCTTTCCTCTGATGACTCACTGCTCTCCTAAAAAGAAAAAAAAGATGCTGTTTAGTAACTCCTGAGGAAAGGAAAAATGCTATACACATCACTTGTTTGTCATTTGGATTTACTACTTTTTGAAGAGCTTAAGGCAATGAGAAGAATGTTAAAGTTACTTTATGAGATGTTTATGACAATAAATAAATGAGATAGTTACCAAAGGTGGTGTTTGTGTCTGAGCCAAATGACTCTGTAAAAAAAGAAGAAAAATAAATTATCCTTCATTAGATGAATCATGTCAATGCAAATATTTAAAATCATTTTCAGTGATTTTTTTTTAGTTTCTTGACATGTATTTTGAATTTACATGAATAACAATGACATTATATAATGAAGTAGCCAAAAAATGAATGTGAGATGAGTAGAGACCTTAAAAAAATCTTATGATATAAAAGACCTGGAAGATTTCTGTATTTCTGATACTTTACTTAGAGAAAAATTTACTTTCTTTGAAACTGAATATCCATACAACCTAGTGGAAGCTTAAGATAGGAAAAACAGCATGGGAACTCAGAATGAAGTCTCAATTAGCTTCTCAGTTTTGGTTTTAGCCCTGAAAACCAATGTCTCAGTGTTAGCACTGAAATTCATGTGTCCCCGGAAACCCCTCCAGGGGTCTCCAAACTTTTTACACAGGGGACCAGTTCACTGTCCCTCAGACCATTGGAGGGCTGCCAAATACAGTGGTCCTCTCACTGACCACCAATGAAAGAGGTGCCCCTTCCAGAAGTGCAGTGGGGGCTGGATAAATGGCCTCAGGGGGCCGCATTGCAGCCCGCGGGCCGTAGTTTGGGGACATCTGGTTGGTCACTCTATGTAAATTTGGACAATTCATTTCACCTGTCTGATGTTAGGTTCTTATTCATAAATTAAGAATATTAGTGACCACTGTGGTTACTCCACAGTGGTTTCTGTGAGAATGAAATCAGCTGATGCCTATGGAAGCATATTGAGAACTATTCAACATAATATAAACTAATGATCCATTTTGGGAACATCCACTTTAAAAAATGCTTGAGCCACCTCTAGTGCCCTTTCTCCATCTATCCCCTCCGTCCCCTTAAGCAAGGCAAAATCCTCAAGTCGCATGTGGCTCAAAGCTGCTGAGAGATGGGTGTGAAGACCCAAAGGGCAAAGTAGAGCAGGGAGGAGCTGCTATCAACAGGTTTCCAACAAGCCTCTCAGCAATGCTAGGCTGGAGTCTCTTCAGATATCTCCACTTTAAATCTTTGCCCTGTGACACGGCAAGTAGGCACAATAACAGACTCCAATCAGTTATGATTTGGAATTAAGGGGTGAAAGGGAGTGAGACAATGGTATTTTTCTCATGCCAAGGCTAGGCTTGAGAACACAGCATGTTGGTGGCACTCTTAGAGTCTCTGGTTGAATGAGTGAAAGGATCTACAGTGGCTGCTTTAAATAAACTAGCCTAGGACATCTCTGAGGTCCTTCCCAGTCTCGGCCAGGGTCAGGACCCCATCTCAGGACTCTGACATGACCTTCCTAGCACTAATAGCATTGCGCTCAAGTTATATCACATGCAGTAGGAAACAAGGTAATGAACAAAATGCTGTTACTTAGTATAAGATTCGAATCCTTACTTGTAGTTCTAATCTTGTGAACCTACTGACTTCCCCGGCCTGGTACCTTCTTGTGAAGGATAGAACACCCTAGTAAAGAAGGTGGATTTTGAAGCCAGAGTGACAGGGTTTTAAGTCTGGCTCTAACATTTATTAGCTATATAACCCAGATAGACTAGGTTACTCTCTACATTTTAGGTTTCCCATTTATAAAATGAGAATAAAATACAACACCGAGTTTATTGGGGTGTTGTGAAGATTGAGAAGGTTAATACATATAAACCACACAGAATCATGTCTGGCAATGATTCCTGAGTCATTGAGAATAACTGTCAGGTTACTCAGAGTCAGAGTCCACACTCAACTCACATTAGCTATCATTCCAAAAACTCAGTATACTCTCATTCTTCCTTTTCTCTTCTTCCAGGACTTGACTTGCTGCCTATCCAGACATCTGGTAAAGCATATTTTTAGTTCTAATCCTCCAAAGGCATTCTTAGTTCATTGTCATCTATCCAACTGCACTACTACACTCATTCATTATGAAACTAAAGACAAAGGAGAAAATGCTTCCTCACCAAAGTATACTATTAAGTTGGAACTGAGGTTTATATGAACTAAATTCCTTTATATGAACTAGAAATTAGAACTCTTACTACCTATGTCTTAAGTTACTAATGTGTTTGTTAAATCATTAGCAGTTTTAACATTTGCAGTGGAGATAAGTTGGTTATACTAATCATATACTAAAATTAAAATATTTCAATAGAATTTTATTTTTACTCACCTTCCATTCTTCAGAGCTCTTGGATTCAGTATTTTGATACCTGGCCACCTAGAAATTTAGTACACATGGTCAGCCCATAGAGCAATTTCCAAGGCAGCAGTTATTAATACTCTAGTTAATTAGGAGCAGTGGGTCATCAAATTTCAGCAAGCATCAAAATCAGTTGGAGGCCTGTTAAGACATAGGTTACTGTGCCCCATCCCTAGAGAGTCTGGTTCAGTAAGTCGTAGGTAGAACCCAAAAATTTACATTTCTAACAAAGTTGTAGTTGATTCTGATGCTGCTGATCTGGGGATAACACTTTGAGAACCATTGCTTTTGAGGAGGAAAAATAAGACTCCTAGCTATAGGAATTGCAATTGAACAGAATAAGGAATAACTCAGATGATGTTTTAAAGAAAACAGCTTCCTAAGAAACTGTTTTCATCTGACTAGAACATACACAGCCACCTCAGCTCATAGCCAATGAAAACTGGGAATTCTTAGGTATAAAAGGTGTTTTCCCCCCATATATCCCTATCCTGATACTTACTGGAAGAGCACAGGACAACCCCCAGAGGAACATAAGCAGGATGCTGGTCTTCATAGCCGGGTGTGACACTTCTACCTGTGATGAAGAACAGATGTTTTTCTCCATGATAAAAAATATACAGGACTTCAACTTTTATCAGTTTCTTTCTATTTAAAAAACAACTCATCCAAGTGTTCATCAATTAATAAATGAATAAATAATATGTACCCTATCCATGCAACAGAATATTATTCAGCCATTAAGAGAAATGAAGTGCCTGACGTGTGGTAGCACAGTGGATAAAACTTCAACCTGAAACACTGAGGTCTCCAGTTTGAAACCCTGAGCTTGCCTGGTCAAGGCACATATAGGAGTTGATGCTCCCTGCTCCCCCCGCCCTTCTCTCTTTCTCTCTTTCTCTCTCCTCACTAAAATAAATAAACAAAATTCTTTTCAGTTCTTAAAAATAAATAAATAAATGGAATGAATTAATAATACCTACTACAAAGTAGAGGAACCTTGAAAACATTATATTGAGTGAAAAAAGCCACACCAAAGACCCCATATTTTATAATTCCATTCATATGAGATGTCTAAAGTAGACAAATGTATAGATAAAGTAAATAAGTGATTTCCCAGGCCTGGAGGAGCTAGGAAGTTGGGTGTAACAGCTAAGGAGCCTGACCAGGCGGTGGCACATTGGATAGAGCGTCGGACTGGGATGTGGAGGACCCAGGTTCGAGACCCAGAGGTCGGCAGCTTGAGCGTGGGCTCATCTGGTTTGAGCAAGGCTCACCAGCTTCAGCCCAAGGTCGATGGCTTAAGCAAGGGGTCACTCGGTCTGCTGTAGCCACCCAGACAAGGCACATATGAGAAATCAATCAATGAACAACTAAGGAGCCGTAACGAAGAATTGATGTTTCTTATCTCTCCCTTCCTGTCTGTCTGTCCCTATCTGTCCGTCTCTCTGACTCTCTCTGTCTCTGCCACAAAAAAAAAAAAAAAAGAAAAAAAACAGCTAAGGAGTAAATTTTGGAGGTGATGAAAATGTTCTAAAACTGATTTCAGTGAAGGTTGCACCACTCTGTGAATATACTAAAAAATCTAAATTGTACACATCAAACAGGTAAAGTATATGTGTGAATTATTTCTCAATAATGCTGTTTAAAATAAACCTTACTCCTAAGAGAAAAATTGAAAACTTTTCAATGAGGATATCTATAAACACTTCTTCTCTAACACATAAAATATGATAAATGGAGTAAAAAATAAAGAAAAAAGAATAGAGAAATTTCTGACTGTTTACTTTCATAGTAATTATACAACTTTTTATGGCAGAGCAACTTAACAAATATATTTCTCTAAAAATCTCTATTTATGAATACCATTGAGAGCTGGTAGGCACTTGTACATACATACATACATACATACATACACATATATACATATATATACACACACACGCACATACACACACAGGCTTCTCTGTTACATACATAACCTCACAATAATGTCGAGACAGAATAGATTGGTTTTGCATTTCTTTTCTTAACCTGCAATAAATGTACTATGGCAGCTTAATATTAGAGTTCCAGAAAGCTCTTAATATCTACTGTGCTACATTTAGTCATACATTCTACCTGATTATGCTAAATTCTTTTAGGTGTCATTCACAGTACTGAAGGCTCTTGGGAGGATTAGAGGTTTAGATGTACTTGTGAATCAAGCTTGGAGAAACAAGCCCAAACTGCATTTTCCTGGAGGATGGCTTCATTTCACACTTCAGGAACTGGTAACTGGGAAAACATTTTTTCTGTATCTAAAAATAAATGTACTAGATGCTAATGTAAAGTGTTATTGAAATGATTTTTAAAAATTAATAATTTGCTTATGGATATCCCAGGTTCAATTCCTGGTCAAAGGCACATATGAGAAATGATCATCTGCTTCTCTCACCCTCCCTCTCTCCTTCTCTCTTTCTCTCCCATAGGCAGTGGCTCCATTGGTTCAAGCATCGGGCCTCAGGCACTGAGGATAGCTTGGTTGGTCCGAGTGTCAGCTTCAGGTGCTAAAAACAGCTCGGTTGATTTAGCATCAGTCCTAGATGGGGATTGTCAGGTGGATCTCAGTCAGGGGGCTTGCAGGAGTCTGTCTCACTATATCCCCTTCTCTTAAAAAAAATTTAAAAAAAGGAAAGTAATTTTATCTGCACTAGTAAGCCCTGCAGCTGCCTATACAGACTGGCCAGATGGACTTCCACATATTTTGTGAAAAATTCTACACGTTTATTCCACACTTCACTATTGTTGATTTGTTTTTATAGATGTTAAAAATATACCATACTAGTGACAAAAGATCTAAACCAGAGATTCTTGACCCTGCCTGCTTATTAGTTTCATCTGGGAAGATTTAAAAACATATCAATGCACAAATCCCACAGCTGAGTAATAAATCAGTTCACTGTGGGTGGGAACAGCATGAGGTTTGTTTTTAAGCTAGCCTAAGTGATTTTAACCCTTGATCTGAGAAATAAGTGTACATTGCTCAAAAATGTCTGAACCATTGGGCTTGAGAAGTCATTTAATCTTATTTGTAAATTTATTCAAGAAGACAATAGAAACCCTAAGATAAGGAGGCTGAGCATGCTCCTCATTCTGCTCCCATACAGCTCAAATAAGTCCATCAGAGCCTCTCATTTTATACCATGAGCACTGTTCCTCTTCAACATTGCCGTTCTTGGTATGTGTTATTTTCTTTATTTTAATTCAGTATATAGTTCATCTTAGTTTGTGTATTTTGATGTTATTTCTTTTTTTAAAAAATTCTTTGCCTAATATCAACAGAGAAAACATATGAAAATGCTCAACTGCATCCAATACAAGCCTAATTCTTCAAGATACTACTTCTGTGAGAAACCAGAGTATCTCTTTATAAAATATGCCTCTTTGACATAGAAATAATTTTAAGCTGATGGCACTTGAGAAACAGCAGATGCAAGAAGGGCATGCTGGTCCTCCTTTTTCTTCTTGAGAACAGGAGATAAAACACCCATGTGGAAGGTGTCTTCTCTGTGCCACAAGGAAAGAAGGCATTCTTAACACCGGAGATGAGAATCAAGGCTGAGGGACAACGTCTAAACAAGACTTGTTCAGTGCTAACCCTTAGCTTTCCAGTTACATCTACACAATTCCCTGCCCATAGCCCAAACCCTTGTCTTGTCAATTCTTCACAAATGTTTGTTTGTTTGTTTGTTTGTTTTTCTAAAAGGTATAATATGTTTTTTTTCCTTCTTAATCTGTCTTAGGTCAGTTTCATTCTTAGGCCCAGAGGGTAAAGTTTACCTCCTCTACACTTCCCTTTGGTTTTCACAATCAAAACATTTTATTTTAAGTTCTTAAGTTTCTTTTTCTTAAGGGAAGGAAAGTTTCCCCCAAATATGATACTCTGAAAATAACTGCATGCCAATGGTTTTGGCTTCACAGGTCAAACAAAAAGTAGAACACTCATCATTTGAATTTTCAAAGTGAAATTTGAATAGGGCAATAACCTCCGAAAGCTCTGAAAACTAGCAAATATTCCAGCTTTGATAAAAAGCCAACAAATATTGAGTTCTCCTCTTGTATTTTTCTTTTCTTTGCTTCTATCTTATCCAAATAAAAAAACAAGGAGATGTAATGAATTCTGAGGTTTTTTTGTTTGTTTGTTTTTTGTTCATTTATAAAGGGAGTATATGCTTCCAGTATTCAAGCTTCTTAGGAATGGCATATTGTGAAACATAAGAAAGATGCACTAACATGCTGATGCTTTTAGACATACCATTTAACAGCCTGACCTAAAGTAATAATTTCCCAATTATTCCCTATATAAACTAGAATAAAATACACCCTGGGTTCCTGGCAGAGCTGACACTGCCTCCCAAAGAGTATTGTCTGCTATCAAGCATTAAAGAAATTCAGATCTTAAAACCTATTTAGATTTTTAATTAATATTTTTGATAAAATAATTACTCTTTTATGACATGTATTCAAATGAGATCTCTAAAATTTTATAAGTTTTTTAGCTACCATCCTAAAAAAGATAGACCCAGACATTCAGTAGTCCTAGTCTGAGTAACAAATTAGCAAAATAGTTAAAAGCCTGAAGGATATGAATCCAGAACTTCAAGTTCTTCTTCAGTGATGGGTACATGTCATTTCTGCATTGTACATCCTGGCATTCTACCACAGAGCATGGAGCAAAAGGAAATCAACAACCTCAGTTTGAGTTTCACCTGTTTGGAAGGCAGTGTATGAATTAGAGATTTTCATCTTTTATGAATTATTTGCCCAGAACTGCAAAGGTCCAAAATATTTAGGATCTGGAAAAGGCCAGTGCAGTTCCTTCTCTCTCTGGCTATTCTCAACTGTAGCCTGAACTTTTATGTGCTCTCAAGTAAGAAAACTTGTTCTGGAATTTCCTCAAAGTTAATATTCACTTATAAAGTACATATCTTCTTTCACTGAAGATCCGTACTTTTCAATGAAGAGCTAGGCTAACAGAAGGAAATAAGAGCTTGAGAAATCATTGGTTCCATTTATCTTGCTTAATTTACTTATTTTGGGTTTGGTGTAGTTGTCCTTAATAATACCGATGAACAATGTATCTGTTCATTGGCTGTCAACAAATATTTATGGCTAACACCCCATGTACCAGACACTGTTCTAGTTGCTAAGAGTATATTAGTGTGTAATAACAATAATACGCTGGTCTTACAAAAGTAAAGTTACCCAGAACCCGACTAACCAGAACATTCATTAGCTAAAATTTGTTTCATTATTACTCTTTGAAAATCAAGTGCAATTTGGCCAGGAGATTAAGTTTATCAGGAATTCAGAGAACCAAACCATAAATCAATAAAAATGTCCAGTCTTTCCAATTGTAATTGTCTTGAGGTCAGTTACAATCAATCCCACATCATATGCCTTCAACCACAGTTGAAGAACTCCTAGGTTCTTAAAATTAAACATAGGTTTGGAAGGCCACTAGGCATGAGGCACATTGGTCCACATCACCCTTTAGGGGTAGGTTAGTAGACTGACTATAATGCCCTTTAGAAAACTGTTTGTTTGTTTACATGTCGTAACCAACCATATCAAAGTAGGATAGTCTACTTGGCCCTCAGTTAAATAGAAAGTATGGTTCACCAGAGGTTATAGCTTCTGAAAAAAAAAGGTGCTAGAAATACTGCTATGTGGGACCTTCTTTGTGTCACACAAAATGCATTGCCTGATCACAGCTCCCACTCTCTGTCATGGAAGACAGACACTTCTGGTACAGATTAAGTGAAATAAATGCAGTAAATAAAAATACATATGGATAAGAGTATTTCACACTAGAAAATGTTATAATATGAGAATTGTATTCAACATTTACTGAATTCTGACTGTATTCAAGGCAGCATGTTACCATGAACACCCAACTAAATAATACAAAAGCATTATAATTCTCACACTGTTTGTTTATTTCAGTGGTCTTAGTGTCTCCTTTCAATTACTAGTTCAAAATGAACATTATTGGTTGCTGTCTAGATGAATAGCATTAAATTGCTTTTAATTTCAAACACCGTATTTTGAGAGTCTTGCCCATCTAGGTTAGATTCTTTCATAATATATGCCATGAACCTCACCATATTCCTGAAACCTAAATGTAAAAAGTTTTATTTGTTTTGTTAATTAAAGCTAAACTTCAAAATGACTTTTCATCTGTCTCCTGTTTTGTAAACTTTCCCTTTCAAAAGTACTAGGCAGAGACCTAATTAAAGTACTACTGAGAAAAAGACCTGGTTCTACATACCAGACACATTATTTTAGTATCACTATTTACTGTGGCATAAACAACAGGCATGAAAATGGGAATCATTTTCACCGAAGGCTCAGTTCTCCCCACGTTTTTCCATAAGGCATGCCTCTCAACATGTACACTTATTTAATATTTTTCAAACAACACAGCAGAAGTCATTTTAAAAAAGTAAATCATGAAAATATCTTACCATCTTCATTTCACAAAGATGTATCCCCAAACCTCTCAACAATCAGGCTGAAGTTCTCACAGAAGAAATCTATGCCCAAAAAAACCACTCTTCTGTTGATGTTCTGAACACTTCTCTGATGGTGCAGGAATTTAAACTCTGCTTCAACTCTTCATAGCCAATAAGCCACCGGCTTGGGGGTGACTGACATCACAAGGTGTCACCAGGACTCCAATACACCCACACTTCCTCCAGCTTGCAGAGGAAGATTTTCCCTAAAAAGCTCTTGTGGTTCCCAAATGACTAGACTAGCTTCCATTAAATTGAAGATCTTCCTAAAGCTTTATTTTGATTTCTAAATATATGTCATTCACATCCATGCAGTCGTATGAGCATTATAAACAATGACAATATCTTCCACCCACTGATAGCTCCCAGGAGGTGCAAGGATGGGAAAAGGAGAGTCAATAAGGTGGGTAGAAAGTTTCCTGTTAATGTACATTTCCAGGTTGTACAAGAAGAATCTACTAAAATACTAGATTTGCCTAAAATGTTAGTGTTGAAAATATAGGCTTTTATTCATTCCTTTTTTTTAACCATCTCTACCACTCATCTCTTTTCCCCCTACTCTCCCTTCCTCCATATATACACAATGTTCCAGAATTTTTTTTTTTTTTTTGTATTTTTCTGAAGCTGGAAACGGGGAGAGACAGTCAGACAGACTCCCGCATGCGCCCAACCCAGATCCACCCGGCACGCTCACCAGGGGGCGACGCTCTGCCCACCAGGGGGCGATGCTCTGCTCCTCTGGGGCGTCGCTCTGCCGCAACCAGAGCCACTCTAGCGCCTGGGGCAGAGGCCAAGGAACCATCCCCAGCGCCCGGGCCATCTTTGCTCCAATGGAGCCTCGGCTGCGGGAGGGGAAAAGAGAGACAGAGAGGAAGGAGAGGGGGAGGGGTGGAGAAGCAGATGGGCGCTTCTCCTGTGTGCCCTGGCCGGGAGTCGAACCCAGGACTTCTGCATGCCAGGTCGATGCTCTACCACTGAGCCAACCGGCCAGGGCCAGAATTTTTACTAATCTAATAAAGTATCCACTTATAGAATTCTGTGGTGACTGGAAATGTTCAACTACCACCCTAAATAACTCTTCTTTTTTTAACCAAAAGTAATTTAAATCTAAATACTTCATTATTCTCCTGAACTGTTTGCCACATTTTGGTTTTAACTCTAGTGACTCTTTGAAATCAGAATTGGATTAAGGAAAAGACTAGCTGGGTAGCATCCAAAGAAACAAATTTCCAAAGGAATTTTTGTCATCACTTAAAATGTAGTCAAAAGGATAAAATGATATTTGTCTGGACTCTGCAGGGAGTATATTTGTTGTAGGGATCTGGAAGTTAGCAGTTCCGAAAGATCGTGCTCAAGATGCAATAGAACAACCACTGAAGAACTATTTAAAGAATATAAGTCACTAGAATTTAAGTTCCTCAAGAGTAAGACTGTTTGCTTTGTTTACTATTATATACCCAGTGCCCTAACACCTAGTCCTTGGGTCTTCATGAGCACTCAATAAATACTTTTATGAATGACTGAATTGATTGGCTTTAAAACCAGCCAAATTATTAGCTTGCCTGCAGTACCTGCATGACTAAGTCTGACTTTTTTGAAAGTTTTATGATTGTTGGAAATCTTATTTGATACTCCTATAACCTGGTTCCAAAGAATTGGGACTCTCAACTTTATTCAGAAAACTAATACAAATATATGTATTCTTAACTTACTCAGTTTAAACTGCCAAGAGATTAGGAGGTAGAAAATGAGGTGAGAGGAGTTTATTTCCTTCTAGAGCTGATTAGAAAAACAAAGGTCACATGTGGAAGCTGGAAATTCCCTATGTTCTGTTCTGGTTGTGAATTATACTTCTTGGTGGTTTCATAGGTCTTGGTTGAGGTCTATCCTAGAAGAACTTTATAATATTATATCAGAGCAGATTCTGGGAAGATTTTGGCAGGATCTAACAGGACATTGTTTTAGAATCTCTCCAAATCCCCAAATATATTATACAAACAGATAAAGCACCTAGATAACAAAACTGAAGATGGTGGACAACATGTACAGCAAACTAAATGTTTTAGTTATTTAAAACTGTCTTAATAACCACTCCTATGCTTTGTATCTTAAGACTATGACCATTTTATTATCTCTAATAACTGGGCTACAAATCTGGTGACTCAACTGGACTAGAATATTCAAGGTAACACTTTCACATGATTATTATCTGGGACCTCAATGAAGCTGTTATTCTGAGCATTTCAGTCCTTCACATGGCCTCTCCTTGCCCCTCGGCTTTCTCACCTGGTGGCTGGGATTCAAGAGCTTCGCAAAATGTCATTTTCTCCACATTCTGTTGGTTAAATCAGTCACAAAACCATCTCAAATTCAGAAGAAAAAATACTCCCTACCTTTTGATGTGAGAAACAGAATGAATGTATAAGGAGCAGAAGAAATATTGAGGCCATTTCAAAGACTGGTTACTACACTACATGACAGGTTATATCCACAAACCCCAAACAAAGTGGCTGAGGAAAAACTGCCAGCTGTCACAAGATCTACATCCCCTAGGCAGGAACGGCAGAGGGAAGCAGCAGGACATCTGATGGACATGAGAATGGGAGAACTCACAAATAGTCAGTAATTATTGCTGGTAGATGCCAATGGCACATAATGAAATCTAAAGTCTCTGGGGAGGTCTAGCACCTAAAAATTCTCAAAACAGCTAGCAGAGCTGCCTTCCAAGACAGACTCATGTAGAAGAGAAACTGCTGGGAGTAAAACACAAATTGCACAGAATAGGTACAATAGAGAAGGCACAGGTAACTGTGTGAGTGGGGAATGGATTCAGAAAACCTTAGAAATGAAGTATCTTCAAAAAAAATACAACATGGAAACAAAAGATGAGGGAACTATGTAAAATCTACCCTGAGCCATGCTTTCTTCCAAAAGTTAAGGAAAACCAATTACTTATAAAACAAGCCGCAAAAAAACCTATAAAGCTTAAACCCCGTAACAGCAGAAAAACAATCTTATAGATGATGAAAGTATGCTGAAAATATACCAAAAATGTAACCTTATATTTTAAAAAGACATTAAAAAAATGACACAATTGATGAGAAAAAAAACAAACAACCAATATAAGTAAAAATTAGAAAATTTCAGGCTCTGGCCAGTGGGCTTAGCGGCAGAGCATCAGCCGGCCTGTAGATGTCCCAGGTTCAATTTCCAGCCAGGGCACACAGGAGAAGTACCCATCTGCTTCTTCTCTCTCTCTCTCTCTCTCTCTCTCTCTCTCTCTCTCTTCTCTTCACCTCCAGTAGCCATGGCTGGATTGGAGCAAGTTGGCCCCAGGTGCTGAGAATGGCTCCATGGCCTCCACCTCAGGTGCCAAAAAAATGGCTCTGGTTGCACTGGAGCAAGGGCCCCAGATGGGCAGAGCATTGCTCCCTAGTGGGCTTGCCAGGTGGACCCCGACTGGGGCACATGAATGAGTCTGTATCTGCCTCCTCTCCTCTTTCTAAAATAAAATAAAGTCAGAAATGAAGTATAAGAAATTGGGGGAAACTTGAAATAAAAAGAAAAGTTATTTTGGAAATAAGACTATAAGAAACACAGGAGGGAATACTCAAGAGTTAGAAGGTAAAAAAGAGGACAATATTTTAAATTTAAAAGAAATGAAGGAAGAAAGGAAAAGTATTTGGTGGTAAGTGACTTATATTATAGACTGGCAAAGAAGATATAAATATAATAAGATAATAAGAGCTTCAAAGCCTGACCAGGTGGTGGAGCAGTGGATAGAGCATCCACCTAGGATGCTGAGGACCCAGCTTCAAAACCTGGAGGTCGCCAGCTTGAGCACAGGGTCACCAGCTTGAGTGCAGGGTCACTGGCTTGAGCATGGGATCATAGACATGATCTTCTGGTGGCTGGCTTGAGCCCAAAGGTCACTGGCTCTGCCGGAGCCCATCTTCCCTCCCCCACATATGAGAAAGCAATCAATAAACAACTAAGGTGCCACAAGGGCATGGCTTATCATCTCTCTTCCTTCCTGTCTATCTATCCCTATCTCCCTCTCCCTCTCTCTCTCTCAATAAAAAAGTAAATAAATAAAATAAGAGCTTTGAAAAAGACAGTAAAAGTGAGAGAACAGCAGAAATATTATAATAAATAAATAAATAAAGAGCAACATTTATAATCCAAGGAAATTTCTATGAATTAAAAAAAAAAAAAGACTTAAGCCCTGGCGGTGACACAGTAGATAAAGCATCATCCTAGAGTGCCAAGGTTGTCAGTTCTATCTGAGGGCCCCTGCTCAACCCCAAGATGGCCAGTTAGAACCCCAGTCAGGGCACATATGAGAAGCAATCAATGGCCCAACTAAGTGGAATGAGTTGATATTTCTTTCTCTCTCTCTCTCTCTCTCTCTCTCTCTCTCTTTGTGTTCTCCCCCTTTCCTCTCTCTCAAAATCAATGGGAAAAAATATTTTTAACTCATATTGAAAGAGTACATCATGTTTCTAAGGTTATCAGCCCAAAATGACCAGCATCAAAACATAGTCTAATAAAATTACTGGACTTTAAAGATAAAGAAAATAATCCTTTTGATTTCTAGGCAAAAGCAGCAAATGACTTACAGCAGTAAGAAAAGAGGACTACCATAAGACATTTTGACAACAATGCTTTGTGCCAACAAGAAAATGGAATAACATATTTAAGACATTCAAGGTTTAAAAAATGTAAACCAAGGATTTTATAATTAGCAAAATTGACTTTCAAGTATAAAGGACTCAAACTATAACCAATAGGCAAGTACTCAGGGAATATAGTTTTCTTGAACCCTTTCTGAAGAATCTATTAGAGAATAAGCTTTGGACAATAAAAATGACTAGAAAGACATTGTCATAAGAATAAGTGGTAAGCATTAAACATATAGTTACTTGTAAAATTAAATGAGACTAAAAAAGAGAGTATACCTAGCATAGATACAGTACAACTTTTAGAAAGGTGGGGAGATTAAAAAGAACATATGAAAGAAGAATTTCAAATTTCCTCAATAATTATACTAGTGGTGACAATATTGTTATTCTGAAAATGTTGTTTGTGTAATGTGGCATAAAATAAGTTAGTAATTATAAATTATTCTATTCCTTTTAACCAATACATCCTTGAGAATCAAGATTTTCAATGTGGAAGAAAGCAAATACAGATTTGGTACAGATCAGAGAAAGTAAAAAGTCTTGTAATCCTGAATTTAAATGAAAAGAATTAGAATTTTTCAGGAACTATTTAAACATGCACACATATATCTTAGCTCTGTCCCTATAGACATCTAAAAACAATAACAAACATAATAGCAGTTAGTACCTCTAGCACCCAGATTGCACCTTAATGCCAGGGCCTTTGGGGGATTTAGTTGATATAAAGCCCTCCCAACCAGTTTTATAGCAAGAAATGTTCAAGGTCCTGGCTGGTTGGCTCAGCAGTAGAGCATCAGCCCAGCGTGTGGAAGTCCCGGGTTTGATTCCCAGTCAGGGCACACAGGAGAAGTGATCATCTGCTTCTCCACCTCTCCCGCTCCTCTCTCTCTCTCTCATGGCCATGGCTCAAAAGGTTCTAGCAAGTTGGCCCTGGGGGCTGAGGTGGCTCCATGTCCTCGCCTCAGATGCTAAAATAGCTCAGTTGCTGAGCAAAAGAGCAGTGGCGCCAGATGAGTAGAGCATTGCCCTGTAGGGGGCTTGCTGGGTGGATCTCAGTTGAGGCTCATGTGAGAGTCTGTCTGTCTGCCTTCCTGCCTCTCAATAAAAAAAAATGTTCACAATAAATCTGACACATTTTGTCATGCCAGTTTACAGGAAAGCTATCAAAGACTAGAGACTCAGCAGCCAACTTGAACAGGCCTCCCCTAGACAAAAATAAAACAATGTAATCTTTACAAATGGGTAATACAGCAAGTCCTTGAATAATATTTCATTCAATATTGTTTCATTGTAATGTTTACGAAGAGCTAGTAACTTGTTTATATCAATTAGCCTATGGAAAAATTAGTTTCATTATATCTCATTTCACCTGAAGTGTCAGAACCTACTGCTGATGTTAAGTAAGGACTTTTCCTAATTACAACAGACTAAAACCTGTAGTTGACTTGAAACAAATAAATAGCCAAATATTTCTCCAGCAAAATGGTTTCATTTGGGAACAACAAAGAATTGCAATTTGGAACATGTAGTCAAGTGGCAAACCCCACACAGCCCTGAGAACAAAGAAGAAAAATGTTCTTTTATAGAGGAAAGGGGAGTTCAGAGGGGCTGTTGTAAACAAAGAATCCATTGGCTTTTCATTGGCTGAATGGTTGCCTTACAAGAAGATCCTCCTTCTTCCTGTGAAGTAGTAGAGTAAAAGACATCTTATTGGAGATGGAAAGTGTGTCTCTTTCTGTTTTGGGTTATAGATGATGAGTAGTAGGACACAAGAGCTCCTCATAAAGTCCTCCCAACCCCAATTTAATCAGGGTTTTGTTCATTAATCTTGCACTGCCAAGTTATTTTAAATCCATAAGTTTATAACTTAATAAAATAAAAAATTGAACACTAATTAGTCACCTTAGGATGATCACAGGGACTCAATTCATATTATGTATAAATATTGTAAATAAATGGAAAGAATGAGAGAGACATTTGTTCAGCTCCGTATAAACTGAAGAAAATTAGAGATGAAGGAGAACATATTTTTATGAAAGTTCTAATTAACATATTAAAAGAAAATGATAGAACACATTATTTTGCAACCCCTAATGAATTAATCAACCTGAGCATTGCATATCAATGCCTCATGAAAAGAGAACAACCAGACTATATACTTCTTGACAAAAGAACACAGTATCACCAGTGGTGGGATTCAAATAATTTAACAATGGTTTTCTGCCCTAATGACTATTCTAAGTATAAAAAAGATATACCAAAAGGTAGTTTATTATTTCATGCATTTAATACTTAAGTAAGAACAATAAAAGAGGTACACAAAACTAGATTATGTTATAACAAAGAGTTTTAAAATATTAATGAAAAATATTAAATAATACCTGACAAAAAAAACCAATAAAGCTGTTATTTAAAATATTTCCAATGACAGCTTGTCACCTCCTGGTTGTTTGACACTTTTTCGCTTTATGTTATATGTTTGTTTACTGAAGTAACAAATGTGAGGGTATTAAAATGTAGGATTTCATCAAAGGTATAATGAGTTTTATGATATATACATACATAAATAAATATTACAAGTATGATTCCATCACGTATTTTTCACCTATGGGTGGAATGAACATTACTATGGGTGCTTAGAATACACTGTTGCACAGATGAACAGTAAAAAAAAGGAAGGAATGTAAATTTGTAATTTCCACACTGAGTGGCTGCCCAGGAACCCACCTTAGAGAGAACCCTGATTACAAGTGCCATTTTAACAACTGGTTCACCGAACTCAACAAAAAAATTAGATATCTGTTCTGCCAAACTGGTGCGAACCAGCTGAATCCCACCACTGAGTATTACCTACAGTTAGCCAAATAGATCAAACCCAAGGCATCAGATGTCTGGATCCAGCTGTTAAGTCTCAGGAAATACAGGTAACAGGAGTGTTTGGAATTGCAGCATGTGTGTAATCAGTAAAATATAGAATATGGGAAGCTCTACAATTCAAACACCTCAGATTCTTCAACAGATAAATTAAGAAAAGAAAAAGAAGAAATAGAAGTGTAATTTAAACGCTTTTGAGATTTAAAATACATAACTTTTTCTCCCCAATGTTATCATTTTATGTTTGCACACTGAGTGATAAAACTCTTTTTTAAAAAATCAGGGAACTGATTTCTGAACAATTCAGTTATTACTTTTTGACACATAAAATTTGTTTAGTTGGGATGGAGCACAAGATGGGCTTCTGGAGTGGCTGGTGATGTCCTCTTTCTGGACCTGGATGGTGATTACAAGAATATTCACTTTATAATAATTCATTAAACTATAGATTCATTTTGTAGAGTTCTGTATCTACAGTTATTTTTACAATGAAATTTTAAAATATATTTTAAAAACTAATGTCACATATCAAGTATGTTTAAATCCATGAGTTTATGCATTTATAATGATACCAGAAAACAGAACAATATGAAAAACCCCTAATTAGTGGTTACATAAGCATGCTGTATAAGGTTTGTTAAAGTTATACAATTGTTTTTATGCTTTTGAATATGCATATTACACTTCATAATAAAAAGTCTTTAAGATAAATTTTCTGGTTTTAGAAAATTAATATTGAATATAATTATTAACAAATAGCTCTTCTGTGAGTTCAGAAAGTAATTTTACCATTCTAATGTTAAACAAACAAGTAAATGTAAATTTTTATAGCAGATTGTTTTGAACTTTTAGAAATGTTTTTTTATCTCTCCTTCATAATGGAGGTTAATTTCTTTGTTTTGAAGCTTAGGAGTAAGTTAAAAAAAATTTAACTTTCTTATTTGTAAGAACATTTAAAAATTGAAACTGGAGATTGTTTGGGAATTTACAATTCCACAACTTAGTTATTTGAAAAAGATTGATTTCAGTCTACCACAGAAATTGATTCTTTTCCAATCTGGAGACCTCAGAATGTTCTGATCTTGCATAAAATTGGCAGTAGAATGAAAGTGGATAACACTGAGTACATCATGTCCTTCGTTTTTCTTTGCCAACCTAAAATAATTCTTAGCCTAGATCGCAGCATCAGTCCTCCCAGTTATCCTATTTGGGAGTTCCTTTCTACAAACCTCCATGAGCCAATAGAATGATTCCAAAAGAGTCAACTCCCAATTTTTAAAATGAAAAAGATTGGTCTGGAAAAGAGTAGCTCAAAAGTCTCCTTAAGGTGCATCTTACTGTCAGTGATAATCAGGACAAACATGTGAGAAATCTTTGTTAATATCATCTAATAAGGTCAATAAAGTGATGGTGTCAAAGTATCTCAGATACCATGAAATGACAGGCATATAGTGTTGGAGCAGATTTTTCCCTCAAATGCTTTATGCTCACTTTTACTCATGGCTATTTTACTTTGTTAATAAAGTATATAATTTTGATGAACCAGATTATATACACATGCATTATATTTCTTTAATTTTAATTGTATGTACAAAAGTATTCATCAAATGCACTTACCAACATGACAAAGAATAATAAGAAAGGTGATGGTGAAATGGATTTTTGACTCATGTAACAGTTACAACTGTGTTTTGCTACTCTGGGGCATCTGAGTTTCATTAGAAGGAGGATAATAATCACTAACACCTCTGACAGCAGTAATTATTACATAGATAGGTAAACATTTCATTAACTATGCATTAAATTTTATGAAATATTATCATGTGCTCAGCTTTTTATTTGATCTGTATGTTTAAGAATCCATATAAAGCACATTAGAGATGTCTACTTAAATACAGATATGAAAATTGCTAAACCCTCTCAAAGCTTTCCTATGTATTCATTCGTTATAAGTCAAAAAAATTTCCTTTGCCAATAGATTATCGATTTATTCGTCTACTAGTTTCTTTCCCTAAGTTCATAAAATTACATACATAAATATCAGTTGTGATCTATTTGCTCATTTTACTATATTTCTTAATCTGATTTCCAATTATCTAATCTAATACTACTTCTCTCTTAGTGCATTAAGTTTAACTTTTTAACATTTTGCAGTTTGTCCTTCTACTCTTCAACTTTCCTCTCTCTTCTTTCTCTAAGTGCCCCCAATAACCTCACTTTTTATTGTCTGTTAATATGATTAGAGCCAGACATGCCTAACTTTATGGCTTCGTGGGTCAGATAATTCTCAGTTTATTATAGAAAGTTCAAGTTACATGGTTACTCCATGACCATAGTCAAGTATTCAGTCTCTACAAAGGCTTAGTAACAGGCCAAGAGTTGTATGTTAAAAAGAGGTTGTTATCTGTAGATGATGTCCTAAAGGCCTATGCTGCAATTTTCCTATAAGGGCATGCAAAAGGCACCAAACAACATCCCTATCTGGAACTGACACTTCAAACTCCCATTATATCTGTTGGATCATATGGACCAAGTAGGAGAGCAGCTTGCAAAATAACCTGGACTCGTTGCAGAGTTTTCTCTTCTCAGTCCAATTCAAAACAAGCAATTTTTTTGGTTCACTCAATAAACGGGCCAGAGTAACACACTCACATGAGAAATGTATTACCTCTGAAACCCAAAGAAGCCCATTAGGCGTTATGCCTCATTCTTGGTTATAGGGAGAGCCAGATGAAACAACTTATCTTTCATCTTAGAAAGGAACTTTCAACATGCCTCACACTACAGAACCCCTAGAAATTCCACTGAGGTCCTAAACTTTAGTAAGGCCTCTGACTTTTTAAAAAATTTTTATTGATTTTAATTTATTGTGTTTACATAGATTCATGCGTCCCACCACATATATCTCCCCCCACCCCATGTTCCCCTCGACATCCCCCTTGCCCCCTCCCACGATGAGTTCCCCCCTTCCCTCCAGGGGAACCAGTGTGGGTAACTGCCAACTATTAGGAAAATCTACTCCTGTTATGCATTCTGCACCTGGGAAAATAACACAGGATGGGTTTGAGGACCCAATGAACCCACCATGAGATGTTACTAAGCTAAAACTCCACTGATCACTTGACTTCCATAAGCCCCTACTTTGCCAGGTGGGCCACAGTGACATTTGTCTCTCCTGGGATTAGTGTCAGTTTGGAGTCAGTGTCCAGTAGTCCCTAAACAAGTCTGATTATTTCTTTGTCCCCATTGATGTATAGTTACCCCAGTGAAAGGTCATAGATCTCTTCCGGAGAAAATTAGTAGCATAAATTTTTGGTAGTATACTGGGTTTTTTCCTTAAGAGAATCTGGTCTCTCCTTCATTCAAGAGATTCTGAATCTGCACACTGTCTCAAGTCTGGGAATTGATTGAGGGACTGTACCTCTCTGTTTTTATTTAATTTATACTTTGCTCACTTGATATAGAAATTTTATTCTTATACAGATAATGTAAAATCTTAGTAAGCTCACCATCTATTTAACTTCTAGAAACGCCATGATTAGTCAATGTCATAGGTTTGTGCAAGTCAAACTACTCTAATTACTGTTTTGATTCTACTGTTCATTCTGGTAATCACACTAAACTTGTCTTTGGCAGTTGAGTGCCTCCATTTGGCCCCTGCCACCCCAAGATCCAATTACCTTTATTGCATTTAGGTTTTAAAATTGAATGGCTATGATTCCCATGTAAGGTCTGGCCTAAAAGAGCAGTCATAAGGCAATCCCCTCACAAGTTTCTTTCTCAGCGTATTGATGAAAGCTATGTCTGCTGGGCCCTCACAGTGTAGGGAAATGGGTCATAAATGACAAATCCACTCACTCCAACATTCCAATCTCCTCCCTAAGGCTCTGAACACCTTCCTTTACATTAAACCAAGGAAGGTCAAGCCAGTGGCAAAGACCAAAATAATAGAAGTAAAGGAAGCACCTTATGATAGAACGGCTCTGTAAATGTAGTGTTTCAGGCTAGAGTTGGTTCTTGCCAACTAATGGAAAACACATGGAGTCTAATGTTTTGGTGATCTTTGGACTTTATGTCACTGTTCTAAGCTACATGAGTGCCCCATAGGAATTGGCTATTTTTTTCTTTTCTTTTCTTTTCTTTTCTTTTTTTTTTTATAGCATATGAACACAAGATCTCTGTTCAGAAGGGAGACATTAGGAACATTGTATTGTTGATGTGTTTCTTTCTATAGAGGGTTTGCTTGCAAGAGGCAGTGACTGGATCACTGTGAGAACACAATGATATTTTCATCTATGACTGCACTAGCCCTTTCTGTTCTTGCTCCTTTTAGGGAAAGGAAAATGGTTCCTAGTTATTTTGGTCTAAATTTTTTCAAAACTTACATTACAAACTATAAAGCAAGTTTGACTTCTGGGAAATTCCACTTCAGTTAATAACTTAAAATGTATTTATATGGTGAGGTATGACTCTCTAAAGGTTATCTTTTACAATCTATTTTAAGAAATAGACTTTATAGGAAAAAAAACCCATACTTACTTTCTTTCCTGATTTGTGGTATGAGCAGGTGTGGATGGAATTCCAAGGTCAGGTGGGAAGGATAAGATGACCTCTGAGAGTCAGTTTTATGATCATGTGTCTTCAGTCATATGTGGAGTAGCCCATGCAACCAAAAAGAAATCTTGAATATCCGAAAACCCCACCAGCACCACCATGATAGCCTCTTGCTCAGAAGATGATGGCGTTCCCTCTACTCTTCTACTGCAGCACCTCTCAGTGCAGAAACCCCATCCTGACCACCACTTTGCCCCACCCATATACCACTGTTTCTTTCTTTCCTTTTTTTAACTATTGCTTCAAAAGTGGGATAGAAACTCTGATGTAAGAAGAAATGTGAATGTGAAAAGTAAGTATAAAATGATTACTGGCTGTAATAATGTTCTATAATGCTTTTCCAAACCAATGGCTTTCAAATCCTTTTTACTGCAACCAACAGTCAGAATGACATTTCACACCTTGACCTCTTACAAGCATACTTAGACATATTTGTGTGTGTGTATATCAAGTTTCATAAAATGCTACATATAATGCACTATGATTTTTCTTTTTTATTATTTCATTTTGCAAAATGTTGGTCATAAATCACTAAACTGATATCATCACTTACTAAATCAGTGACGGAATCCTGTATTTTTTTTTAAAAAAATACTACTCTTATGGGGCAATATTAGCAGATAGCTTATTAATCTTCTTACAGAAAATAATCCCAAACCAATTTTGTTTTCTAACACCAGACTTCTTGTGTACAAAGGATCTATTCTTGGGACATTGTGTTAAAGTGGCTCCATTTTTGTCTCAGAGGTCCAGAGTCTTCTACCATTACTAGTATATAGGAAAATCAGGATCATAGTCTTCCTTCATTGTTTCTGACATCAGCTATGGATTCTGAGCATCTTTCACCCTCAGAAACACTTCTAAAGATTAAATATTTATAAGAACTGGCAAAAAATGTGTCCAGTTGGGTTATTAGACTCTGGTGACACCTGCAGAGTCCTCCACATGAACGGCTTAGATAGTAATGGAAAAATATGGAGAGATTAAAAACTTATGGCAGTTCATAAAATGAAATACAACACAGATTGTCAATCTGTGTTTTATTCAAGGTATATTCTTAGGCTCAAAAAAGGAAAATAAGCACATTGTGTATAGTAGACTTTTATGTGTTTTAAAAGGAAGACATATATGCTTTAAAATTTTTAAATATTTCTGAGAAGTTCCAAAGAGTATTAGTAATGGAAATTACCTCTAGAGTAGAGAAACAGAAAACCAGGACTTTGGGATGATGGAGATTTAATATTTTTGCATACCATTTCATAGTGTTTCAGTTTTGTATTTTGTGTACATACATATATTACCTTTTCAATTAAAAAGAGTTTATGTTTAAGCATAATGGAGATATTAAGTACTTGCAAACTCATTAAGATAAAGGGAGGTTTCCTTATGAACAGTCATATAAATAGATGTTTATTGTAACACCAAAAATTCATTATCTCTTCTACTTACATATCTGGTAAAACTTACACAGAATTTCACATCCATTGGCTGAGTGCTCATCACAACCTTTTGAAATTGATGAGACAAATACTAGAAGTTGCACTTAATAAATTAAGAAAAAAACCCTAAAGCTTAAAAGAGTTCAAAATATAGAGCATATTTCACAAAAGAAATTTAGAGTGATTTACATGACTGTGGTATATTGAATTACTGAAACTTCACAGTATTTTGAGTTACCAAGTAGTTTATGAATAGAAGTATTTTTAAAGCCTTCAGAAATATTCTTTGCAATATTGATCTCTTAAGAAAGAAACTCCTGCATACAGGCAGAAGGAGGCAGAAAAAACAACCTACAGAAATTCTTCATGTAAATATGCCTAATGTTAGAACATAAATTGTCAACTAATACCTGGTTGAAAATTAACATTAAAGAAGTTGCATCCAAAACTTTTCCATATAGAGTTTTACTTTTGAATTTGAACAAACCTAAAATAGTTGCCTAAGTGAAAAAAGAGGAAAATGACAAATCATCAGTACTAATCTTGAAAAAAAAATACCCTAAAGTTTTATGGCAATGGTCATTGTATCTCCCAGTGTCCCTGAATAATTCCAATATATACCTTCTGTCCCCCAGTAATTATTGCTAATACCACTTTCACTCTCAAAATATCCTAGTTTGGATAATATGATAAATTATATCTCCACCCTAGAAAACATCACAGTCTTGTCTCACACAGCTTTAAGATCCTCACTTTCTAGCATTTGGGCTTCATATCAAGACTAAAAATTAACCTCATTCATGCAAAGGCTGAAGGACCCATGCTCCAATTTTAGCTTCATAATATGACTCAAATAATAAAAAAAAAAAGAGTAGTTTCCAAGCATTCCCCACCAGCAACTGTTGGCTTTATTAAAAAGATTAATAGTGAGAAGAGATTCTCAAGGTCTGCTTTGGAAGTTTCAGTTTGTGGGGGTTTAAAAGGGAAATGTGAACTAAGATTGACTTAGAAGCAGAAGACAACTAATATCACTAACAAAGTTGTGAACATAGAGTTCAAAAGTTGAACATGCCCACCCCCACCCAGAATCCTTCATTCATGGCTTCATTTATTTATTACTATTTGGAGAGTGGCTACTGCAGGCAAGACACAGTTCTAAGCAGTGCATCAGTTTTGTCAATAGTTTTAGGGACTTAACGCTAAATTTCCAGTGGTTTTCACAAATGTAATACTAGATATAAGATTTTATTTAAATCAGACTCTGAATTCCTCTCTTACATTCTTTAGAATTTCCCTAATTTGGAATTACCTTATTCAAAATTTACAAAGATTATTTCCATGGTCCAGAAGGGCTAAATTATTTCTGTTTTTTTAGTATTACAGCTGCCTTTCCTAGATCAGTAAATGAATTAATAGCCAATTAATAGTATATTGGATATACTAATAGCAGCTTTAACTCTGCAGTGAGCAGGACATATATTCAGGATATGTAATTATTCAAAAGATTAAGGCAAAGCCACAGGCTATTTATGTGTTTACTTGCCACATTCTCCAAAGCAGTTGGCATTTCAGTTGAAGTTATCATGAAGGACGTGACTACTTGAGGTTTCTGTGTAAAGTATTAAAGAATATTTTAATTGTTCTTTTATATTTAGATTTACACTTTTAGCAATATTTTTTCCAAATATATTTTAACATGCATGTACCAAAGGTCACACATTCGGAATCTTTCTTTGAGGGAGTTAAGACTTGGACTGAAGCTTGCCAGTTTGAATTAATTCCCCTCATTCTCTGTGGATATTTACATTGTCCTCTGTTTAGTTCTCCTCTCTCTTTACTTTAAAATCTTGATTTCCCATCACTCACCAAACTTTTACAAAAGGAACCTGGTGGGGTTTTCTTTTATTCTAATCATCACTGGTTGAGTGATTACTGTCACTGCCTTCACTGTCGCTGTCACTGTCACTTCCATTGTTGTTGCCCTTACCAGACTTACTCTTGCTGTCACTCTCATCACTATTGTCCGATGCACTGTCACTGCTGTCGCTGCTGTCACTATTGTCGCTACTGTCACTATCACTGCTGTTGCTACTGTTGCTGCTGTCACTGCTGTCGCTACTGTCACTACTGTCGCTGCTGTCACTGCTGTTGCTACTATCTGATTTGCTGTCACTGCTGTCGCTACTGTCACTGCTGTCACTGCTGTCGCTACTATCTGATTTGCTGTCACTGCTGTTGCTACTGTCACTGGTGTCACTGCTGTCACTACTATCTGATTTGCTGTCACTGCTGTCACTACTGTCACTACTGTCGCTACTGTCACTATCACTGCTGTCGCTACTGTCACTGCTGTCACTACTGTTGCTGCTGTCACTGCTGTCACTGCTATCGCTACTATCTGATTTGCTATCACTGCTGTCGCTGCTGTCACTACTGTCACTGCTGTCGCTACTGTCACTGCTGTCACTACTATCTGATTTGCTGTCACTGCTGTCACTACTATCTGATTTGCTATCACTGCTGTCGCTGCTGTCACTACTGTCGCTGCTGTCACTGCTGTCACTACTATCTGATTTGCTGTCACTGCTGTCGCTACTGTCACTGCTGTCACTACTGTCACTGCTGTCACTACTATCTGATTTGCTGTCACTGCTGTCGCTACTGTCACTGCTGTCACTACTGTCACTGCTGTCACTACTATCTGATTTGCTGTCACTGCTGTCGCTGCTGTCACTACTGTCACTACTGTCGCTACTGTCACTGCTGTCACTACTATCTGATTTGCTGTCACTGCTGTCACTGCTGTCACTACTGTCGCTGCTGTCACTACTGTCACTGCTGTCACTACTATCTGATTTGCTGTCACTGCTGTCACTACTGTCGCTGCTGTCACTACTGTCACTGCTGTCACTACTATCTGATTTGCTGTCACTGCTATCGCTGCTGTCACTGCTGTCGCTGCTGTCACTACTGTCACTGCTGTCGCTACTGTCACTGCTGTCACTACTATCTGATTTGCTGTCACTGCTGTCACTACTATCTGATTTGCTATCACTGCTGTCACTGCTGTCACTGCTGTCGCTGCTGTCACTGCTGTCACTACTGTCACTGCTGTCACTGCTATCTGATTTGCTGTCACTGCTATCGCTGCTGTCACTACTGTCACTGCTGTCGCTACTGTCACTGCTGTCACTACTATCTGATTTGCTGTCACTGCTGTCACTACTGTCGCTGCTGTCACTACTGTCACTGCTGTCACTACTATCTGATTTGCTGTCACTGCTATCGCTGCTGTCACTGCTGTCACTACTGTCACTGCTGTCGCTACTGTCACTGCTGTCACTACTATCTGATTTGCTGTCACTGCTGTCACTACTATCTGATTTGCTATCACTGCTGTCACTGCTGTCGCTGCTGTCACTACTGTCACTGCTGTCACTGCTATCTGATTTGCTGTCACTGCTATCGCTGCTGTCACTACTGTCACTGCTGTCGCTACTGTCACTGCTGTCACTACTATCTGATTTGCTGTCACTGCTATCACTGCTGTCACTGCTGTCACTACTGTCACTGCTGTCGCTACTGTCACTGCTGTCACTACTATCTGATTTGCTGTCACTGCTATCACTGCTGTCACTGCTGTCACTACTGTCACTGCTGTCGCTACTGTCACTGCTGTCACTACTATCTGATTTGCTATCACTGCTGTCACTGCTGTCACTACTGTCACTGCTGTCGCTGCTGTCACTGCTGTCACTGCTGTCACTGCTGTCGCTACTGTCACTGCTGTCACTACTATCTGATTTGCTATCACTGCTGTCACTACTGTCACTGCTGTTGATACTATCTGATTTGCTGTCATTGCTGTCGCTGCTGTCTGATTTATCTTTGCTGCTGTCTGATTTATCTTTGCTGCTGTCTGATTTGCTATCATCACTCCCATTATTACCATTGCCATTACTGTCACTATCATTAGCATCTGATATACTGTAGCTGTCATTGTCATTATCTTTTGATTCATCAGAGTTATAGGATGCATCTTTTCGGCTACTGCTGTTATTGTCACCTTCAGAATTGGCATCATCATTGCCATTAGACTCATCACTGCTATTGGGATCATCTCCTTGTATGGATTCATCATCAAACTCATAACTATCATATCCAGCACTGTTACTCTCACTACCTGTTTGGCCATGTACAACTTTATTTCCAGGTTTTGATTCCTGGCCAGATTTTTGCATAGTGTCAACCTCTCTTTGTGTCTTGACATTTCCATTGCCCATAATCATTCCATGTTGTCCTTTACTCTCTTTGTCAACTTTCCCAGCTTCTTTGGTAATATTGTTTCTGTTGCCGCTGTTGGGACCTTCCATTTCTATTCCCTATGGAATAATTAAAAGAAGAATGGTTAACTAGTGAATGTTATACTGCAAAATTGCATTAGTCTGAGAGAGACTGACTGAAGAAAGTGACCAGGGAAGCATAAGTTTACTTCAGAAACATTATTTTTGTGAAAATGTGCTTTATTCAGTACTTGAAAGTGCTCTAATGTTTAGATTATATAACATCCCATCCACGTTTTTGACTTAGTAGAAACTTTTATAAAATGTTACATGGTGCAACCATTATTTAGCATAAGATTATTCTAGAATTATAACCAAGTTTTCAGAAATGTCTGATATTTAAAATTGTTATATATCAAAGTCTAGTAAGGATTCTGACTTTCCCATCAAGTATTCAAGTAATTTAGGTGCAAAAATACATAATGTATTTATGTGCTACCATTAGTGGAGCAGAGGATAGAATTTAAACTACCATTAAAAAAATCAACTTCACAAACTAACCTTATCTTGACCTTTCCCATTAGAATTTGGCTCTGATTCTTTGGTGATTCCATTTTTCACATCATTGTTTTCTCTGTGGTTGGTTTTCTGGATGTCCTCTATTCTTTGGTTATCATTTTCCTCTGGAATACCATCAGAATCCTCCTCACTTTTGAAGGCATTATCTTCATCCATGTCATGGAGATCTTCTTTGTCTTCAGGGTCATCATCTTCACTACTGATTGAATTTTTATCTAAGCTATTATCATTGTCATCTTCTCTTCTATGACCCTGCTCCTCCTGCCCCTTGCTGTTATCAGCACCCTCTTTTCCATTTCCTGTTTCTTCACCTTCATCATCTCCAGAGCCCTTGTCTTCATCTTCATCTGCTCCATCCCCACTAGGACTCCCATCAGAATTACCTAGACCAGAATCTTCTCTATTGCCAGCTCCACCTTCCCCTGGTGTTACCCCTGCCTCCTCATGACCATTTCTCCCACCTTCTTTGTGAGGTGTTATTCCACTTGTACCATCCTCATTTTTACAGGAATTACCATTTATTTCATCCTCGTGGTGTGTACTGTTACTGCTTCCAGCTACTTGATGTTCATCTTCTTCAACAGCAGTGGTATTCTCACTCTGAGTTGCATCTCCAATATCCTCATTTTTTGAATTCTCATGAGTATTTCCATTAATATTGCTTCCATTTTGTGCTCCAGTATTGTCAATAATGTTTACTTGTTCCCTTATACCAGTGGCTATGGTAGTATCTTCTTTTTGATGTATCCCATCATGACCATATGTTTCTGGTTTTCCTGTGCCCCCATTTGTATCCTCAGAGTTCCCTTCTTCGTTTACTAACATGGGGTGTATAGAAGAACTTTTCCCTCCTACTTCTGTCCACTCAGAGCCATTTGTCCCTACTTTGTAACAATCTTTGGTATACTGTTGCCTTCCCATTTTATTTTCATGCATGGGGACACCACTTCCATTGGTGGCATCATTAGCAACTAATTCATCCTGGAAAAGTAAAAGTTCAAAATAAATTGTGAATATCATCGTGAAGTAACACAAACTGAAAATATGGGCATTAATTTTTTGAAAGGTAATAGATTCTAAAAACATATTAGAAACACATTTTATATTCTATACCTGTATTGGCGCTTTTAATTTTGCTGGAAGATTGAAATTTACAGATTTGCCAACAGCATATTTCTCCAATGGCTTTATTCGAGGAACCTGCCAAAATCAAAAATATTCTTACTTTGTGTACATGCACAGATACACACAACACATCTTTCCCTAAATAAAGAAGAAGAAAATAAAGATACAACATAAAGGCTGAATTATGCTTTAATCAAGTAGAAAAGAAAAATGATTTTTACAGGGCTTATATAGATTTAAATGAGCATACAGATATTTTTTTACAATTGTTTTATTGAAGAATTAACCAAGCCATTTATCTCAATTATAGAAGAGGAACAGCTTTTTCTAAAGATGAAAAGATAGAAGTTTGTTATTTCTGTACAATAAGCTTCTTGCAAAGCATAAAATTCAACCTAAGTATAATCCAGGCCAAAACCCTTAGGAGATTAGTTAGTATAACCAGAGTCAGTGCAGAAGAAAATCAAATAATAAACTATTTCTGTGCTTTTTAGGAGCACATTTGAAAAAGTTGAGAAAATACTCAGCTACATAAATACCAAAGTGTTTGGTATTGTAAAAACATATCAAAATGTTAACCATAGCAGCTGGCTAATAAAATTACAAATATGTAAATTTTCTTAATTTTTCTTTGTTGGTATTTATCTGTCTATTCCAAATTTTCTACAGTGAGCATACAAAAAGTAACTCTCTGAATAAAACATTGATTATCTCCTACATTTTAAAAAAATCCTATTCTTTTTCTATTTTTCTTTCTTGAAAACTTCCTAAACAATATAGGCATTATTGATATTAAAATGAAGCACAGGGCTGACCAGGCAGTGGCACAGTGGATAGAGTGTCAGACTGGGAAGCAGAGGTCCCAGGTTCGAAACCCCAAGGTCACTCACTGGCTTGAGCGCAGGCTCACCAGCTTGAGCGCAGGGTTGCTGGCTTGAGTGTAGGATCATAGACATGACCCCATGGTCACTGGCTTGAGCCCAAAGGTCGCTGGCTTGAGCCCAAAGGTCACTGGTTTGAGAAAGGGGTCCCTAGCTCTGCTGTAACCTGACAGTCAAGGTACATATGAGAAAACAATCAATGGACAGTTATGGTGCCGCAATGAAGAATTGATCATTCTCATCTCTCTCCCTTCCTGTTTGTCTGTCTCTATCTGATCATCTCTCTGACTCTCTCTCTGTGTCTTTTTCACACACACAAAAAAAATGAAGCTCAAAGCACATGAGCAAAGAAAAACAAGTCTTTATGATTTCTGGGCATTAAATGTAAACTGATCTGAATGAATTTTTAAATAAGAATCCTACGGAACATCATGAATTTGATTGGAGATGACTTTGAAGTCATGTTTGGTTTTGTTGAGATCTCAGAGATACCTTGTCAAGTCTTTAACACAAATCTAAATGTTTAGGCTCAGCTTATCAGCAAAGTCTTAAGGAAATACATATACATATGTATTTGATGTTAGATAAAAAGAGGTAGCAAAGTAAAGATGTTTACTGAGGAAGACATACTTACTGGAATGGCCCATGCTGCTGCCCAAATGCAAAAATATACGACTATCTTCATTTTCTTTAGAAATATTAGTTAATGGCTATTTAAAAGAAAAAGAATAGCACAAAATTATTTATAAAGCAAAAGATAATAACTGCATTAGTATATTATTTGGTTTGTAAGCATTTGCCTTTTTCCTGGGCAAGGAGTATTTATTGAGCATAAGAAGGTGGCTGTCAAGATTCCATGTTCCAGAACATACCTAAAGTGGGTGGTCACTAAGATATGTAGGGCATCAGTGGCTTCAGCACCAATGTGGCCACCTAGACTTCTCTGCCTCTGCCGGTGAAGGGGAACAACCATGTAGCCACAAAGTCATAACCATAACTTTGTCTTCCTGCTGTTCTTGATGGTGATAATACCTCTCTTGTCTGAATAGTTTAATCAAATATTAAGCAATTGTGCTAAGATTGGACTTAAAAGATGAAGCACTTATTATATCCTCTATAAATTCATACAATTTGATTAATCAAGAAGGTAAGGGACAGATGTGAGGGAGCCTCAGCTAATGAAAAAACATAAAGTTTAGATTTAGAGACCTGGGTTTGAATTCTATCTTTGCTACCTGATGTGTGAGTTTGACAAATTTAAGCACTTTATTAAGCAGTGTTTCCTCTGTCTGTGATAATAATTTAACCTATACTTGAAGATTCCCCAACTGTCTTAGCAGAAGAATCTTCTCTGAGAAGCCTTGTCCGACCCCATTTCAGAGGGGTTAGGTGTCTCTTTTTTACACCTGGCAGCTCTGCACACCTCACAGGTAGCATCTTACATGTTCCCCTGCCCCACTGAGAGCTCCTCAGACCCAGAAGAATGTCTTGATAATCCTTGTATTACAATACATAGCACAGAAAAAGACAGTTAATGAATATTGTTGATGACTAAATATGTACTTATTAGTATAGCAATACGTGGCACAATCCCGGGTATTTAGCAATCTCTTAATAAATGATAATTATTACGAGGGACTTCTAAACACATGATCCTTTATTTCTGTTAAATTCACATTCAGAAATGGTCTAATATATATACATGTATTTTTTATGCACTGGAACAGGCATGTATTGATATATAGTCTATGTGAATCAAAAACTTAAATTCCTATTCACTGCAAATTGGATTGCTTGATGTAATGAGACCATTACTATGAAAAGGAAAGGAGAGTTTTACTCTTATTTTATGAACTCCCACTATATTTATAGGTTATAATGCTGCATGTTATAAAATAGCTTTAATTAAATTTAATGTTGATAGTGAAAGCATAATAAAACCTCAGCAAACATTAGCTGCCATAACATTATTAGCATTTCTTCACAGGAGAAAGGATACAGTTCTGGAATTACTTGCAGCTGCTTAGCAGAAAGTCAAGACCTCCTTCCAAAATGCTATAGATTAAAAACGAGGCTGAGGTGACCTCAGGACAATTATAATGCAGAGCTCTGGGCATAGTTCAAGGGCAGTTATTCAGTTAGCAGGGTTATACCATACTTTGCAATCCCAAACCTAATTATTATATAGACTCTGAAGAAGGCCAGTCTACACTGTGATTTGGAGGAGTCATAGTGCCCTGGAAAGGAACCTGTATTGAAGGCCAAGGTTATCTGCAGCCCCATTTCTAAACTGCAATCCAGAAATCTGATCACATTAGGTCCCTTTCAGACCCACTCCTGAACAACTGCACAATTCATGATGGTGCTCATCACTGTTTCCACAGGTAGATAAATGGCTCAAAAGACTCCTACATAAATGCCTTTGGTCCTGTCAGCCTGAAAGCAGAGACTTAAGATCTGTCTGAAGCCTCTTCGGATTATTTCATGTATTGTCAGAAATGAGATGAGATTTAGCAATTACCTAGTTATTGGGGGAGGGGGGGTAAGGGAAAGGCAAAGCCTAATTAAAGCCCTGTTTGAATGCCCAAGTTAGATTTCTAAAATCTGAGTTACCTAATTTCTTATCAAAACTAACCAAAGCAACCAGATAATTATCAGATTTCTACCTCAATTTGCCAATTTTTAGCAACATGTCTTTCTTTTTTCAAATGTATCATATTGCAAAATGGAAATCCTTTTTTGAAACAGAAGTCAAGATCTCCAGCTATTCTAAGTAGAAGTGTATCTCCAGCTATTAATATAGCTTTTAATATAGCTTTTAAAACCTTAATGTTAATTAGCAAAAGAAATAATAATTTTTTAGGTCAAATGTTGATTTTTTCTTTTTAGGGACCAAGAAGTTAAATGTAAGCTGAGAATCATTCATTCACTCAACAAACATTTGAAGGCCTAATATGTGTCAAATACTGAGTCCTAGAAACAGACATGAGCCCTGCCCTCATGGAGCTTATCACTGAGTGAATTAGACAGATTTTGAAATAAATGTAACATAATATATTAAATCAAATTCATGTTTATTTCCTAACAGATTCAGTGTTAAAATTTTACTATTTTTAGTATTTAAAAAGATGAAGAGATTGTTTCTTTTCTTTTTTATTCACTCCCACCAAAACTTACATGGCACTGGTCAGCCCCACCCCCCAAAACTGCCTTTAACTAGACTCAAGATTCTTAAAAATTTTTTTCCTGGGTAAAAATAACAGTACTGAAACTTTAATGAATTATACATAAAAGATTCTAATCATTCATTCTGTTGTTAATATATATTTGCTTCACCATATATATATACTCTTTTTATTAACAACTTACATTTTAACACATTGGCTGTGGGGGGAGGAACCTATTCTTCAGTAATGCAATGTTTTTCTAGATGGCATTAGTATTCCTCACCACATAATTTTCCATTATCTTTTAATACAAACCCTTTATTTAACAAGTTAAAAGGGAAGGGGAAACCTAATCACACAGGGTTATTCACTTCATAAAATCTAGTTGACTTCTTTGAAATTCAAATTTCTTTCTAAAGACAAATATTGGTTCTGAGTAAAGAGGGTGTTTCATCTTACCTTAAAAGCCTTCAAAGGGACTTTGAAAATCCAGGATTTCTTATCTTTTCCTTTGAAGACTGAGTGGTACACTGTCCTGGACTTTTGCATGATAATTTTGTACCTGCTGACATTTAAACACAGTTTCATAATTTTCTCAACCAATCAGTGCCTAGGATCCCTGATATAGGGTTATAACATGCCACCATGTCTATGAAACACATAATAACTTCCTCCACTTCCTTCACCTGCTGACATGTATTTGTTCACTGAACCATTCGATTCCAAAGGGACTAGACTTACTTTCTCTTAATTAAATAGCATTTGGGAGGCTGTTTTGCATCTTAAATATAGAGAATCAGTGTAACATATCTGAAAAGAGCCACTTAAACTCTATCACCCTGACATTTCTTGTCTTACTAAGATTGGCAATCTAAGAAAACTCTAGGTTTCTTTAGTAAATATGACTGCCTATTTAAGATCCCTGTCATTCCTGAGGTAGGTATTAAATGTTCTGTGCTATAATTCAAGAAACTGTCCACATGCTACAGCCTTGGCATTGAGCCAAGAGGTGGCTTTAACAATCTATGAATAGTATCTCTGAAATCAGAGAGAATTATGAAATCTCTCTGATCAAACTACTTATGTGAAGTTTTAAAATGTATCAATTTATTATTCAAACTAAGTTTTAAAATGTATACTCAAAATACCAAAACTGTATTATAAGGTAGTTAGAAATGCAAAAGTATGTACAGACAAAAGATTTAGCTGTTAATTATCTCTGTTATCTGTCAGCTGTGGAGGACAAAATAAAAAAACAAGATCGAGTTTCTAGCAGAAACTTGTGGTACCTGAACTCACCATTCCCTCAAACCCCAGACTGTGCTATAATGGAGATAATCTCTAAGCTATTTCTTTAGTTTGTGAGTTCAGAAACTTGACAATCTATGTCTTTTCATGAACTTGTTCAGAATTTTTAGGAATAATCATTTTTATATGTTATAGCAACAAAAGATATGAACCATGTTTGACTGCTAATATCCTACTACCCAACAGTAACACAGAACAACCTCAGAATTTATATATAGGACTATGACAAGGATAGCAGTAAGGTTGAAAGGGCATAAGGAGAATGGAAAGAGGATTTGCTTTGATGCTGTGTTGTCATAGCAAGCACTTTGTTTTTATTTAGACACCATGTTTATGTGGGTGGCTTAAAAGATCTAACCAAGTTTTAAGGAGTCTTAGGTCACTCCTGGGAATAACACAACACCATCATTCACAGAGACACTGGTGGAAGTGAGCAAAACTGAACCTACCTTTCTTATTCTTTAATTTGAATGAGCATGAGTTCTAGTCAGAGATTTCATAATTGATAGAACTAGTAATCAGAAAATCAGTACAAACAAAAAGTTTTAAAAAGAAATGTCAACCAACTTGATCCTAACATTTATTCAACACTTCAACAATAGAAAAATAAGCATTCTTTTCAAACACTTACTAAGATAGACCATATTCTAGGTCCCAAAACAAATCTCAGTAAATCTAAAAAAATTTGAGTCATACAAAGTATGTTTACTGATCACAATAGAATTAAATTAGAAATTAGTAACAGAAAGATCTCTGTAAAACCCAAATATTTGGAAGCTAAATAGCACACTTCTAAGTAATCAATAGGTAAAAGAAGAAACCAAAGGAAAATTCAAAATGTATTGAATTAAATGAAAATGAAAACATAATTTATCAAAATTTCAGGATGTTACTAAGCATTTGTAGGGAGAAATTTATAGCACTAAATGCCTGTATTAGAAAAGAAACGAAAATGTCTGGAAACAATGACTTCACCTTCCACCCTACATAACAACAAAAATAAAAAAAAATTAAATTCAAATTAAGCAAAAAAAGGAAATAGAAAATATCAGAACTGAAATCAATAAAATTTTTTTAATAAATAGAGAATATCAATGAATTCAAAAGCTGTTTTTTATAGAAGCTATAATTATCAATATAAGGAATGAGAGGAAAATACTACAGATTCTACAAACATTAAAAGATTAAAAAGGGAATATTATTAACAATTTTATGCCAATAAATATGATAACTCACATAAAATGGATAAATTGCATAAAACCACCAAAGTTCACTGAAAAAGTAGATGCTTGAATATTGAATAGCCTTATACCTATTAGAAAAATTAAATTTGTAGTTAAAAACCTTCCCTCAAGAGTCTATTTTTATTTTATATTCTCTAAATTTTCCTTTTTAATCTAAGCAGGCAGCATTTCTATTGATAAAAAGTTTTTTTAAGAAGCCTTCCATGAATTTCACAAGGACTCACTTAGACAAAATTTCTATCCACAGATCTTTTTGTACCTTTGGATTTTGCTGAGATGGTTGAAGGGCAATGCTCTAAAACTACTTAGAGTTCCTCTGGTTTGAAAGAGAAGATCTGTGAAGAGAATATTTAATCTCCTGTGAAAGAATATTCAGATATTTTGATAACTTTCCCAGCTTTCAGCACAAGGTTGTAGAATCACTCCTTTTTTCTAGATCATGCTCCCCTTACAACAAATCTCTAAATTTTAGCACCTTTTGCACTTTAAGAGGCAGAGTATTTTCAATATATCATCAGGTCCTGGTTTCTTTCTGTTTAACAGTTCTTCTCTCAATGTATTTCTCTCCTCTTGCATTTTACTGCAAGCCAGGCAGCATCCCCAATACTTTGCTTGGAAATCTCCTGATCTATATATCAAGGTCATTGCTTAAAGTTCTGGTTTGCACATAACTGAAGGACACAATCCAGGTAAGCTTTCTCCTAAGCTTTTTTCCATGCAGCTAACCATCCTCCTTCTTCCACATTCCAGTAATGTCTTCCTCAATCTCTCTGGGACTTCACCAATGGCATCTTTAACATCTGTATTTTTACTAATAGTCTTTTAGCCTCCACCCACTGCCAGATTCCAAAGCCACTTCTATCTTTTAGAAATTTCTTATGGCAGCCCCCCCCCCATTTTCATGTACAAAAATCTGTGTTTATTTTCTATTTTTTTGTTTTTGTGGGTTTGTGTGTGTGTGTGTGTTTGTTTAATTAGGTGAGAAGCAGGGAGGCAGAGACAAACTCCTGCATGTGCACCGACTGGGATCTACCAGGCAAGCCCCTTACTGGGTAATGCTCTGCCCATCTGGACCGCAGCTCCGTTGCTCTGCGACTGAGCTGTTTTAGCACCTGAGACGAGGCCATGAAGCTATCCTCAGCACCTAACTGGGTGCGGGGAGCCAACTTTGCTTGAACTATCCAAACCATGGCTGCAAGAGGGAAAGAGAGACAGAGAGAGCTCGAGAAAGCAAGAAGGGGAAAGGGAGGGGTGGAGAAGTAGATAGTCACTTCTCCTGTGTGCCCTGACTGGGAATCAAACCCAGGACTTCCACATACCATGAGATGTTCTGTCACTGAGCCAACTGGCCAGGGCCTTTCTATTGCTTTCTAAAAAATCACCAAGTGTACCTCCACTTTTAGAGGGTTCATTTGGCTAAATTAGCCTCATCCAAGTACTCTCTGTATCTTAAGATCAACTAAATAGGAAACTTAATTACATCTGTCAAGTCCTTTTTATCACATAACAGGACAAAATCATGAAAATGATACTTCATCACATTTATCCCTTTCTCCCCATAATCAAAGGAGAAGAAATTATAAAAGGGTGCAAGTCACTGAAGGTCATTTAAAAATTTGGCCTACTATACAGTTTCATCGATAATGAAAAAATAGATGAGTGACTTCATGGAGCTGGGAGCCAGGGGTGGAGAGAAGGGTGGAAGGAAGGGATTATAAAAGGGTCATGAAGAAATTTTTGTGGGTACTTCTTACTATCATATTGTGGTGATGGCTTAACAGGTATATATATATATATAGCAAATTATACACCTTACATATGTGCAGTTTATTGTGCATCAATTACACCTTAATAAAGCTATTAAGAAAAAAAAAGTAATTAAACCATTTCAAATCCTGTAAACTAATCAGTTAAAACTACGGTTTTAATACGGGTCCTCAAAAGGAAATATAAACCCCAATTTATTATAGAAACCAAACAACTAAAATTTTCTGGAGTCAGATATCCATACCAATTTAGTAACTAAAAAAGTTATCTAAAAACCCTTCATTAGGATTGTTATTATGTTCTTAAGGAAAGAATCTGGACTGGAATTCTTAACCTAGTGCCTACTCTATTACCATGACTTTGAACAATCTGCCTTCCTGTTTTCTTAAATTTGGATAAACAGTAACTGAGCCAAATGTCAAAACTAAGGCAAGAATAGCAATAGCAGAACTGACACAGAATGAATGTTCTAACTCAAATTATTTCAAGTTGATTCAAACTGATTCACAAATCAGCAGAAGACAAATGAGTAGTGGTTTTCCATGTGGGCAGATGTACAGCATCTCTGACAGGCATCTTTGGTGAAAATTTAAAGGGAAAAAACCTTCAACTCAATTGTCCTTTGAAGGGCAATTAAATTAATATTATATTAATGCCAGTGCAATTGGGAAAAAAGATACAACCTTAGTTTTTGAAAAACAATAACCATAGTTTTTAAATAAATGGTATCCATTTCTTCTAGATTTTTTAATTCTATTTCTCTCAAGTCCACAGTAGGCATAACTTTCTTTGAAATATCTTTATTAAAATGGACATTATAACTAAACTTTAAGTAACAGACATGTCCATTGACCAGTCATAGCTTCTATTGTCTTATTATGACTGAAAACACAACAGTTACTAGACCATTTAGTCTTTTCTTCCATGAAAAATGGAACACTTTGATTTCTCTCCTTTCATGTGCATATATTTTCTTTCAAAATTGTGTCTCGTATTGAGAGCTAGCAGAGAATAATAATTGAGATGAGAGGCTTTGAAATCAGATATGTCTGGGTCAAATCCCCACCAGTCACTTACTGTGTGACCTTAGAAATATAAACTAATCTAAGATTCATTTGCTCCTCTGTAGAATTGTTATAATAGCTAACACTTGTTAAGCATTTATATGTATTCAACAATCTAAGCCTATTAACTCATGCTATCTTTAAAACAGAAATAACACAATTACCTGCACCTTAGAGATGAAAAATGTGGGCCCTGAAATAGCACAACCAATAAGTGACATAACCAGATTTGCATCCCAGAATTCTGACCTTAGAAACTGATTCTTAGCCACTGCACTAAATTAACTGCTTGATTCTTAAAGACATCATGAGGGTAATACACACTCAGTTCCTAGAACACACACATAACTACTAATAAGGGGAGCTATTATAAATTCCATGGCTTTTCATTAAGTCCAAGTCCTTTACCTGTCACTGAGCAAATTTTCCTAGGATTTTTGACTAAATGATGCCTTTTAAATAAGACCCCCAAACACTGACAGTTAATTTATTTAATACAATAGGAAACACGAATCTAACGGCTTTCATTCTTTCTCTCCTGCTGAATGCTAATACTCCCAACAGACTCACGTGCTTCCAGTCTCTGGGCCTTGCTTCCAAAACTCTTAAACAGATGCCAGAGTTATCTTCCTAAAATGCAAATCTAATCATGTTACTACTTAGATTCAAACTTTTGAATGACTCTTTCATCTGGCTTGAAACTTCCTAAACTATCCATTGTCATCTTGGACCACTCTCCTTTGAGAACCTTTGAGACCCTAGAGCACAACCTGTGTGTTCTGGGAAGGCCACAGAGAAGCTGGGCCCAACACCTGCTTGGAAATGTTGTCAGATGTCCTGAATACAGAGAACAAGTCCTGTGTTTTAATGATTTTCCTACTCTCCATATTGACTTTGTGAGGATGACTTTAATGTTCTATACTCAGCTCCTCTCAATCACAAAAAGTTGGCAATTCATGCTAGTTTTCCACAACAGTAACTGTTGCTTGAATCTCTTATTTGGTAACACTAGCCAAAAAAAATTATTCTTCTACAAATAAATATCTATACAATTCAATATGTTCTCTCTTGCAGGTTTCTCTGAGAGAAGACCAAAGGGGAGACAATTAAAACACATATTTTTCATATATAAGAAAAGGTCATTCTTTCAGCTCTGGTCAGTTGGCTAAGTGGTAGAGCATAGGCCCAGCGTGTGATATTATGGGTTTGATTCCTGGTCAGGGCACACAGAAGAAGCATCCATCTGCTTCTTCACCCCCTTCCCCCTTCTCTCTCTCTGTCTCTCTCTCTCTCTCTTTTCTCCTCCCACAACCATGACTCGATTTGAGTGTATCACCCCTGGCGCTGTGGGTGGCTCCATGGAGCTTCTACCTCAGGCACTAAAAATAGCTTCATTGGGAGCATTCCCAGATGGGCAGAGCATCAGCCCCAGACAGGCGTTGCTGGATGGATCCCTATGGGGGTATATGGAGAGGTCTGTCTCTCTCTATCTCCCCTCCTATCACTTGGTAAAGAAGAAAAAGAGAAAAGACTCTTGTTTGACCAAAGTCTCAAGTCATGAACAAAAAACTACCTTTAATATATATATTAAATATCAGTACCCATGCTCTGAAAATTAGCCAATGAGAAACAACCTCATTTCATTAACTATACTTCTGAAAGTTTGCAAACCAATGACAGTCCAAGCTTCTAAAAATCAATCAGTAGCAGTCCTATGCTTTTAAACAGCAGCCAATCAGGAAGTATGTCACTCCAGTGACCATACTAGCACATCCGCAAGTCCACTAATCCCTGGATTCTCATTTCTGAAAGTCCACCAATCGTTGAAAGCCAGGCTTCCAAAAACATTAATTCAGTAATGCTGTGCCTTACAAGTGCAGCTCTTCCTTGTAAGTAAAAGGGAACTGCATCTGTTTTACATCAAATAGGAAGTTCAATTTATTGTTGATTTGCAAGTTTACAACTCTTTTAACAGTTCTGCCTGTTTACAGTTAGTTATGAATTCCAGCTTGTGAGTGACACACTATCACAACTGTTACATTATCAAGTTCAATCTTTTTAGTTCTTGCTGTGGTTGTTTTTTATTTTAATTTGTGTATATGTTAACCCCAAAATGCCAAAACATAAGTGTGAATTTTGTGATAAATTTTATGAATGGTGAACATGTATTAAATAAGGAAAAAGAGAGTTTTTGAAACTCTTTTGGGGGCTCCCAAATGTTGATTTAATATTAAAAAATGTGGAGAGTCAGCTGTAAGCTCATATACAATAGTAACTAAACATAAGGGAAATAAAAATTTCTCAACTAGTGCCAAAGATATAATAAAATAATAAATTTTCATAAAACATTTAGATGAGAGAGATAAAATAATCACCAAAGAAGTTGTCATGACTTTCCACACTGCATCTCATCATCAGTATTCAGTGCAAATTACAATTAAAATGTCCAGCTACCAAGAGTATTTTCTGATTCCAAAACCACAAGCAAGTTACCAGGATGAAATCTACTGCAACAAAAAAAAAGTGTGATAGTTCCATTTACTTCCATAGACCTTATTGAAGATCTAATGCCTTACCTTTTCACAACATAGCTACGGATGCAACTATAGTTGACCCTTGAACAACATGGGTTTGAACTGCATGGATCCACTTACATACTAACTTAAAAAAAGATATATGCACTCCCTTGTTCATTGTTCATTGCAGCATTGTTTAGCCAAAATATGGAAACAACTTGTATGCACTGATGAATTAGTGGATAAAAAGTGTATCATACATATGTACGACACGGACTATTACTCAGCCATAAAAAAGAAGAAATCTTGCCATTTGCAAGAATGTAGATGGACATTGAGGGCATTATGCTAAGTAAAGTAAGTAGGACAGAGAAAGGCAAATACCATATGATCTCACTTACATATGGAATCTCAAAAACACAAACAAATAAACAAAACCAAATGCATAGATACAGAGAACATATTGGTGGCTGGATGCCAGAGGCTGGGAGGGGAGGTGGAGGCAGGATAGATTAGAGGTAGGTGAAAAAGTAAAGAAGGTCAAAAGGTATAAACTTACCATGATAAAATAAATAAGTCTTGGGGATGTAATGTACAGCATGGTGACTATAATTCATAATGCTTACTCTATTGCATATTTGAAAATTGCTAAGAGAATAGATCTTAAAAGTTCTCATTTTTATAAATGGGCATGATAATATTCATTGCTATTTGTTGTTTTGTTTTTAATTATTTCTATTCATTTTAGAGAAGAGAGAGAGAGAGAGAGAAGAGGGAGGAGCAGGAAGCATCAACCCCCTTATGTGCCTTGACTAGGCAAGCCCAGGGTTTTGAAATGGCGACCTCAGTGTTCCAGGTCGACGCTTGATCCACTGAGCCACCACAGGCCAGGTTGTTTTTAATTTTTTAAGTGAGAAGAGGGGAGATAGACAGACTCCTGCATGTGCCCTGACTGGGATCCAACCGGCATCAGGGGCCACTATTTGTTATATTAGCAAAAAATTGGAAACAACCAAAATACTCATTAGTAGGGGACTATATAAATGAAAAATGATATATAATGGAATAACTATATAGCACTTGAAAAAGAATGAACTGGACTCTATATAAAAACATGGATAGATCTAAAAGAAATAATTGAAAAAATAAAGCAACTAGAAACCAACTGATATGTTTTCTATCCTTATAGTTTTGCCTTATCGAACATGTTATATGAATAGAATCACATAATATGTAGTCTTTTGAGTCTGGTTTCTTTCACTTAGCTTAATGTATTTGTGATTAATCCATATTGTTGTAGATATCAACAGTTCCTTTTTATTGCTCAAATGTTTTACCTAATTTTTTATTGGGCTATTATTATATATATGTAACACTGCTCTAAAAAGTAAAATAAATCTTTGGGAAGATTAAAAGTGAATATTATTGTGATATTATTAGCATTCAACAGTCTTCAATTCTCTTACATTCAGAAACCATTGGCTCTCTTGAACAAAGTCATTTGAGAACATTTTCAGTTTATATGAAGCATTTAAATCATATTTTAATTCTGAAAAAAAGACTCCCTAAAATTTTATTGCCTTTTAAGTCTTGATCGAAGCCTACTTTGTTTTTATACTTCTCAATATCTCTTTAGTGATACAATTATGAAAATTGAAAGAAAAGCAAACTGTGTCATTGAAGTACAAATTCTTAAGGGAAATTGTGAAATGTGTTAAAGAATTACAGAAAAATGTATTGCTTTAAGTGTCAAGTCTGTGCTTAGTAGATTATTGCTTATGAAAGAAAAAAATTCTGACTGGATATAGATAATATTATGACATTTGTCATGACTATTTTGTGATATAATTTCATCCCTTGAAGGATTTGATTCTTTTATATAAATGTTTTTAAATACTCTTCCAGCCTGGGAACAAGTAAAATCATCACGTGCACTATTGAAGAAGAGAATAAACATTGACAACCATGATTTTGTCAGTGGACATAATTTTAAGACATCATTAATCAAGAGATGAAATACAATCCTGAAGGATGGAGAAGTTATTCAGTGAAATATGGTATTATGTTCTTCAATAAACTGAATTTGAAGAGCAATTCTTAGAGTTTATGCCTGTACATACCAGCTCATAGTATTAACATTGAATGTGTTTTTTAATTAATGAATTCTTAGTGGACAAAAGAAGAGACAAAAGAATTGGATGTGACCACTGTAGAAGTTATGTCACAGTGTATTAAACATAGACTATAATTTCAAGATGGTATTTTATAAGTAAATTCTGCAAAATAAGTAATTATAAGGAGAGCCAAATAATAAAGATAATTTTAAAAGTATGTAATTTAGATATAGCAGTAATTTATTTCATAAATAACAAACACTAAGTATAAGCATGTCCCATGCAATAATTTTCTTTCATCTCAATATACATAAGTATAGGTACTTAGAAATCACTCAAATTTAACTGTAGGCTTCTGCATTTTTTGTTTGCTAAATTTGGTGATTCTAGATTGGATTCTACCAGCAGATGTAAAGCTGCTCTCCAGGTGGTCATTTTTTTTTTTTTATATAAATAAATTTTTATTTTAATGGGGTGACATCAATAAATCAGGGTACATACATTCAAAGAAAACATTTCCAGGTTATCTTGTCATTTAGTTATGTTGCATACCCATCACCCAAAGAGAGATCGTCCTCTGCCACCCTCCATCCAGTTCTCTCTGTACCCCTCCCCCTCTCCCTCCTTCCCTCCCCCCACCCCCCATAGCCACCACACTCCTGTTCATGCCTCTCAGTCTCGCTTTTATGTCCCACTAATGTATGGAATCCTGCAGTTCCTGTTTTTTTCTGATTCGCTTATTTCACTCCGCACAATGCTACCAAGACTCCACCATTCCGCTATAAGTGATCCAATGTCACCATTTCTCCTAGCTGAATAATATACCATGATGTATATGTGCCCCATCTTCTTCATCTAGTCCTCTATTTTTTTTACAGTGATTAAAAGCCTTTAAGCAAACTCTTGGCCAATACAGCAAGAATCCATAAATGAGTAGTGTCCTTAACATGTTCCCCAAGTGAGCAGGTGGTCATTTTGTAAACGTTTTACGCTTTCTTTTCAGGAGAGACAATCAGATATTTGAAGAGAGTCAATGATTTCGCACTCTGGTATAGATATCCATTAGCCTTATTGGGCTGCAGAAGATCCCCAATCTCATATAACATCACCTCCCAGAACAGTTCTAAGGAAAAAAATCTAACTAGGACTAGACTATAGAATTGTTTAAATAGAGCTGCTGCAATGAAACCTTCTCTGGATCTGAGCAGCTATTTCTGGCTGTAATAGACCTCTTCTAAGACCAGTTGTAGCACTTTTGGCGACCATTCATTTAGCAAATTTGAAGAGAAAGACATGTAGAACACACACAATTTGCCCTTTAGAAACCTCCATTCTTTGAACCATCAATGGTATCTCTGCTAATTATGTGACAGACTTTACATCGTACCTATAGTGCCTTTCTATTTTATTTACATATTATTTATATATAAGTTTATTACATATATTCATTAATATAAGTATATTCATAAATCCTTCTGCTTTTAACTAAGGTAGTCTTTCCATCCATCAGCTTTCATAGTTAATTTTGATTATTTGAAGATTCCTTAATTGTTAATTCAGCTTGTTAATCAATATTTACAGTCATATGTGGTTAATCAAGGACATACATGTACATAAAGCTGCAAAAAAAAAAATTGAGTTGTCTTTTGTGCAAGTTCCTAGCTGAGGTCAAGCAAAGAAGCACCTAGCTTTGTTTCAGCTCTCATACTATAAACAAGTATCCTTTTTGTGGTCTATTCAGTGCCACATTTTTGTATTTTATGCTTTTTGCTGTTTAAAATGGCTGCCAAGCATATTGCTGAAGTGCCCTCTAGTGTTCCAAAGTACAAGAAGTCTATGATTTTGTTAATTTTATTCTTTAGAATCCACATATAGGTGAAAGCATATGTTATTTGTCTTTTTCTAACTGACTTTTTTTCATTAGCACAATTTCTGCTAGGTCCATCATGCTGTCACAAAAGGTAAGGTTTCATTCATTTTTATGGCTGAGTAGTATTCCATTCTATATACATACCACAGTTTTTTTAATCTACTTGCCTATTGATGGACATTCAAAAGAAAATTAAAAAATAAAATTGAAACAGACATGTAGATATAGAGAACAAGCTGATGGTTGCCAGAGGGGAGTACAGCTTGAGGGACTGGATGAAATAATTCAATGGATTAAGAAATACAAATGGTAGTTACAAAATAGTAACAGGGAGCCCGATCCAGGTTCGAGACCCCGAGGTCGCCAGCTTGAGCGCGGGCTCATCTGGTTTGAGCAAAAGCTCACCAGCTTGGACCCAAAGTCGCTGGCTCAAGCAAGGGGTTACTCGGTCTGCTGAAGGCCCGCAGTCAAGGCACATATGAGAATGCAATCAATGAACAACTAAGGTGTTGCAACAATGAAAAACTAATGATTGACGCTTCTCCTCTCCCCATTCCTGTCTGTCTGTCCCTGTCTATCCCTCTCTCTGTCTCTGAAAAACAAACAAAACAAACAAACAAACAAAGTAGTAACAGGGATGTCAAGCACAGCACAGGGAATATAGTCAATAATATTACAATAATTTGTTTGGAACCAGGTAAGGACTGGAAATATCAGGGGGGCACTTTGAGAAGTATGTGATTGTCTGATTACTGTGCTGTGTACCTGAAACTAATACAAAATAATATTGAATGTAAACAGTAATAAAAAATGAGAAAAAGGAAGTTGTTATATGTCACATGGAGAAAATGTGTTAGATGAACTTCATTAAGCATGACTTACAGTTCTGTAGACTATTGAGGTTAATGTTAGTGTCCTCAAATAGTTATGTACTGATCAGTGGATAAAGATGTGACCAAAGGCTGTATTTCCTCTAGAATAATCCTGTATTTCCTCTAGAAGCAATGGTTCAGTATTCACTAATTCAATGTTCAAGGCAACTGAATACAATATAACTACCTTGATAATTAGAATTGACTCTGTGTCTGTGGGTGCATGTATTTATATGAGAAACAATTTTCATGAACCCTAATACTTACCCTTACTATGTATGACACACTTTGATAATCACTGTTATGTTTCTTTTTCAATACTTCTTATAATGATTTCAACTTCTTGAATTGATTTGTAACCCACTAACAGATCATAATGGACAGTTGGAAAACACTGTTCCAGCACACAGAAAGAAAAACAATGTCCTCAGATTAGTAAATAGAGTCAGTATTCATAGTTTATGGGAAAGATAATGAGCCAAGTTAAATGGTTGCATTCTTGAATAAATGTGAGGAATAAAAATAAAAGAAGAAAGAAGTTTGAGGAGTGGCTTCTTAGTTTTTTATTATGTTTCATTCTTTTAGATTCCATGTTAGTTTCTATTTTTCTACTGACTATGTTGCAGATGTTAAAGGTAAGGATCATTTAATTCATGGACAGCATTCTCCTTCTGATATTTGAAGGAGTTCATAATCTTCAATAGCTAAAGCAGTAAAGAAACAGTTGGTCTGTGATCAAGTTTGAGACACAGGGCCAGAAAATATTTATAGATTAAAAAGTGCATAGTTGCTCCTTGTAAGCTAAACAAGACTGACTTTTAGCCTGACCAGGTGGTGGCACAGTTGATAGAGCAGGGGTCCCTAAACATTTTACACAGGGGGCCAGTTCACTGTCCCTCAGACCATTGGAGGGCCGGACTATAAAAAAAACTATGAACAAATCCCTATGCACACTGCACATATCTTATTTTAAAGTAAAAAAACAAAATGGGAACAAATATAACATTTAAAATAAAGAACAAGTAAATTTAAGTCAACAAACTGACCAGTATTTCAATGGGAACTATGCTCTTCTCACTGACCACCAATGAAAGAGGTGCCCCTGTGGGGGCCAGATAAATGGCCTCAGGGGGCCACATGTGGCCCGCAGGCCTTAGTTTGGGGACCCCTGTGAAAGAGTGTTGGTCTGGGATGTTGAAGACCCAAGTTCCAACCCCCTAGGTCACTGGCTTGAGCACAGGCTCACCAGCTTCAGTGAGGGGTCCCCAGCTTGAGCACGGGATCATAGACATGACTTCATGGCCTCTGGCTTGAGCCCAAAGGTGGCTGGCTTGAGGCTCAAGGATGCTGGCTTGAGCCCAATGTTGCTGGCTTGAGCAAGGGGTCACTGGCTTGGCTAGAGTCCTGGGTCAAAGCACATATGAGAAAACAATCAATGAACTACTAAGATGCTGCAGTGAAGAATTGATGCTTCTCATCTCTCTCCCTGACTAGCTTTTATATTTTTATAAAAAAAATTTTTTTTATGTTTATTGTATTTATTTTAGGGAGAAGGAGAGAGAGACAGGAACATGGATTAGTTCCTGTATGTCCCTTGACCAGGGATCCAGGGATGGAACTGGCAACCTCTGCACTTCTGGAGGATGACCAACCAACTGAGCTATCCGGCAACTCCCATCTGGGGCCTACGCTTGGACCAACCTAGTTATCCTCAGTGCCTGAGTCCAATGTTCAAATCAACAGGGCTATCCTCAGCATTCAGGGATGGCACTAGAACCAATGGAGCCACTGGCTGCAAAGGGGGAAGTAGAGAAGGGGGAGAGGGAGGGGTGGAGAAGCAGATGGTCGCTTCAAACCTGGGAGTTCCATACACTGGGCAAACGCTCTAGCTACTGAGCTAGCCTGCAGGACAATGAGTATTTTTTTAATTAAAGTATGTGCATTGTTATTTAGACATAATGCTGTTGCTTTCTTCATAGACTACAGCATAGTATGAACACAACTTTTACATCCATTGGGAAACCAAAAAAATTCATGTGATTCACCTTGTGATATTCATTTTATTGCAATTATCTCTCACAATATCACCAAGGTATGCCTGTATTTTAGAGATCAGGTTTGGAAGTGGTTCTTTATTTTTGTCCAGATTCTGTTGGCCAGGATCAATTCACAGAGCCAACCCAACTTCAAGAGAAGCCAAGAAATGTGGTGAAGCACTAAGAGTCTCTGCCTTGGGCAGGAAAGGGTCTCTAACCTCCATTTGTGCAGGGGACCTGTATCTTGGTTGATTAAGTGTGGCTGAGGAAACTTTAGATAGCTCTGAGTCAGTGTTTGACTCTTCTCGTCTGTTGTTGTTATTAATAAATATTGTTGTTAACTTTTGAATATCCTAAAACTTTTTTGTAGTCAACATTTGCTTCTTCACACAATTGTTTAAAGTAGCAACATAAATGGTAAAATGACTAAAATGCAAATAAATTATAGTTATTATTACTTCTACATCAATTGACATGGTAAATGATGCTGTGTTGATTGCATATGACAAAGTATGTGCATTATAACCTATTCCTAGTATTTTCTTTTGGTGTACCTCCTGTAATTTTACATACACATTATTTACCCCTTTGCGACTTTGCCCACCAAAATTTGTATTTGCATTATCAGCCATTAGTGCAACAACTTTGGATTTCAAATTGTTTTCATTTATTACTCTGTATAGATGGTTTGACAAAGTTTCAGAAGTTTCGCCCTCAATGGATTCTAAATTTAAAATTTTTACTTGAATGCCCTTGGTAACAATAAAATATCTTACTATTATTGGATACAATTTAATTTTATTATGATTTGATGCATCAAATAAAATCATTACAAAATGCCTTACCTGTGGTGGCGCAGTGGATAAAGCGTTGACCTGGAAATGCTGAGGTGGCCGGTTCGAAACCCTGGGCTTGCCTGGTCAAGGCACATATGGGAGTTGATGCTTCCAGCTCCTCCCCACCTTCTCTCTCTGTCTCTCTCTCCTCTCTAAAATGAATAAATAAAATAAAAAAAAATCATTACAAATGCTGTAGTTTCCAAGTCCTCTGTACGTATTCTGTCACGGTAATTTTTAAGTACTGATTTCAAAGTAGCCTTGCATTTTGTCCTGGCACATGAAAATTTTACATTGTGAAACTTTTCAATAATTTAGTTGTACAATCCATACTACAAAAACTTTGTGAATTATGGTATGAAATGCAAATGTTCCCTCCATTGCAGCCAACTGTTTTTCATCTATAGAATAATTTGAAGTTTTAAAAAAACTTGTTACTTTACAACTGGAAGTTGATGTATCTGATGATTGCTTATGTTTGTTGGAGGTCAAGTGTTTCATTATCGCTGCTCTGCCCCCAATAGCAATATAAAATTCTCCATTGCAAATATTGCAGAAAACAATGATTTTTTTTATATGAGGAATGGAAATTCCTTTTTCAATTTATTGTTGAAATGGCATTTTCTCTTTATTGATTTTTCCATCCCTTAAATGAAATTTAAAATTAAAAATAAAATATAGAGCTACACGAATGATGCAAGCACATTAGGAACTGAAAACGTTACATCATGGTAGGCAAATTTTCCAGAAGCTAAATTAACAAAACTAAATACCACACAAAACTACTAATTTGGAGTGATATTCGGGTGTATTTATCATTTTCTAATTATAAAACATCTGTTTTATGCAACTATTTAATCAAAATGCATTATTAATAGATATGGTTTGAGGTTAGATATCTACTTTAAAACTCAAATTTTGGGAAAATACTTGTAAATAGAGTTATACGTATTTGGAAATTATTAGATAATGAATTAATAAAATGTGAATTGTGCTTACCTGTCTATGATTGAATATTTACTGAGAAAGAAATAATTGTGAATCTACAATGTTGTATGTGCATGTGCCGTGTCATGTTTCAGTAAGAAGTACACAAAGCCATTTGCACACTCAGTATATTATGTGCTCTCTCAAGGTTTCCTGTGCAGAGCACATGCATCTCATAATCGCATCTCACCACACTGTACTGACCTTTGACGAATCATCATGTCAAATACAAATATGTCACATCACACACCATGAATTAACTCTGCATCAATCAAATACGAACATTTACAGATTAGTCTTCTAATATCAAATAGGAGGACACCTTTCGGGGGAGGATGGAACTTACAAAAGAAGAACTGTCCTCCCTAAAGGAGGACGATTGGTCACCTTATTTATATTAGTTTTTCCTACTTTTCTACAGGGAAGATAATTGCACATAAATATCCTGGCATGGCATCTCTGATAGGGTTCACATAGTAGACATTGCTGAGTGAAAGCCTATGGTAGCAGTTTCCAGTCTGCTGTTTTTCCATGCTCTTTTCTCCATTTCCCACCTCCTGCCGTCACTTCTGCTGACACCCCAGAGCATCAGTGCGTTGCCCACTCCTCTGCACTGGTGCAGATGTGGTCATAGGAGCAGGTTGGCAGGTAGAGAATAGATGCAGGCACCAACCCACTGGGCAGGGAAAACTACAGCAAACGCATAGTCACACTCATAGAATGTTTAGAAGCACCTCTCTATACCAAAGAACATGGCAGAGTAAGTTATTTCTAGCTAAAATTAATATATATCATAATTAGAATACATAAATCAGTACTTCAGTGACGCATGTAGTCAAAGAAAATATTTAACACAAGCAAATCTGATTCTTGCACTTCTTTTCTATAATGCATCTTCAAATTGATGTCAAACAACGTATTCCCCATGGGGGAGGGGAGAGAGTGGGGTGAGGATCAGCCCCGATAAGAGAAAACTGTTCTGATTCAGTAGGCCTGGGCCTTTCTTCACTTGGAGTACTGCCAAAGTGCTCAGTTATAAGGAAAATTTACCATTATTTTTGGTTTGTTGAGGTCATAATTATGTATGCATTTTGTCTAAGTTGATGGCTGTTGTGTTTGAGAGGGCAGGAAGCTATACCTCAGCCATCTTCAATGTTTGAAGACGTATGATAATCTATGTTGCCAGCATGCTGAAGTTGACAATCGGGAAAGGACTGAATGCATTACTCAGAACAGTTGATGTGTTCTCAGCAAGGCTATCTTTGATGAGTATCTGAAATCATACCAAAGGATAGAAATAGGAAAAGGACACAAGATCACAGAGTGAACTTGGACTTAATCAGTACAATATAAAATCATATTTCTTTTTTTTCTTCTTCTTCTTTTCCAAACGTGAGCAGGGACGATAGAGAGACAGACTTCTGCATGTGGCCTGACCAGATCCACCTGGCAACCCCCATCTGGCACCAATGCTCTTCCCATTGCGGCCATGCACTCAACCAAGCTATTTTTAGCACCTAAGGTGAAGGTTCCAGGAGCCATCCTCAATGCCCAACCGATGCTCTCAAACCAGTTGAGCCTTGGCTGCAGGAGGGAAAGAGAGAGAAAGAGAAAGGAGGGGGAGGGGTGGAGAAGCAGATGAGCACTTCTCCTGTGTACCCTGACTGGGATTGAACCTGGAACATCCACATGCCTGGGCGACACTCTACCACTGAGCCAACAGGCCAGGGCCCAGGTTTCTAAAAAGATTGATTTGCACTGAAGCTGGAAAATTAGAGTTTTAAATAAGCACACTACACAGTAGCAGGAAACAATGTTCTTTGTAAATAATTTTTTAAAGCTTTATGTTTGAATTACATATTATAATGACAAAAATAGCCTGATAAAAATAAGAAAACAAACTTCCCTGTACTATAATGAAATAGAAGCAGCTTACAGTATGATCAGATTTCTTGAGTAGTCACTGTTAAGACAAAAAGGTTAAAACAGAATTTTGATATAAACAGCACCCAATGTACAAATGAAAGGTACCAAGAGATCCTCCCAACAGGTCGCTTCATTCAACTGGTTGGGAAACATTTTACAGACGCATTAAGCATTTTACAGATGCATTTTACAGATGCATTCAGATGCTCTTCTCCAGATTCTGAGCCATTGTTTCTTTGATGGATGAAGCAGACAATTGATGTAAGTATGCTTCTGACCCCTTCTTGTGGATCTGTCACATTAGCATAGGACCCAGGTCTCCATCAAGTCCTTGTCCACACACTCCTGAAAATCCACAGATGCTCTTCTGAGGGAAAAAGCTCCCTGCTATGTCTGCTGACCTGGAAAGAAAAATGTTCTGATCCTTTACTTAAACATTTTTTTAGCTTTACCCCTCCTATTGATAACTGAAGAGAATAGATCTTGAATTAATTACATACAATATCTTCACTTCAAACCCTGGACAGAAACCTCTATTTAGAAATAACAGTGACCAAGTATCTGTTAAGTATCTGGTTGAGGAAAGGAGATTAAGAAAGTCTGAGGAACATGTTAAGTGTTCAGGCCTCTAGGTTGTTTTATTATTATATAAACTGAAGAAAGTAAATTTTAACATCAACTAATAATGATAGCTAGACCTTACTGAGAATCAAATATGTACTGAGCACTAAAGCTTTACATGGATTAAAAGAATTAATGTACTTAATTCTCACAACAATCTCATGAAGTAATCATTTTTTTCCGGTAAATTACAGATTTCTTTTTTATTGTATTTACATGGATTCAAGTATCCCACTGAATATAACTCTCTCATCCCCCACTTCCGTGTCCCTTTTTATATCCCCTTTGCTCCCTACCTCCTAACACCCTCCCCCTTCACTCTAGGATTTGCTGTCCTGTTATCTATATCTCTGTGTTACATATATATAGTTTCACTAATCCTTTTACCTTCTCTGATCTCATCCCCTCCTCCCCCTTCCCTCTGACAGTTCTCCCTCTGGTCCCTGTGACACCACCTCTGCCTCTATTCCATTCCTTAATGCACTTTGTTCATTAGATTCCACATATAAGTGAGATCATATGATATTTTTCTTTCTCTGCCTGGCTTATTTCACTTAGCATAATGATCTTCAGGTCCATCCATCCTGTAACAAAAGGTAAGATTTCCTTGTTTAGCATAGCTTTTTAATCCACTCATCCACTGATGGGCACTTGGGCTGCTTCCAGATCTTGACTATTATAAACAATGCTGCAATAAACATGGAGTTGCATATCTTCTTTTGAATCAATGATTTGGTATTCTTAGGATATATTCCTAAAATTGGAATAGCTGGGTCAAAAGGCAGTTCCATTTTTAATTTTTTGAGAAATCCCTGTACTGTTCTCCAAAATGGCTGCACAAGTCTGCATTCCACCAGCAGTGCAAGAGGGTTCGCTTTTCTCCACACACTCACCAGCACTTATTGTGTGTTGTTTTGTTAATGAGCACCTTTCTGACAGGTGTGAGGTGGTATCTCATTGTAGTTCTAATTTGCATTTCTCTAATGATTAGTGATGTTGAACATTTTTTCATATGCCTATTGGTCATTTGTATGTCCTCTTTGGAGAAGTGGCTATTCTGTTCCTTTGGCCATTTTTTAGCTGGATTGTTTACATTCTTGGTACTGAGTTTTACAAGGTCTTTATAAATTTTGGTTATTAACCCTTTATCAGACGTATTGTTAAATATGTTCTCCCATTATGTGGGTTGTCTTTTTATTTTGTTCATGATGTCTTTAGCTGTGCAAAACCCTTTAAGTTTGATATATTCCCATTTGTTTATCCTGTCCTTTATTTCACTTGCCCGTGAAGATAAATCAGCAAAAATATTGCTATGAGAGATATTGGAGAGTTTACTGTCTCTGTTTTCTTCCAAGATGTTTAGGGTTTCATGACATATTTAAGTCTTTTATCCATTTTGAGTTTATTTTTGTGAATGGTGTAAGCTGGTGGTCTAGTTTTATTTTTTTTTTGTATGTACCTGTCCAATTTTTCCAACACCATTTATTAAAGAGACTGTCTTTACTCCATTGTATGCTATTACCTCCTTTGTCAAATATCAATTGAACATAAAGGTGTGGGTTAATTTCTGGGTTCTCTGTTCTGTTCCATTGATCTGTATGCCTGTTCTTATGCCAGTACTAAACTTTTTTGAGTACAATGGCCTTGCAGTATAACTTGATATCAGGAAATGTGATACCTCCCATTTTATTCTTCGTTTTCAAGATTGCTGAAGTTATTCATGTTCTTTTTTGGTTCCATATAAATTTTTGGAATATTTGTTCTCTATCTTTAAAGAATTTCATTGGTATTTTAATAGGAATTGCATTGAATTTATAGATTACTTTGGGTAATATAAATATTTTAATGATGTTTATTTTTCCTATCCATGAACACGGTATATGCTTCCACTTGTTTGTATCTTCCTTGATTTCTTTTATCAATGCTTTATAATTTTCAAGTACAAGTCTTTTACCTCTTTGGTTAAATTTATTCCTAGGTACTTTATTTTTGTTGTTGTTGCAATAGTGAAGGAAGTTGTTTTTTAAAATTCTTTTTCAGACACTTTATTGTTGGTGTATAAAAATGCCATTGGTTTTTGAATATTAATTTTATAGCTAGCCACATGGCCAAATTTATTTATCATGTCTAGTAATTTTTTTACTGAGACTTAGGGTTTTCTATGTACAGTATCATATCATAAGCAAATAATGATAGTTTTATTTTTCTTTCTCAATTTAGAAGCCTTTTATTTCTTCTTGTTGTCTGATTGCTGTGGTTAGGGCTTTCAGCAATATGTTAAATAAGAGTGCTGAGCCTGACCAGGCAGTGGCACCGTGGATAGAGCATCAGACTGAGATGCGGGAGGACCCAGATTCTAGACCCCAAGGTCGCCAGTTTGAGCACGGGGCTCATCTGGCTTGAGCAAAAAGCTCACCAGCTTGGATCCAAGGTCACTGGCTCGAGCAAGGGGTTACTTGGTCTGCTGAAGGCCTGCAGTCAAGGCATATATGAGAAAGCAATCAATCAACAACTAAGGTATCGCGACGAAAAACTGATAATTGATGCTTCTCATCTCTCTCCTTTCCTGTCTGTCTCTCCTTATCTATCCCTCTCTCTGACTCTCTCTCTGTCCCTGTAAAAAAAAAACAAAAAAGAGTGGTGAAAGGGTGGCACCCCTGCCTTGTTCCTGATCTTAAGGGGATTGCTTTTAATTTTAGCCCATTGAGTATGATGTTGGCAGTAAGTTTGTCATAGATGACCTTTACCATGTTGAGGTATGTTCCCTGTATTCCCACTTTGCTGAGAGTTTTGATCATAAATGGGTGCTGGATTTTATCAAATGCTTTGTCTGCATCCATTGATATTATCATATAATGTTTCTCCTTCCTTTTGTTTATGTGATGAATCACATTGATTGATTTGCGAATATTGTGCCAGCCTTGCCTCCTCAGAATAAATCCCACTTGCTTATGATGTATGATTTTCTTTCATGTATTGCTAGATGCAGTTTGCTAACATTTTGTTGAGAATTTTAGCATCTAAGTTCATCAGGGATATTGGCCTATAGTTTTCTTTTTTTGTAGTGTCTTTACATGGTTTTGGAATGAGGATTATTCTTGCCTCATTAAAGGAGCTTGGAAGTCTTTCTTCCTCTTGAATTTTTTGAAATAGCTTGAGAAGGATAGGTGTTAGTTCTTCTTTGAATATTTGATAGAATTTGCCTGTGAAGCCATCTGGTCCAGGGCTTTTGTTTGCTGTGAGTTTTTTGATAACTGTTTCAATTTCATTTGTTGTAATCGGTCTGTTTAGGTTTTCTGATTCTTCCAGATTGAGTTTTGGAAGATTATATGTTTCTAGGAATTTATCCATTTCACCTAGGTTGTCCAATTTTTTTGGCATACAAATTTTATAGTATTTTTTTTACAATTTTTTGTATTTCCGTGGTGTCAGTTGTTACTTCTCCACTTTCATTTCTAATTTTATTTATTTGAGTCCTCTCTCTTTTTCTGTTGATAAGTCTAGCTAAAGGTTCATCAATCTTGTTTACCTTTTCAAAAAATCAACTCTTGGTTTTATTGATCTTCTGTATTTTTTTTTTAGCCTCTATGTCATTTATTTCCACTCTGATCTTTATTATTTCTTTCCTTCTACTTCCTCTAGGCTTTATTTATTGCTCTTTTTTTAGTTCTTTTAGATGCAGGGTTAAGTTGTTTAATTGAGCTTTTTCTTGCTCCTTAAAGTATAGCTGTAATGCTATGAACTTCCCTCTCTGGGCTGCTTTTGCTCTGTTCTATAAATTTTGAATTGTTGTAAGTTTATTTTCATTTGTTTCAAGGAAATTTTTTATTTCTTCCTGATCTCATTGTTACCCCATTCATTACTTAATAACATGCTATTTAGCCTCCAAGTGTTTGAATGTTTTTCAGTTTTTTTATTGTAGTTGATTTCTAGTTTTATGCCATTGTGATCCAAGAAGATGCTTGATATGATTTCCATCTTCTTAAATTTATTGAGGCTCATTTTGTGTCCTAACATGTGATCTATTCTAGAGAATGTACCATGAGCACTTGAAAAGAATGTATATTCTGCTGCTTTGTGGTGAAAGGTTCTGAAGATATCTATTAAATCCCATTGATTTGGTGTGCCATTTAAGGCCACTGTTTCTTTGTTAATTTTCTGTCTGAAGGATCTATCTATTGACGTTAATGAAGTATTAAAATCTGCTACTATTATAGTATTGCTGTGGATCTTGCCCTTTATGTCCATCAAAATCTCCTTTATATATTTAGGTGTTTCTATTAAGTGCAAAGATATTTACAACAGTTATATCCTCCTGTTGGATTGCTTCCTTTATCATTATGCAGTGACCTTCTTTATCCATTACTATAGACCATCTGCTTCTCTCCCTTATTTCTTTTCCTCTCCCTCCCCCTTCTGTCCCTCTTTTCCTCCTACAGCCAGTGGCTCAGTTGGTTTGAACATGGTCCCGGGTGCTGAGGATAGCACAGTTGGTCTGAGTGCATCAACCTCAGGCACTAAAAATAGCTGAATACTCAAGCATTGGCCCAAGATGAGGTTGTCAAGTGGATACTAGATGGGGCACATGCAGGAGTATGTCTTATTACTTCCCCTCTTCTAACTTAAAAAAGAAAGAAAGAAGGAAACAAATGAACCTCTCATATTGTAATTGGCCCCAGAAGCATGTGGTCATCATTGAGAATCAAGGGTTGAAATGTATGGAGACAGGATCTATAAAAGTACTTCCAATATCAGACATGCAAAATGGTAGTGGGAGATTCAGTTCTCATCTATATTTTCTCAAAACAGAAGTTCTCTCCTATCAAGATTATATGCTCAATGATGCAGCATATATAATTATAAAAATGAAAATGGCATACTTGATAAAATCAACTGCAATTTGGCAAGAAGTATAGCTTAGTTTTTTTTTAAATAGTGAGAAATTACAATCTTTTGACTTGGTTTTTATATAAAGCATAACTTGTTTTATAATTTTAATTTATAAGAATAAAATAAATTGAAATTAATTCAATGTTGAAAAGAGAACCGTAAAATCTTTTTCAGATTATATCAAAAGCAATTAATTAAGATACAGTGATAAATTTTAAATAGAAGTGGGAGGATCCCAAGATGGCAACAGAGTAGGCAGATGTTCCAACTGCCACTCTTAGGATCAAATTAGATTACAACTAAATTTAAGAACAATCATCTTGCAAAAACAGCTTTGGACTAAATGAAGAGGAGTTCATAACCAAGAATCACAGAAGAAGCCACATCAAAATTGGCAGCAGAGGGCCCAGAGGTACTCTTACTGGGGGGAGGTATACCCGAAGAGGTGTGAGTTTTAAGTCCCAGATCCAGCACCCCATCCTAGAGCCCCAGAGCCTAGAAAAGGCACCCACACAGCACTTGGTGATGAAAAGAGCCAGGGTTTCTGTCTCTGAAAAAAAAGACAAGAGCTCTCAGAGATTCAGGCTCCATATTAAATGGCTCACACAGAAAATCTTGTTGACCTTGGCTGGTTGGCTCAGTGGTAGAGCATTGCCCCAGTGTGTGAAAGTTCTGGGTTCAATTTCCAGTCAGGGCACACAGAATTTACCATCTGCTTCTTCCCCTCTATCTTTCTCTCTTCCCCTCCTGCAGCCATGATTTGAATGGTTCATCCAAGTTGGTCTCAGGTGCTAAAGATGGCTCCATGGCCTTACCTCAGGTGCTAAAATAGTTCAGTTGCCAAGAAATAGAGTAGCAGTCCCAGGCAAGCAGAGCATCGCCTGGTAGGGGCCTTGCTGGGTGGATCCCAGTTAGGGCATATGTGGGAGTCTGTATCTGCCTCCCTACCTATCACTTAATAAAAAAAATTTAAAAACTTGTTCATAGCCACTTACCCTGGGCTCCAGTGGAGGCAGAGTTGACATAACTAGAGTTGCATGAGTAGAATGTGAAGTTGGTGGCCTAAGGAGAGACATTGTGGTGATGGCCACTGGAACCCTTGTGCTGAGTCATTCTCCAATACTGCAGTTGCCATCTTTCTTGAGTGGAGCAGTCTCCTCTATGCTGCATCAACCTGGGGGAAAGTAATTGCCCTACCCTCGAGAATCTCTCCTGTCCCATCCTATGGAGACTAGGCTGTTCTGAGAAGTAAGCCAGGAAGCAGGGGAGCCTTCATGACTCAGTTATTTGGCATTGAGGCTGGAGCTTCCCACATATACACACATTCTGGAGACTATGACTGGAGCTTCTGCCTCACGGGAGACTCAGTAGAAACTGTCCAGACTGTAAGCAGACCTCATCTCTGGGCCTCAGAGGCCACACCCACTGGCTTCTTGGTGGCCACATCTTATTGAGGTCTGTGAAAAAAATCTAGACAGACTGATACCTGAAGCCAAGGGGTGAAATCCACACCCACCAACCTTCCTAATCCCTGAACAGTCCCTAGGCTCTAGACTACACCAGAAGTCTTATTTCTGTGGTCAAGCCCAACAAGCAGCCAGCAGATAGAGGTTGCAAGATTCATGTCTCAGGGACCCTTGGCCTTTTGCTGACCTTCACCCAGGCCCAATGTGGGTAAAAACCAATCTAAGTGTGCAGCTTGGTATGTCCATGTGCACCTGGGCCCAGCAGAGGCAACCACAAGCTCAGATTGCTTGTTGCTGCAAGCAAGCTTCAAGAAGGTTGCTGAGGGTTAACGATGGGCAGTGTCCTGCACTGGTCTATGCCGGGTTCCCTCCAGGGAGGCCCAGGGAAGGCACATCCAGAGGTCAGAGGCCAACTGTGGAGAGCTGATATCAGTTCTGGACCTAACAACCCTTGCTGGCGGGATGTCCTAAGGGAGGGCTCAGCAGACACTGGGTCCAGCTGAGGCAAGTTCTGCTTTCTGTGATCAGCACCTTGTACATATTGGAGCTTCACAGTCAGCCAGCCTGGATTCTGGATAATCTGTCCCGCTGAGCTAGGTTCCACAGGGAGAAGGGAAAGAAACTTGGAACACAGACATTCAAAGCGTGAATCCCCACGAGCCCATTGTTGGGTTCGGTTGAGGGACTTAGCCACTTAGACTTGGGGGGGAGCACAATCAGCCACAAGGGAGGAGAATCTCATCCTTCCGCCCTCAGACCAAGGGCTCACCAAGTGGAAGAACTTCTGCAGAGAAAACTGTCGGCCTCACCCAATCAGAATCTGCTGCTCACCTGACTGGGGAGAAATAGAACTGGAGTATCTAGCACTGCCTGAAGGATTAAGCTCTAGAATAAGGGCCACTTTCTCCATACTGAGCTCCTGACCAAAAGGTCCCTGAAATAGGGGGTCTCACTAACATTGTGTTCCCAACCTCAGCTTCCCTAACCCACCAAACATGTGATCTGTAGAGGGGTTAGTGGGCTAAGGCCAGTCAGAACCCATACTACAGTCTTTCTACAGAAGACTCCATGGAAAGACCATGTAGCTGCAAGAGGAGGTGGAACTTGGGGCTTTTATGGAGATGCTGCTATCTCTAAGGAGGAGGAAGCTGATCTTTATACACAGGTTGGCCCCTCCCACACTACTCAGGCACAGAAAATGCAGACACAAACTGTGAACATAGCAGTAGCTCCAGACAGGTAACCCAAGGCAGATTACAAACAACAGTTGATGGCAACCCAAAAAGACCCAGAACCAACACAACCAGTAGTAGGTAGCAGATGGCACCCATGCTAGACTCAGCTAGCTGCACAAGCTGTATGCCAAAAGGAGGATTCCAGCAAGCACGAGACACTATGGAGAATAAATACGTGCAACAGGACAGACACTACACAAAGTCTAATACACATGATCTAGGTTGATCCTTAGAGCCAGTCAGCCTAAAGGGATAACCACACCCATGAAAGGGCCAACTGCTTTCAATGCTCACATACCACATGGGAGTAAATAATACCCTCATGAAGCAATCCTAGAGCAAGAAACTCAGGAAGCCTGGAGGTCAGTACCACTGAGCTCATCTTTCTTATGAAGGCACAACAACAAATTTATGTCAGAAAAGAGATACCTAATACACAGACAAAATGGGAAGACAAAAAATATGGCCCAAATGAATCAATAAGAAAAATCCCCAGAAACAGAACTAAATGAAATGGAAGTAACCAAACTACCAGATGCAGAGTTTAAAATAATGGTTATTAGGATGCTCAAGGATCTTAGAGCAACAATGGATGATCACAATGAGAAGTTAAACAAAGAGCAAGCATCAAAAAAGACTTTGAAGTCATAAATAAGAACCAGTCAGAAATGACAAATATAATATCAGAAATGAAGACTACACTAGAAAAAAACCAAGAGCAGGCTGGATGAAGCAGAAGATTGAATCAGTGATTTAGAAGACAAAATAAACATAAGCACAGTGGCAGAGCATCAAAAAGAAAAGAAGCTCAGAAAGACTGAAGAAACTCTAAAAGACCTCTGCAACAACATAAAGAGAAACAACATTGCATCATAGAAGTTTCTGAAGGAGAAAAGAATGAACAAGAAATAGATAACCTGTTTGAAGAAATCATAGCTAAAATTTTTCCTAAATTGATGAAGGAAAAAGTCACAAAAGTTTAAGAAGCACAGAGTGTCCCATTAAAGAGGAAGCCTACACCAGGACACATCATAATTAAAATGCCAAGTTAAGAGATAAAGAAAGAATACTGAAAGCTGCAAGAGAAAAGCAGTTAATTACCTACACAGGAGTCCCCCTAAGAATGACATCTGACTTCTCAACAGAAAGACTTCAGGCCAGAGGGGTTGGCAAAAATATTCAAAGTGATACAAAACCAGAACCTACAACCATAAGAACTTTATCCAAAAAGGCTATCATTTAAAATAGGAGAAATAAAAACTTCCCAGACAAAAAAAATGACTCAAGGAATTCATTACAACCAAACCAGAACTGCAAGAAATGTAAAGGGGCTGCTATCAAAACAACAAAGGAAAAAAAATTGAGGGAAAGAGGATTGTAGGTTAGAGAATAAAATGGCACTAAATAAGTGCATATCAATAATAGCCTTAAATGTAAATGGATTAAATGCTCCAAACCAAAGACATAGGGTAGCTGCATAAATAAGAAAATAGAACCTGTATATATGCTGTCTACATGAGACCCACCTCAGAACAAAAGATACACAGACTGAAAGTGAAGAGATGGAAAAAATATTTCAAGCAAATGTAAATTCAGGAAAAAAATTTGTCTTAGAAATACTTATATCTGACAAAATAGCCTTTAATGAAAAGGCTATAGAAAGGGACAGAGAAGGTCACTACATAATGATAAAAGAAGCAATCCAACACAAAGGTAGAACCATTGTAAATATTTATGCACCTAATATAGGAGCATCTAAGTATATAAAGTAGCTTTTGATGAACATAAAGGGCAAGATCAACAGCAATACTATTATAGTAGAGGATTTTAATACCCCACTAACATCAAGGATAGATCCTCCAGACAGAAAACTAACAAAGAAACAGTGGCCTTAAATGACACACTAGATCAACTGGATTTAATTGATATCTTCAGAACATTTCACCTCAAAGCAGCAGAATATACATTTCAAGTGTTCACGGTATATTTTCTAGGATAGACCACATGTTAAGACACAAAACAAGTCTCAATAAATTTGAAAAGATTGAAGTTATATCAAACATCTCTGATCACAAGGGTATGAAAATATAAATCAACTACAATAGAAAACTGAAAAACATTCAAACACTTGGAGGACAAATAGCATGTTATTAAATAATAAATGGGTTAACAACAATATCAAGGAAAAAATAAAAAAATTTTTTGAAACAAATGAAAATGAATATACAATAATCCAAAATCTATGAGACACAGTAGAAGCAGTCCTGAGAGGGAAGTTCATAGCATTATAGGCATACAACATTATAGGCATGCAACACTATAGTTTTTCTTAAGAGCAAGAAAAAACTAAAAAAAAAACAAAACAGCCTAACCCTGCACCTAAAAGTACTAGAAAAAACAACAACAAATAAAGCCCAGAGGAAGTAGAAAAAATAAAAAAAGATTAGATGAGAAATAAATGACATAGAAGCTAAAAGTCAATACAAAAGCTTGATGAAATCAAGAGCTGATTCTTTGAAAATGTAAACAGGATTGACAGACAACCTTTAACCAGACTTATCAAGAAAAAAGAAAGAGAACCCAAATAAATAAAATTAGAAATGAAAATGAAAAAGTAACAACTGACACCACAAAAATACAAAAGATTGTAAGAAATTATTATAAAGATCTATATGCCAAAAAATTGACAACCTAAGTGAAATGGATAAATTCCTAGAAACATACAATCTTTCAAAATTTAATCTGGAAGAATCAGAAAACCTAAATAGACTAATTACAACAAATGATATTTAAAATGTTATAAAAAGCTCCCAGCAAACAAAAGTCCTGGGCCAAATGGCTTCACAGGTGAATTTTACCAAATATTCAAAGAACTAACACCTATCCTTCTCAAGCTTTTCCAAAAAATTCAAGAGGAGGGAAAACTTCCAAGCTCATTTTATGAGGCAAGCATTATCCTAATAAAGGCACTACAAAGAAAGAAAACTATAGATAAATATCCCTGATAAACTTAGATGCTAAAATTCTCAGCAAAATATTAGCAAACCAGATCCAGCAATACATTGAAAAGATCATACATCATGATCAAGCGAAATTTATTTTGGGGAGGCAAAACTGGTAAATATTTGCAAATCAATAAATGTGATTCACCACATAAATAAAATGGATAAAAATCATATGATTATATCAACAGATGCAGAGAAAGTATTTGCTAAAATCCAGCACCCATTTATGATTAAAACTCTCAGCAAAGTGGGAATACAGGGAACATACCTCAATATAATAATGGCCATATGTGATGAACCGACAGTCAACCTCATAGTCAATGGCAAAAATGAAAAGCCATCTCCTTAAAATCAGGAACAAGAGAGATTACTCCCTTTCACCACTCTTATTCAAGATCGTTCTGGAAATCCTTGCCACAGCAATCAGACAAGAAGAAGAAATAAAAGGCATCCAAATTGGAAAAGAAGAAGTAAAACTGTCATTATTTGCTGAGGACATGAAACTGTACATAGAAAACCATAAAGTCTCAGTCAAAAAACTACTAGACCTGATAAGTGAATTTGGCATAGTGGCAGGATATAAAATTAATAGTCAATGAGAAAGCAATCAATGAACAACTAAAGTACCACAACAACAACAAAAAACATTGATGCTTCTCATCTCTCTCCCTGTCTGTCTGTCTCTATCTATCCCTCTCTCTGACTCTCTTTCTGTCTCTGTCAAAAAAAATTAATATTCAGAAATCAGTGGCATTTTTATACACCAACAATAAACTGTCAGAAAGAGAAATTAAGAAAACAATCCCCTTCACTATTGCAACAAAAAAATAAAATAAAGTACCTAGGAATAAATTTAACCATGGAGGTTAAAAACTTGTACTCAGAAAATTATAAGACATTGAAAAAAGAAATTGAGAAAGATACAAACAAGTGGAAGCATATACTGTGTTCATGGATAGAAGAATTGACATCATTGAAGTGTCTATACTGCCCTAGCTGGTTGGCTCAGTGGTAGAGTGTCATCACATCATATGGAAGTCCCAGGTTCTATACCAGGCCAGGGCACACAGGAGAAATGCCCATCTGCTTCTCCACTCTTCCCCTTCTCCTTTCTCTCTCTTTCATCCCCTCCTGTACCCACGGCTCCACTGGAACCAAGTTGGCCCTGGCACTGATGATAGCACCATGGCCTCCACCTCAGGTGTTAGAATGGTTCTGTTGTAATGGAGCAATGCCCCAGATGGGCAGAGCATCGCCCCCTAGTGGGCTTGCCAGGTGGGTCCTTGTCAGGCGCATGCGGGAGTCTGTCTTTCTGCCTCCCTGCTTCTCACTTTAGAAAAATACCCCCCCAAAATTGTTTATACTACTCAAAGCAATCTATTGTTTCAATGCAATTCCTATTGAAATACTAATGGCGTACTTCACAGATATAAAACAAATATTCCAGAAATTTATATGGAACCAAAAAAGAACCCAAATTGCCTCAGCAATCTTGAAAATGAAGAACAAAGTGGGAGGTATCATATTTCCTGATATCAAGTTTTACTACAAGGCAATTGTATTCAAAGCAGCTTGGTGCAGCTTGGTGTTGGCATAAAACAGGCATACAGATTAATGGAATGGAACAGAGAACCCAGAAATAAACCCACACCTTTCTAATCAATTGATATTTGACAAAGGAGGCAAGAGTAAACAATGAAGTAAAGACAATTTTTTTAATAAATGGTGCTGAGAAAATTGGACAGGTACATGCAATAAAATGAAACTAAACCAACTTAAACCATTCACAAAGAGAAACTCAAAATGAATAAAAGACTTAAATGTAAGTTGTGAAACTATAAAAGTCTTGAAAGAACACATAAGGCAGTAAACTCCGAAATCTCTCATAGCGATATTTTTGCCTATATATCTCCACAGGCAAGTTAAATAAAGGATAGGATGAACAAATGGGACTCTATCAAACTAAAAAGTTTCTGCACAGCAAAAGACACCATTAACAAAATAAAATGACAAGCCACTCAATGGGAGAACATATTTGCCAATACATCTGATAAGGGGTTAATAACCAAAATCTAGAAAGAAAGAAAGAACTTTTTTTTTTTGTATTTTTCTTTTTTCTGAAGCTGGAAATGGGGAGAGACAGTCAGACAGACTCTCGCATGCGCCCGACCGGGATCCACCCGGCACGCCCACCAGGGGCGACGTTCTGCCCACCAGGGGGCGATGCTCTGCCCCTCCTGGGCGTCGCTCTGCCGCGACCAGAGCCACTCCAGAGCCTGGGGCAGAGGCCAAGGAGCCATCCCCAGCGCCCGGGCCATCTTTGCTCCAATGGAGCCTTGGCTGCGGGAGGGAAAGAGAGAGACAGAGAGGAAGGAGTGGGGGGTGGAGAAGCAAATGGGTGCTTCTCCTATGTGCTCTGGCCGGGAATTGAACCCGGGTCCCCGCACGCCAGGCAGACGCTCTACCGCTGAGCCAACTGGCCAGGGCCTAGAAAGAACTTCTAAAACTCAACACCAGAAATGTAAACAATCCAATTTAAAAAATGGGTAAAGGAGCTAAACAGACACTTCTCCAAAGAGGACATACAGATGTCCAATAGGTATATGAAAAAAATGTTCAACATCACTAATTATCAGAGAAATGCAAATTAAAACCACAATGAGATACCATCTCACACCGGTCAAAATGGTGCTCATTAACAAATCAACACCCAACAAGTGCTAGCAAGGGTGTGGAGAAAAGGGAACCTTCCTGCACTGCTGGTGAGAATGCAGACAGGTACAGCCACTGGTGAAAACAGTATGGCGTTTCCTCAAAAAATTAAAAATGAAACTGCCTTTTGACTCAGCTATTTCACTTTTAGGACTATATCCTAAGAATCCCAAATCACTAATTCAAAAGAAGAAATGCACCCATATGTTTATTGCAGCATTGTTTATAATAGCCAAGATCTAGAAACAGCCCAAGTGTCCATCAGTGGACAAGTGGATAAAATAGTGTGGTACATATACACAATGGAATACTACACGGCCATGAAAAAGAATGAAATCTTATCTTTTGCTATGACATGGATGGACCTGGAGATTATTATGCTAAATGAAATAAACCAGGCAGAGAAAGACAAATATCATATGATCTCACTTATATGTGGAATCTAATGAACATGGTAAACAGAAATGAGATAGAGGCAGAGGTGGGGTCACAGGGAGCAGAGGGACAGCTTCAAAGGGAAGGGAGATGAGGAGACAAGATCAGAGAAGATGAAGGGATTATCAAAGTTATATATACACAACACATAGATACAGATAAAAGGACAACAAATCCCAGAAGGAAGAAGGGGAGGTAGTCCCAGGAGGGGGCAAAGGGGGTGTAATGGTGGGCACATTTTGGGGGTTGAGGGTATTATATTGAGTGAGACAGTTGAATCTATGCTGACTCAATAAATTAAAAAATTTAATTAAAAAAAGTAACTCGTAGACACTTGTTGAAAATCTAAATAATGAGAAAAGTAAGTCTTTGGAAAATGTTTTCAATTTTCTTTTTGCAGATTTGACATCTACAAAGATGTAGCAATAAATCAATAAAATTAAGACAGACACTAGTTTAATGTGTTACCAATTTAGAGTTATTTACAATTAATCTTTACACAAAGAAAATTTTAATGTACTGACATCTTTACACTCATAAATGAAAGAAATTTGAAGTATATATTTTTTAATTTGACAATGTTATGGATTAAATTATGTCCCTTCAAAATTCATATCTCAAAACCCTAACAACCACTCTCCCAAGTACCACCAAACATGACTGTATTTGGAGATAAGGACTTCAAAGAGGTCACTGATTTAAAATGGGATCATGGGGCTGAACCCTAATTCAGTGTGACTGCTGTCTTAGGAAAGGGAACCCCTATGTTCATTGCAGCATTATTTCCAATAGCCAAGGTCTGGAAACACCCGTCATTAATGAGTAGGGGAAAAAAGCTGTGGTGCATCTTCACAGTGGAATACTATACTACTCAGCAGTAAAAAAAAGAAAAATAGAAAATTTTCCTTTTGCAACAGAATGCATGGACCTGGAGAGTATTGTGCCAAGTGAAATAAACCAGTCAGCAAAAGATAAATATCATATGATCTCACTTATGTGTGGACTATAATGAACAAAATAAATTGATAAACAAAATAGAAACGGAGACATGGATATGTGGAACAGACTGACAGCTGTCAGAGAGGAGGGGAGTTTGGAGGACTGGATGAAAGAAGGTGAAGGATAAAGCAGAAATTATATATATATATATTTCTATATATATAAATATACTTATATATTTATATAACACATAGATACAGTCAACAGTGTGGTGGGGAAAGGGAGGTGGGAAGTAGATGGAGCTGGAAAAGTGGGGAAAACCAAGACAGAAGACTTTGCTTGGAGTGGTGGGCACATGATGCAGTGTGCAGATCATGTTTTATTGACTTGTATACTTGAAAGCTGTATCCCAATAAAATCAGTTTTAAAAAAGAAAGAGAGATTAAGACACAGACAATAAAGACAGAGTTGCAACCTTATGAGTTTACAGCAAGAAGGTAACCATCTGTGAGCCAAGGGGAGAGGCCTCAGGAGAAACCAAACCTGCTTTCATCTTGACCTTGGACTTTCAGCCTTCAGAACTGTGAGAAAATATTGTAAATCTTTGTTATTTAAGACACACAATCTGTGATGTTTTGTTATGGCAGCCCTGGCAAACTAATACAGGCAGCAATCTAAAAGTTTTACATACAGTGTGTCCGTAAAGTCATGGTGCACTTTTGACCGGTCACAGGAAAACAACAAAAGATGATAGAAATGTGAAATCTGTACCAAATAAAAGAAAAATCCTCCCAGTTTCTGTAGGAAGATGTGGTAGCATGTGCGCAGGCGCAGATGATGATGTATCACCGTGTATACAGCGGAGCAGCCCACAGCCATGCCAGTCAAGATGTGGACGGTACAGAGAAAAGTTCAAGTGTGTTCTGTGGCTCGCTAACTTCAAATCCGTGGCCAAAGTGCAACGTGAATATCGGTGCGTTTATAACAAAGCACCACCACATAGGAATAACATTACTTGGTGGGATAAGCAGTTGAAGGAAACCAGCAGTTTGGTGGAGAAACCCCATTCTGGTAGGCCATCAGTCAGTGATGAGTCCGTAGAGGCTATACGGGATAGCTACCTAAGGAGCTCTAAAAAATCTGTGTGTGAGCCCACATGGAACTGCATTGAATAGGTATGAAACTGGGAGAGTTTTCCTTTTATTTGGTGCAGATTTCACATTTCTATTGTCTTTTGTTGCTTTCCTGTGACCGGTCAAATGTGCACCATGACTTTACAAACACGCTATATATTACAAGAATTTGTGACACTGGAAGAAAGTTTTCTCAACTATGTACTTTTTTTTTTTTTTTTTACAGAGACAGAGAGAGAGAGTCAGAGAGAAGGATAGATAGGGACAGTCAGACAGGAACGGAGGGAGATGAGAAGCATCAATCATCAGTTTTTGTTGCAACCCCTTAGTTGTTCACTGATTGCTTTCTCATATGTGCCTTGACATGGGGCTATAGCAGACTGAGTAATCCCTTGCTCAAGCCAGAGACCTTGGGTCCAACCTGGTGAGCTTTTGCTCAAACCAGATGAGCCTGCTCTCAAGCTGGCGTCCTCGGGGTCTCAAACCTGGGTTTTCCGCATCCCAGTCCGACGCTTTATCCACTTTGCCACCGCCTGGTCAGGCATCAACTATCATTAGTAAAACCTAAACTTCAACGAAAGATCACATAATTGTTCTATTCTCTCTAAACGTAAGTCAAAAAGTATGAATCTAATCAATGTAAAATAGAACATATTAAAGAGTCATGTAAGGCAATAATGAATAAAGACATTTTATGGAATTTTTTATGTTTGTGAAATTTGTAAGCTTTTTAAAATTTGTAATTTATTGTGCTTTTTCTTTATTCTTCTAAAACACTTATTTTCTTACCTAATTTTGGATTATTTTTTCTTTAAAAACACTCCAAAATTACACAAACTTCAGGCTTCACAAAACCCAGACCCTCCCCTACACTTCACTATCTTAATTCTCAGCCACAAATGAAGCCATTCGAGCCACGCCCCTAGACCAACTGCATTTCCAAATCTGTCACGTGAAAAGTTTTTAAACTTTCCTCATGACTCCTTGGATATTCTGAGTTAGTAAGTCTTACGTGAGACCTGGACATTTGTACTTTTGAAAAGTTTCACCAGTAGTTTTTATGTTCGGCCCAGATTCAAAGCCACTATCCTGAGATGCTCGGATGCCACATTTGATGGTTCTTTACAGAGAGTGGCTCATTCTAATCATGTGTTGTGAGATCAACTTAGTGGTTCCCAGAATTGTTTTAACGGGATGGAATCTGTTTGTATGTGTCACAAGGTTAGTGGTTCTCGTCAAACTTTTGTTTCAAAAACAAAACAAAATCTGCAATATTTATATTGTACTGGGGACCCATTTCTTAATATCAGGATAAGTTTCACAGCATCTACAGCAGGAAAACTAGACACTGTTTAAGTCAAAAAAGAACCGTCTGGAATTTAACTAATAGTAAACAAGCCTACCTTGCTTATTCATTTAAAGCACTTGAGGGAAAAAAACTTCAGAATAAAACTATAAGTTCATAAGACTTTTTTTTTAAGAGATGGTGATTGTGGTGTGTGTGTATGTGTGTGTGTGTGTGTGTTTTCAAGTCCTAAAAATACTAAAATAGAAAGAGGAAATGCAACTTGAAATTTAAAAAAAAAATTATTGTTTTACTATGGAATGTGGTAAGGAAAGGAAATAGGAGTTTGGAAAAGCTTTCTTCATACAAGCAAAAGTTTCTATCTGTGTACTTTAGAAGAAAGCAATAATCACAGACAAAAGAACATGGTATAAAAGCAAATGGTGTGACATTTGTAAGTCAAAAAGACTAAATTCTTTATACTCAAAATAAAATGCTTAAGTTATGCTGTCTGGCAAATCCCACTGAGAGTTGGTAATGTGCTCATACCTGGATATCTTCGCTTCCTAGAGCCTCTAAAAATAAAAAGACATTCTATGTTCCATTTAGATTTAGTCAGCAACCAGCCCTGGACTGTTTTTGCTAAGAGGTTGCTGAGCTTTAATTTAGGCAGCAATGAATCACCTTTTCTCCTAGCATTTGTGAATGGATAATCCCGAATTTGGAAGACCTTGAAAATTCAAGGCAGCAAGTTTTTTGACAAGAAACTAAAATGTGGGTCAGTAAGAACTTCTACACTTTTCTGTGAGAAAGAGTATTTTCTGTGTTTCTAGTTTTATTACTGTGGGGCAATATTAGGACATTACACTATTAATTGCATTAGTGTTTACTGAAGACAGTATTGCAAATGCATTAAAGCATGAGCTCAGGGACCAGACCACTTTGGTGACAATCCAACACTGTACTTATTATCTGCAGGAAACTGTGCCTTCGTTTACCTATTTATAAGTGGAATAATAATTACTATAACTCATATGAACATTAAATGAATAATACAACATGCTTAAAATTGTTCTTGGCATGCAGAAGTATTGAATAAATTTTAAAATTATTGAAAAATTTAATAAACATTAATAGCACACACAGGAAAGTCAAGGAAGAGATTTTTATGCTCATTAAACATTCTTCTAACATTTTCGTCCCATTTCAATATATCAGAAACAAACAGTGTCAGCAAAATGGAACTATTATTAAAAAGGATCAAATAATGATTTTTAAAACAGACTAACACAATGATTCTCAAGCTGAGGCATTAAAGATTCTTGGCATTTTATTTAACAATTCTATTTTTTTAAATGCTTTTTTATGTTTTTAAGTTAAGTATGTTATCAGTAATTTTATTTATTACTTTGTTAACATTTTATAACCTAAGATTATTTGAACTATCCTAGGATAATCAAACTAGGAATCACTGGTATATAAGAAATGTTCCCCAGTAGAGGTGGTTGGGATTGAGGGAGGGATATCGGGAGGCAGAATTACTTGGAAAACTTACTCAGAGTACAAATGCCCGTGTTCTCTACCACTCCTGTACGTGGGGAACCAGTGACACCAAAGAGGTAGAGAAACAACTTCATAGTTGAAGTGTTGGGAATATAAGTGTAGTAGTCCCAAGTTCTCCAACTCTTGGAATTAACTTTTCTTTTAATTTACAAACTAAGGGATACAAACCACATTCTTCATATGATGGGCAATCCAGAGTCTTCTCCAGTGTTCTTATGATATGCTGTAAAACAGAGTTATATCCTCCTAAACAGACATTTGTTACTGCAAAGTCCTGCTTCTGCAGAATCTGGAATCCCCATTCCCAATCTCCATCCGTGTTCTCAATCACCGTAAAAGTAATCATCTCTGTGATTGTTTTCTCTTTATTTATTCCAAATACCACTATATACCAATGTCAATCGCCTTTACTTCTGGCTCTACCTCTCCTTTACTCTGCTTCCTTTATTATTGAAATTATCGGGGTGACATTGTTTAATAAAGTTATACAGATTTCATGTGTACAGTTCTACAATACACCATCTGTATATTGTGTTGCGTGTTTATCACCCCAGTCAAGTCTCCTTCTATCACCACTCATCACGCCTTTATCCTCTTCTACCTCCCCCAACCCCCTTTTCTTCTAATAATCACCATACCATTGTCTGTGTCTAGGAGGGTTATTTTTATTTAATTCCCTCATCTTTTTCACTCAGCCCCAAACCCCACTCTAACAGTTGTTGATCTATTCTCTGTATCTGAGTCTATTTTGTTTGTTTATTCTGTTCATTAGATTCCACATATATGTGAGATTATATTGTACTTGTCTTTCTCTAGCTGACATTTTTCACTTAGCATAATACTCTCGAGGTCCATTCATGCTGTAAGGTAAGATTTACTTCCTTTTTATAACCGAGTAGTATTTTATTGGATAAATGTACCACAGCTTTTTTTATCCATTCATCTTTGCATTTAATGTCATCTGGAAAATTATATATTGACCCCACTAGGACAAAAACTTGATTGGTCTGGTTTGCGGCAACATCCATAGTATTGCACCCCACCCAGTAAGAACTCAACAAATATGCGTGTGATGAACAAGTGATTGAATGAAGACTTTCATTATTATTATTATCTTATCTATGTAGCTGACTTTTACTGTCAGCTTTGGATAATTGAGGTTACTTATACCAGAGCTGAGAACAAGAAACAACTTAAAATGGGTCCTTAAACATCTGTTTTCCAAGGTCCCAAAGGGAATTTCTCACAAGCTTTCCTACTTAGGCCATGTTTGTGACTTTCTCGGGTCCTCCTTCCTCTTGCCTTTCAGACCCCATCCTGTTTCTCTTCCTGTCCCAGGTCTTAGGTTCTTCTCACTCCCGATGCTGATTCAACCAGAAACATCTCTGTACAACCAAAAGTCCAGGTGTTGTGTTTCTAACACTGGGTGCCTAAAATTTGACTAATCACAACACTTAGTCCATGACAGAGTCTCATTCTTTATCTGGGCATTGCTTTTATTTATTTACTTACTTAGTTACTTATTTATATACTTACATAGTTACTTACATATTTGTTTGTTAACAATAAATACCTGTGTATGTACCACCTAGCATGAAAATGAAAATATTTATATTTTCTAACCTACATTCTCCTCCCTATCCTGTATCCTGCTTTTTCCACCAGAAGTAACCACTATTTTACAACTTCTACTATTTTTCCCTTTGCCTTTTATAACTACAGTTTTACCACAATATAAATATTTCTTTCTTTTTTATTTTATTTTATTTTTTGTGGCAGAGACAGAGAGAGTCAGAGAGAGGGATAGATAGGGATAGACAGACAGGAACAGAGAGAGATGAGAAGCATCAATCATTAGTTTTTTGTTGCGACACCTTAGTTGTTCATTGATTGCTTTCTCATATGTGCCTTGACGGTGGGGCTACAGCAGACCGAGTTACCCCTTGCTCAAGCCAGCAACCTTGGGTCCAAGCTGGTGAGTTTTGCTCAAACCAGATGAGCCCACACTCAAGCTGGCAACCTCGGGGTCTTGAACCTGAGTCCTCCGCATCCCAGTCCGATGCTCTATCCATTATGCCACTGCCTAGTCAGGCAATATAAATATTTCTTAAAAGTATATGGCTACTTTTGTTTGTAACTTTTCTTAATAAGGTGCATTAAGATATATTTAATCTTTAAAGGCTTAAACTTTATTCAAACTATAGGGTAGATTTACATTCAATTTTTGTATAGAAAAATGTTGTATGAATAATACTGTGTGAACATACCACAACTTACCAGTTTTCTTGTCATTGGCATGTGGATTTTTCTTTTCTTTTTTTTTAGTTTTTGCAATTTCAAACAGCAATGCTTCTATGAACATACTTGTGTTTGGTTCCTAATGTACATACATGTACAAGACTTCTTTTGAGTACATATATCTAAGAGTAGAATTATTCATCATAGGATATATAAATATTCAACTTTAAAAGAGAATGCCAAATATTTTTCTAAAATAGTTGAACCAATTTATACTCTTACCAGTAAAGTATAAGCTAATTTATTGATCAATATGCTCCTTAATATCTTATGGTATTAGACTTCTTCAGTTTAACAATTTACTGGGTTTTAAATGATATCACATTATGGTCTTCTTATTAGCATGTAGATATCTTTTATATTCTTACTATCAGTTCTTTGTCAGAGTGTTACAAATGTTTTATCTCACTTTATTTTTTCACTTTCTTAAATATATCTTTTAATATACAGAAGTGTTTAGTTTAATATATCAAATCTATTATGTAAAAGAAATCTGCTGTCATAGATATTCAAGGGGTAGTCTTGAAAGAGAAATCCTGTAAATAAGCAAAGCTTTACTCAGCAACAAACAAGCAAACAATCCAATTAAAAATGGGGAGAGGACCTGAACAGACTCTACTCCTACGAAGACATACAAACAATAAATAAATATATGAAAAGATACTCATCTTCACTAGCTACTAGAGAAATGCAAATCGAAACTACAATGAGATACCACCTCACAGCTGTTAGAATGGCTATTGTCAATAGACAGGTAATAACAAGTATTGGAGAGGTTATGGAGAGGTTATTGCTGGTAGGAATGTAAACTGGTACAACCATTATGAAAGACAGTCTGGAAGCTTCTCAAAAAATTAAGAATAGAATTACCATATGACCCAGCAATCCCTCTACTGGGTAGCTACTCAAAAAACTTGAAAACATTGGTACACAATGATACATGCACCCCCATGTTCATATTAGCTTTATTCATTGGCCTAGACATGTAAACAACCAAAGTGTCTTTTTATAGAGGATTGGCTAAAGAAGTTGGGATACAGCTTAACCAGGCAGTGGCACAGTAGATAGAATGTAGGACTGGGATGCAGAAGACCAAGGTTAAAAACCCTGATGTCACCAGCTTGAGCACAGGCTTATCCAGCTTGAACACTGGCTCACCAGCTTAAGTAAGGGGTCACTGGCTTGAGCGTGGGATCATAGACATGACCCCATGGTCACTGGCTTGAGCCCAAAGGTTGCTGGCTTGAGCCCAAGGTTGCTGGCTTGAGCATGGTGTCACTCGCTCTGCTGTAGCCCCCCGGTCAAGGCACATATAGGAAAGCAATCAATGAACAACTAAGGTGCTGCAATGTAGAACTGATGCTTCTCATCTCTTTCCCTTCCTGTCTGTCTGTCCCTGTCTGTCCCTCTCTCTGTCTCTCTCTCTGTCACACACAAAAAAGAAGATGTGGTACATATATACAATGGAATGCTACATAGCCATAGGGAATGAGATATTGCCATTTACAACAACATAAATGGAATTTGAGAGCATTATACTAAGTGAAATAAGTATCAGTAAATCAGAAAAAGCTAAGAACTGTATAATTTCACACATAGGTGGAATATAAAACTGAGACTCAGGGACATAGATAAAGGTGAAGGGTTACCAGGGAGAGGGGAGCAAAGAGGGACAAATACACAGTGACAAAAGATGATTTGACTTGGGGTTATGGGAGCACACAATGCAATCAACAGTCCAAATGCTATAGAAATGGTTACTTATAACCTATTTTATCTTATTGATCAATGTGACCCCATTAAATTTGATTTCTAAATTTAAAAAACTGTTATGCATAAAAAATAGGCAGAGCTTCAGTCTATGGAAGCTCTAATTGCCCACTTTGTGTGAAGAGAGAAGTAGCCCAAGGTAGAACATACATGGACTGAAAGATGTTGGCAGATGCTTGGCCAGCTGATCAGGGACCATGTCAGTCTCCTAGAGTCGCCACACAAATGGCCACAAATTGGTTAACTTAATTTTACTCCTTCATAGTTCAAGGAGGCCAGAAGTCTGAAATGAAGGTGTCAGAAGAGTTGGTTCTTCTGGCGGCTCTGAGGGAGAAACTACCCCAAGTCTCTCTTATAGCTTCTGGTGATTTCCAAAAATCCTTGACAGTCCGTGGCTTATAGCTTTATCACTTCTATCTCTGCTTCTATTGTCACTCTGCTTTCTTCGCCCTCTATCTCTGTGTCCTGTCCTCTTCTATAAGAGCACCAGACATTGGACTTACAGCCCACTATAAATCTAGGATAATTTTAACTCAAGGTTTTTAACTAATTACATATATAAAGACAATATTTCCAAAGAAGTTACATTTTGAGGTTCTCAGTAGGCAGGAATTTTGGAGAGACACTGTTAAACTCCAAGGAGAAAAACTGGAATATCAGGGAAAAGGAAGTCTAGGAAACAGGCATACAGTGAACATTAGAGACTGAGCATGAGGCCTGAAGAGCTTCCTAATACAAGTAATACATGTGAACCCTCACCCAGGAGCACCAACACGGAAAAGTACTGAACAACCAGGTAGACAAAAATGACTCTGCCCGTTGACATTAACCATCCTCTGCCAACAGCCACCCACTGCTAGCACAGCAGCACAGCAGGCAAGTGGATGAAGTAGCCTTGAGTCAGAGAGAGAGGCTATGCATGTGTCCAGCTTATGCTCCTATTCTCCAATACTGATTCAGCTGCTGCCCCTGCCCACTATACAACCTGCAAGCAAGAGAGAGTAATGTTGAGGGCTCTATAAAAGCAGCACATTCTTCTGCATCTTTTTTTCCGTCTCAACAATAATTTACAGAAATTTCTGAGAATCATTTGGATTAGCTTTAATTCATTATTTTTAATGGCCACCTAATATTCCAGGGCATTCCAAAGTCTTTCATGCTATGGCCTCTTTTCACATCACAACTCCCTCAAATTTCCTCCTGTGGTAGGAAAATGGGACAGGAGCCAAGAGCAATCGATGGTGAGGACACCTGAGAAGATTCTGTCTGACTTATTTCCCCACAAACAACAGACTTCCTGCCCTGCTGCTCCAGTTTCACATTACACATCCAAATTTACCAGTTCAGAGAAAAGTTGGACTTCTGCAACTGATAAGTTTAATTCCAGGAATTGTTATATTTTTTAAGATCCATTTTTTTTGCCACAGGCTAATAAAGCTCCTGTTCTCTCAAATAAATGATGAAAACAGAGAAACTCTTTGAAGAACTTTTTAAGAAACTTGGCAGAAAGATAGTAGTGTTAGAAAAAGTTAGCTGTGAAAACATTTTTAGAGTCACTGTAAGCAGAGGAAGGTCAAAATCAAGTCTTCAAAACACTGGTGTGAAAGTTCACGTAAGTCCCTTTGAAGATCACTGCATATACACAAATTTTTTTTAATGATCAGCCTCAAATTCATTTAGGAAGGGGAAACGGAGAACACATCTGCTTTCAGTTGTCCACAGAAAAGTAGCAGCTACTACAGGATGTCCTTACATGGCATTTGTTTCCTGTTGTCCCTGAGTAAGGGTTGTGGGGACACACTAGGGCAAGTGGTACTTGCCATTTCCTGGAAGACAACCACAAGGCCAACTCTGTAATTACTCGGAGGTCCTGTCTAAGTACCACAGTGGTAATCAGTCATCGGTCACCGGAAGGAGAGAGTTATTGGGGCCCTGGGTAGATGTGTCGGCATGGGGAATGAAGGGACGGGTTACATCTGGTCAGGTCTTACCAGGGAAGCCTTGCCTCCACAGATGTTGGAAGGAATACTTTCATGTGAAGTGGTTGTCTGCCAACCAAAATCTCTGAAAGAGGAAAAAATTTTGTGGAAGCAAGAAAAGATTTTTTTGGAATGTTCAGAGACGTAGTTTATATTGGCAACAAATCCTCCGTTAGGCTAAGCTAAGTAGTTTTGTAGCTGTCTTGTCTTTCCTAGCAAGATTTCAGATTGAAAAAAAAATCAGTGCTACTAGCTAACTGCTAGCTTTAAATGACTTCTAGAAAGAGCCCATCAATGATTTCATTTCTCTGCACTGCAACAAGCAGTGTATTAGCTATGATTAACATCAGCGGCTATAATTTCATAGCAGACAAATCAATTCTACTACCATGTTTAAAATAATGTGGTTATTCACAATCACTTCCCTTAGAAGCTAAACCCTTTGTTACAATGAATAATCAAATTGCCTTCTAAAGCACACCACACTTACTTTTCTTGATTAAAAACTAAATGATTGCACATTATTTGATTATTATTTTCTCAAAAAATTTCTATAACCTTTTAGAAATGGTTTTCAAGCTTTATCGCAGAAGTTTTCTATTCATAAGAAATCTTCCCAGGGGGATAAACAGGAAAAAGCAGAACTGTTCTGGTTAAAGCAGTTGGGAATGCTCTCCCCTCCTTACCTTACCCTCATAAAATACAATAAAATTTCATAGTTGGTAAGCTAATGTAATCATTGTCTTTTAAATTTTATTTTTAAAGATTTTATTTATTTATTTTTAGAGAGGGGAGAGAGAGAGAAAAAGGGAGAGAGAAGGAGGGAGAAGCAAGAAGCATCAACTCCCATATGTGCCTTGACCAGGCAAGCTTTGAACCAGCGAACTCAGCATTCCAGATGATGGCTTTATCCACTGTGCCACCACAGGTCAAGCAATCGTTATTTTTAACATTTTTATTTTTAAATAATATAGATTAACAAAAAGTTTAAAAAAATAGTACAAAGAAGTGCTATGAACCCTTCACCCAGCTTCCCCCAAAAGTAACACCTTACATGAAAACCAGAAGCACTATTAAGTAGACTATAGACTTTACTGAAATTCCACTAGTTTTCATGTACACTTATTGTTTCATATAGTTCTATGAAATTTTATTACTGGTATAGATTCCATGACCACAAAGTAAACCTTCATGGTATCCTTTATAGTCACCATCCTTAATTCTTAGCAACCATTGATCTGTTCTCTGTTAATATGATCTCTATAATTTTCCTATTTCAAGAATGTTATACCCATGAAATCTTACAGTATGTAATCTTTTGAGACTGGCTTTTTTACTTAACATAATGCCCTAATCCATCCAAGCTGGTAGCTGGTACATAAATGATTGATTCCTTTGTATTTCAAAGTAGTGTTTTGTTGTATAGATTTACCTCAGTTTGTTTATTCATTCACCCTTTGAAAGACATTTATGTTGTTTTCAGTTAAGCCTATTATAAATAAAGCTGCTGAGAACATTTGTGTACAGGTTTTTGTGTGAACATAAGTTTTCATTTCTCTAGGATAAATGCCCAATAGTGCAACTGCTAGGTTGTATTGTAAGTATATCCTTCATTGTATAAGAAACTACCAACTGTTTTTCAAAGTAATTGCTCCATTTTGCATTTTCACCAGGAACATACAAGTGATTCAGTATCTGCATCCTTGTCAGCATTTAGTATTATTAATATTTCCTCCAGATTAATTGGTTTATAGTGGAGTACTCATTTCTTTTCAAAATAAATATAACCCTTCCTTTCTTTATGTCTAACTGAAATTGTGAACTATTTAAATAATGAAAAATAGTGTTTCCCGTGTAAAAACACAAGTGATTATATGAACCCAAGGATAGCTACTTTAGATGAACTCTCAGTAGATGGATTTTACTGAGGCCAGTAATATGGTCTCAGCTCTAAAGATTCAGAAACTTTATTTTATTCATTGACCTAGAAATAAAAAGCTATACAAGTATTAAACCATACCAAAAAAACTCCTAAGACACTTACCTGCAGGCTAGAATGTCAGACAATACCAGACAAACATGGCCTACAGAGAAGGTATTATCTCCTCCGACATAGTCTACCCAAGAGACCAAACCTCAGAGTGAATGTTTACAGAAGGAAAGCACAGGACGTGGACATTCTTACAGGTGTTTTGGTAACACATCGCTAGCCTGAGAGAGGCTCTCTTCACTTTAGTTATTCCCAAATGAATCACAATCTACACGATAAAATAATCCTTTGGCTATGACCATGCTAAAGAAAAGACCCATTTTTAATCCCCTCCAATGTTGAACCTGGACTGTCTCCACGATGCTCTGACCAAGGACAGTGGGGAGGAGCATGCTGACAGGGTCCCCTCAAGCTGTACCCAGGCACACCAAAAGGATTTGTGAGTCATAAATTGCCTGTGTGATTCTTGCAACTGACTTATGTGTCAGCTGTGTCTTTCATCCGGTGGCAGTTGGTCTCGGCAGTGATAAGTAGAATTCTCATAGCTGCCTCAAGAGTAGTCTTCAAGAGGCTGCCAGCCCTTCTGATAAGCAGGAGTGTCCCACTGTGCTGGGAAGTCGAATCGAGGATGCCTGAACAACATAGAGCTCAGGCTCTACTGGGACAGGCACACATCACTTCTGTCCCCATTCTTTTGTCAAGAACTTAGTCATAAAGATATATAGAGTTTCAAACAAATCTGGAAAATAGAGTACCCAGCTGAGAAGCAGAGTGTCCAGCTATGACCCAGCAGTTTTAATACAATAGACATTGACAAACAACTCGTAATTTCTCCCAAAGTGACCAGTTAGTTATTCCTCAATTATATCCAGCTTCTTACCTTTTCCATTATTTCCAGTATGTCACAAATTCCAAGTCCCAATGAAATAAACTGAAAAACAAGGGTTTTTTTTGCCTTAAACATGTTGTTCAAATTACAATCTAAGAAACTCCGTGAGTGCTTCTAGAGTCAAGAATCTGAAGGGTATTCTTTAATACAGTTTCTTGATAACATTCACTAATTTCTATTGATGTGATTATACTTGAGTGATAAACAAATGAATATAGATAGGAACATGAGGGAAAGTGTTTTTAAAAACTGTAAATGGAGCCTAACCAGGCAATGGCAACAGTGGATACAGCCTGGGACACTGAGGACCGAGGTTCAAAACCTCAAGGTCACTCACTGGCTTGAGCACAGGCCCAAAGACATGACCTCATGGTCACTGGTCTGAGCCCAAAGGTCGCAGGTTTGAAGCTCAAGGTCGCTCACTTGAGCAGGGGGTCATTGGCTTGACTGGAGCCCCCCAGTCAAGGCACACATGAGAAAGCAATCAATGAACAATTAAGGTGCCACAGTAAAGAATTGATGCTTCTCATCTCTTTCCCTTCCTGTCTTGTCTGTTCCTCTCTCTCTAAAACCAAACAAACAACAAAAACAAAACAAAAAACCTGTAAATGGAAGTCTCTTTGAGAGTAAATTTAAGGGTTTTCCCAACATTCTTATACTAATAGCAATAGTAATTGTAGTGGTAAATAAAATAATACAAGTTGCCTTTTTTTGTTCACTTGCCATGTGTCAGGTCTTTCTCAAGTTATTTGCTAAAATTATTTTGTTGGATTCTCATAACAATCCTAAGTAATTTGCTTGCTGATAATGAAACTAAGCCCTGGCCAGTTGGCTCAGTAGTAGAGCATCAAACCAACATGTGGATGTCACAGGTTTAATTCTAGTCAGGACACACAGGAGAAGCAACCATCTGCTACCCTACCTCTCCCCCTTCTCTTTCTCTTTTCTTCTCCACCCCCCACCACCTCGCTGCCATGGCTCAATTGGTTTGAACGAGTTGGCCACGAGGTGCTGAGGATGGCTCCCTGGCTTTTACTTCAGGCACTAAAAATAAAATGGCTCGGTTGCTGAGCAACAGAGCAACGGACCCAGATGGGCAGAGCAGTGCCCCCTAGTGGGCTTTCCAGGTGGATCCTGGTTGGGGCACATGCAGGAGTCTGTCTCTCTGCCTTCTCTCCTATTACCAAACATTTTAAAAAAGAAAAGAAAAGAAAAAGAAAAAGAAGCTAAAACAAAGTGAGGTAAAGTATTTTGACCCAAGTTGCATAACAAGTAAGTAGGAAAGCCAGAATTTTAATACAATATTTTAATATAGACAGTCTGGCTACCTATATCATAGGGCATTCTTAAGAGATATTCTTTATTTTATTATTATTTTCTTTTAAGTGAAAGGAGGAGAGATTGAGAGACAAACTCCCACATGTGCCCTGACCAGAATCCACCCAGCAACCACTGTCTGGGGCCGACATTCAAAACAATCAACCACTGGCTGCAAGATGGGAATAGGGACAGAAGGGGGAGAGGGAGGAAAAAAGAAGCAGATGGTCACTTCTCATGTATGCCCTGACCCGGGATCAAACCCAGGACTTACGCACGCTAAGCTGATGCTCTATCCCAGGGATCAGGAACCTATGGCTTGTGAGCTAGATGTGGCTCTTTTGATGGCTGCATCTGGCTCTCAGACAAATCTTTAATAAAAAAATAATGTTAAAAATATAAAACATTCTCATGTATTACAATCCATTCATTTCCTACCGCTCATGTTCATAGTTGCGGATGGCTGGAGCCAATCACAGCTGTCCTCCAGGACAACACCAAATTTTTATTGGATAATGTGTAACATACATGAGTCGTTGTGTGGCTCTCATGGAATTACATTTTAAAATATGTGGTGTTCATGGCTCTCTCAGCCAAAAAGTTTCTCGACCCCTGCTCTATCCACTGAACAAGCGGGCCAGGGCCAAGGTCCTCTTTATGAAGACACTATACTTTACATGTATTTTAGCTCATTTTATCCTCATAATAATCTAATGGTAATAATTACAGATGAAGAGACAGGGTTAAATGGATTAGATAACTCTCCTTAAGTCACGCAGCTATTAAGTAGTGGAGGCAAGATTTAAACCTAGGCAGTATGATTCCTATTCTCCAAACTGATAAAGCTCATGCTCAGAGCTATGTTCGCTCGATGCATCCTCACACTGGGCAAGAGAGCATAAACTAACATGACTTGATTGCCTTCTAGCAATCTTCCCATTTTGCCTTCTAAGTCAGCCAGTGCTACTGGAATATCAAGTTAAAACAACTTCCCAAAGGGAACAGGTGGGTTTGGGAAAGTACATTTGCTTTGTCTGATGATTCATCTTTGTCTTGTGTCTGGTAAAAATGAAGTTGTTTTGTCTCATTGTGGCCCTAGTTATATCCAGAGATATAGAGTTTGTCATCTTTGTCTGGTTATAAAAATAAAACTAGATGGCATGATGCAGGTGGGAGCACGCAGAGTAAATATAGAAATGGAAGGTCGGAGAGGTCAAGTGAGTGATAGGAAGTTCCTTAGTAATATCATTGCAATGCCTTCCTGCCCCTCTCCTCTCTCTCTCTCTCTCACACACACACACACACATACACAAATACATACACACACTCCTAAAATACAGGGTGGGGCAGAACCAGGTTTACAGTTGTTTGTATGTAAATTTATAAATAAAACTACAAGGATAAACTTTGTTTCACATACTCACAACTGTAAACCTACTTTTACCCCACCCTGTACACTGGAGGCAACTGTTTATGAGCACCTATATCCAATCATTTGCCTACACTTCAGATACCTGCCAGCAAGGTCAATCCTAGAAAAACTGTAAAGTGCAATATATATCACCCGCTCTCCCCCATCTGTTTGTCTTCTCTCTGTCCTTGTTTTGTTGTGTCTTCAAACTGCACTCTTGACATTTGAAAATTCCTCATAAAAGCCCCTGTCCTAACTACAGAATTCTGTCTCCACCTATGGTTAATGAACCTATTCATTTATTCAATAAATATGTCTGGAATGGTTACTGTGAGCCAAGTACTGTTCTGGGTTCTTGAGAGACATTAGTAAGCAAAACAGATCCATTTCTTTTTTCTTCTTCTTTTCTAAGTGAGAGGAGGGGTTATAGTCAGACTCCCACATGCGCCTCAACCGAGATCCACCCAGCAACCCCCATCTGGGGCTGATGCTCTGCCCATCTGGGGCCATGTTCACAAATGAGCTATTTTTAGCACCTGAGGTGGAGGCTCTACAGAGTCATCCTGAGCGCCCAGGGCTGATGTGATTGAACCAGTTGAGTCATGGCTGTGGGAGGAGAAGAGAGAGAGAGAAGGGGGAAGGGGAGGGGTGGAGAAGCAGTTGGTCGCTTGTCCTGTGTGCCTTGATTGAGAATAGAACACAAGACATCCACATGCTGGGCCAGTGCTTTACCACTAAGCCAACCAACCAGGGCTCAGATCAATTTCTTACCATTCAGAAGCTTACATTTTAGCAAGAAAAGGAAGAAAATAAATACAATGCATTATAAATAAGTAAATTACTTAGATTGTGAGAGCATTATTATTGTATAAAAATATAATATGTTGGGACTGGGAGAAAGATCAAGAGAACTCAGGGGCGAAGGCAAAGCTGTGGTTTGCAATATTAACTAGCACGGCTAGAGGAGGTCTCACTGAGGAGAAATTGGAACAAAGACTTGAGGTTGAGAGAGTGTGAGCCAAGTGCATAAACTAGAAAAGAACATTGGAGGTTTAAGAAAAAGCAAGTATAATGGCCCCAGGCGAGAGTATGTCAGAAAGGTTTGAGGAGCAGCAAGTAGGCCAGTGTTGTGAAACAGAGTGAGTAGCAGGAAATGAGGTCAGTGAGGAAGGCAGCCATAGCTTCTAGACCTTGTAAGCCAATACAAGGACTTTGGATCTTAAATTGGGTCAAATGGAAAATAAATTACACTTTCTCTTAAATTTAATTGCTATAGGCCCTGGCCGGTTGGCTCAGTGGTAGAGCGTCGGCCTGGTGTGCAGAAGTCCCAGGTTTGATTCCCAGCCAGGGCACACAGGAGAAGCTCCCATCTGCTTCTCCACCCCTCCCCCTCTCCTTCCTCTCTGTCTCTCTCTTCCCCTCCCGCAGCCGAGGCTCCATCGGGGCAAGGATGGCCCGGGCGCTGTGGATGGCTCCTTAGCCTCTGCCCCAGGTGCTAGAGTGGCTCTGGTCGCAACAGAGCAACACCCTGGAGGGGCAGAGCATCACCCCCTGGTGGGCAGAGCATCGCCCCCTGGTGGGCGTGCTGGTCAGGCGCATGCGGGAGTCTATCTGACTGTCTCTCCTTGTTTCCAGCTTCAGAAAAGTACAAAAAAAAAATTTAATTGCTATAGACAAACTATCTCTCCTCTTTTAAGAAAACAAATAAAAATCTAAGAAAATACATAATGGGGAGGACCAACGCCCTATCCAACTAAATCTTTTATATCTAAAGTGCTTCCAGCTTGCTGAATAGAAAAGCCGTGTGCAATATACTGATCATGAAGCTCCCTTTTAACATCTATCAGACACTTATAGAGAAATGCACATAATCCCATCTTAAGATATTGTACATTGTTTTAGCCTGACCTGGAGTGGTGCAGTGGATAAAGCATCTACCTGGAACCTGAGCTTGCCAGTTCAAATCCCTAGGCTTGCCCAGTCACGGCACATACAGGAAGCAACTACTATGAGATGATGCCTCCTGCTTCTCTCCTCTCTCATTCTCTCCTCTCACACCTCTCTCTAAAAATGAAAAAATAAAATTTTAAAAAATATGTATTCTTTTAGTTTGCATAAACAAGAAAGATGATCTGTATGTTGAGGATAGAAGGTTCCAACCCTTAACGCTTACCAATTGTGTCTTCCATTTGTAGCAGCCACTACGCCATGCCAACCTTCTGTCTCCATAACCCAAGATTCCTATAAAACTGAAAAGCAAACAAACAGTTTTTCCCAACAAGTTTGAGGATTTAGGTGTCTCAGACTTTAAGAACCTGGTTAAAAGTCACAAGGTTCTCTTTTCAGCACCAATAAATAATTCGATGAAATAATTCTTCTCTCTGGTTTCAATTTTGTACTAATTATTATTTATCCATTGCTTAATTGAGAAGGTCTAGGTGGATAAAATTATTAAACATTCAAGAGGAAATATTTATATTGAGAAAAAAAACATTTTATTCATGTTGTAAAGGCACTGTATTTATTCAGAAAAAAATGCTGATAAGCTATTTGGTGAAGGGTGAAATCTTGAGTAATAGAAGAAAATTGATGAAATGCCAGCAAATTAAGGGAGAAGGAATGAGAGGCTGGAGGAAAGCTATCCTCCAGTGGGAGAAAGGAGCCAGGCAGGCAGGCACAAGGACAGGGAGGAGAAACACTCCAGAATAAGGCAGCCCAGAGAAACAAATAAGAACAAACATGTCAGCTGTGATTTTTTTTACCTGGATTTCTGCATCTTGTGTTCTGTGATCTTCTCTCTCTGAACCCATAAAAGGACAGCCAACACATTGGTTTTTAGCTTTCCTAAATTATTTAAACTTATAAAAAGCAGCCCTGAGACAAAATAGCCATGAAATCTAAAGACATATAATTCTCTCCTAATAAATAGAAGTAACTTTTTTCCTTAGGAATTTTTAATGTTTAAATGCTTTATGATGCTTTATGTTCGTTATTATTTTCTCCCAATAAAGAAGGAAATAGGCACTTATTGTTAACCCTAGATTGTATGTGATGACATCACCAAAGCAACAAGAAAGCAAATGGTTTAGAAAGGAAAATGTTAACTGTGTTATAAAGCAGAATTTCTCAACCGTGGCACTACTAATATTTTAGAAAAAAAGAAAACCTTTGTCAGAATATAAGGGAGTAGTGGGGACCTATTCTAGGAATTGTAGAATGTTTAGCAGCATTACTGGCAATGCTAAGTAACATTAAGATGCCAGTAGCATCTTCCCCAGTCATAACCATCAAAAATAGACTTTGCCAGCCTGACCAGGCAAGTGGTGCAGTGGGTAGAGCATTGGTCTGGGATGCTGAGGACCCAGGTTTAAAACCCCGAAGTCACCACTTGAACGTGAATTCACCAGCTTGAGCATGGTGTTGCCAGCTTGAGCATGAGATCATAGACATGATCTCATGGTCGCTGGCTTGAGTCCAAAGGTTGCTGACTTAAAGCCCAAGGTTGCTGGCTTGAGCTGGAGCCCTCCAGTCAAGGCATATATGAGAAAGCAATCAATGAACAACTAAAATCATGCAACGAGTTGATGCTTCTCATCTTTCTCTCAATCTGTCTGTCCCTGTCTGTGTCCCCCTTCTTCTCTCTCTCCCTCTCACTTAAAAAAAATAGACTTTGTCAAAAGCACAATCATCCCCAGTCGAGGACTGGCTGTCATAGACAACCCTGTCATGTCATACATAACTCTTAGTTCATGTTCACCCTCAAAAACTATCCAAAAAACAATAAGGAGACTATTATCTCTGTACTTTTGAAAACTACAACTGAAGTAGAGATTGAAAGTCAGCAGAAATAAAAAATATATATGTATATTTCAGATTTCTGGTTAGATGCAATTTAACCTTATGCTTTTGCAATTAATATGAGGATATTTTGCATAAATAGATAAGAGACTACTTCACATAAATTTCTGTTTGTTGATGTGATCAAGAAATGTAACCCATATGAAAAAATGTTATCAATTGCTGAGGAACTAGAAGGCTGAAGCTTTTATTTCCTTGGTCAAAAGGTGAGCCTATCCATTCCCCTCTTCTTTTAAGTAAAATAAAGACATAGTTTGAAAACACACCTATCCATTTAGCTCAAAAGTTAAGTCTTGTCTGGCTGAAATGTAAAAATAGCTATTCCTCTGTCTGAACATGAAAATAGCACTTCCCAACAAAAACCTAATGTCTTAGAGCTGCAAAAGATGTTTACTTTCACACACACACAAAAAAAGCCTTTTCCTCTAGTGTTTATTTTGGAATCCTGTAGGTGTTCCAGTAGAGGTAAGCAGGTATATAAAGCTCAGAAACAAACCTATAAGAGTATGCTTCCTGCAGTAGCTGAGAAAGGCTTGTTATATTCAAAACTTTCTACATGTTAGGTTGAGAATATATGCTGGTGTGATGTATATCCTCCCCTTTTGAAAAGGTGTGGATCAGGCATCCCCAAACTACAGCCTGTGGGCCTCATGCAGCCCCCTGAGGCCATTTATCCAGCCCTCTCCATACTTCCAGAAGGGGTACCTCTTTCATTGGTGGTCAGTGAGAGGAGCACTGTATGTGGCGGCCCTCCAACAGTCTGAGGGACAGTGAACTGGCCCCTTGTGTAAAAAGTTTGGGGACCCCTGGTGTGGATCAATTGAAAAAATGATAATGACCATAACTAATTGTCTAATCTTTGAATTACATTTATATTCATTCATTCATTCATTCATTCATTCATTCATTCATTCAGCAAATGCATATTGAAGACCTACCATGTACTTTGCAGGCCACATAATCTTGCAGCTCTGCTACTGTAAGGCAAAATCAGCCAGAGTCAATACATTAACAAATGAATATGGTTGTGTTCCAATAAAACTTAATTTTCAAAAACAAAGGGTCATAGTTTGTCAACCTCTGAAATAGAGTAAAAGGAATCAGGAATTCAAATGTGTCATCAATTTTAAATAGGATGATCAAAGTGAGTCTCATTGAGAAGGTAATATTCAATAAAAATCTAGAAGTAAGTGAGCAAGTCAGACTTGTGGCTATATAGTGGAAGAGGATTCTGGGTTGAGGGAGCAACCAGTGCCAAAGTCCTGTGGCAGCAATGTGTCTGGTGTGTTTGGGGGCTTTGAAGCAGCTCAGTCTAACTAAGAGAGACTGTGGGGTAACCCTATTTGTAACCACTTCAGTTGGTATCTCTAATTCATTTTCTCTCTCTTCCTTTTTTCCCCCTTCTGTTAAATGAAACACGTTCTACTACATTGAGTAAGGATTCAGAAATAGACCTTTTCCTGACTAATAAAGGTAACATTGATATGTTTTGTTTTGTCCCCATTAATGCCTTAGTTTAACTCTATATCAAGACAACAATGATAGATGAAGAAAGAACACCTAACTGCCAAGGTTTCCGCTAGGAATCTTTAACCAGCACATTCTAATATGTAGCAAAGCTGGCAGAATAAAGGTTTATATTCAGAAAAGCAACTATCAATATAAAATACTGCCTTTTTGTACAGTTGCCCTTTTTGTTCCTGAATTGCTTTTAAGGGGCAGCTGTCCATGTTTTTACGGAATCAGAAGGTGGGCTATTTCAAAATATTAGAATTCTAAGAATCTTCCAAGAAGAATTCTCTGACTCTGGATCCTGATATGCCACAGAGGAAGAGTAAATGAGCCTCCAGAGCAAAGCCAATGTGTGTTCTCAAGTTCACAGGCTCATCCAGAGTGGGCCAGTCCACCTGTGTCCATAACTAAGGGCCTGCGGATGAGCCTTGTGGTGGAGATGTATGTGTGAAATTGTAATGCAACTTGGAATAACCACTTTTAATTTATATCCTATCTTGTTCCACAAAAGTATAGTTACTATGAAAGGATAACACAGACAAGAGAGAGAGAGAGAGTAAAACAAAAGCCTGGGTAAGATTAGCGAGCAGAAACGCGTGTACAGCTGCCAGCGCTCCTCTGCCCTCTCAGCCTTGCCCAGGCCTTCCTCGCCTTGTCCGGCCCTTCAGTCCCCCTGTGATTCTTCTTCCAGCTGCCAGATGCTCAATGGTGCTGTCTCCTTCTGCTCAGGAATGCTAGTGCCCCATCCCTATCACTCAGGTAACTCTTATTCATCCTTGGGTTCAAAAGGCACTTTTTTCAAATTAAGTCCAGTCCTCCTGCTTTGCACTCTCATGGTATAAAGCTTCCTTTTTTCATAGCACTTTTCAGTGTGTAGTTTACACATTTATCTGAGTGGTTAATAAATATCTATCTGTCTCTTCCACGAAAATGGAGGCTCCATAAGGACAGCAATCCTCTCCCTGTTTGCTTCCTGTGACTCCAGCAGTGCCTGAAATATATTGGCCACTCCATAAATATTAGTTAAATAGCAGAAGCTTCCCAGTATTCAAAGGAAATAAATAAGCATAAGTTAAAATAGTCATGAGGTCAATAAGTAAAAGCAAACAGCTTTTCCTGCATTCTGAGATTTGAGCAAAATTTCTCCGATGGGTCCTCAAAAACATAACATTATGTGATTTTGTACACTACATCTTTACATTGATATAATACATTTCAAACAACTATTTCTTACCCCGTCCCCCAATACAGGCCTATGACAACATTTTAATGACACCGTCCAATATGTAAAACAAGGTGATTTGAGAACACAGTTTTCTCAGGGTTCTGATGCAAAGGTTAAATAACGTTAGTGAAATTGAGGGAGAGGGACTGCACATCCTTTCAGTCCTTTTCCACAAATCTTTCTTCCCAATGAGATTATGGCATTATTGGACAGCTGAAAACTGAAGATTATATTCTCTGTGATGACATAAAGGGAAAACTCACGTTCATTCTTTGGCAATCAGCTGGAAGAAGGATGATTACTCAATGGACTATTGTTCAGAGTAGAACAGGCATTCAGCTGGTGGTTCATCGGGTCCATTCATTTGTGGAAGAAGACCATGGTTCATACTCCCCTCTTGTGGCCACTTGCAAGTATACTAGCTTGCACACAGGAGCATAGTAAGGCAAATGAGCAATCCCCATTTTCTTCTTTCAAGTCAGGTATCCTGAGAATGACTTATTCTTTTGTTCTCCAAACTGTCAGATCAATTTTTTTTAATTGGCATGAGGGTTTTTTGTTGTTGTTGTTTGTTTGCTTGTTTTTTAAATGAGAGGAAGAGAGATAGAGAGACAGACTCCCACATGCACCCCAACCAGGATCCACCCAGCAACCCCCATCTAAGGCCAATGCTCCAATCAACCGAGCTATCTTCAGCACCTAGGGCCGATGCTTGAACCAATCGAATCCCTGTCTGTGAGAGGGGAAGAGAGAGAAAGGGGAAACTGAGGAAAAGAAAAACAGATGGTTGCTTCTCATGTGTGTTCTGACCAGTGATGGAATCCTGGACTTCCTCACACCAGGCCAACACTCTATCCACTGAGCTAACAAGCTAGGGCAGTGATTCTCAAACTTTTGGAAGTCGAGGCACATTTAAAATCCTACAAATAATTGTAGGCACACTATATATAAATTTCTGAGAAATATGTTATAATAATTAAATCCAATATTAAATAAAAAATATGAAGTCCAACTGTGCTTTTATGATAATTAAACAAAATAAATATGACAAAATTAAATTTATTCTGACATTAAAAATATTTTTATGTTACATTTTTTGAGTTATGCTTTTTAGAATTCATAAAAAAGAAGGGTTAAAAGTAAAAAAAAACACAAAAAAGTTATCTTTTTATATATATAGATACATTCTTAGGAAGATTTAGTAAATTCAGGTCCCAGCATGAATGTGTTAAGTTTTTTTATAACTGAGTTTATGAGAAACATGAGCCTGATGTGTCCTAACAATTTCTTCAATGTTTGGGCATATATTTGAAAGGCAAATGCTCATTTCCTCATCAATACATGGAAGAATTCCTCTCTTTTTACTCTTAATTGTGTTGAGTGCAGAAAATCCCCACCATACATATCATCTGAACTTTACATCAAACAAAGGATATAAGAAACTTGCCTCCAGTCGTTCTGGGGAACATGAGGGGTAGTGTAAACAATTCAGAACCACAGCTTAACAGCTTTTGCAACCTAATCAGGCAAGTGAGGTGAGGGGTTGGGCAGATTGTCAGTTTACAGCCAAATCCCCACACCTCTGTCCCCCAAAAATCTAAACTCCAAAAGCCCTGTTGGTTTTTTGGTCCTCAACAGGCACATATTTCTCTGGAATACCATAGGGCATGCCTGGAAATCTTCTAGGGTGCACCAGTGTGCCCTGGCGTACACTTTGAGAACCACTGAGCTAGGGCCTAATAGGCATATTGTTTAATAGCATCTTAAAACAAGGGTTAATAGACATTACATAGATGATACTTGGGCCTGATCATCCCTTGCACATTACTCTTCCTTAATTATATTTGTCTTTTCTCAGTCTGTGCCTTTCAACTAACACACCAGTAGATTTGGAAATTTTAGAGAGTGTAGGAAGGAGTAATCTAGTGGATGAAGCAATCAATAAAGTCATAAAATGCTCATTTGACATATATTTTTTTGAGTAATTACCACTGTAGGGAAATAAGGTTTTATGAAATAACCCCTGCTTTAAAATATTATCTAAGAAGAAAGAGAGGACATTTTATAGTACTGTAACTATATTATATGATAAATGTCTTAAATGTCTCCCAAGTTAAATTAGTATGTTAGACGAGACCGGGCGCGTTCAGGGTGGTATGGCCGTAGACGCCTAAATTAGTATGTTATTTCCTTATTACACAGGACAAAACCAGAGATGGGAAATGAAGGAGGATAGATGATGTGATATTTCTTCTAAGTCAGTACATTCTAGTGCAGGAAAAATATGGACATAGCACTTAATCAATGTCAAGTGCTCTAAGCACTTTATTCAAAAATATGCTATTCCCCTCAGACCCATTAAGGTATGTGTATATTCTGTGCCATTGAATAAGCTCTAACTCCTGATGACCTTTTGAATGAGTGATCTACACAATGTTCTGTCCTCAGCCCTGCTCAACTCCTGTAGCATCCATTAGAATGGCTATCATAAAAATAAAAAGAAAAGAAAAGAAAAATAGAAAATAACAATTGTTGACAAAGGAGAAATTAGAACCATAGTATATTGTTGTTGAAAATATAAAATGCTATAACCACTGTGTAAAACAGTATAACCATTCCTCAAAAAACTTAAAATAGAGTTATCATATGGTCCAGCCATTCTTTTTCTGGATATATACCCAAAAGAATTAATTACAGAGTATTAAAGAGATATTTATAAAACTATGTTCATAGCAGCATTATTTACAATAGCTGAAATGTGGAAGCAATACATGTATCTATTGACAGATACATGAATAAGCAAAATATAGTATATACATACAATGAGATATTATTCAGCCTCAAAAAGGAAGGAAATTCTGACACATGTTACAACATGGATGACATTATGCTAAGTAAAATAAGCCAGTCACAAAAATACAAACACTGTATGATTCCACTCATATGAGATACTTAGAGTAGTCAAAATCATAGAAACAAATAAAAATGTTGTTGCCAGGGCTCTGAGGGGCAGGAGAGAATGAAGGTTATTGTCTCATGGATATGGAGTTTCAGTTTTACCAGATGAAAGAGTTATGGAGCTAGGTAGTGTTAATGGTTGCATGACACTATGAATGTATTTAATATCACTTAAAATAATGCAGGTGCTACATTTTATCTTATATGTATTTTACCACAATGAAAATTCTTTTTAAAAATATGCTATTCATCGGTAGAGCATCGGCCTAGCGTGCGGAGGACCCGGGTTTGATTCCCGACCAGGGCACACAGGAGAAGCGCCCATTTGCTTCTCCACCCCTCTGCCGCGCCTTCCTCTCTGTCTCTCTCTTCCCCTCCCGCAGCCAAGGCTCCATTGGAGCAAAAGTGGCCCGGGCGCTGGGGTTGGCTCTGTAGCCTCTGCCTCAGGCGCTAGAGTGGCTCTGGTCGCAACATGGCGACGCCCAGGATGGGCAGAGCATCGCCCCCTGGTGGGCAGAGCGTCACCCCATGGTGGGCGTGCCGGGTGGATCCCGGTCGGGCGCATGCGGGAGTCTGTCTGACTGTCTCTCCCTGTTTCCAGCTTCAGAAAAAATGCAAAAAAAAACCCAAAAAAAATAAAAATATGCTATTGAAACCAAGACCTAATACTTAACCTGAATTCAGTTTTAGCTTTTCCCAGGAAGGTCATTTAAACTGGTTAATCTGGAATTTCCTGGTCAATATCAATGAGGTAATTTGCCTAGTAGCTCCTAGAGTCCTCAAATGCGGTGACCTTTCCAGAAATAGTCTTTTTTTTTTTTTAGTTTGTGACTTCCTTGTCTCATCATGCCTTTAATGCCCTTTCTTTTTCTGTAGCTCCTTGAAGCTCTTTTCTACTTGCTAAATGGAATGCTTCCCAATTTGTAAATTATTCAGTAAAATTGATTAGATCTTTAACATTTAAAAAATAAATATGCTGGAGGAGTGGCAAGATGGCGATGGAGTAGGTGGACGTACCAACTTCCACCTCCCAAAACCAAAGTGGATTACAACTTAATTTTAAGAACCATCATATGGAAAAACCAACTTTGAACTAAACTAAGAGGACTTTTCAACCAAGGAACACTGAAGAAAGCACGCTAAGACTAGTAGGAAAAGCGGAAATGTGGAGAGGGCTGCCCAGCTCCCTGGAGCGAACGGCAGCCTAGAGAGACTTGCGTGGCAGGAAGTGAGTTCAGCAGAGAGGGGAGGGTCCTCAGCCCCAGGAAAAAAGCCCCAGCCTGCAGCCCCAGAGCCTAGAAGAGGCGTACAGACAGTATTTAGCTGCGAAACAAGTCAGGATACTGTTTGTGAGAAAGAGACAGATTTCTCAGACCCAGGATTCTTCTTAAAGGGACTGCACAGAAAACCTCTCTCACAACCACCCACCCAGAGCTCCACAGGATGGAGAGAGAGAAGAGGACCAGAGCAGCAAGAAGAGAGTGTAATCTAGGAGGCATAGGGAGAAACACTTTGAGGGACAGCCACCCTAACCCCTGAGCTGAGTCACTCCCCAAACCTGAAGTGAATATTTCCCCTGGAGACAGCAATACCAGCAAAGGGAAGCAGGACACCAGTCAAACAAGCTCTCCCCTGACACTCAGAGCAGAGTCACTTAAAAGGAGGGAGCTTTCAGCCCTGGCCGGTTGGCTCAGTGGTAGAACGTTGGACTGGCATGCGGGGGACCTGGGTTCGATTTCCGGCCAGGGCACATAGGAGAAGCGCCCATTTGCTTCTCCATCCCCGCCCCCCCTCCTTCCTCTCTGTCTCTCTCTTCCCCTCCCGCAGCCAAGGCTCCATTGGAACAAAGATGGCTGGGCGCTGGGGATGGCTCCTTGGCCTCTGCCCCAGGCACTAGAGTGGCTCTGGTCATGGCAGAGTGACGCCCTGGAGGGGCAGAGCACCCCCCCTGGTGGGCGTGCCAGGTGGATCCCGGTCGGGCGCATGCGGGAGTCTGTCTGACTGTCTCTCCCCGTTTCCAGCTTCAGAAAAATACAAAAAGAAAAAGAAAAAAAAAAAGGAGGGAGCTTTCAAGACTAGAGTATAGAGTGTTAGGGTCTCAGCTGCAGCACCCCCACACACACAGCTGAGGGCTTGCTGGAGGGCAGGTGGCGGTGGGACGCAGAAGCACGGTTCTGTCAGCAAAGGCAGAAGCTGATGGCCACAACTGAGGCCTGAGTGTAAGCTCAGTCTTGCCTGGTGGGGGCAAAGGGGATGTGGGAAAGCAGTCAAGCCCAGCTGTGGGCTCGCCTACAATCTCACCTGCAGGGGAAGGGCAGGAGCCCTTGAAGGGTCAGAGACCCGCTGCTGAGCAAAGGCATGCAGGCACACAACATCACCGGCCCGTGGAACTCAGGTTTGCCGTCCAACATGTGAGCCAGCTCCTCATGCAGGGGTGGGAAGAAACCCAGAACAGGTGAAGTCCCATGACTAAGCGCTGGTGTGCAGCCCTGCCCGGTCTGTGGAATCCAGGCTTGCAGCCTACCCCCAAGTGGGCTCCTCCTGTGGGGGTGGGGCAAAAGCTCAGAAGAGGTGGAGTCTCTGAGGCCCACAACTGAGCATGGGTGCACAGCCCAGCCTGACCCGTGGAGTCAAGGCTTGCAGCCCAACCACAAGCCAACTCCTCTTGCAGGGTCAGGGCAAAAGCCTAGAAACGGGCAGAGACCCGCAGCTGAGCAAAGGTGCTACCTAAGGCCTCAGAGCTGAGTCTTGAAGGCCCCAGGCATGATACATAACCCCACCTGCAGGGACGGGGTGAAGGAAAAGGCTGCCAAAGCTCATAGAACCAGACACGTGATCAAAGCCCTTCCCATGGAGAAAAGGCAGAAACCACAGCAACAGCCTACAACCCCAGCGGGCTGGAGCCGGTAACACCCATACCTGAATGCCCTAGGCAGCAGCAACAGAGGGGGTGGTGGGCCTGCAGACAGACCACACCTAGGTAACACAGAGGCCACAGCCATATGACTCCAGTGGCCAAAACCTTCTTATACACAGACAAAATGAGAAGGCAGAGAAATGCAACACAAATGAATTAAGAGAAATCCCCAAAAAATGACCTGAATGAGTCAGACATAACCAAATTACTGGATGCAGAGTTTAAAATAATGATTCTTAGGATGCTCAAAGATCTTAGAACAACAAAGATGGTCATTACGAACACCTAAATAAAGAGATAGCAAATATAAAAAAGGACATTGAAATAATAAAAAAGAATCAGTCAGAAATGACAATTACAATTTCAGAAATGAAGACCACAATGGAAGGAATTAAAAGCAGGATGGATGAAGCTAAGTATCGAATCAGTGAGTTAGAAGACAAGATAAATGAAGGCAGAGAAGCAAAGCAGGAAAAAAATAGAGACTTGGCCCTGGCCGGTTGGCTCAGCGGTAGAGCGTCAGCCTGGCGTGCGGGGGATCCGGGTTCGATTCCCAGCCAGGGCACATAGGAGAAGCGCCCATTTGCTTCTCCACCCCCACCCCCCCTTCCTCTCTGTCTCTCTCTTCCCCTCCCGCAGCCAAGGCTCCATTGGAGCAAAGATGGCCCAGGCGCTGGGGATGGCTCCTTGGCCTCTGCCCCAGGCGCTAGAGTGGCTCTGGTCATGACAGAGCGATGCCCCAGAGGGCCAGAGCATCGCCCCCTGGTGGGCATGCCGGGTGGATCTCGGTCGGGCACATGCGGGAGTCTGACTGTCTCTCCCCATTTCCAGCTTCAGAAAAATACAAAAAAAAGAAAAAAAAGAGACTCAAAAAGTCTGAGGAAACTCTAAGAGAGCTCTGTGACAACATGAAGAGAAATAACATCTGCATCATAGGGGTTCCTGAAGAAGAAGAGAAAGAACAAGGGATAGAGACTTTGTTCAATCATATCATAGCTGAAAACTTCTCTAAATTAATGCAGGAAAAAGTCTCACAAGTTCAAGAAGCACAGAGAACGCCATTAAAGAGAAATACAAAGAAATCTACACCGAGACACATCATAATTAAAATACCAAAGCTAAGTGATAAAGAGTAAATATTAAAAGCTGCTAGAGAAAAAAAGGTTATCACCTACAAAGGAGCCCCCATAAGAATGACATCCAACTTCTCAACAGAAACACTTGAGGCCAGAAGGGAATGGCAAGAAATATTCAAAGTAATGCAGAACAAGAGCCTACAACCAAGACTAATTTATCAAGCAAGGCTATTATTTAAAATTGAAGGAGAAATAAAAAAGCTTCACAAACAAAAAAAAAAAACTCAAGGAATTCACTAGAACCAAACCAATGCTGCAAGAAATGCTAAGGGGTCTGTTGTAAATAGATCAAAACAGGAAAAGAATATAGCAAAAGAAGAATGCAGCTTTAAAGAATAAAATGGTAATAAACAACTACATATCAATAATAACCTTAAATGTAAATGGTTTAAATGATCCAATTAAAAGACATAAGGTAGCTGCATGGATAAGAAAACAGGACTCATACATATGCTGTTTACAAGAGACACACCTTAAAACAAAACATGCACATAGACTGAAGGAAAAAGGATGGAAAAAAAAAATTTCATGCAAATGGAAATGACAAAAAATGCTGGGGTAGCAATACTTATATCAGACAAAATGGACTTTAAAACAAAGGCTAGGGGATGACGTCAGAGTAATGGCGGGGTAGGAAGCGATACCGATAAATCTACCCCAAAACTCAACAAGATCTTCAACCAGAAACAGAAAAACCTATACTTGGAGCTTCCAGATTCTTCGCAATACACCCAAAGGTATGATTGAGTGAAAAATTGGCTAAATATATAACCAAACCCCGAAGGAAATAGGGAGTAAGAAATGCTCTGCCTTCCTCACTAACCTAAACAGGGCGGCTTTCTCTGGTAACTGTGAATATAGAAACTGAGGCGGGCAAAGGGGGTGAATAGATCCAGGCCACCGCAGCACAAACGGCCGAACCAGGCTGTGGCTCGGAGATCCAAGCCGAGGAAAATCTGATCCTGTGGCAACCCGGGCAATACAAGCTAACACTCGCGCCAAACCCAAACAAAGAAAGACAAGCGGAGCGGCCATTTTACCCAGTCTCCTGGTCGGTGCGCAGTTAGTGGGAGAGAGATTTCTTCCTAAGCCCCGGAAGTGGGTGCCCGTGTTGCCCCACGAAGAGGCAGGGTCAGAGGCCTTTCTGTGGGCTGAGGGCAGAGTCTCTGGGCAGCCCCAGTGCCCTGGGAAAGCCACGCACGGGAGGGAGTGAGAACTAATTCCAAAGGTGGAGATTTTCCGTGCTGGAGGGTGTTTCACTCAGAGGGAACCGCGGCCGGCCTCATATCCTGGTTTGCGCGCGCAGATAATCATGCGCGTGAGCGATTCCTCTGAGTGCCTCCGCAGTGCGCGCATGTGTTATCGCACAGAGGGGCAGAGTCAGGGGCCTTTGTGTGGGCCAAAGCAGAATCTCGGGCCGCCCCAGCGCCTTGCAAAAGCCGCGCACGGGGACGGAGCGAGACTCAATTCCAACGCTGCAACTTTTCCCTGCGGTTGGGGGTTTCACTCAGAGCCTGAGACTGCTGGCCGGATATCCTGGTTGCAGACAGTGAGTGAGAGTTTCCTTCAAGTGCCCCGGAAGTGGGCGCCCGCTTGTGTTACTGGATAGAGTGGCAGAGCCAGAGGTCTTCGAGTGGGCGGAAAGCCCGCCTGATTATGCTAGCAGCTCTGACTGACTGAGCCTTACCCAGAGCCCTGTGCTGAGTGGAAATAGAGTGGGGAGTTGCCAGCTCTTTGAGCCTCTTACTATACAGGCAGAGGCAGCAGCAACCCCATAGCTGGATTATCAGGCTACTAATTGAGGAAGGAAAGACTAGGAGAAAGGCTCCAGGAACACGGACTCTCTCACTGTCGGAGCCTATAAATGCTAATGAGCCTCGACTCCCAACGAGACTAAAGCACAATACATGACATTGCCATAGAGACTTATCAACTGCAAACCTCTACCTGAGCATGCCAAAGGGGCAGAACCCGGGGTACAGAGTCACCGACCAGGAAGAGGGAGAGAAAAGAAAAAGCAAGAAGATAACCTCTCAAAATCAAGAATAATCTGCAGACTTTATAACCTATCCCATTTTATTATATTTGTTCGTTTGTTTCTCTTATCTTCATTCTTGAGACTTTTTTTTCCTCCTCCAATTTGGCCGATTAACTCTCTACCGGTCTTACTCTCTCCTCTCCTTGAACTACACTACCCATAAGTGTTACATCTCCCATTATCATTTCTCTTCTCTTCCTTTCTCTCTATGAGGGTTGCACTCCAAAACCCTTAACTCTCTCTCTCTCTCTCCTTTCTTTTTTCTTCTTTTAGTGGTTCCCTCTTTTTTTCTCTCTCTCTCTTTCTTTTCTCCCTCTATATTAGTTTCTTCCTTTCTCCTTTACATTTCCTCTCATTCAAACCTCAATAACAAACAAATTATCTTATCTGGGACTCAAACCTATGTTTGTGGCATTTTGGGGGGTTTTTACTTCACCTTTTTAACTCACTAGCAGTGCTCCCATCCCTGGCTCTCCATATTATCTAGTTCTTGTTCCACTAAATACAATAGTAAGTTTTTAATTTGTCCCCCCATTTTTCCATTTTCCTCTTATTCCTCTCATCATAACTCTTAGAAAACCAACACCTAAAAGCAAATCATTTTATTCTTGACCCAAATTTTTTCCTTATTTGCTTTTTGTGGGTCCATACGCTCTTTTCTTTTTCTTTTTTCTTTTTTTTTTTCTTTTTTTTTTTTTCTTTCTCTCTTTTTTGCCCCTTTATTACTTTTCCCCAATTCAGGCCCTCCATCACAGGCATTGTTTGTTATAACTCACAGTCCACCACAAGATTTTCTCAAGAAAGAGGGGAGAGGAGAGGAGAGGAAAAAAGAAGGGGGGGAATAATTTCCTTTTTAAAAAAATTTTTATTTTATTTTATTTTTCTTTATTTCATTATTAATTTTTTTTAAAAAAAAACAACTCTTTTCGATTTGTTATTTTTTTATTTTTTTTAACTTTTTATTCTTTATTAAATCTCATTAATACTATCAACAAAACCACCCTCAGATGCCATTAAGGAAGAGAAAATCGAATATCATGGATACAAAAGAAAGAGAGGTAACACAGCTAGATGAGGAAAAATCTATGGAGAAAAAATTTAATATATTGGAAACCTTGGAGCTAAATGACAGAGAATTCAAGATAGAAATACTAAAAATCCTCCGAGATATACAAGAAAACACAGAAAAGCAATATAGGGAGCTCAGAAAACAACTCCATGAACACAAAGAATATATGTCCAAGGAAATTGAAACTATAAAAACAAATCAAACAGAGATGAAAAACTCAATTCACGAGCTGAAAAACGAAGTAACAAGCTTAGCTAATAGAACAGGTCAGATAGAAGAGAGGATTAGTGAAATAGAAGACAAGCAACTTGAGGCACAACAGAGAGAAGAAGAAAGAGACTCAAAAATTTAAAAAAATGAGATAGCCCTACAAGAATTATCTGACTCCATCAAAAAGAATAACATAAGAATAATAGGTATATCAGAGGGAGAAGAGAGAGAAAATGGAATGGAGAACATACTCAAACAAATAATAAATGAGAACTTCCCAAGCCTGTGGAAAGAACTAAAGCCTCAAGTTCAAGAAGCAAACAGAACACCGAGTTTTCTTAACCCCAACAAACCTACTCCAAGGCATATCATAATGAAATTGACACAAACCAACAGCAAAGAAAAAATTCTCAAGGCAGCCAGGGAAAAGAAGAATACAACATATAAAGGAAGGCCCATTAGATTATCATCAGATTTCTCAGCAGAAACTCTACAAGCTAGAAGAGAGTGAACCCCAATATTTAAAGTCCTGAAAGAGAGGAACTTTCAGCCACGAATACTATACCCATCAAAGCTATCCTTCAAATACGAAGGAGAAATAAAAACATTCACAGATACAGAAAAGATGAGGGAATTTATCATCAGAAAACCCCCACTCCAGGAATTACTAAAGGGGGTTCTCCAATCAGATACAAAGAACAAAAAAAAACAGAGCCACAAGTAAAAGCTCCAAGAAGAACACAATAAAACCAAATTTAAACTGTGACAACAACAAAAAGAAAGAGGGGGAGAAGACAGAGATTAACAGTAGCAAAGGACGATGGAGTGCAAAAGTACTCACAAAATAGTTCACTACAATGAACAGGGTAGGGACCCTTTTCATTACTCAAAGGTAACCACCATTGAAAAAACCACCACAGAAGCACATGAGATAAAAAAGATAGCAACAGAGGAAAGATGTATGGAATACAACCAAATAAAAACAAAAGATAGAAAAACGAAAGAGAAGGATCAAACAAGACACGAAACTAACAGAAAGCAAGATATAAAATGGCAATAGGGAACTCACAAGTATCAATAATTACACTAAATGTAAACGGATTAAACTCACCAATAAAAAGGCACAGAGTAGCAGAATGGATTAAAAAAGAAAATCCAACTGTATGCTGCCTACAGGAAACTCATCTAAGTAACAAGGATAAAAACAAATTCAAAGTGAAAGGCTGGAAAACAATACTCCAAGCAAATAACATCCAAAAAAAAGCAGGTGTAGCAATACTCATATCGGATAATGCTGACTACAAGACAGGAAAAGTACTCAGAGACAAAAATGGCCATTTCATAATGGCTAAGGGGACACTGAATCAAGAAGACATAACAATTCTTAATATATATGCACCAAACCAAGGAGCACCAAAATATATAAGACAGCTACTTATTGATCTTAAAACAAAAACTGACAAAAATACAATCATACTTGGAGACCTCAATACACCGCTGATGGCTCTAGATCGGTCATCCAAACAGAGAATCAACAAAGACATAGTGGCCTTAAACAAAACACTAGAGCACCTGGATATGATAGACATCTACAGGACATTTCATCCCAAAGTGACTGAGTATACATTTTTCTCCAGTGTACATGGATCATTCTCAAGAATTGACCATATGTTGGGCCACAAAAACAACATCAGCAAATTCAAAAAAACTGAAGTTGTACCAAGCATATTTTCTGATCATAAAGCCTTGAAACTAGAATTCAATTGCAAAAAAGAGGAAAAAAATCCCACAAGAATGTGGAAACTAAACAACATACTTTTAAAAAATGAATGGGTCAAAGAAGAAATAAGTGCAGAGATCAAAAGATATATACAGACTAATGAAAATGACAATACCACATATCAGAATCTATGGGATGCAGCAAAAGGAGTGATAAGAGGGAAGTTCATATCGCTTCAGGCATATATGAACAAACAAGAGAGAGCCCAAGTGAACCACTTAACTTCCCACCTTAAGGAACTAGAAAAAGAAGAACAAAGACAACCCAAAACCAGCTGAAGAAAGGAGATAATAAAAATCAGAGCAGAAATAAATGAATTAGAGAACAGAAAAACTATAGAAAAAATTAATAGAACAAGGAGCTGGTTCTTTGAAAAGATCAACAAAATTGACAAACCCTTGGCAAGACTTACCAAGGAAAAAAGAGAAAGAACTCATATAAACAAAATACAAAATGAAAGAGGAGAAATCACCACGGACACCGTAGATATACAAAGAATTATTGTAGAATACTATGAAAAACTTTATGCCACTAAATTCAACAACCTAGAAGAAATGGATAAATTCCTAGAACAATACAACCTTCCTAGACTGAGTCAAGAAGAAGCAGAAAGCCTAAACAGACCTATCAGTAGAGAAGAAATAGAAAAAAACATTAAAAACCTCCCCAAAAATAAAAGTCCAGGCCCTGACGGCTATACCAGCGAATTTTATCAAACATTCAAAGAAGACTTGGTTCCTATTCTACTCAAAGTCTTCCAAAAAATTGAAGAAGAAGCAATACTTCCAAACACATTTTATGAGGCCAACATAACCCTCATACCAAAACCAGGCAAGGATGGCACAAAAAAAGAAAACTACAGACCAATATCTCTAATGAATACAGATGCTAAAATACTAAACAAAATACTAGCAAATCGAATACAACAACATATTAAAAAAATAATACATCATGATCAAGTGGGATTCATCCCAGAATCTCAAGGATGGTTCAACATACGTAAAACGGTTAATGTAATACACCATATCAACAAAACAAAGAACAAAAACCACATGATCTTATCAATAGATGCAGAAAAGGCTATTGATAAAATACAACACAATTTTATGTTTAAGACTCTCAACAAAATGGGTATAGAAGGAAAATATCTCAACATGATAAAGGCCATATATGATAAACCATCAGCTAACATCATATTAAATGGCACTAAACTGAAGGCTTTCCCCCTTAAATCAGGAACAAGACAGGGTTGTCCACTCTCTCCACTCTTATTTAATGTGGTACTAGAGGTTCTAGCCAGAGCAATCAGACAAGACAAAGAAATAAAAGGCATCCATATCGGAAAAGAAGAAGTAAAGGTATCACTTTTTGCAGATGATATGATCCTATATATCGAAAACCCCAAAGAATCCACAAAAGACTACTAGAAACAATAAGCCAATACAGTAAGGTCGCAGGATACAAAATTAACATACAGAAGTCAATAGCCTTTCTATATGCCAACAATGAAACAACTGAGAAGGAACTCAAAAGAATAATCCCCTTCACGATTGCAACAAAAACATAAAATAGTTAGGAATAAACATAACAAAGAATGTAAAGGACTTATATAATGAAAACTATAAACCATTGTTAAGGGAAATCGAAAAAGATATAATGAGATGGAAGAATATACCTTGTTCTTGGCTAGGAAGAATAAATATAATCAAGATGGCTATATTACCCAAAGCAATATACAAATTTAATGCAATTCCCATCAAACTTCCAATGACGTTTTTTAAAGAAATAGAGCAAAAAATCATCAGATTTATATGGAACTATAAAAAACCCCGAATAGCCAAAGCAATCCTAAAGAAAAAGAATGAAGCTGGGGGCATAACAATACCTGACTTCAAACTCTATTATAGGGCCACGACAATCAAAACAGCATGGTATTGGCAGAAAAATAGACACTCAGACCAATGGAACAGAATAGAAAGTCCAGAAATAAAACCACATATATATAGTCAAATAATTTTTGATAAAGGGGCCAACAACACACAATGGAGAAAAGAAAGCCTCTTCAATAAATGGTGCTGGGAAAACTGGAAAGCCACATGCAAAAGAATGAAACTGGACTACAGTCTCTCCCCCTGTACAAAAATTAATTCAAAATGGATCAAAGATCTAAACATAAGACCTGAAACAATTAAGTACATAGAAGAAGACATAAGTACTCAACTCATGGACCTGGGTTTTAAAGAGCATTTTATGAATTTGACTCCAATGGCAAGAGAAGTGAAGGCAAAAATTAATGAATGGGACTACATCAGACTAAGAAGTTTTTGCTCAGCAAGGGAAACTGATAACAAAATAAACAGAAAGCCAACTAAATGGGAAATGATATTTTCAAACAACAGCTCAGATAAGGGCCTAATATTCAAAATATACAAAGAACTCATAAAACTCAACAACAAACAAACAAACAATCCAATAAAAAAATGGGAAGAGGATATGAATAGACACTTCTCCCAGGAAGAAATACAAATGGCCAACAGATATATGAAAAGATGCTCATCTGCTTTAGCTATTAGAGAAATGCAAATCAAAACGGCAATGAGATACCACCTCACACCTGTTCGATTAGCTGTTATTAGCAAGTCAGGTAATAGCAAATGTTGGAGAGGCTGTGGAGAAAAAGGAACCCTCATACACTGTTGGTGGGAATGTAAAGTAGTACAACCATTATGGAAGAAAGTATGGTGGTTCCTCAAAAAACTGAAAATAGAACTACCTTATGACCCAGCAATCCCTCTACTGGGTATATATCCCCAAAACTCAGAAACATTGATACGTAAAGACACATGCAGCCCCATGTTTATTGCAGCATTGTTCACAGTGGCCAGGACATGGAAACAACCAAAAAGCCCGTCAATAGATGACTGGATAAAGAAGATGTGGCACATATACACTATGGAATACTACTCAGCCATAAGAAATGATGACATCGGAACATTTACAGCAAAATGGTGGGATCTTGATAACATGATACGAAGCGAAATAAGTAAATCAGAAAAAAACAGGAACTGTATTATTCCATACGTAGGTGGGACATAATAGTGAAACTAAGAGACATTGATAAGAGTGTGGTGGTTACGGGGGGGAGGGGGGAATGGGAGAGGGATAGGAGGTGGGGAGGGGCACAAAGAAAACAAGATAGAAGGTGACAGAGGACAATCTGACTTTGGGTGGTGGGTATGCAACATAATTGAACAACAAGATAACCTGGACTTGTTATCTTTGAATATATGTATCCTGATTTATTGATGTCACCCCATTAAAAAAATAAAATTATAAAAAAAATTAAAAAAATTAAAAAAAATAAAAATAAATAAATAAAACAAAGGCTATAGTAAGAGATAAAGAAGGCCACTACATAATGATAAAGGGAGCAATCCAACAGGAACATATAACCATTATAAATATCTGTGCACCTAATATAGGAGCACCTAAATATGTAAAGCAGACTTTGATGGATATAAAGGAAGAGTCAACAGCAATATCATAAGAGTAGGGGATTTCAATACCCCACTAACATCACTAGATAAATCCTCAAGAAAGAAAACTAACAAAGAAACAGCAGACTTAAAAGACCCACTAGATCAACTGAATTAAATAGATATCTTCAGAACCTTTCACCCTAAAGCAGCAGAATATATATTCTTTTCAAGTGTTCATGGTACATTCTCTAGGATAGACCACATGTTAGGACACAAAAGTGGTCTCAACAAATTTAAGAAGATTGATATCATATCAAGCATTTTCTCTGATCACAATGGCATGAAACTAGAAATCAACCATAGAAAAACTGAAGAATACTCAAACACTTGGAAACTAAATAGCATGTTATTAAATAATGAATGGACTCACAATGAGATCAAAGAAGAAATAAAAAAAATTCCTAGAAATGAATGATAATGAGCATACAACAACTCAAAATTTATGGGACACAGCAAAAGCAGTCCTGAGAGGGAAGTTCATAGCATTACAGGCATACCTTAAGAAGGTAGAAAAAGCTCAAATAAACAACTTGACCATGCATCTAAAAGAACTAGAAAAAGAACAGCAAGTAAAGCCCAGAGGTAGTAGAAGGAAGGAAATAATAAAGATCAGAGCAGAAATAAATTACATTGAGGCTAAAGAAACAATACAGAGGATCAATGAAACCAGGAGCTGGTTCTTTGAAAAGGTAAACAAGATCGATGGACTTTTAGCCAGACTGACCAAGAAAAAAAAAGAGAGGACTCAAATAAATAAAATTAGAAATGAGAGTGGAGAAATAACAACTGACAAAACAGAAATACAAAGGATCGTAACAAAAAACTATGAAGAACTGTATGCCAAAAAATTAGACAACCTAGATGAAATAGACAAATTTCTTGAATCATATAATATTTTAAAAATCAATCTGGAAGAATTAGAAAACCTAAATAGACTGATTACAACAAATGAGATTGAAACAGTTATCAAAAAACTCCCAACAAACAAAAACCTGGGCCCCGATGGCTGACATACTTCAAAGATATAGAACATATATTCCAAAAATTTATATGGAACCAAAAAAGAACACGAATAGCCTTGGCAATCTTGAAAAGGAAGAAAAAGTGGGAGGTATCACACTTCTGGATATCAAGTTATACTACAAGGCCATTGTACTCAAAACAGCTTGGTAATGGCATAAGAACAGGCATATAGATCAATGGAATAGAATAGAGAACCCAGAAATAAAGCCACACCTTTATGGACAACTGATATTTGACAAAGGAGGTAAGAGCATACAGTGGAGTAAAGACAGCTTCTTAAACAAATAGTGTTGAGAAAATTGAACATCTACCTGCAAAAAAATGAAACTAGACCACCAACTGACACCATTCACAAAAATAAACTCAAAATGGATAAAAGATTTAAATGTAAGCCATGAAACCATAAGCATCTTAGAAGAAAACATAGGCAGTAAGCTCTTCAACATTTATCACAGCAATATATTTGCCGATTTATCTCCATGGGCAAGTGAAATAAAAGACAAGATAAACAAATGGGACTATATCAAACTAAAAAGCTTTTGCACAGCTAAAGACAATAAGAATAGAATAAAAAGACAAACTACACAATGGGAAAACATATTTGACAATACGTCTGATAAGGGGTTAATAACCAAAATCTAGAAAGAACTTGTAAAACTCAACACCAGGAAGATAAACAATCCAATCAAAAAATGGGCAAAAGAAATGAAGAGATACTTCTCCAAAGAGGACATGCAGATGGCCAATAGGTATATGAAAAAATGCTCAACATCACTTATCATTAGAGAAATGCAAATTAAAACCAGAATGAGATATCACCTCACACCAGTCAGAATGGCGCTCATCAACAAAACAACACAGAATAAGTGCTGGCGAGGATGTGGAGAAAAGGGAACCCTCCTGCACTGCTGGTTGGAATGCAGACTGGTGTAGCCACTGTGGAAACAATATGGAGATTCCTCAAAAAATTAAAAATCGAACTGCCTTTTGACCCAGCTATCCCACTGTTAAGAAATATACCCCAAGAACACCATAGCACTGTTTGAAAAGGAGAAATCCCCCCCCCCATGTTTATAGCAGCGTTGTTCACAATAGCAAAGATCTGGAAACAGCTTATGTGTCCGTCAGTGGATGAATGGATTAAAAGGCTTTGGTACATATATACAATGGAATACTATGGGGCCATGAAAAAGAAGTAAATCTTACCTTTTGCGACAACATGGATGGATCTGGAAACTATTATGTTAAGTGAAATAAACCAGGCAGAAAAAGAAAAATATCATATGACCTCACTCATTTGAGGAATCTAATGAATAATGTGAACTGAGAAACGGAATTGAGACAGTGGAGAAATCAAAGGGACCAAAGAAAAAGAGGACAGAGGGAAAGGGGATGATAGGATGGGATAAACCTGAAGGGAAGGAGGGAGGGCACTACGGGGAGGAGGGGTAGAGATCTCCCTTGAGGGGAATACCGGGGAGGGGGGAATGCATTTGGGGCAACACTAGAATCTATGTAAATATAATCAATTAAAATCAATAAAAAATATATATATGCTATTGAAATTCAAAGATTAACTTCTTTTGTGTGACAGAGACAGAGAGAGGGACAGACAGAGAGGGAGAGAGATGAGAAGCATCGATTCTTCGTTGTGGCACCTTAGTTGTTCACTGATTGTATTCTCATGTATGCCTTGACTGGGGGGCTAGAGCCAAATGACGGACCCCTTGCTCAAGTCAGTGACCTTGGGCTCAAACTAGCAACTTTGGGTTTCAAGCCAGCAAGCTTTGGGCTCAACCCAGCAACCATGGGGTCATGTCTATATCCCGCATTAGAGCCAGAAACCCCGTGCTCAAGCTGGTGAGCCCGGGCTCAAGCCCACATCCTTGAAATTTCAAACCTGGGTTCTCTGCATCCCGGTCTGACATTCTATCCACTCTGCCAACACCTGGTCAGGCCAAAGAGTAACTTTTATCGGAAGTAGCACAGAAGGCTTCTTGGAAAGGATGCATCTATGTTGGACCTTGGAAGATTGGTAGGATTTAAGCATGAAGATGTAAGGCAGAAGAAACTCCTAAGCAAAAGCATCATGGCAGAAAATTACAAAGCAAGGAAAAGAGAATAAAGGGAAGATAATATCTAAAGTGGCAGATGGCTTTAAATGCCTAGCATATGAGCTCAGAACTGACTTGATAGGCAGTGACAGCTATTGAAAGCATGTGCAAGAGATATTTGTTCTGCTATTTTTGCTGAATCTCAACCAACTATTAACATACAATATGGAGAAATGCTAACAAGATCATAACTATGAAAATTTTGCATTTCCTCAGAAAATGCAACTATAATATTACCAAAAAGTTATTCTGACTTGTTTCTTTTTAACCTTTTTAAGGGTAAGGAATTCGATAAGTATAGTATAGAGTTCAACAGGAAAACATGAATGACTCAGTTTCTCCAACCATAGTAATTGTTTATACCACAATAATTAACTTTTATGCATGTATATTTTTATTTTTATGCATGAGTTCTGTTTCTGTCAATTGGTGAAGCTCATTAGTCAAGGGGGCAAAAGCAGTTCTTGGGAGGGGCAAAAAATCCTATTATGTTTAATACATATATATAATAAAATACAGCTGTAGATATGGTGCATAAGTGAATATACAGTATATCTGTGGTATTACAATTTTATGGAGCAGGATGAGGGTAGGGACACAGGAAAAAATATTCAAAAAGATCCCTTGGGAAAATGATGATGAAAAGAAATTTTTGAGAAAATTAAAGTGGAGAGAACAGGTATAAATAATGGTGCAAATCATGCATTTTGTCTCCATTTAAGTGGCCAGCAAGTTAATACCAGTGCTGGCTCTAACCAGTCCTAATCTCATTCTTCTACCACTTGTTAGAGCTTGCGCCTCAGTGCAGTGCCACCTACACTCATCTGCATAGTCAGACCACACAAAATCTCTATGACATACCCAGTGCTCTTTCACATCTGAAATACTGACAAAAATACAAATGCTACTGCTCAAAACCAAGAGGAAAGCACTACCACTGGGACAAATTTCCAGAATAGGATTGCTTCATTACGTAAACAGTACTTCTTAGTTTAAAACATCTTGCCCTGGGAACTTAATACAAGAGCCAAGAAAACATCAGACAGATTTGGAGCAGGACAGCTTTTGGCTAGCAACAGCAAAGTGACCTCACTCATGAGAAGGCTGAGTATAAACTTCAGTCTTGGTGAACAAGACACATCCTGCAATTCAGACGTGCAGAAACATTAAGAAGCCCAGCTGCCGCACACTTGAACAAGAGATCTGCACACCAGGCAGTCTGATGGATTGGGCTCTGTGTCTATCCCAAGGTGAGGTCAGAATGAGAGAGCAGCTACCCAGCTCACATCGCTAGTGTGTGGCCCACCCAGATTTCCCCAAATTCAATGCTGGTTCTGTCTGAGAAAAGACGGTGACATGGGACTCCAGGGATTGATGTGAGCAGCTGCTGTGTTTACAGAGCTTGAAGAAAAGGATATGTTTCATCCCTCTGCCTGGAAGCCATCGTCCCTCAGAGTATTTTAGCAATTTGTGTGGAAAGAGAAGGCATTCTAATTTCTGTTACAGAAGGCTTCATGGCAATCTCCAGCAACATTCAGCTTTCATATTAGTGACCTTCATCATCATCATCTTTTATTATTTATTATTATTATTTATTAAGCCCTAGTCCAGTCATGCATTGCACAAAGCACTATGCAAACATTATCTCTTTTCTTCAAAATTATTCTAAGAGGTAGGTATTATTATCATCCTCATTTGACAGATAAAGACATGGAAACACAGAGAGGTTAAGTAATTTTCCCAAGGTCACACAGCTAGAAAATCTCAGCTGGGACCTTAAATCAGATCTGTCTGATTCATTAATTCTCTACTATACTTCAACCAGAGAGAAGAAGGATTTTGAACATGTGTTCTATCCTTCAGTGACTTGGTTGGTACAATTTAGACTGAGAGGTAGTAGAATTCTTTTGGGCTACTATTCAATGGCATCAGTGATTATCACGATCTTATCAGGCCTGCCTGACCAAGTGGTGGCACAATGGATAAATAGAGCATTGGACTGGGATGCGGAGGACCCACGTTAGAAACCCCAAGGTCACCAGTTTGAGTGCGGGCTCATTCAGCTTGAGTGTGGGCTCATCAGCTTGAGCGTGGAGTTACTGGCTTGAGCGTGGGATCATAGACATGACCCCATGATTCTGGCTTGAGCCCAAGGTTGCTGGCTTGAGCAGGGGGTTATTCGCTCTAGTACAGCCCCCTGGTCAAGGCACATATGAGAAAACAATGAATGAACAACTAAAGAGACTAAGGAGCCGCAATGAATTGATGCTTCTCATCTCTCTCCCTTCCTGTCTGTCTGTCCCTATCTGTCCCTTTCTCTGTCTCTGTCTCTGTCACCAAAAAAAAAAAAAAAAAGCATGTCGATATTTACATACATGTAACTTTTTGGGTTGGGACAACTAGGTTCAAACCCACAGGCATTATGAACTGAAATGTGTCCCCCCCCAAAAGTTCATATGTTAAAGCTTTAACCCCCAATGTCACTGAATTTGGAGAAAGGGGCTTTAGAAAGCTAATTAATGTTAAATAAGATCATAGGATGAAGCCACAGTCCAAAAGAACTTGTGTTCTTGTAAGAAGAGGAAGAAACAGCAAGGGTGCATGCACAGATAAAGGCCATGTGAGCACACAGTGAGAAGACAGCCACCTGCAAGCTGAGGAGAGAAGTTGCAGAAGAAATCAACCCAGCTAGCACCTTGATCTTGGACTTCTAGCCTCTGGAACTGTGAGAGAATAAATTTCTATGCAAGCCACCCAGTCTGTGGTGTTTGTTATGGCAGCCCTAGCAAACTAGCCCACAGGGTAAGCAAAGGGGAGGGTCCTACAGGCCAGGTCCTAGCCAAGATCATGATGGACACTATTTTCATTGCAGCTTTCCTCAATCTACACTCACCCCCAGGGCTTTCCATTCCTCCAAGGGAACCACACCCACTTCTAACAGCGAGTGCATGTCTCACCTCTTAGACTCCTAATAAGCAGGAATGATGATATATCTCTCATATCACCCAGAAACTTGTACTGTGTATAACAAAAGGTCTTACTCAATACTTGAAGATTAACTTATGGGTTCTCTAGTCCTTCACTTGAATCAGAAGTTCTTCACTTCAGGAACCCCTGAGTGCGGAAGTTCATAGATGGACCTTAGGAACTTGCCCACAGCTTTCATCAAATTTGCAAAGGGAATCCTAGCACTAGGAGGTTAATAAACACTTAAGCTTTGATGTTGGCTTTTGTTAAACCCTTCTCTCCAATGCTGATGTTATCTAGGTCAGTTCATGTACAGTAATGGAATAAGCTTTTTATTAGTCAAAGTTCTCCCATCACATTTAGACACTGGATAAGCTTCTAAATCTGAGCTACAGCTCCATCTGCTAAATGGATATTGTTGTAGGTTTATTGTCCTTGGCTTCATGAGCTATATTTTATAAATGACAGCTTCAGAAACAATAAGAGTTTGGATATTTGCCCATGAGCGCTCCCAAAATAAAGCCATACTTAAAAGACATTGTGGATTACAGGTCCTTTTATTTTTTCCAAAAATTCCATATTTTTTCTTTACAAGAAATACAGTGGATCATTTTAATCATATTATAGACTAATAAGAACTAGAGAAAACATCAAATATAACAGTTAAAATCCTCAAGCTCTGCCACCAATAAATGAACCGTCCGTCTGATACATATTTACATTTAAGATATAAATCTAGTTTGCTTTAACCAAATTATTTTTATATTAACAGATTTCTATAAGAAATCTTATTTTGATCATTTCATAGAAACATAAAATACCAGTGTTAGTGTTAGAAAAAAATATTTTGGTTGGTTAAGTGTTTTTTCTATCTCCCTCTAGCTAAAGCTTTCTCTATATTCTCATTGAATTGGTTTAGTCACCTAAAGTAAACCTCATAGAACTATTTGAAATAAATAGGGAATGGAGTTAGAATAATGAGTTAACATTTTGAGTCTCTGAGAACATTTTCTTTAGCTAACCTTGGCAAAAGTCTTGAGAAATGCTTGTCCTACATATCCTGCAATAGTCCCACTACACCCTCGGGAGCTGTTGGAGAAATGGTGCTTGTGTCCCCCACACTTCTCAGACCCAGATGTGCACAGAGGCAGAGGAAAAGCAAAGTCAAGTACAGCCTACCCCTTTGATTTTTCCTCTGAGGCGTCTTAGCTGAGGAAAAACATCTCATTGTCTGAGGCAAAAGGACATCACGTCATTTCATCCTGTGCCTGGAAAGACAGTTTGAAACAAGTCATCCTGATTCTAGAGATGTAAGACAGTTCCCAGCTGCGCTGTGACTTGTTTTTGGTACCTAGGCAAATTGCCCGGTTTCCTCTGCGCCTACATTTCCCCAACTGCAAAAGAGAGATAATTCATGTTACCTTTCTTTTTGTGGTGTTCTGAAAAATAAAGGGTAGATGTTTGTAAGGTGCTTGGAGACAACTGTCTGTGGGCAGATTAACCTAAAGAAGTGGGATTTTTATTTATTTTTGTTGTTGATTTTCTTTTGACCTGACTTTGGCATAAATGTAGAATATCCAAATTAAATTCTATGACAACTATTCATCTCATGTTGCTGGAGCATCTACACTATGTAAACCTAAGCACATGGAGAGCACAGAGGGGATATGTTTCTACCACCAACGAGCTCATGGCTCACTCAGAAGGAGATATTATAAACTAGCAGTTGAATAATAAATACAACACACCCTTCAAGGAAGCTGGTTTTATTTTTTTTTTTAATTTTATTTATTCATTCTAGAGAGGAGAGAGAGAGAGAGAGAGAGAGAGAGAGAGAGAGAGAGAGAGAGAGAGAGGAGAGAAAGACAGGGGGGAGGAGCTGGAAGCATCAACTCCCATATGTGCATTGACCAGGCAAGCCCAGGGTTTCAAACCGGCGACCTCAGCATTTCCAGGTCGACGCTTTATCCACTGCGCCACCACAGGTCAGTTTTTAATTTTTTTTTAAATTTTATTTATTCAGAAGCTGGTTTTAAATCTCCCTCTGCAACTGATCAGCTAGAGACCCTGGGAGAATTACTCAGTTTCACCAAAGCTTTGGTTTTCTCATGCAAACCACAATAGCTGGGTAGTAGCAGGGGTTCTATGCACTAGAATTTACTTAAAGCAATAACTTTGATAAGTAGTATTATTGTCTTCATATTTGTATCTCCATGTTATAGGAATGGTTGCTGAAGGTTCCATAATTTGTCTGAGGTCATACAGTTAGGAAATAGTTAAGCCAGGATGCAAACCCAAGATGCGTGGCCTCAAAGTGTGCAGACTTTACCACTGTACTACAGTCAAGTGGAAACATGGTGATACCTCTTATAGACTTGTGAGGACCAACCAAAATAATGCATAAAAAATGTTAGTACAGTGTCTGAAGCATAATAAATGTGCAATAAATGCAGAAGTGTCAGTAAAAGAGATCAGACACCCATATAAATGACAGAATGTCAAGTCAAAAAACAAATGCATGCCTCTAGCCCATTTTAGAGGAAAACTTACAGATCAGTCATTATACAGGGGGTTTACAGTAGGGATTCGTGTTGGGGGAGGAATAGTTCATGAACTGCAACATTGTGAGTCAGCACACAAGTGATATGTAAAGTGAAGGGGTGGTGCTTCATACATGTGTAAATTTCTGAAGGTCATTCACAGAAAGGTTCAAGTATCTGAAGTACCATGCTATTATTAAAACTCAAACTGTTTTCATGAGGACAATTTCTAATGAAGCAATGTGAAAATGCATCTGCTACAGTTCTTCTCCCCTTCCTCAGCCCCACCCCCCCAATTTCCTTTAGGAAGAAATAACAGAATGGAGTTTCTTTTCCAAGTCTTAAAATAAAAATCCCCTAAAAAGGGATCTTGCTTATAAAACCTTTCAGAGTTGTTTGGGGAGGGGGGGGGGGAATTACATAAAGAGCCAAGCGCTTATATTCTGGCCAAGTTGTGAGCTTCTGGGAACAAGAGCTTAAGGGGAAGGCTGTTAACTCTTTCCCTGTTGGTCTGCACTGCTCCTGAAGCTCCTCGCGCGAGGCCAGCCTGCCAGAGAACTGCAGGATTCTGCGACAGAAACGATGACAGTCTGAAATACTCCCTACTGCTAACCTGCAAATCGGCCCACCACCTCAGACCCTGACAGAACAGTAGAATTTCAACTCCAAGCTCGAGTGTGTTTGTTTCTGTGCAAAGAAGCAAAGCTAACGAGGGAAAAGATTTAAAGAGTGTTGTGTATTTGTCAAACTTCTATTCCCTGGTTGTGAGCAAAGAGGGGATTCAACTCCCATTTTCTGCCAACACTCTGGATCCAGCCACCTACCTGAAGGTAAATTTTAATAAGTTTACTGTATCATCGAATTGCATTTGTTTAACTAATTTGCATGATCTAGTAAAGATAGCTAAGATTTTTGTCTAATACAAAGCCATTCATTTATTTTAAAAAAGAAAACTTTTTGTGTGATTTACAGAAAAGCTACCTAATAGAGGATTTTAACTATTCTATTTATATTTTCTTTTTGTCTCCAAGATTAAATAATAAGTACTAATAAATAATGGTTTTAGTATAGAGCAAGAACACAAATGAAGGACTATTGTCAGTTAGAATTGCATGCAGATTTTGGTTAAGTCTAAACCCTGAACTGTGTTTTGTAGAAATACTTTACTAGTTATATTAAATAAATCATAGGGAAAGTAATTTTTATAAAGAACTTGCAAATCAAAGTAATTTGCATGTTTTCCATGTCTAATTCAAGCAAAGTTATTCAGTCACCACCATTGTCCCAGTCTGTACCTAATAGCAATATAGAAATGGAACATTTTGCTTTTCCAAAAAGTAGTAAAATCTCTAATGCTATATTCTTCTTTGATTATTTTTTAGTTATTGTGACTATTATTCCTTTCCTGATTTCTTTTTTAGTTTTATGACTAATTATCTCTTGTCTCCTTCTTTTGTTTTTAAGATATTCAGACACATACATACAATTTCTCTAATTCCAAATGATGTCTTATTTAACAAGGGGAAATAGAAGGACAGGACTCAAAGAGCTAAAGAGATTATGATAACTCTTATATTGTAAGGGACTATCATTTCTGGCTCTATCTTCTAAAATAAAAGAAATAATGCAAGTCATGCTCATTCGTGAGAGGTCAGCCTGCAGGAGAAAACCATGCTTTCAACTGCAGATCGATGCTGTTGATACTATAACCAAGAAGCACTGCGGAAAGAATATCTCCTGTACGGCCTTTAATCTGTTAAGAGGTTAAATATGTCACCTTGGCATTGTATCTGAGCTGTCATCTGGCTCAGGGCCTAAGTACACTGCCTAGAAATATTACCTCGGTCCAACTCAGCAGAACTCATTCCTTTTTAAATTCCCCTTTCTCATGGATGACAGTTTTTGGTTTTAGTTGTTGTTGTTTTTTTCAGTTCACAGTTTCCTCAGCTAAACTTTGATTGTTGTGACCATTATTAACTATGACTATTTTTTTTTTAAAAAAGGACACCTATTTTAGGAATGATTTAAGTACATATTTCTGTTCATTCAACAAGATCTAGCAAATCAAAGCCATCTGTTTTATCTACTTACCATCCAATCAACTAATGCTGCTTTCCACATTTTGAAAAAGACTATGTAGATATTAGTAAATCTTGCCTTTTTTCTTTCAGAGAATTTTTGTCCAGCCATTTAGCAATTTGAGTACTAGGTTTCCTTTCCAAGTCCTTTAGGATTTAATCCCCAATTTCTCATGCACAGTGTCACCTGTCAACTAAGTAAAAATAATAAATAGCAATAATAAAAATAAAATGAATACTGACGTATCCAGGAAACTCCAAAACATTATACAGTTTATTTTCCTCCCAACTGTTTGTCATTTTTATTCAGTTGATTTGTAAGAGGACACAAACACTGCTATTTTAATGAAGTTTAGCACGATGGCTAGAACATGTTGGGAATCTTCCCACCATGACCATAAAAAACTGTTGTTAAGACTTTGGGTGCCCTTTTCTCTCACATATCATTCTGTAATGACCTTTAGTGAAGGAGAAGGGGCCCCTCAAAACCATGAGGAAGAATTTCCCCAGTAGGCCTGGCTGGGTAAGAGATGCCCAACTAGGCCAGGGTCTGGATCACGCAAGGCTCACAAGCGGTGGTGGGATTCAAATAACTTAACAACCAGTTTGCTGCCCTGATGACAGACTGTTTTAAGTATAAAAGAACAATATATCGAAAGATAGTTTATTATTTCATGCATTTAATACTTAAATAAGAACAATAAAAGAAGTATACAAAATTAGATTATGTTATAAGTTTTAAAGTATTAATGAAAAAATATAAAATAACAGCTGACAATAAACAATGACTGTTATTTAAGTAATTTCCACATTGTTTCTTGATTGGCCTCCTCACTTGCAATTTTTTTCACTTATGAACAGCATGAACATTACTACGGGCGCTTAGAACATGTTGTTGCTCAGATGAACATTAAAAAAGAGTAAGGAATGTAAATTTGTAATTTCCACATTGAGTGGCTGCCCAGGCGCCTACCTTAGAGAGAATCCTGATTACAAGTGCCATTTTAACAACTGGTTCACCAAACTCAACAAAAACTTAATATTAGTTTTACTGAACCAGTGCAAACCAGCTAAATTCCACCAATTGCCCACAGGGCTTTCCCCCCCAAAAGCTGAGCCTGCAATGGTGGTCCACCTGGGATAACTTGGTTTTTGTTCTGAGCATCAAAAAGGTAGACAGAATTCTGGAGGACAGAGTGACTACAAAGAGACGGTACAATACAGCGACTAAGACCATGCACTCTGGAAGCCTTGCTGACTGGGCTTTACCAGGCTCAGGACAAATGACTCTTTGAACATCAGTTCCCTCATTTGTGAAAATGGGGATCCTAAAATTAGCTGCTACCTCAGAAATTAGTTGTGATAATTTAGTGAAGAAAACAGCTATGCCTGGTACATATGAAGCAATCAGTCGGCTACAGCTAATATTAAAACCCTAACCCACCTATATGTCCTGATTGGAAATCTGAAGAAAGGGAATTTAAGCTAGGTTTTTCTTCAGGTTTCTTCTTTATACTTACAAACTCTGCTCTATAATAAAATGTCAATGCCAGGTCTCTGGCTCAGAGTCTGGCCCAGCAAAGTGGACAGAATTGGTTTCAGAGTCTTGAATTTGAACCCTGACTCCGACTCTTACAGGTTGTGTGAGCTTGAGCAGTCACATCTCACCTCCAGGCCTCAGTTTACCCATTTATTAAGCAAACAGTGATAATATTACCCACAAATGGGGCTGTTGTAGAAATTAATATTTTTAATGCTAAGTATAGCGTTGGCAGAGTACTAAATACACAGTGAGGAAGTGTTTGGTTATGCATTTAGAATGATTTTTTGGTAGTAAAATTGGGGATCAAGAAGGAAACATTTGCCAGACCTGTGGTGGCGCAGTGGATAAAGCATTGACCTGAAACATTGAGGTGGCTGGTTTGAAACCCTGAGCTGGCCCAGTCAAGGCACATATGAGAAGCAACTATGAGCTGATGCTTCTTGCTCCACACCTCCCCCTTCCCTGCCTTTCTCTCTGCTTCTCTCCCCCTAAAATAAAAAAATATCTTTTTTTAAAAAAAAGAAACATTCCTTTGAGTTAATTTTGTTTTATCTAAAGAAATAAAAAAATAAATCTGACACTACTGCATTCCCCTGGGGGCCTCAACATGAAGCATTTATTACTGTGAGTCTTTATGCTTCATCAATTAGTTGCTTCTTAATGACCAAGTCAAATGAAACCAAAGGGAGTTTTCTGTTTCAGATTGCCATTAAGGAGAGTGAGAGAATTTCTGCTTTGCAGTCCGTTCTCTCTCATTGGCCTACTTGGACAGGGGTGAAGGCCCCCAGCATTTTACTTTTCTTATCTTTTCTAAAGGCAATAGGGGTTTGACTTGCTCTAGGGGGTATTTTTCCTCTCTAACTGAAATTCAAATGAGAGGGTTTGTTTTTCCGTCTTTGTAAATCTCGCCCCTATGTTCCTATCATTGAAATGTCAGCTGCTTTTTCTGGCTAGATGTAGCAGGCGAAGCCTGTCGTCATAGCAATGAAAGGGTATGGAGAGACTAGAGTTTCATGACCCACTCTGTGAAATAAATCTTAGTCTGCTTTAAAACCCTTCTTTAGAACTGAAGTCTTTAGTCCTGGCTTGTTTCCTTCAGATCATGCCACCAACTTATGTATACCAATTGCGGTAGCTAAATGTTTCCTTTAAAGATTTAATGAATAGATGTTAAGCAAAAGAACAAGGAAACTACTTAAGTGGTGACCAGTTAACTGGGGAGTGCAGGGGAAAACAACTGGGAAGGCAACGAAAGAGAAACAGAAATGACCTCACTTCCTAGTACATACTTCACACTTCACAATAATTCCAGTTTCCAAGTTCCTGCTGCCTCCACCCAACTTCATGATGTACAGTGGATATCTAGGGGACTTTGGGGCCAGGCAGCCTAACCTCAAATTCTGGCTTTCATTTCTAGTTTGTTTTAATCTTGTCTATTCTTTGCTTCCATCTTTTAATATATAAAATGCATATGATAATAATAGTCATGAAAATGTCTTGGGAATTGAATGAGACACTGTATGTAAGGCTCTTATTACAGTATCTGAAGGTCATAATGGTTGGCTGTTAAGCTTGACAAGCTTAAGTTTCCCCTAATGGTTAAGTAGAGATAACAGCAAATTTATAAAATTGTTGTAAGATTAACTAAAATAACTATAAATGCTCAATAACTGGTAGTTCTTTTAATATTTTCCATCATGAAGTCTAACTCTAATAAGAATAGCTTTTTTCAACGTGTAATATCAGCCTCAGAAGTATTTTTGTATAAATATGAACCATTGAATTGCTGAAGAGAAAAAAAAAAAGAGATAGGGGTTTTTACATTTATAATGAATAAGGAAAAGTCTTCTTATCTTGATTAGCACTAAGGCAGAGGTATTAACACATCTTATCTTTCATTAAAATGTTTTTAGGCCCTGGCTGGTTGGCTCAGTGGTAGAGTGTCAGCCTGGATTATGGGAGGCCCGGGTTGAATTCCTGGTCAGGGCACAGAGGAGAAGCGCTCATCTGCTTCTCCATCCTTCCCTCTCTCTCCTCTCTGCCTCCCCTCCCCCCCACAGCCAAGTTGGCCCGGGCAGTGAGAATGGCTCCATGGCCTCTGCTTCAGGTGCTAGAATGGCTCTGGTTGCAATGGAGCAACACCCCAGATGGGCAGAGCATTGCCCCCTAGTGGGCATGCCGGGTGGATCCCAGTCAGGCGCATGCAGGAGTCTGTCTGACTGCCTTCCTGTTTCTCACTTCAGAAAAATAAAAAATAAATGATTTTTATTAATGTTTCCTTTTTAGTTTCTCTAGTGTCATGCAATTATGTAAATAAGTAATATTTTAATCTTCTGTTTCAAACAATTAATGTATTCAGTGTTCTATCTGAAATGCCAGAGACATTAAATGGAGCAAAAATTGAGAAGGACTGTGTTCCTGTACAGCTTACTTGCTATGTATTGTAGTTAGGGAGATAGTCATTAATCACATCATCGCATTAATAAAAAGCGCATATGCTCAAACATAAGGTGACCTCGTTACAAAGCATCATCATTTTTATGATGAAAAAAAATCCTCAGCCAAAGTCTTTAGCCAACCTCAACGCACATATAGGTAATACTAGGATTCTTACCCTGTTGTTACACAAACATATTTCAAATCTGTTTTATTTTAAATATTTTATACTTATAAAAATGACTTCTTCCATTCTCACATTTCCTGAAACAACTTTGTTAAAACTTTCGATATGCATCTTTAACATCAGTGTCTGTGTTCACTGGATCCACTCTGCAATTATCTAATACAGAATATATCATCAATCCTCTGAATGTTGTTTATAACTATGTCTTAAAAATCTGCTGATGTCCCACATTTGATCCCTAAGCAGGAATTCTTATCTATGGTGAGTTGCTACATGTTAGTTGCTTACTATATTGTTTTTACCAGTGCTCTTTAAAGGACTTATTTGAAACCACTTTAGTCTCTAAAGTGTGGCTTTCTAAAATTGTTTAATGCCAACATTTGCAATGAAGTCATACCTCAAGGGTAATTACTAAATCTGCTTTTAATATCTTTGTCTCCTTTTCTATTGTCAAGGTGACCTCTTAAGAACAAAAAGAAGCATTGTTTGAGATCATCTTAGCTGTTTTCTTGAAATGATAATTTGTTGCTCAAAATGAAGTATTTAGGAAAATGACTTTTAATGTGAGAGACCTTGGAATTGCTGGAATATAAAGCAAATTCCTCTTGTTTACAGCACAATTTTAGGGGGCAAAAAAATTCAAATTATATCCAACATGTATCGTATACAATTATACACTGAAAGAAGAGTTAAGAAGGCAAAGTACCTTTGTTCTAAGAAAGTACAGTGAGGAGCCTGACCTCCACTCAAGGTCAATGATGGCCTTTTTTGATCCAAAAATTAAATAGAGGTTAACTCCATGGGGGGGGGCGAGGTTGTGTATGTGTGTGTGTGTCAGGTGTCGGTAGTTGGGTCAAGTGGATGCTGGCAAGAGGGTTCTGAGAGTGTGAACGCCTTGCACAAAGACCTTGCAGCAGGAAGCATCATGACACATTCCAGGAATGGAGAGAAGGCTAGCATCCACTCTCCCCAACTACTCATCTAAGTTAGGGGTAGAGCAGTGCGAGATTCAAAGCCCATTATGTCCTCCTAGCTAAGCACTACAGGAATTTATCCCCTGCTTGATTCATGTTTAGTGTGTATCTTTAAGTTCTCTATTGAATTCTGGTTAGAGTAAAAATTCTAATGGGTATGAACCTTGTCTGTCCCTAGCTCAGACTCACATGGTGGTAGGTCCAGTTAGGAAAAATGACAGCCGGTTGAAAGTCAGAGTTCCAGAAAAGTCTGTACCTTTAAAACTGAGTATGTTATATACCCTCATAAGGCTGGTCATCTTGATGTCAGATGGTGGTGACTCAGCAGAGAACTCAAAATGGGAGAGCATATTTTTTAATCCTTCAGGTGACTTTAATCCCCAGCTATTGATCTCACCCAGGAGACTCATTAATACTTTAAAAGCCCTGAAGCATCAGTATTAACCTTGGATCAGGTAACAACATGTCTATGTGAGCCAAAATAGAACTACAGGATTTGCTCTCTGATAACAAAGGCTTTGGCTATCATGTAAAATAAGGGTGAAGAAGAATGTTGTTTGGGTCTGATTATGAAGTATGTATAATAATCATTTTGCTTACTACATTTCCCTGAAAGGAGATTTTTTCATAGTTATAGTGATTACTAAAAATAGCAACCTGCAGGCTTACTCTGATATAAACAAAGTCGACAGAAGATACCTGTCCTTATTTGGAAGTGTGGATGTACATGCTCTAGGAAATGATGTGCCAATATTAAGGAGAAAAATAAAATAACAGGGAAAACACTCAATGCAAGCCTGTCCTTCTAGGGTATGGGGTATGTCTTCCTCAGGTCCTTTGCCTTAAGGCCAGATAGGATGAACAGATCAAGTACTAACCATCTGTCTTGAAAACCAACTCTCTGACACAAGTGTCCTTGGTCCAGAAGGAAAGAAAGGAGAAGGACTTGTAAGTTTGGATGAGGCTGCCAGCCAAGGAGCCAACGACTGGGGAGTAATTCCGGCAAAATGAAGAAAATTCTATTAGAAGCACTTGGAGCAATAACTACCAGCACTAAAATTTCCAAGGAGTCATTGATAGAGCCACAGCAAGAGATGGAAAAGAGTAGACTTTAAGTGTGTTCTTCCCTTTAGAGGTGTGGATGGCCATGTTTACCCAGACATTCAGTAATCAGACAGCTTGTTAAATGCTTAGCAGAAAAGGAAAGAGAAGGAAGAAATAAAAAGAGAAGAGGTATAGTGAGAAAAAGTGATCAGTGGATGGTTAGGTTAAGTAGATTTAAGTGGCAATACAACACACGGACCTTCAAAATTAATGTTTGCCATTTTAAATGTAAATTTAAAGATCTAAATTAATTATATTGATATTTTTAAAAGCAACAGGAACTGAAAAGAAGTCAAATACTTTAATCTACTCTGACCTAATTTTATTCTAATTTAAACTTCTAGAATATATTATGAAACCAATTACAAATAAGAACTCAAAATCAACCAGAATACCCAAAGTCTATTCTGGTTTTTGTGAATTTTTTTTTTTTGGTATTTTTCCAAAATCAAAAGTGGGGAGGCAGTCAGACAGACTCCCGCATGCACCCAACCAGGATCTACCCGGCATGCCCACCATAGGAGCCATTCTAGAGCCTGAGGCAGAGGCCATAGAGCCATCTTCAGCGCCCAGGCCAACTTTGCTTTAATGGAGCCTTGGCTGCAGGAGGGGAAGAGAGAAACAGAGAGGAAGGAGAGGGGGAGGGGTGGAGAAGCAGGTGGGCACTTCTCCTGTGTGCCCTGGCTGGGATTCAAACCCGGGACTTCCACACACAGGGCTGATACTCTTACCATTGAGCCAACTGGCCAGGACCTCTTTATGCAAATTTAATCCTAAATCTAGATGGAGAATGATATTCTAGATATGCCAAATTTTTCTTTTTTTAGGATGTGCCCCTCTAGGACAGGGGTCCCCAAACTACGGTCCGCAGGCTGCATGTGGCCCCCTGAGGCCATTTATCCGACCCCCGCTGCACTTCCGGAAGGGGCACCTCTGTCATTGGTGGTCAGTGAGAGGAGCGCATTGACCATCTCATTAGCCAAAAGCAGGCCCATAGTTTCCATTGAAATACTGGTCAGTTTGTTGATTTAAATTTACTTGTTCTTTATTTTATATATTGTATTTGTTCCCATTTTGTTTTGTTTTTTTTTTACTTTAAAATAAGATATGTGCAGTGTGCATAGGGATTTGTTCATAGTTATTTTATAGTCCGGCCCTCCAATGGTCTGAGGGACAGTGAACTGGCCCCCTGTGTAAAAAGTTTGGGGACCCCTGCTCTAGTAGATAAAATTTTTAGGGCACCAAGAGTCAGAGTTTTATTCAGAGGAATATCCTATGTTCCCTACAAAATGCAATGGCTAAGCAATACTTGCTATTTCATGCACTGTTTTTCATGCACCTGGAGAGCCGTGCATTCTGTCTTGGGGCCCAGAGCTGATACTGCTCTGTCAGAGATCAGAGGTGGCTGACACGCAGAGCCCTTTCTGACAGTGCCTTTCAGACCTGTTGCTGCGGGTTTGACCGTGTTACCTTTCCAACTAGAGGGAAAAAATATTCAGGCCCTTTTCCTTGTTTTTCCAGGGACAGAACTTGTATACCTGCTGAGAAATCTAATTATAATGTCCTTGTACGGTGAAATCCAATTACAGCCTCTTTCCTGGTGGAAACCAGTCCTTTTGATGCAAAAGGAAACAAAGCAAAGGAGTTTCACGCAGGGAATGTGCCTGTGTTCTGCCTTCTCTCTTAAGCAACTATGCGAAAAGGTTGCCGTGACCTTGGCTTTCTCTGCTTGGAAACAATGGTCATAATCTATTACTACTATTCTCATAAAAAGGACAACTATCTTCATATCTAATGCCAGGATTTGGAGGAATTTTTCAAGGATTCATTTCTGGGGAAAAACAAATTTTGAGCCACCCTCTACACACCCATTCTTGATTCAGTAAATTGACTTCTCTTATTTATTTGACTTGGAATGTAGTGTTACACAGGAAAAATGGTAGTGAGTCACTTAAGCCTCCTGTAACCTGTTTCTGACATTTTTATGTTCTGTGCCACCCTTTCCGCCAATCTCTTTTCTTGAGGATAATGAGAAAATGCAGAGCTGCTGGGAGAAATGTCACCCAAAATTTCTAGCACCTAATTGATATAAATGGAGACAGTTATCAAAATAGTCACTTATGAAATACCCATTTTACAAGTACCTGACATAAGCCTATAACTGCTGAAACAATAAAATCACCAACAGCATTCTAGTCAAATCTGTGTTCACTATCACACAATTACAGTTATCCACTGAATAAGTATGAAACCCAGATTTGCAGCTTCTCCCCCCAAAAATGGGCAACATTTTTAGAAGGGGCATTCAGTCAACCAATAAGTTTTTAATTATGAGTGGAGTGAGCATTGGCAAATGTATTTTGGTTTTGGTTTTGCTTTTTAATAGGATGAAGTTTAATCTAGATTTAATAAAAATGCTATGCCTGTATCGTTAATAAAAGTAAATAAACAAGGATAAGAATCCATCATTCAGAGTGACCCTCAAATAGCTCTGAAAGCAAAGCATTTTCATTATCATTAATTTAGCTTGAGTTGCTTAATCATCCGCATAATATGACAGGGAGCCGATGCAAAAGTGGCCTGAGATCTACAAAAGTCAGAAAAATTGAATCTTCCAATATTAGTGCCAAAGCAAGCACAGAAAAGTAGAATCTTGATTATGGCTCAGTGAAAACTTATAATGGGTTTCAAGACACTGTGTGGTCAGATCTTCATACTCACTGATAAAAACAACTAATCAATATCTTCTTATGGGCTGAAAACAATTTATTTTGAGAGAGGAAAGAAGGGAAAGAGAGAGAGAGAAGAAGGGTGATAGAGACAGAAACATCAACTCATTGCTCCACTTAGTTGTGCCATTGATTGCTTCTCATATGTGTCTTGACCAGGGAATGAACCAGCAACCTTGGTGCTCTGGGAGGATGCTCTATGCACTGCGCCACCTGCCAGGGCCTGAAAACAATTGAAAGCAGTGGTGGGATTCAGCCAGTTCACACCAGTTCAGCAGAACCGATGCCTAATTTTTTGTTGAGTTCTGCGAACCAGGTGTTAAAATGGCACTTGTAATCAGGGTTCTATCTAAGGTGGGTGCCTGGGCAGCCACCCAATGTGGAAATCACAAATTTACATTCCTAACTCTTTTTTAATGTTCATCTGCACAACAGCATATTCTAAGCACCATAGTAATGTTCATTCCATCCATAAGTGAAAAAAATTGCAAGTGAGGACATCAATCAAGAAGCAATATGGAAATAACTTAAATAAGAGTTTTATTGTATTTTGTCAGCTATTATTTAATATTTTTATTTATATTTTAAAATGCATAACATAATCTAATTTTGTGTATCTCTTTTATTTCATGCATGAAATAATAAACTACCTTTTGATATATCATTTTTTATACTTAAAATGGTCAATAGGGCAGAGAACTAGTTGTTAAATTATTTGATTCCCATCACTGATATAAAGCAATTGATTTCAAAAACAAATATTTCCCTTATAATTTAAAAAATACTGCGGGTTGAAATGCAGGAGGTTATTATACTGTGAGGTCCAAATATGATTACTTCTTTTTTTCCCAAAAGATGACACACAAAACTCTCGCCTATGCTTACACCATGTTTGGTATGTACTTTGCTGTTTTATTTTTCTCAAATCCGGTAAGAGTGGATGAAAGCTACAGTAAGGTCTGAGGCTGTGGTCATGGCTCAAGGTGGCTGACTCACCTTAAGCTTCCCAGCCTCTTGATAACAGGGCTAATATCCCTGGGGCTCCATAACCTAGTTATTAAAAATGGTGTGTACGTTTTAGTGTCATGAAAACAAAATGAGTTGTTGTCCAAACAGAATTAACAACAGATTCCCTCAGACACTGTTACCCAAAATACAACTTTGACTAATTAGACTACTTTTGATTCGGCAAATTTCTACATGTTCTGGGACTACCCACTTAAAAACAGTGGTTTTACAGTGTAATGTTTGAAATGTTCAGTCAAAAATTTAAAAAAAGAAAACCAGATGTTCGGTCAGATTGTGCTAATGCATTGGGTTCCCTCTGGGGTGTAGGGAGGGAAAAGAACAGAGATTTACTTCCCAAGGTTTCAGATTAATCTTGGTGTCATAACATTCTAGAGTTTGTGTGAAAAGAGAAATGGATAGGTATCGTACAATGAAAGGTGCCATGTTCTAACACGAAATGCTCCCAGAACTGGTTGCCCATATTCCTTCTAAATCTCTTTGATTGTATAGCACTTAAAATCTTGTGATTATAAGTTACATTTTAATACCTTCTAACTTTTTATTTTCTCCCAAGATGAGTCCTGTATGCTCCATCTAAAATGAAAAATGAGCACCCATTACGGCAATGTAACTAAGGAAAAACTTTTTCCTCTGCACTCGTATGTTCAGTAATTGGGCCCTGCAAATTCAACTGACAAGACAGGTTAACAGAAGAAAACCACGCATACATATACTCTTAGGAGCCAACAAAAGTACTGACTCCCTAAACTGTTAAAGTCAAATGCTTATATACCGCCTGACCTGTGGTGGCACAGTGGATAAAGTGTCAACTTGGAACGCTGAGGTCACCAGTTCGAAACCCTGAGCTTGCCTGGTCAAGGCACATATGGGAGTTGATGCTTTCTGTTCTTCCCCCATTCTCTCTCTCTCTCCTCTCTAAAATGAATAAATAAAATCTTAAAAATATATTTTTTTTTAAAAAAAAGAAATGCTTATATACCTAATTTAGTAGGGGGAAAGCAAAGGAGAGAAACAGCTTCTTGGAAAGACCAAAATGATTTCGTTGGAAAAGACAAATGGATGTTTAGAAAAACAGGAGATAAGAGTTTGTGATGTTTGTCTATAGTTGTATAAGTTGTAAGGTATTTTTCCCCACTGAGGAAGAAGGAAGGGCGTAGTCATGAAGTGTGGAATAATAAAAGCTTTATTCAGAGCGCTTCTGGGACGATGTTCTCTGGTCTGGGGGACATGGGCCAGAGAAGTCGCAAGGATTCTCCCACGTGGGGGTAATTTATAAGGTTGGGAGGGTGAAAGCGAGTTGATATGATGTGATGAAATTTCATTGGCTGACAGACGGTCACTCTTTTCCAAAGGACTCTTGGGAAGTTTCTTTTGGCGCACATGGATGTGGGTGGTTCCAGCCAAAGTTCCTGGGTCTGGTTCCTCACATGACCTTCCCCCATTGCCAACTTACCTCACATTCCGACCTTTTATGTTAGATAGGGTAGCCACTGTTTGGCTACTTCCTGCTGGTTAGGGGCATCATGGGGAAGGGAGGTCAGAAGGTGGTGGCTCTGAGGAGGAGTCGCATATATGGGTGTAGGGACATCTGGTTGATCGTGACTCTAGAAACTTTGTGGATGCAGTCCTGTAAAAATTTAAAACAAAAAAGGAGCAAATATGAGTAATACGCTGATAAGTAGAAGAGGACCTAGGATAGGGGCAGTCCAGGTGAGGATGGTGGCTGCCACTAGGAGTTAAGTGGGTTGTAGAAGGAGAGGTTCTTGTGCAGTTTCTCTTGCAGACGGTGGAGGACCCTGATGCTTTCTTCCATCAGGCCAGTCTCATTGAACAGCATTGCTCCCTGCTTTAGCTCACTCTGGTGGGGGGACAGGAACAACGGGGGGATCTGCAGGGCCCAACCTTTTGGTGAGCTGGAGATGGGTAGGGCCCAGGGATTCCGACTGCCAGCAGTCCTGCATGGGGGCAAGCTTGAAGCAAAACTGCATGTCAGGGATGGCATGTGAAGAGGAAAAGAAGGGGTCCCATCCGTTCCCATAACTGAGACCTGAGAGGGAACTAGAGGTCCAGAGTGTGATGGCAAAACAGAGAAGGTAGCCCCCATGTCCACAAGAAATGAGATGGACTTCCATTCCTGCAGCATTACCCAGAGCTCGGTGAGGGTGATGGGAGTCTTCGAGTCGGGGCCATGTCAGTCATCCGTGAGGCCTAAGAGTTCCAGCAGTGAACCCGCCTGACTGGCTAGGCCTCCCATTTGGGTGGCTTGTCTTCCACGTAGAGGCGCTGAGGACGAGTCTGTTGCCCAAAGGGGGCAATCGTTCCACCAGTGGCCAGGCTGCTTGCAGTCAGGGCAGGCCTCAGTGGGAGGCCTCGGGCAGGGGCATTGCCAGGCCCAGTGACCCTCCTTGCCACATTTCGGCCCGCAGTTGGGTTGAGCACCTCCTGTGCCTTGCCCCTGTTGCTCTGCTGGCCTGAGGGCTGCCACAAGAGCCTGGGTTTAGAGCATTACCTTCTGCTGCATGTGAGCCTGGCGAGCAGCCTCACCTTTTTCTACTAGTTGTGACCATTAAAAACTTTAAATGCCATGTTCACAGGTCTCAGATAGGGGTTTGGGGGTTGAGAATAAGAGGAGGGGGGCTCCTCAGGAGCCCAGCACCCAGATCTGGCTAGAAATGCCAGAGCCAGAGGCAGGACAAGGCCAGGCCTTCCTGCAAGAAGATCAGGGTTGGGCCATGGGGTCAGGAGCCCTGCAAACCCGTGTGAAAGCCAATGGCCAGAGGAGGGTGGCCTGATGGGGGAGTGGCTTAAGAACACAGTGGAGAAGGGAGGGGCTCCTGGCGGGCAGGGGAGGGGACTTCCTGGAGGGAAGATATCCAGCAGAAGAGGTCCACAGAGGGACCAGAGAGGGGTCCTGAGAGAAGAGCACCCCTGAGGGTCAGGCAGGAGGGGGAGAGAGTTGGGGGTCAGGCAGGAGGAAAGATCAGAAGTGGAGGGTTTAGGTGAGGTTTCTCTGGCCAAAAAGGGCCTATGCCATAGAACAGGCAGCACAGAGATTAGAACGGGAGCACAAATACTAGAAGCCCTGAATGTAAGGGATCTCCAACCGTTTCCCAGGGTTTTTTTTGTTTGTTTGTTTGTTTGTTTTTGGCAATAGTTAAATTGGTAAGGATATTAAAACTGAAAGTCCCTTCAGGAGGCCACCTGGTCGGTTATCCAGTGGGTTCTGTGGCCTGGCAACAGTGGAGAAGAAGAACAGTTTCTTCTTCTTTAGGGAAGGAGAGATTTCAGATAAGGCACTCCAGGATTGTTTTTGGATTAGGTTTAGATTCCTGTGCCTCTATGGCTGCCCTCAGTTCTCGGAGTGATCAGAGATAAGAATTGGTGTCCCTCAACTCAAGCTCTGGCCATCGGATGGTTAGGTAGAGTGGATGGGTCTGGGATGTCTCCACAGGCACACACTCACTTGGAACAGATAAGAGTTCCCTGATGCAGCTGCGATTATGGACAGGGAGTCTCGGCGGAAAGAACTGAGGGGAGGCTGGAGGCAGGGGACTTACCGCACTGTGTGCCGAAGTGGGTGGAATTTAGGAGATCCTGGTTCTTTCTCGGAAGGAAAGTGGAGGGGAGTGGCTTCAGCAGGCTTCAAACTCCTCCCAGGTTTCAGCACCAAATGTAAGGTATTTTTCCCCACCGAGGAAGAAGGAAGGGCATAGCCACGAAGTGTGGTATAGCAAAAGCTTTATTTAGTAGAGCGCTTCCCAGAGGATGTTCTCTGGTCCACAAGACGGGGACCAGAGAAGTAGCGTGTGTGTGGGGGGGATCCACGTGGGAGGGTGAAGGTGAGTTGATATGACGTGGCAAAATTTCATTGACTGACAGACGGTAGCTCTTTTCCAAAGGACTCCTGGGAAGTTTCTTTGGGCGCACATGGGTGTGGGTGGTTCCAGCCAAAGTTCCCCAATCTGGTTCCTCACATGACCTTCCCCCATTGCCAACATACCTCACAGAAGTGATCTTTTCATCTTGTTCTGGATCATACAGTTCCCCTGGAGAGGGATTCATAGTAGGTTTATTCTTATGGTCTCTCTACTGCAAGTAGAAGACACCCCAAAGAGGAAATGTATGGCAGTTCTTCTTTCTCAAAAATTTCTGCTTTTAATTAGTTAAGGGAAGCTCCATAAAGGCTTCCTCCTGCATCTGCTAAATCTCAAATGTCTTCATCTTAAAATAGTTTTCATATTAATTCTAAGACTTCGCAGCAACTGTAGAAAGACTTGAAACAAGGCAGCACTGAGGAGGAGGAGGCAGCTTTGTAAGCTGAAGATCTGAAGATATCAAACCCATGAATCCTAACCTTTAAATCCAGGGTTGTATTAGTCCAGGTCCCAGCAAAGAAATTATGGTTCCAGGCCAAATAACAACATGAATAATAATATTAGTAAATGTGGGGATTGGAGGAGTGTAATAAAGGATTATTTACTAAGTGTAGGCAGGGTATGGAGAAGCTACAAAGGGTTATAAGAACAGGCTAATAAGAGGTAAGCTTGTAAGCGCCGAGGAAAGGAGCATTTTCTGAACTCAAACAGAAAATGCTGTGTGGAAGTCATTGGGAGGGGCTGTGATCTTCAAGAGACACAATAACAGAGAGGGAGCTAAAAAAATATGTACCCTGATTTTATTCTTCTCCTTCCTTCAAATCTCTCCTGCCAATGTTTCCCATTGCCTAAACCCACCAGAAACCATGAGGCATGAGAACCTGATCATGCCATTCACAGAAGCCCTGGGACAGCTCAGGGTGGATAAGGCTGAAGAGTGAACCTAGAGTGAATCTGGAAGAGCAAATATCTAGATATTCAGAGATAAAAGTCTCCTCCCCATAAGGGAGAAACAGGATTCACAGCTGCAAGCCAGCTGTGTTCTTTTCTTGCTTAAACGAATCTTCTAGTGCTTATCCTCTGAAGGCATAAATAAGCATAGGTTTTCTACCCTATTTTCAAAGAACTCTTTAATCTCCAGCCACGAATTTTATTCACGTTAATTGTAACTGCTTCTTTCAGAGAAGGCAAGTAATGAGTAATGTTGCACCACTGGGCAAGCAATTGTGTCTCCTCTTCAATGTGTTGGCCCTCAGCAAGACACATGAGAGAAGTGCCCATCGTGTGCTGAATCCTGGAGGGACTTCTGCTTAAACTGAGTGCTTTCATTAGTGGTTCACACAAGAACTACTCATCAAAGCCCACCATTGTTCCCCCATGGGTCCCAACACCATGAGAATGAGGCTACTTGGAACTGTTCTTAGGTATGATTTGCTCTTTTTCTTAATTCCTGAAAGACAACTACCCCAGTGAATAATTCTTCGTGCATTCACGGAGCTGAAAGCTCTTGAAATTCTTCTCCCAACTAACAGAACTTAACAACCAACTTGCTCTAGTAACAAAAGAAGAGAAACAATATCCATTGAATCCAGAGAGGTTTTATATTATGTTGGCAGAGTTTAAGAAATAAGGGAAATTCAAATAAGAGTACTCAGAAGAGAAAGCTAAGAACCTGGAATTCAGGGGAAAGAAATTCCAGAGAGAAGAGAATGAAATAAATTAAGGGGTAGAGTGAAGAGCTAAAGGCAGGAAAAGAACAGGATTACTGAGCAATCACTTCAGTGGTGAGACAGGCTTCAAAGGTGGGTCGTCAGGCTATTCACACTGCAGTAAATCATTCAGATATCATTAGGTCCTGCACCCTAACAATGCCACAGGCCTTCAGGAATGGGCTCAGAATTGATAAACAGGAAGTTTATACAAAATGTAGAGGCATCTTTCATAAAAAACAATCTAGATATTCAGATAAAAAATAGAAAATTCAAAGTCCGGTACAAAGTTTTGTAAGGAGCTTGGACAAATGAGACCTGAGACTTCTTAGATTTCTAATCCATTTACCTTGGGCCATATTCAAATGTCTGTACCCCAAAGAATATGCCAAAAGGGGAGGGGGAGGAATAAATAAATTTAAATATGAGAAAACCCTCCATTTACAAAGAAAGAGGAAATGAAAAGAGAAAAAATATGATGTGAGCAAAGAAAAAACAAATACAGTCAGAATAACTTCTTCCACAACACAGAGGGGCAGGGTGTGGTGACTTTCTGAAGGGCTGGCAAATGCCTGAGGGGAAAAACCAGAGCACCGCCTCCACGGACCCATCCCATAGGAGTTGTGCAATGACACCCAGGGAGGTCAGGGAGTGGCGGGTGGTACAATGAGAAGAAAAACTAGGAAAGGAATGATGAAGTGTGGAAACATGGCTATTGCACAACATTGTCAAAGATACGTCATGGGGATCCTCTAAATATATTAAAGTTATCCTTCCTTTACACATTATAGAAGACCGAAAATGTACTAGTTTCTCCTAAGCTAGAGAGAGAGAGAAAGACATCTTTGAGAATGTCCCTGAAAAGCTCCTTTTTAAATCCTTGCATCCTAAGGCTTTCCTGCTCTTCATTCGTGACTGGGCACAGTGGCACAGAAGGCTGTTCAGGAAGCTCTTACTGGATGTATATGATGTGGAGATCAGGTGACACGTGGGAATACATGAGTGCACATAGATGAAGTGCTTAGCATTATACTTGGCAGCAGAGGCTGATTTAACAATGGGCACACCAGGCGCACACCTTGGTCCCCGACTTCTGAAGGGCCCTGCAAAACCCCAACTTTACACTTTTTTCTAATGACACTAAGTTTGGTTTCATATGTGTAATTTTAATATTAATAGCTATAAAGCCAGTATACATGGCCACCATTATAGCCGCCTGGCCCATGCAGGTTCGCATTATATTCGGACAGATGGTAATGAAACAATGGAGCCAAGAACTGGTGGGCCATCATCTTTAATCCTAGCTTGCACCCGGTGGGCAAGTAAAAACACACATTGGGCTCCAAAACCCACTCATTCAGTGCTCACAAAGCTACTGACTTATCGGAGTTTCCTAGAATCAAAGGTGTCTACCTCACCAGACTTATTCACCTCTGTTCCCCATCTCCTTCCTTCTCCCTGCACAAACTCTGGGCAAACTGGCTTCTCCTTTAGCACTCTGCCATCTTGGCTGCCTCTCCTGGCCTCCCCCACGTGGCCTTTCTCTGCTCTCCTCTCTAATGCTAATCTCAGGAACTGAGAGAGCAAGCTCCTGGTCTGCCCCACCTTATAGTGCAGAAATCAAAACCTTTAATCCAATATACAAAATAGGGAAATCTATAATACAAAGTCACTTATCTGAAGCATGTTGAGGTTGCACCACCCCACATCAAAAAGGGTGGGAAAGGCTTAGTCCTAAAACCAAGCTCCAGGCTACAAGGATCCTGCCTGCCCACAGTCCAGCCCAAACACACATTAATATCACCTGAGTGACGGGCTTCCATGTGGGCAGCACCATCTTTAACAAAGTGAGCATAATATACAGTGTGTCCATAAAGTCATAGTGCACTTTTGACCGGTCACAGGAAAGCAACAAAAGACAATAGAAATGTGAAATCTGTACCAAATAAAAGGAAAACTCTCCCAGTTTCATACCTATTCAGTGCAATTCGATGTGGGCTTATGCACAGATTTTTTTAGGGTTCCTTAGGTAGCTATCCCGTATAGCCTCTACAGACTCATCACTGACTGATGGCCTACCAGAATGGGGTTTCTCCACCAAACTGCCGGTTTCCTTCAACTGCTTATCCCACCGAGTAATGTTATTTCTATGTGGTGGCACTTTGTTATAAACGCACCGATATTCACATTACACTTTGGTCATGGATTCAAATTTAGTGAGCCACAGAACACACTGAACTTTCCTCTGTACCATCCACATCTCGACTGGCATGGCCGTGGGCTGCTCCACTGTATACACAGAGTTACGTCATCATCTGAACATGCGCACATGCTGCCACATCATCCTACAGAAACTGGTGGTTTTCCTTTTATTTGGTGCAGATTTCACATTTCTATATAGCCTTTTGTTGCTTTCCTGTCACCGGTCAAAAGTGCACCATGACTTTACAGACACTGTATTTTATCTGCCCAATAATAGCACATAATATTTTTTATTTATTTAAAAATATAGTTAACATGTATTTTTATTTTCCCTCTCTCTCTCTCTCTCTCTCTCTCTCTCTCTATTTTGAGGGGCCCAATATTTTCTTCTGCACCCGGGGCCTCAACCAACCTTAATCCGCCTCTGCCTGGCATATAATAAAACCTCAAAAACTATAAGCCATCACATTAGCTACCATATTCAACAGGCAATAATAAAACTTACTTTTTCAGTAAAATAAGACTTCGATGAACATAAATGACTTACTATTAATGAATACACTTGAGTGCTATTTTACTCAAGATATTTAATGTTTATTCTAATTCATTACTGCGGCTTATCAACTTAGTGGCTTAAAACAGCAACCATTTTATAATGTCTCAAGATTGTATGTGTCAGGAGTTTGGGCAGGCCACTCAGAGGAACTGAGCAGCTCTAGAGGGCCTAAGAGGATTTCACTCACATGTCCTGTGCCCTTGTGAGTACAGATAGAAAGCTGGGATCTTCAGGGACTGTTGAACAGTGTCTTCTGCAGCACGACAGTCTCTTACAAAATGACTCAGGGATCTCAAAATGAGTGTTCCAAGTGATCCAGGTCAAAAATCCAAGGCTTGTTATAACTAACCTCTGAAATTCCAGAGCATCACTTCTGTCTCAATGATTTGATCTAGTAAGTTACTAAGGCCAGTCCAGACTCGTGGGGAGGAAAATTTGACTCCACCTCAATGCAAGAGCAGCAAAGAATTTATGGCCGTCTTTACTATACCTGAGTGTTTATACATATTAAAAGGAAAATGTTAGAAATTGTCTCACAATAGCTACCCACATGACCTAAATAGAGTTGATGGTTATCGATGTTTGGTTCTTAATGGGAAAATGTTTCTGAATGCCAAATGTTTCATCTAGACATTTGTTTTGATGGCATATGGTTCCAGCCAATAGAAGAACTCTAGGCATTTGAGATTCCAAATCCTGGGTTTCCCCAGAAAGGCCATACCTAAAAAAGGCTGTTTAGTTGTCATCTATCAAACTTCCAGGTGAGGTTCTCCTGAAAGTTTGTTAATGAGACACCCTGTTCCTAACAGGAAAAAAGGCTCTCCTCAAAGTTTCTACTGCCTCTCATCTTTCACCCCTCCAGGCCTATGGAAAGAAAGTGGTACACTGGAAAAAATAACTTAAGAACTCTAAGAAAGGGATGAATTCAAGTCTCTTGAAGTAGTAATTATTGAGGTAATCAAGCTGTTTTTCCTTATGAGTCGCTCACAGAAATACCTTTCATTTCTACAGTTGGTAAAATCTCCCAATGACTATATGTCTTCAAACAACTCTAGAAAATAAATAAGAAAGGTACTGTTATTCTTTCTGGTTTGTAGATAAAGAAACCTGTCACTTGACCAAAGTCTCTTGGCTGACAAAAGGTAGTTCAGTCTGGAATTTAGATCTTCCAATTCTATACCAAGTGTTCTTTCAACCATGCCACTGGCTTTTCATAAATTCATACATTTGGGCAAAATAGTATTTATCTAATTTCACATCAACCCTGCATATTTAAGTCTTTAAGAATAAGTCCGTATTCCAAAAATGTGTCAAATTGTTGCATTTTTCTCCAAGAATTTTACTTGTTCTTCTGGCAAAATACAATCTGCAATTGTAGAAAGTGCATAAAAAATTTGAATGTCTCAAAATATACGACTTTTTGCTTATCTAAGAATAAATGGGTGCTCATCCTACTGAGCAAGAACATCATGAGTTTCATTTTCAAGGTACGTTGCAAGCAACAGCTAAGTAAGCCTCCCTATAGTCTTCAGTATGACAGTTCTCAAAATATCTCTTGTTTCCAGCATATTTGTTTAGTTCTTAAAATAAGACCTAGAGGCCGTGAAATTATTTCGATCAATGTGTGGCAAATACAATTAGCTCGTGAGACAAAAATGCCCAGTGACTGGTCTAAAGGACAATGTAGAACTCAAGGCCTTATACCTTCTAAGTACTGGATTGTTGTACAAAGTCTTATCTTCAAAAATGCAACACAGCATCTGCTTTATAATTGAAAACTTTAGGTGGTTTTCCTCTTGGATCATTATAAATAATAATTATATTCCATCTTTAAGTTTTGTTTTCAATTTCTGGATGGAAGTATAAATAAACATGATATCTTTAAAAAAAATTCTAAGTTGGGACACAGTAAACCAGGGGTCCCCAAACTACGGCCTGTGAGCCGCATGCAGCCCCCTGAGGCCATTTATCCGGCCCCCACCGCACTTCCATAAGGGACACCTCTTTCATTGGTGGTCAGTGAGAGGAGCACAGGATGCATCCTGTGCTCCTGGAGTACTGTATGTGGCGGCGCCACAAAGCGCGGCATTGCTCACGTACAGTACTACTTCCAGTGACGCGGGACACACGCATCACAGCTCCGGAAGCAAGTCATATCACTTGTTACAGCTATCAGTGACAAATATGAAACCGGACATTGACCATCTCATTAGCCAAAAGCAGGCCCATAGTTCCCATTGAAATACTGGTCAGTTTGTTGATTTAAATTTACTTGTTCTTTATTTTAAATATTGTATTTGTTCCCCTTTTGTTTTGTTTTACTTTAAAATAAGATATGTGCAGTGTGCATAGGGATTAGATCATAGTTTTTTTTTATAGTCGGCCCTCCAACGGTCTGAGGGACAGTGAACTGGCCCCCTGTGTAAAAAGTTTGGGGACCCTTGCAGTAAACAACCAGGGACTCAAAAAAAAAAAACTAAATTATTTTCTCAGGATTATGCAAATTAAGTATTAGAGCCCAGAAAGTCTTGTTTAAGAGCCTATGTCATTCATTGCTATACAATATTAGCTACACAATGAGTCAGGCAACTTCGTTTTTTTCCTCTATTTCAAGTATCCCTGCATAACAATCCACCCCCAATTTAGATGGCTTAAAGCCAATCCCCTTATTTGCACATGATTTTGCAGTCTGTACTAGACTCAGCTTGGTGTTTCTTCTATTAAATTTGTCTGGAGTTACTCAAGTGGTTCCAGCAAACTGGGAGCTCAGCTAAGGCTGACCCATCCCAGATGGTCTCTCATCCTCCAGGGTTCTCTGCATGGTATCTTATCACTCAATGATCCAAGCTAGTCTCCAGTCCACGCTTTCTGATAGTATGTGAATGCTTTCCACAGGAAGACAAATCCTGGTGTGCAAGAACTTGCCATACCTCTGCTGGTGTCATGCTTGCTAATGTCCCATTGGCCAAATCAAGTCACAAGGCCAAGGCCAAAGTCTAGGACGTGCAGCTCAAGAGTTTTGGGTTACTGGGATGATCACTGCTTACCACATTTTCTCTCTTCCCCTTTATCTTCTCATTTGGGTTACTTATGCTTTCCCCTAAGCATAAAAAAATACTTGGATGACCATCTCTTTATTTATTTATTATTATTTTTTTTGACAGAGAAACGAATAGACAGACAGGAAGGGAGAGAGATGAAAAGCATCAATTCTTCGTTGCCGCACCTTAGTTGTTCACTGATTGCTTTCTCATATGCACCTTGAGGGGGAGGGGAAGGGGCACTACAGCAGAGCTAGTGACCCCTTTCTCAAGCCAGTGACCTTGGGCTTCAAGTCAGTGACCCTGGGTGAGCCCATATTCAAGCCAGATGAGCCCGCACTCAAGTCAGAGACCTCGAGGTTTTGAACTTGAGTTTTCTGTGTCCTAGTCTAACGCTCTATCCACTGTGCCACCGCCTGGTCAGGTGGATGACCACCTTTTAATACAAATAAAACATTCCTGTGATCGTGCTTTCCCCTTACTCTTTGTTCTTTCAAAGACAACCATCTTAAAAGAATAATCTATACTCACAGTCTTTACTTCATCACTGTCTGTCTATTCCCCAATCACTACAGACTGACCTCCACCAACATTATTGCACCAAAACGACTCTCCCTCAACTTTCCAGTAAACTCTGTATTTCCAAAAGCAATGGATAATTTACTGGCCTTGTTTACTTTGAACTCTCTGTAACATTTAACACTTTCTTCTTGTTATATGACTCTCCTTTCTCTCATTCTTTACATCCTCAGTTTCTCCCATCCTCTAATGGACTTAAGTCTTCATTCACCATACTTCTGGCTCTTTCCCTCTGTTTTACTCATTACAGAGCTTCCCATGCTAATAGCACCCAAATTATATCTTTAACCCCAAACTCTGTGCTTACCTGCAGACTCGTTTATTCAAGTATATCTCTACTCATGTTCAGCAAGTCCAAAACTAATTCATCACCCTTCTTCTAAAACCAGATCTTTCTATAATTCCTTATATTAGTGATTAATACCACCCTTTACCCACTTGCCCAAGTTAGCAGTGTGATAACCTAAGACTCTTCCTTCTCTTCTTCTCACAATATCCAATTGGTCATTAAACTTTATCTGTTCTGCCTCTATATATGTCTCAGAAATATTCAGTGGTATGTTGATAAATATTTCCTTTAGTTTATTGGGGTGACATTAGTTAACAAAAACATCACAGGCTTCAAGTGTGCAGCAACTCAATATGCTGGTAACTGTTTAACAACCAGATTGGGGAGGGATGGGGAAGGATTGGGTAGCATTTGATGATTGTCATGGTATAATCCTCCCACCATGGCTAATTTCGAACAACTAGCATGACATCACGGAATAAAATTGAGAACAGATGCTCAGTAGCACACATTATATAGGATTTCCACCTACAGATACAACACACATAAATAACTCCAAGAGATTAAATAACAGTAAAATGTAGTAAAATTAGTAGGAAGTAATGAGTTTTGAGTATATATTTCCTTGGTTTTAATATAATTAATTGAAGTACATGTGTATAATAATTTAATTTTTAATAATGACTTTATTTAATAATCAGCTTACAGAATTCCTGGAAATTGAACAGTTGACTCTCACCAGCCAGTACACACTGGATCTGTTCTTCTCTTTTCCATTTCCAAGACCAGAGCCAGCCCAAATGTAACACTCTAACAACCTTTCTCTTTAATATTACCATTTCCTCCAATTGCATCTTTCTACCGGTCTGTCCTTCACAACTGTCTGAGAAAGCATTTGTCACATGCTACAAGTTTTTACTTAAACATGTTTTTTATTCAAGCAAAACTTAATTTCTCTGGTTTTGTCTTATTTAGACTATAAAAAGCATTATTGAAAGGCACTTTTGATATCAAATAATCCAACCAATCTTTTATAATCAGCCTTTTTTTCCTCAACACACACAAAAAATGTTTATTTGCCACATATGCAAAACCTTAAACTTTAAAATGTTTGGAACTCCTTATTTAAAAACTCAACATTAATTCTGAATTTCTTCCACTACTGGTTTTGGGGTGTTTGTTTGTTGCTCCTTCCCAACATCTTTGTGTATGAGGTAAATGAAGATCTTTATTTGCAAGAAAGCTGGAAAAGTTCCAGAATAGGAGCCAAGAAAACTGGGTTTTTTTCCAGTTCCCCTTCTTAATAGTTCTTTGACCTTGAGCAAGTCTTGCTACAGCCTTTCTAGGCCTGTTCATCTGAGACATCAATGGAGTTGTTGCAGTGATCAAATAAGATAATATCCCATTTATAAATATGCTTGGCAAACCCAAGGCAATTTGATAATATAAATGTGCAGTGTTTGTTATACACACCACTACTAGTTCTAAATAATGCTTATCTAAAGTTTATAATAAATGTAACACACATTTTAATGTTAGTACTCTGAATTTCTATTTAACTTGTGAATAGTTATTTTCAGAGGGGTTCCTGAGACAAATTAAATTTAAATCTCCAAGCAAAGTACTAGTTATTTTTATTAAAACTGGAATAGATTAGTTATTTAAGGTTATAAAGTTTTCCCCTACGCTCCACCCCAAATCACCTTCTATGTGCAGCTTTACTCTCCATCCTCCCAAAGCACTCTTCCATAGTGCAGGTGGCCTACCTTTGAGGTTCAGAGAGTGAGATAGGTGAGAATGAGTTCTTATTTGTTTTGAACATGATAAGAAACAATGTAGCCTCCCTTTCGTCAATAAAAACTTTATTTTCTAATAAAATTAGAACCAAATACCCATAGTAATTCTTATAACATCTTAAAAAAGTAAAATATAAATCAATGAAGAAATGAAAATCTCTGTTGATTGAATGGGATAGACAAAACATATGCATATATTTTTCACTCCCTGCTAAAATTCCAGTGTAATTATAAGAAAAGAAAAAATTTAATAAACCTCACAATGACAAAAAAAGAGAAATCAAAGATAAAAGATATCAGCAAATTTTTAGAAGATAGAAAACAGCTGGAGAAAGAGAAAAAGCTTAAGCTTAAAGGTTTTCAGAGAAAAGTTCATAGACAAAGAAGCCATTTCGCATTGCAGAATCGGGGAAAGTTTCCAGAAAAGGGTGCACCAGGTAATTTGGAAGACAAGGTGAGGGTAGAGGTTGAAGTCAGGAGGATTGAATGAAAGCCTATCAGGTAAACAAACATGAGGTCCTTCCTTATGCCTGCACAGATAGGAGACTTATGCCCATTTCACCCAAAACAGGGAGGAGGTTATTCTCTGGCCCTGGACAGGTAAGCACAGTGGAGTGTGACATGTGGTGCCGCCCAGAAACCTGGGGAACTAAGTGAGACTCAGTTTCTGCAATGAGAGGTCTCTAGTTCCTTCACGCGTTCATCACAGAATGCTAACAACCAGGCTTTACCTACCTCCCCAAGATAGGAGATATGAAGATCCTCTCTAGAAAAAAATATCTCCCCAAGAGAAAAATCTGACAATGACATGTAGTGTATCTAATCAAAACTATTAAGTTCTTGCCTCAGCCTCTCCATGAAAGCTCTCCTAGGTGACTAGTCTGTCCATAAACCTTCTAATTGGCTTTTTAGTGACTCACTACTAAATATTACTGGACAATCAAAGATATTAGACATTTGAGAAAAGCTTTCAACATGAAAAACGAAGACCAAAACAAACAAACCAGAAAAAAAGAGTGACAATATGGAAACAGAAAATGTAGAGCACTAAAAATTTTTTCAAAATGTTTGACTAATGTCTTCCAAAATAGAAAAGTATTAATATACTAATGGAAAAATAAGAGAAAACAATAAAAAGGGGAGTATAGGGAAATAAGAAATTAGAAGCATATGAGCAAAATGTTCAAGAAATCAATAGAGTAAAGGAAAGATATAATTGAGGAAGTTTCCCACAATAATAGAAACAAGATGGAAAAGAGGAGCAAAAATAGCAAGTAAATTAGAGACTCAATCTAAGAATTCTGACATTTAACTAATGTAAACTTCAGAAAGAAAAAAAAGTTTTCAAAAATAGAAAGGCAAAAATTATTGAAGAACTAACAAGTAAAAATTTCCCAGAGCTGAAATATAAAAATTTTCAAATTTGAAGGACTTAATGAGTGACTAAAATAAATTAAAACGATCCAAACTAAGGCAGAGATTGTAATATTCAGAGCACTGGGGTAAACAGTAAAACTTAAAAATCTTTCAGAAAGAAAGGAAAAAAATAATTCTCATTACAAATAATTAAGGGAAACTGATATTGGAGTTCTTACTAACAATGCTGAACTCTAAAAGAAAATGAAACATGCTTTAAAATTTAGAGAAAAAAAAAATAATTCCAAATTAAAATTCTGTATCCAACCAAACATCAAGGGAAGAAAAAATGTGGATGCTTTTCTGATAATGTCTCAAAACTTTTGTCTCCTCTATGACTGTTTCTTGGGAAGCTTCAGGAGAATATGCTCTATGAAAATGAGGAAAAACACACACACACATATATATGACCCTGGAAGCAAGAACTGAAATAAAAAATGAGAAAAGGGGATTTCCAGTGTGGGGTGATTAGAGATTTCAGGAGAAAAGCAGTCAAATGGAGCAGGAGAACTGATACTCTGCGAGGAACGTCTCCGAAGGAGAAATAGAACCCAGAGATTTCTTTGCGGGTTTACTGTTGTGCTTTTCTTATGATTTCTGTTGTTGTCATATTAAAAGAAAATTTTAATTCTTGTATGGAAAATTGAGGAAGTGGTGGGTACATGGAGAAGTACATTAAAAAGAGAAGCAATTTCTAGGTCCAGGCAAAATCAAAATACTGTTCAAGAAAAGAAATTTAAGTATAATTCAACATAGAAAATTGCCAGGTGTAGTGAATGTTCATTGTCATAAATGTTAAATAATGATTTAAATAAGATTTGTGATACAATTAATTTAGAAAGGGGAGGGGAAGGAAGAAGAGAAGAATTTGTGTGTACACGTGTGGGCATGCATGTAAGATGTGTGTGTGTGTGTGTGTGTGTGTGTGTGGTGTGAAGTGATAGTGGTTACAGTATTAAATCAGTAAAATAATTTATAACATATTTTTTTAAATATCCACTCAATCATGTTAGTTAGAAATATCGAACCAGACCAGGTGGTGGCACAGTGGATACAGCATCAGACCTGGATGCAGAGGATCCAGGTTCAAAACTCTGAGGTTGCTAGCTTGGGCATGGGATCATAGACATGAGCCCAAGATCACTGGCTTGAGCAAGGGGTCACTTGCTCTGCTGTAGCCCCCCAGTCAAGGCACATATGAGAAAGCAATCAATGAACAACTAAAATGCCACAATGAAGATTTGATATTTTTCATCTCTTTCCCTTCCTGCCTGTCTATCCCTATCTGTCCCTCTCTCTGTCTCTGTTGCTGTCACAAATATATATATATTGAGGTAACTAGTAGAAAAGAGCACTCTCTTTTATAAATCTCAAAGTGTCATTTAAAGCTCTGTGGATGCATTTATATATAAAACTATGATTGTAAAAGTAAGTTTAAAGAGTTAATTTACTCTTTCTGTGAGTTTCAGAGGTAGAAAAATCTCTATTAAAGACTAAAAATGATATCCCTCATCTCAGTCAGAGTTCAGATTACCATGCTTAAGGATACTGTGCAAGAAAATGTAGACCAACCTACTCCTTTTCAGAGTTCAACTAGAGGCCAATTTACTTGGCCTCGTAGCCTCATTTGTCTCATCATAAAACTGAAAAAGGTTGTTTGGAATGAGCTAAATTCAGTTGGAAGGGAAATGACAGAAGTGAAACAGACCAGGTACAAACGCCAGCATCCCTACACAGAATAGTCTCTGCTCAGATCCAGCCAACTGCCGCCTTGAAAGCCTGCTGTTGCTAAGAGGGCCAATAGTTCAAGAGAAAATGCAAATCTGAATTTTTTACATGAAATATTCAGATTTTTAAATGCTAATTTAAAATACACAGTGCCTAACAAGCCAAACCCATTTTCAGGCCACCACCAACTCAGAGATTGCCAGTGTAAAACCTCTCAATTCGGTGAACATTGATGGTCCCTTGAGGTCAGTGCAATGTATTTATATAGTGGTTTTAAACTTTCTTTTTTTATTTTAATCATATTTTTCTTTACCCAATCAAGGAATAGATAAGTAGAAAACTTGAGGTAAGGTATTTTTTTAAAAAATATTTCTTTCAAATCTATCAAGCTCTATAAGATGCCTAAAAATGACCTGTGAATGTACAGGTGTTTTTTTTTTTTAAGATTTTATTGATTTTAGAGAGAGAAGAGAGAGAAAGGGAGAAGCAGGAACCATCAACTTATAGTAGTTGCTTCTCATATATGCCTTGACCCAGCAAGCCTGGGTTTTTGAACCAGCAAACTCAGCATTTCAGGTTGACACTTTATCCGCTGCGCCAACAGAGGTCAGGCTAAATGCATGGGTCTCTTCACCACCAAAGAGGCATTCCTTAAATAAATAAATAAACAAACAAACAAACAAATAAATAAACTCTGTTACTTCGCTTTGTAACTTCTGTTTTCACTCTGAATACTCACAAGTCTTAAAACCCAAGTTTTGCATAGAACTTTCATTCAAGGATGTACAGTCATAAACAGAGACAGCTTCCATCAAACACAGCTGGACCAAAAATTCAGGAGTCCTTCTCACAAGTACACAACTGGGTAAAAACTGTTATTAATCTGTCTTTTCAGACATGTTAGTCCACAAAGACAGCCATCAGCTTTAAATACAAAGGACAGCATCGAGATCAATACTTGCTAGGATTATCTTTTAACTTTTCATAAGGGAACTTTGCCTATCACTGCTAATTATCTTCTCGGTTCACAGGTCTAGAAAACATGAAGATTGTACTTCTCTTCCTGTGTGTTGTGGGAACTGTAGCTGCAATCCCGGTAAATGTTCTTTTTTCAGTTATTACATCTCTTCCTCTTGACATTTAGCTTAAAGAGTCTACATTTAAAAATAGTTCTTACATAGTGGTTTTAAACTTTATTTATTTATTTTATTTTATTCATATTCTTTTTTACCCAAGCAAAGGATAGATAACTAGAAAAATTGAGATAAGGTGCCAGTACTTTTTAAAAAATATATTTTTAAATCTATCAGGTTCTATGAGATGCATTAAATATATAGTTAAATGTGTTGGTTATCAGTTTATTAGCCAGGAAATATGCCCAAATACCAAAGAGAATAAGAAGAAATAAATTCTCTTATGGAATCTCATCACATTGATAATCTCAGGCATTAGAAATCTAAGGAATTTGTGTGAAAAATCTTGGTATGCTCATCCACACTCTCCAGCAGCATTTTCTTTAAGATTAAATGCATGCTGGATGAGAAACACTCAGTTTGTAATAAAAAAAAAAAAAAATGAACCAATGGGTAAGTGGCAGGAAATGGTACGGTAACCACAAATCAGTTCTTAACTCTCCTTGGGGGTTTGTTCATCAAACATGCTGAAAGCAGGCAAGACTAAAACATTCTCTTCTTCATGGTCAGATATACCAGCAATAGATCATCTGTACAAATCAAATTATTTGAGACATATCTGCATCCTCAAGATATCGTGAATACACAAATCTTTTAGTTTGATTGAGGTTGGATGATATGGATCTATATATATGGTCTACCGGAAAGTTCTGTTCGTTTCTATCTCAACAAGTTTCGACACGTAAGCACATGTTTATTTGGCGCATGTGTGCCTCTCTATTTTTATCACTTAATGTATACATACTGACGTAGCAAATTAACTAAAACAAAGTTGATTCACGTTAGTCTTATGTGTGAAGCGATAGTGTACCCATGGCTACTGCTAAAGTTTATTTACGCCACTGTAATTTTTACGAATTTCAACAATGAAGAAATGCTTCAGAAGCATGTCTGTCGCATCCACCATATTCCTCGGACTTAGCACCCTCCGACTATCACTTGTTTTTGTCTTTACAAAATTTTTTGAAGGGCAAAAAATTCAAAAATGAAGAAGATATCAAACAAGCACTGGTTCAATTTTTTGCATCAAAAAATAAAACATTTTTCAAAAATGGGATATACAAATTGCCTTCACGCTGGCAAGAAATCATTAATAATAATGGCAATTATATTATTTAATAAAGTTTATTGACGGTAAGAAAAATTTGTATTTTGTTTTATTCCAAAAATGGACAGAACTTTCTGGTAGACTATATATATATATAACACCATGGTTGGATGATCATTTGAATGTCCCCCAAAGATCCATATCATCCAACTTCAATCAAACTAAAAGATTTGTGTATTTTTTTTCTTTTTACCAAATAGAAGAATGAGGTTTCTTTAAACAGACAAAGCAATTTATCTTTTGTCCCTCCTCTCCCTCCTTCTCTACATCTAAGATTCTGTCCTTGCTTTTTAGATAGCTTCTGGTTGACAGATATGTCAGCAAATATGAATGCCATGACACCAGACCAAGAAGTTCTTAAGAAACAGAATTTATGACCACTGCTAAGAATCGTATTGAAGTAATATGAAATTATACATTGTCCTCAGAAATTAAAAACATGAGATAAATTGTGTTCAGCACAGAAAAGAGCTCCCATGGAACCACTGTCTTCACCAGAAAATGTATTTTGCCCTCACAGCTGTTGCCACTATATAAACAGGCATCAAAAGTGTCTTTGAACAAAATGCTTGAATGACATGCCTGCATATAGATACATTCCAGTTATTTCCTTTTTAGGACAATTTATTATCACACAGACCCAGGAAATGCTTAAAATATTTTCTCATAGATTTACCTATTAGAAATCTTGTATTGTTTCATGCCTGACCTGTGGTGGCACAGTGGATAAAGCATCGACCTGAAATGCTGAGGTCCCTGGTTTTTGAAACCCTGGGCTTGCCTGGTCAAAGCACATATGGGAGTTAATGCTTCCTGCTCTTCCCTCCTCCTCTCTCTCTTTCTCTGTCTCTCTCCCCCTCCCCACTCCTCTCTCTAAAATGAATAAATAAAATCTTTAAAAAAAAAAGAAATCATGTATTGTTTCCCCCTTCTGCCGGAGTTCTCCAAAAGTCAGTGAATTGAGTCTGTGTAGTTAGAAGATTTGTGCAGATTTTCAGAGGGTATGTTGTTATAACTATAGATGTGAGCATAATGATAAAACAATTTCATTTTTAAAAAATAAGCTGTTTTATTCTTGTGCATTTCTTCCATTTTGAGGAGGGGAAACTGAGGAGGAAGAGCTGTTCACTAATAAGCCTAAAATCTCCATCCATTGACTTACATGATGCCCCTTGCCGGCAACTTGCCAACCTAGCCACCATTCTTTCTCCTTTTCCCTCTTAAAAATGGCTTCTTTGGAAATTTAAAAAAATATTATCACTCTTCTTAATTGAAAAGATAATGAAGAGCAAGAAAACAAACCAATCTAAAATAAATCCTCCATTCCAAGCCTTTATTTATATTACACAATCAGCTCTATGGAATCTGCTAATGGAGTAAAGACAAGACAATCCAAATAGAATCTGAGTTTTATGCTTACATCTGGCTCTAATATCTGAGTATACACAGCATCTCTTTAATAAAGATCCATTGTGAATACCTGTCAACAATATCAGACACTTTATATTATTACCACTGCGAGATATTTCTACTAACCATGGTAATTTTTCACTTATGTAACTCCCTAAAATGTATAAAATATTTTAATGTACATAACCTTGTCTTGATATTTGTGCTCACTTTACCTTGAAAGAAGACAGGAGAGATAGAACAAAACCACCGATAGATGGTAAATAAGAGAGTCAAGATTTAAAGGGAGATGTCTTATCTCAACTTCTCCATTATGCTTCCAATCTTGAAAGAAATAGATAGAGCCATCTCTCTGGGGAAAATAATATGTCATAGTTGCTCTTCCTTACTAGACTTAGTGCCCTGTCCACAGGTTTTTAATTAGTTGACATTAAATTGTTTTTATTAAAAGATCATTTGATGACTATGGGCTGATAGTGTTAAGAAAGTAAACAAATATTGAATAAAAGGTTTATAACCTTTCTGCTAATTATCAGTGAGTAATTAACTAAGAAAATATACAATGCTATTATACCTTAAGGAAAATACACAAAGCTATATCATATGGTTAATTTAATTTAACTTCAACTTCTGCTAAGCAATATTTTTCAAAATTATAAAGTGTGAACACTTTGTAAAAATTTAGAAAACACAGAAATAATACCAAAACTCAAAGGTCAATATTATTGAAATAATTTTTGCTCTATTTTCACCCAGTCTCCGCATATATAACTTTTTTTTTAAGTTAAGTGAGAGGCAGGGAGGCAGAGACAGACACTCGCATGCACCCGGACCAGCATCCTCCCAGCAAGCCTCCTACCCAGTGATGCTCTGCCTATCTGGGACTGCTGCTTTGTTGCTTGGCAACTGAGCTATTTTAGCATCTGAGATGAAGTCATGGGGCCATCCTCAGCACCTGGAGCCAACTTCTTCAAACCATTCAAGCAATGGCTGCAGGGGAGGAAGAGAAAGAGAGAGAGAAGGGGTAGGGGTGTAGAAGCAAATGGTAGCTTCTCCTGTGTGCCCTGACCGGGAGTCGAACCAGGGACTTCTACATGCCTGGCCCATGCTCTACCACTGAGCCAACTGGCCAGGGCCATAACTTTTTCTTAAATATGATTGGAATTCTGTTTTCACTTAAGATTATATTGTAGATATTTGCTTATATCCTTACAAATTCTAAGGGAATTTTCTAATTGATGTTAGAACTGAAGTGTACTGCTACTACTAATAATTGTAATAAAAGAGTAACTAAAACTTTTAAACATTAACATCCATATGTAAAAACACAAATCAATTTTTTCTTTTTTAGACAAATGCAAGGTTTCTATCTGATCATTCCCAACCAACTGCTGATCCTCTGAGTTCCAGCCAACAGGATGAAATGTTAGTAACACCTGATGCCACTACAATGCCCATTTTAAGGGTTGAAGATGCAGAAAATGCAAAGGAAACTACAGTATCTGCAAAAGACCAACCCAACAATAAGGTAAAAATCACATGGTTATGCTAACATAATTTCAAAATTTTCCAAAGTTTTCTATTTCAAAGCATGGTCAAAGAGATCACTTCCTTCTTATGTCAGTTTAATTTTTTTAAAGATGGTCATATCAACTGCCTCCAGTCTCTAGAAGAATTGTGACAATTAATGAGTTTTACTCCTGGACTGAAATGCTATATAATTGTTTCATTTCACAAAGTTCAAATCCAGGAAACCTTGTAGCTATAGAATGTGAAGGACATTATAAATTTACATGTTATTATATGAAAAAAAGAATAATAAATATTAAATGTTGGCTTATGAATTATAAATGTGATATATATATAAATATTAAGTTATCAAATTTGTTTCAAAATAAACTTTTTTTCTTTTAAGGCTGAAAAACCATCAGTACAAAAGTCAAAGGAGGAAGACCATGACCAGTCAGCAGATCAGGGCCAGAGCTACAGTCAAGAGCCAAGATTACAGGATCAAGAGGAAGATGAAAGTGACTTAAGTGAGAATTTGGACTATACACCCACTGAAGGCACATTAGACATGAAAGAAGATAAAAATGAGCCTCAAAAGAAAAAACTACCAGAGAACATTGATTTTCTTGCTCCTGATATTAGTTCCACTGTAGAGTCTAACCAGCAAGAACACATCATAAAGACAGAGGAAAACCAAGAACAGCCTATAAATGATTCACACCCTCAGTTGAATGGGAGCAGCAACCATGGTGGAGACCGAAGTGACAAAGAAAACCAAGAGCAGGATCCAAACATTCCCAATGGAGAAGAGGAAGGAGAAAAGGATCCAGGTGAAGTTAATACCCATGATGATAACCAAGAAGGGGAGGGAGAATTTCCCCAGGAGCATTCTAATAGCCAGCAGGAAGAAGACAGTACCCAATCTGATGATATTTTGAAAAAGTCCAATCAACCAACTCAAGTAAGCAAGATGCAGAAAGATGAACTTGAGCAAGGTCAGCAAGAACAAGAAGAGGGTAACTCCAGTGAAGAAATGGAAGAGGAAGCCGCATCAAAAATCAATAAGCATGATCAAGATACTGAATGGCAGAGTCAGGAAGGAAAAGCTGGCCTTGAAGTTATCAGCAACCCTGAGGAGATAGAGAAAAAGACTGTTTCTGAGGCTTTGCTCATAGAGCCTACTGATGATGGTGATGACAGCCCCAGGCACAGTGCAAGTGATGAAGACTTTATCCCAAGCGAGGCCTTCCAGGAGGCTGAAAAAGCTAGTTCTAATTACTATCACATCGAATATGAGGAGCAAAGAGAAAGAGCACATGAGAATGAGAATGTAGATCCCAGTGAACCTGAAGAATCCCAAGGGGTAAGGTTATTTACAGTGATGTTAGTCTGATAAAGCAGCTGGCTTTATCAAGAAATAGCCATGACCTTTCTCTGTGCTCTTCCAGTCTCCCATGCTTATCTTTATCAGTACATTATGAAATATATTACAGCTATTTCTTTTCCTCCACATCTTCATTGTCAGGCTAAAAATGAATGCTTTATTTGGGTTCTCCTAGAAGCAGACCCTGAGTTTTAGTGCAGTTTTGTTGTTGTTATTATTTTAGTTCAGGGGACAACGAGAAGTGGAGAAGACATAGAAGGAGGTTAAGGAAACTAATCAAAGGTACCTGGTGAAAGCCATAGAAAGCACAGTCCCCTCAATTGTCCCATTTGGAGAGTGAGAGCTGGCACTTTAAGACAGGCTGAGAAACCAAGAGGGTGTTAATTTCCTAGAACTTGCAGTCCGTCCTTTGAGTCAGTTTTGAAGCCTCAAAGGCAGATACTGGCAGTTGAAAGTCCCTAGAACTAACTAGAATGGTAAACTCTGACAGATACTGACAACTGCTGCTCCTAATGCCTTGAAAGGAGGAAGGTGTCATGTCAAAGCAAACTGAATTACTAATATCTAGCAAAATACCTCTAACATAAGAAGAGATCCAAAAATGTTTGTTGATTTAGCTATAAAGATTAAAAAGGAAGACTTCAGCTATAACTCGAGTAAGCAAACAAGCACAAAATGACCATTGGGATACAGCAGAGTGAGAGTAAGGGAGAAGCATATTGTTATTTGGTTGTTTAATAACTTAGAGCTTTCATTCAAAACCCTGGCAACCACCCACCAGGAGGTCTTGACACAGCATTTGGTGGGGAAGGTCAATAATATTCTTCCCTTGATCTTAGCGAAAAGGTCGAGAAGCGATATTAATAATATTCTTGATTACTAAGAAATCTGCTGTCATTTTAAGGCAGTAGTTTTCTTATGGTAAGAAACATTTACCAGTAGCTTCATAAAGATTACTGAGGTAACATTACTGAGGATTGCATGATAATATTGCATTTCTACTGTGTTTTCCCAAATCTAAAGGGGAAGTTTCAACTTTGCTCCTGATGTTAGTTCCAACTTTTATTGAGTGAGCCCCAGAGATACAGCACTGAATCCAGCTGATGAAGATAGAAATAGCTTCTGTTCTCAGAGGATTACTATTTATTTCCACAGTTGTGACTGGTGTCTCTTTTCCTTTTTTTTAAATTAAGTGAGAGGCAGGGAGGCAGACAGACAGACTTCCACATGTGCCCTGACCAGGATCCACCTGGCAAGCCCCCTATGGGGCGATGCTTTGCCCATCTGGAGCCACTGCTTCATTGCTCAGCACGAGCTATTTTAGCACCTGAGGTGAGGCCATGGAGCCATCCTCAGTACCTGAGACCAACTTGCTCGAGCCATTCAAGCCACGGCTGCAGAAGGAAAAAAGAGAGAGAGAAGGGGGAGAGGAAGAGGTAGAGAAGCAGATGATCACTTCTCCTTTGTGCCCTGGCTGGAAATCAAACCCAGAACTTCCACATGCTGGGCCGATGCTCTACCTCTGTGGTGTCTCTTTTTGAGATCTGAAAAGATTTGAGTGTGAAAAGCCCTGCGAGCCCTGGCCAGGTAGCTCAGTTGTTAGAGTGTTGTCCCGATAAGTCAAGGTCACAAATTTGATCCCAGGTCAGGGCACATATAAGAATCAAACAATGAATGCATAAATAAGTAAAACAATACATTTCTCTCTCTTTCTCTCTCTCTCTCTCTCATCCTCCCTTCCTAAAATCAATAATAAAAAAATTTTTAAAGAAAAGCTCAGTGAAGGTTTGCACAGTAGAAATATAAATTGTGTAACAGCTTTCCAATAGACTTAAACTTCTCCTCTTGTTATTATAAAGGCCAAAATAGCAGAGAGCTCACTAAATGAAGATGAAAGTTCAAGTGAAGACAACATGAGAATGTACAATGTTGGTAAGTATGGACTAAGAAAGCTGTTTGGGACTCTATCAAGGAAGAGATGGAACTGGTCCTCCCCCATCCCTTCATTTGTGACTGCACAGAATTCTCCTCTCCCCAGTTCTCCCCAAGGAAATGCTCTCATAAACTGTAGACCATCTCTTGCACACATTTGATATACAGTAGTCCACCCCATTTGTGGTTTTGCTTTTTTGCAGTTACCCTCAGTCAATGGAAGTCCAAAAATATTAAATTTTCCCAACCATCAGTATCATCTGCTCCTGGTTTGGGATCACCCAAAACCAATGATCTTCCTCTGGATGTGTCATCATAGGTCAATAGTAGCTGAACAGTGCTTCACAGTGTCTAATTTATAAATTATACTTTATCATAAGTATGTATGTAGAGTAAAAAACATGATATAAAATGTTTAGTACTATCCATGGTTTCAGGCATCCCCTGAAGGTCTTGAGTAAATAAATGTGTTTACAAACGAGAAGTCCTGTTGCAATAAATATTACTGTGAAAACTAGAATTTTTTATATCTAAATCCTTTTGCTTCTGAGAATAAGTTATTCTAACTTCTTGATTCTTAAACCCATAACTTACTAGTCAATTTACATCTCATGTTTAATTAATATCTAATTCCTAATCACAAATATTTTTAATTTCAATACAACAAAATTCTCATGGCTTATTTAACCTCTGAACAACTTGTACGAAACTGCACTATAGACTTCAGACTGTGACCAGTGCAGGCAGGCCACGAAGAGCTGTTTGTTCATTCTAAATCTCTGATCCAAAGTGCACAGCAAATCTAGACTATTGTATTAAATAGTCTGATGCCAGAGGGCGCCACCTGAGAACTAACATTACAATGGTTTCTGCTGTTTTCCCAGTTTTCTCCTATTAATGGAAATGGAACTAATGGTCTGGATGAATTTGAGTTTACATATTCAATTTAACTTTTCCTGTCCAAACTTTTCTCTTAGATTCTTGCATGAACTTCCAGTGTAAAAGAGGACACATGTGTAAGGCTGACCAACAGGGAAAACCCCACTGTGTTTGTCAAGATCCAATGACTTGTCCTCCCACAAAACTTCTTGACCAAGTAAGTATTCTACAAACTGGCCTCTAAGGTGCAATAAGTAGTGATTTAATTGAAAATAGCAATTGAAATTTTTGTTAAAAAAACAATTAGGTAAAAGCCCAGGTTGTCATTCAATATTTGCATTAATATTAAATAGGAACATATGCCAACAAAATCAAAGAATTCCACTTGTGCCCTAAAAAGGTAATGATGGAACTGATCTATAGAAATCATTTCAAAATTCATTCTATCCTTGGAACATCTTCAGCTTTCATTCTACTGAGCCTCTCTAAAGCTAAATTGTCATCACCACTGGTACAGCTTAGATGATTTTGTGTGTGTGCCAAATGGGATTGTTAATATAATTGTAATAGCCTCACCTGACCACATGTGTGGCACAGCACAGTTTTACCAGACAGGCAGTAAGAAGCAGAGTATTTTCCTGATGAACATTCAGAAACATGAGCCTAATCTCATGCTTGTCTTTCCTAGGTTTGTGGCACTGACAATGAGACCTATGCCAGCTCTTGTCATCTGTTTGCTACCAAGTGCAGACTGGAGGGGACCAAAAAGGGGCACCAACTGCAGCTGGATTATTTTGGACCCTGCAAATGTAAGGTTTCATCACTACTGCCAATCACCAATGCTGGGAGGGTTTGTGGTAAATCTGTGCATATCTGAATAATACACTTATCTGTACTCATACATTCCAAACAAGAGCAAGTTAATATATGATAGTTCTGCACCCAGGCTGCATGTTAAAAACAACTGAGCAGACTTAAGAAAAAATAAGAAGAAAAATGACCAAGCTTTAACTATAAGAGATTTCAATTTTATTGAACTAGGTTGGAACCCTGGCATTGTTTTTTCATTTGTTTTTAAAAGTAACCTAGACAATTCTAATGTGCAGCCAGGGTTCAAAACCACTATCTAATATTATCCACTTCATAATTGAGATGAATTATTGGAATTTTGCTAATTTATTTGTCCTTTTCCCTAGTCAAGATAAGCTTCTGCCAAGAAGTTTTATGACAACATATTCTTCTAGAAGCTTTGTTTAAAAAAATCGTCTTCCTTTCTCAGGATATTCTCAACTGTCTCTGGATCCCCTCCCTGCTAAGTGATTCTCCACATTAGCAGTGCTCACTCATATTTCCGGTGCTCCTCTTCTTTCCAACCCACGAGAGGATTAAACTTTTCAACCTCCTTGATTTTAGATGTGACCATATGGTTTACTTTGTCCAAGGAAATCTGAGCAAAAATCATCCCTGTGAGTTCTGAATAACAGTGTTTCAGAACCGGTGGATGGTTCTCCACACTCCTTTTCCCTTGTGTTGCGATGGTGGAGTCTCCATCGTACTGAGCCTCAGAGAGACTGCAGTGAGCGAGAACCCGCCAGCCCACTTGTACTGGGCTTGTAGCAGGATCAAGAAATAAGCATTTGATGTCATGTACAGCATGATGACTGTATAGTTATATTCGAGACTCGCTAAGAGACTAGATCATGAAAGTTCTCATCACAAGTAAAAAAAATTTTTGTAAGTATATGAGGTAATGAACATTAACTAAAATTATTGTGGTAATCATTTCACAATATTTGTGTGTTGTGTTATGCTGTACACCTTAAATTTAGAGTGTTGTATGTCAATTATATATCAATAGAACTGAAAAACAAACTTTTGTTCCTTTAAGCCACTAAGATCTAAAAGTATTACATTGTGACCACAGTATAAGCTACCTTCAACCTTTTTATCTTTTCCCCTAATAAATAACTCTTGTGTCCTCTGCCTCTACATCCCAGCTCTGGTTCGAAAGACATGGTTCCCAACCCTGGCTGCCATGAAAATCACTTTTGAGCTTTTGAAACATCCTCATGCCCAAGCTCCACCCCAGAGCTATCAAATCAGAATTCTTCTGAATGGAAGCTGGCATCTGATATGTTTTTTAACCACCCAGGGAAATTGTTGTGTGGCCAGGGTTAAGGGCCACTGCTGTGATGACTGGGCAGTGAGGATGCTGTTAGTCACCACACTTCCTATAATAAGGACTCGCCATAGGACAGGAGTAAGACACAAAGGTTAACATTGTTTTACTTTCTGCTTGAAATAGCTATTCCTGTTTGTACGGACTTTGAAGTGACTCAGTTTCCTCTAAGAATGAGAGACTGGCTCAAGAATATCCTCATGCAACTTTATGAGCCTAACCCTGAACACGCTGGATATTTAAATGAGAAGCAGAGAAATAAAGTAAGTTATCCACAGGTCAGCTCCCTAAGTGTCTGTCTACAGGGCCTGAGGAAAAAGGTGTCAGGGACGTGGTGGGGTTTCTACCTCCCACTGAGTATATAGCAAAAGCCCACTTTGCCTCCCCATGCCTGGTTAGCACATACGTATTAACTGAATAGTAGTGGTCACCATTCATGCCACAAGGTATGGGACACGACCAAACCACATCATTCCTACACAAAGGGCAGTAGCCTAAACAAGGGCTCTTCAACTCATACCTAGAACAAACGCCTGGGTAAACAAACTAAACCTCGGTTAAGGCCCGGACATATTATTTAAATCTAAATGAGGTTTTTTTCCCTCATAGGCCAGACATAAAGTTATGATATACGAGAATTTATTACTCACAATGTCAGTAATATATGAAGATTAAAATGTGCAAAATATTATTACAGAAGTTCCCAAGAAAATGTTGTTCATCGCATAATTATTGAGTGCACCCTAGGTGCCTGAAATTGATTTATGCGCTGGAGATAAGGCAATCAATAAAACAAAACTCTCTGCTTTCATGAGCTTATATTCTAGGCAAAAAAACAGACTCTTAACTAATAAGTATATATGTGTGTAATTAAATATATGTATATGTATATATTAATATACGTATATATGAACATACATGGAAATATATAAATATATGTATAAAATATGTCAGGATGAAGTGTACTATAAAGAAAAAATAAAACAATAGGGAGGGTGTGTATAAACTGTGTCAAATGCTGTTTACAGGTTCTAAGATGAGGACTAAGAGTTGGCCACTGATCTGGCATGTGGCAATCATAGTTGACCTTGACAAGAGCTGTTAACACAGAATAGAGAGAAGACAAGCTTGATTGGAAAGAGTTTAAAATAGAATAAAAGGAAGGATATTGAATCATTAAGTACAAACAATATTTTCAAGACGTTTTGCTATAAAGGGGAAAGGTGAAATAGGGTGGAAGCTGGAGGGGAATGTGAGTTAGAGTTCAGTCTCCCTGTGGGACATGGTGGAGGATATTTGTGTGTTTCTGGGAATAACCCAGTATAGAAAGAAAGATGCACAACTGTCATAGGGTATTCTTGAGTAGATGAGAAGGGATGAGGTCCTGAGCATCAGTGAGGGATGGGCTTAGATCAACAGCAAGGAAGTTCATGCATAGTAATAAGAAGTTGGTAGATGCACTCATGAGACTGGGTAAAGGTTCTGTTCTGATTGCTTCCAATTAATTATGCGGTGAAATGATGAGTAATGTCACCAGCTAAGAGTATTACACACATTGCCCCCAAATAATTTCTATCCCCTTGTTTTAATACATCATCACAGAGAGCCTTGAGAGCATTAGAAACTAAACAGAAATTTTCATGAGGATGACCAAACAGTATCACACGAAGGTTGAACTGAAACTGAGCAGGCAGTGGGTGGAATTCACTGAGGAGTAAGGATGGAGTATGCCAACAGGGAAGAGCAGGGCTGGTCACTTACTAACCAACAATTTTGCTGAAGTCAGTTTAGCCCTTTTCATTAAAACCTCTCATTGTTTTTAAAAATGTCATAAATATTACTTAATTAAAAGAAAAATCAAAAAAGACTATTCTTCTGAAAACTAAGTTTTTTTGTTTGTTTGTTTTAAAACTAAGTTTTTTAAATGTTAGCTATTATTCTGTGTAGAATGAAGAAAGAGTATGGCGTTGATTAGAAGGCATTTCATTTACTCTCATACAAAGGCCTGGGCTTGTTTTCCTCTGTCATGTTATTGTTACTCATGTTAAGGTTTAGTAAGTGATAATTTGATTACACTTCTCTGATTCTCTGATGATCTATCTTCTCCCTTCCTAAACCCAGGTCAAAAAAATTTACCTGGATGAAAAAAGACTCTTGGCTGGGGACCATTCCATCGACCTTCTCTTGAGGGACTTTAAGAAAAACTATCACATGTATGTGTATCCTGTACACTGGCAGTTTAGTGAACTTGACCAACATCCTGTGGACAGGTAAAAACTCTTACTTTCCTATGACTAGGTCATCTCCTTGATATAATGTCTAATTTTCTTTACAAAGAGAATTCTAAACCATTTTAGGACATTTCTTGGGTTCAGTCTAAAACACTGAAATGCCAAACAAATGAAGTTAACTGTCTACACAAAAAGCTGCTTTGAAAATAACAGATTGGTCCTGGCCAGTTGGCTCAGTGGTAGAGTGTTGGCCCAGTGTGTGGAAGTCCTGGGTTTGATTTCTGGTCAGGGCACACAGGAAAAGTGACGATCTGTTTCTTCACTCTTCCCTTTGCCCCTTCTCTCTTTCTCCTTCTCCCACTCTCTCTCTCTTCCCCTCCTGCAACTATGGCTTGATTGGAGAGAGTTGGGCCTGGGTGCTAAGGATAGCTCCATGGCCTCATCTCAGATGCTAAGAGGAGCTCAGTTTCTGAGCAACAGAGCAACATCTCAGATGGGCAGAGAATTACCCCCTAGTGGGCTTGCTGGGTGGATCCCGGTTGGGGCGCATGCAGGAGTCTATCTCTGCCTCCCCTCCTCTCACAGAAAGAAAAAAGAAAGAAAGAAAAGAACAGATTAAGGCCCTGGCCGGTTGGCTCAGTGATAGATCATCTGCCCAGCTGTGGAAGTCCTGGGTTTCATTCCCACTCAGGGCACACAGAAGAAGCAATTATCTGCTTCTCTGCCCTTCCTTTCTCTCTCTCTCTCTCTCTCTCTCTCTCTCTCTCTCTTTCTCTCTCTTCTCCTCCTGCAGCCATGGCTTGACTGGTTCAAGCACATCAGGTTGAGCACTGAGGATGGCTCTGTGGAGCCTCCATCTCAGGTGCTAAAAATAGCTTGGTTGCAAGTGCCCCAATGGGCAGAACAGTGGCCCCAGAGGGGGGTTGCCAGGTGGATCCAGTTGAGGTATATGCGGGAGTTTGTCTATCTCCCCTCCTCTCACTTGGAAAAGAAAAAAAGAAAGAAAAGAACAGATTATGGCCACACCCTAGCTCCCAAGTTCACAGGTTCGGGTCCAGCCCACCACAGAGGTTCTTCTCTTTCTCAGTCTAGATCCTGAAGTCCCAAGGCAATCTGATTGGCCCAATTTGGGTCAAGTGCCTATCTCTGGAACAGTCAAATTGTACAAACATGATGGCTGAGGAGCACCCCTATAAATGTAGGGTGGAGGGAAGATAGTTACCAGTGAAGAAAAAAAACTTGTGAATTAATACCCCAAAAGCTATCTATCTTACCCATAAATAGTTTATTTCATTTGCAGCTCTTCATGATTGTACTATTTATTGGGCATACCCAGCAACCTTGTAGAAAAAAAAAATTGCCCTTGATAATTCTAAGAGTTAACTTTCACACACAAGTTACTCAGTTAATAGGCTGCCATGTATTTTATTACAGAGTCTTGACATATTCTGAGCTTGCTCCTTTGCGAGCATCTCTGGTGCCCATGGAACACTGCATAACTCGCTTCTTCAATGAATGCGATCCCAACAAGGATAAGCACATCACCCTGAAGGAGTGGGGTCACTGCTTTGGAATTAAAGAAGGTAAATCCATCATCATTCTCTAGACAAACCCTAAACCCTGTAGTCCTTATAGAGAGATCCTGCTGTGTGTTCAAATTGAAACCTAGACACAGCAAGGTGGCAGCGTCCCAGGGAGGACTCCTTCAGAATAAGTGCTCTCATGGCAAGGTTGTTTTCTACTCCCTTTATGATTCTCTGTTTTCAAAGAGTAGCTAGTGTGAATATTTAGGAGGTACCTGTATTGAGGTCTCATCCGTTGGTTAAGCCTCAGAAAATGATGTGAATCCAGAGTTGTGCCTACTTTCAGAGGGCTTCTTTTTTTTTTTAATAATTTTATTTTTTTAATGGGGCAACATCAATAAATCAGGATACATATATTCAAAGATAACATGTCCAGGTTATCTTGTCGTTCAATTATGTTGCATACCCATCGCCAAAAGTCAGATTGTCCTCTGTCACCTTCTATCTAGTTTTTCAGAGGGCTCCTTTAGCCTGGGTATTGGGCCAAACTTTTAAAAATTGTATGTGAAGAGTAAAACAGCCAGCCCAATTCTGCCAAAGGGAGACATCAGAAGACTCAGAATTTATTACCAACACACTGAAGATTGGGTCTTACATCACAAAAGTGATCCATTACTTCATCTTCAGTAACAAATGAAATAAAAGAGGTTCTTTCTTTATTCCCACAGTGGAGTAATTTAAATTTAGATATTTGTTTTGCTAGGTTATGTCTTAATCTACTTCCCTTTCCTTTCCTAAGTTAGAGTTGACTTTTATGAGCAAGCATGTTTTGAATAATCAAAATTTGAAAGATACTTTAAAAAATAAGCAAGCAAAACTGCTTGCAAAATGTAAATGAATAATGATCAAATCTCTAAAGGAAGATTTTACACATATATTCACAACATCCATGTAGGATGACATGCAACCAAGCAGTAAAGAAAGAAAAGGTCAGAATTTCCCAAAAAGAGGTAACTTGTGTGAACTTCACTTTAAGAATATTCTTTATGCATCTGTATAATGCCTTGTAATCAGAGAGAAAGAGCTGAGAGCATGATTTAGTTATTATTGATAAATAGGCAAGCAGAAAAGATTAGTTCTTTTTCTCTACAATAGTATTCTGTGAAATAAGCACAACTGTAATGAGCAAAGAATGTATATTTTTGTAAGCAACTAGTTCTATGCAGTTATTGTCTATTGCTGCATAACAAATTACCCTGAAGTTTAGAAGCTTAAAGTCCCTCTCACAGTTTCCAAAGATCAGAAATCCAGGGATAGTTTCCCCGGTGGTTCTGTCTGAGGATCTGCTCTAAGCTCCCTCAGGTGGCTATTGTCAGGACGCTCCAGTTCCTCACCACGTGGTCTTCCCCATAGGACTGCTCACAGTGTGGCAAATGGTTTCCTCCAAAGTGAATGATCAAAGAGAGAGAGCGACTGCAAGACTGAGGCTCTAATGTCTTCTATAGCCTAATCTCAGAAGAGACATATCATTACTTCTGCCATATTGGGCTGGTCACATAGACCAACCCCGCACAATGTGGGAGGAGTTACAGGAGGAGGGGGTTGTTGAGGGCCATTTAGAAGTCTGGCTACTGTTAGCACTGATAGAAAAATTAGCAAACTATTAAGACCCAGATTCATACAAATAATGCCAATTTCCTTCCTAACACCTATTCTTCTATATACTTATAAATTCAAATATGTTTGTAAAAATGGTTAAAACCGGTTTTTCTGATTCCCATGTTAAAAGGCACCCAAGTACATCTTCCCTGCCCTCCCTACTTCACCATTTTGAAGGGGGAATAAATTAGTTGCGGCAGTACATATTATGTAATTAATCCCTTTAATCTGGCGCTTGATTTTAAAGAGGAATCAAAAGGTGAATCTGAACTGAGACCATTTATCTAAAGAAACCAATCAGGCTTCCCTGTTCCTTTAAAACGTGGGGCAGTTCTGCAACGCTGAGGCTGGCTCAAGCTCCGTACTGGGCGTTGTCGGGGAGAAGCAGGAATTACTTCTAGTTCAGTGACTCGCAGAGCTGCTAATGGTCTTGTTTGCTCACTGTGGTTTGGCTGTGATTATGTTATTTTGAAGAAGGAGAAAAATGATCACATAACAAACCAATAAAACAAATACGAAACATCCACTCAGAGGAAGTAAACAAGTTACTGTTTTGGGATGCAGATAGGGAAAGCAAAACGTATATATACTGTATATATCTCTATTTGTAGATCTACCCTTCCTTCCCTGGGCTGAGAAATCAAAAAAGGGGCAAGGTAATTTTAACCAGGGTGTTTCTGAATTCTAATTGCCTTTGATTCGAAGTAAATGTGCTCAAATATTCCAGCTCTGTCATTAACTAGCTCTGTGAATTATGGCGTGTCGCTCATGCCCAGCAGGTCTCATTGTCACTTTGTGTACAAAAAGGGATTCAATTAAGAGATGAAGGAGTCTTACTTATTTTCTGCCCAGGACATAACATACTGTAGTCATTGATATATATCCACGCTAATCTTTAGAAAAGTCTTCCAGATGAGACTAATAAACGAGTCAGATCCTGCAGGTTCTACTAAGCCGGTTAAAGACATTATCCTAGGAGCACGGATGATCATCAAAATGTTTGCAAGGGAGTGAGTTCATTGAATTTGTATTTAAGAAAGCTTCTTTTGGTTACATTGTGAAGAAGCCAAAGAACACTAGAGAGGTTGTAAATTCAGGTAAGAATTGATAAGAACTTGAACTAGGGCAGTTACATTCGGGGGAAAAAAAACCATATTCAAGATATGTATTAAAAATATGAATGTATTCAAGATATATTCAAAAATATAGACCTATTCAAATATGTGCAAATATTAAGTAAATTTATAACTAATGAGACCATTATTCCAATTTTATAAATGAAGCAAGTGATCAAAAAAATACATACCAAATCTCATAATCTTTCCCACTCTTGGAGTGAGAGGAAGATATTTATAATATATTGGGCAGGAAAGCTACCTGGTGCACCCAGACAGGGTAGTAGTTTAGTATGCTTCATATTAATCTGCTTTAAGTTACTGAGTGAAGGTGGGTTATACTGGTAAAGGGTAGTCATATAGTCCCCAGAGGATTTTGCCTTTTTCCGTAGATGCAGCAACAAATTCTTTTCCAATTGATTGAAGTGGCACTATACCTCTAGTTATTTTCACAATGTTTTAACGATTCTTATAGATTGCTATACTTGGCACTACTTGACTGGGTCTCCCCTCTGCATCCTCTATCAATAGTTCTCCACCCTACATCAGAACTACCTACAGAGCTTTCTAAATATATACATGTCATTGGCCCATCCCTGGGGACTGTGATTCAGGAAACCAGGGGTGAGACCTGAAGTTTTGTGTTGTTGTTTTTTTTTAAAGCTTCACTTAGGTGATGTTGATGCCCTACCAGGACTGAGAACATTCTTACTGCCTTCTTAATAACTGCTCTAATCCTTCAACTCTAACATTATTTGTTGATACTTCTCAGGGTACTTTCTAAAATGTGATTTTCTTTTCATTTTTTACAGAAGACATAGATGAAAATCTCCTGTTTTAACTTAAGATCTGAAATAATTGAAACTTTTCAGCAACCTCCTCTGTTCTGACTACATCTGAAACATGCAGCCGTGATAATTGTAGATTTCATTTAGCAAAAAATGTGCATGTCTAAGAAGACAATGAGGGTAATTACTTAACTGTATATGTACCCAGCATTTAACATTAACTTTGGAAATAAAAAATTTTAAAGTAGGTCAATGTATACAAAATACTGTATGCTGTTTATAAATAGTAGTTTAACTTAATCACTCTGCATACATTTATGAGATACGTTCATTTTGTCTATAATATCATGAAAATGGAAAAATGTTCTTTTGATGTGAATGTGTATTATCTTCAATGTTTTAATAGCCTAATAAAAATCCATAAAATCCTAATGCTTATTCAAGTTTATTTCTAGTCATTTCTTTAACAATTGTATGGGAAAGACCAACCCAGGAATAACACTTCATATCAAATTATAATTGTGCTTCCTGGACCCTACTACTTAAAAAAAAAAGTGTGAGTGTGGTTGAGAGAGACATTTCCTATGGGAAACAAATTATTCAATTGTTAAATAGTAGTTGCTCATGAATGTCTTTTGTCATAATGTAAGTTTAAACAAAAAAAATTGAATTCAAGTGCTCTTTACCAAATTCTATTAAAAGTGTGATGGTTATGCCCTGCCTGATACAACTAATTTTAGCTTCTATGCAGGTATTCATGTGTGTTGGAAGTCCTCAAAATAAAGTAATATAAAGAGAACACAGAAAGTAGAGGTTCCTGAATTGTATTGATGCCCAATATGGTCAGAGATAAATATTACTACTGTAAGTTGCAAACAAGAACATTTATCATAAGAGAAAAGGCGTTTTATTTTAGCTCTTTCTTGATAACTATAATACAGTAAAACCTAAATTGCAAAAATATTTTAAAAAACCATAATAGAGTTTTCCAAAGTCTGCAAGACCCTGTCACCCACTTTATTCTACTTAAAATATTTGAGAGAAAATAAAATGGTTTTTAAATATGTTTTTCTACATGGAATAAGACATCAATACAATTATCTTCAATTATTTCTTCAAATAATCAAAAAATGTTGTTGTTAAGATCCTTACCTATAATAATCATTGAGAGAATGTACCCCAAAGAATTTTATCTGAAGGATACTATGGCAGAGTTTATTTATCATAATATTCTTTGATTAAATTCAAAATTGCATTTATCTCTTTTCTTAGCTCAGTGAGTCACTGTTTTTAACTAAACCACATCACACCATGTGATGTCTAAATAAGTAAATTCAATTTGATTAATCAAAATCTGATTATTTATAATTTTTTCCAAGTAGGGAAATAATTTCTGAAATTATTCCAAAATTGAGAATGTTTTTATCTGTAGCTCCAAAGAGATCTCATGAGAGGTTTTAACAACTTACAAACCAAGTTTCTAATTATGAATTTGCTGGGAACAGTGAATTGTATTTAGAGGTATTAATTAGACCTAAATTCCCATTTTAACTGTTTTATGTTTTAAAGTAGTGAAAAGTAATTTCAATGTTTAAGACACTAGCTAAATATCCTGACCAGGTGTTGGCGCAGTGGATAGAGCGTTGGGCTGGGATGTGGAGGACCCAGGTTCAAAATCCCGAGGTCACCAGCTTGAGCACAGGCTCATCTGGTTTGAGCAAGGCTCACCAGCTTGAGCCCAAGGTCACTGGCTTGAGCAAGGGGTCATTCAGTCTGCTGTAGCCTCCTGATCAAGGTACATATGAGAAAGCAATCAATGAACAACTAAGGTGCTGCAACGAAGAATTGATGCTTCTCATCTCTCTCCCTTCCTGACTGTTTGTCCCTATCTGTCCCTCTCTCTCGGTCTCTCTCTGTCCCTGTCACACACACAAAAAAAAAGACACTAGCTAAATATTTACTGAAAATGTTTTACTTGAAAATAAGTTGGATTTTAAAATGAAAACTATTATTTAATAATAGAACATTTTAGAGGCGTACATTTTTCTATTCATTAAGGTTCCTGTGTGTATCAATACCCTAAATGATATATTACAGGAGCACTTTAATATTCTTGGTGGTCACAGTTTTTAATTGTGGGTTGTGGTACATTACTTTAATTCCAACCAAAGATATGAAATTATTTTCTCAGTAATCAGTCTTTAATACTATCTCTGTGTAATTCAGACACTTTATAAGTTGGAATTTCTAGTTTGGAAACAACTATTCAGTTTAGCTTTTAATTTAGTGACTCATGTTGCCCATAACCATAAAGGCATTAGTAACACAGTTTAAATACTAGACGGGAATAGAGATTCTAGGAGATCCCAGTGCTCCTTGAATTCTTGCTCCGAGGGCCATTTGAAGCAAAGGTAATTTTAAAAAGATATACCGTATCATTTGGGTGGATTCTATTGCACAAGGTAAAAGAATGTAATATATTCTTGTGGTGGATAATTTAATGATTTCTAGTAGTTCCAGTTAACAAAGGAAAAAAAATTCCAGGGTTTGAATCTAAAGAAGAAAAATACAAAGGAAAGATGCAAAAAGAGGGAAAGAGGTAAGTTGTCTAAATTCAGACAAAATAAAATAGCACAAAGGTAAATCAGATTTCAGTTTCAAGTACATATAAAATAGTTGTAATTATTTTTATTTTATTTATTGATTTTAGAGGAAAAGAGAGAAACACTGATTTTTCATTTCACTTATTTATACATTCATTGGTTGATTCTTCTGTGTGCCCTGACTAAAGATAGAATCCACAACCTCTGCGTATTGGGATAATGCTCTAACCAACTGAGCTACCCAGCCAGAGCTGGGACAAGTCTTAATAAGAATATGATGAAGTTGATTTCTCTTCCAAAATTCAATTCCAAAGTTCAATGATTTAATTGGTAACTCACAAGTTAAGATAATTTGAATTTAATGTGATTGAGGACCACAGAAACTTTTGCTTTCAGAAACAGCTGGTCAATCAAGACCACATCGATTTGCTTTATGGAATCTACTCATATTGTGTTTATTGTCTACCAACCCATTATGCCTTACAGGATTTTTCCCATATAATTTCCTTCTTGAGAAATTATAATTGTCAGTAACAGCATCCATATAATTTCCTTCTTGAGAAATTATAATTGTCAGTAACAGCATCCACATAATTTGCTTCTTGAGAAATTACAACTGTCAGTAACGGGGGTAGAAGCTCAAGGTAGATTTATTTGTATATTACATAAGAAATCTCATTTGAGCCAGTAGTGGTACATTCCCAATACTAAGTAAGCATGATATGACACTGGTGTTTTAAGATCCATGCATACTGATCACAAATTCAAATAACTTCAGGGGCCAAAAAGGTATCGGTTAAACTATGAGATTATGAGGAAGACTAGGAAGTGTGTGCAGTGTTATGAACCAGAGACCGCATGTCTTATCTAAAGTCATTCAAAGTGTTTCAAAGCACTTGTCTTGGCTTACAAAGTCTGAATCTAGAGGCAGAATCTAGCTTGACTATGATTTCAACACCTGTAACTAGACAGTCTATTTACAATGGGAATAGGACTTAGATAGAAAAAATTGAAAATGATCTCCTAACCCTTCCTTCCATTCCAGCCTCTTCCTTCAGAATGAGAGTTCTCATCCTGGCGGGCCTGTTGAGCACTGCCGCTGCTCTGCCCATCCCGGTGAGTACTCCCTGTCAGTGGTCCACTGCATTTCCATTCTAGAGACAGTATTTCTGGGAAGACAGCATTCCTATGTTTTTACTTCACCAGACCCAGAAATGTACCAATTATCCTCAGCTCAAGGATCTTTCCAGTACAAATCTCAGCTGCATGTGCCATTTGCCAAGTGCATCACCTTGAGCAAGGAACTAACTCTGGCTTCCCTGACTATAAATTGAGTTAGAAGAACTACCTCAGAGTCTTGCAAGAATAATAAAATCTATCTAAGGCACTGAAGAGTCCTACCTGGAACAAGGGAAACCCTCAAATAAAATTAGCAGTATAGAACAAATATTCTGCAGTGACCTACGTTTTAATTACGAAGTTTGAATTGAGGTTTTTTTTTTACAAATATCCTTACCTCAAACCATCTCATGTTGACTGTGGTCATGCTTTCTATATCTATACAAATGAGATCTATGAATCTAATCTGTGTTTATTATAGTCTTCTGAATATATAAGACACTCTCTTCCCTGCACCTTTTTTTTTTTTTCTTTTGTAACAAAGGAGCTTTCAAAGAAGTAAGGGAGCTTTCAAAATTTGTGTTTAGGTATACAAAATTTAAATATACATTTCCATACTCCCTTTACTTTAAACTTTTATTTATTTATTTGTTTGTTTGTTTATTTATGACAGAGACCAAGAAAGAGGGAGACAGAGAGAAGGACAAATAGGGACAGATAGACAGGAAGAGATATAAATGAGAAGCATCAATTTTTTGTTGCAGCCGTTTAGTCTCCTTAGTTGTTCGTTGATTGCTTTCTCATATGTGCCTTGACCAGGGGGCTACAGCAGAACGAGTGACCCCTTGATTAAGCCAGAGACCATGGGGTCATGTCTATGATCCCACACTCAAGCCAGTGACCCCACGCTCAAGCTGATAAGCCCGCGTTCAAGCCAGGGGGTTTCAAACCTAAGTCCTCTGTGTCCCAGTCCAACGCTCTATCCACTGTGCCAATGCCTGGTCAAGCTTCACTTTGAACTTCTAAATGCTGAGAAATAAATTAAGAACATGGTTGATTCAAAGATAGAGACATGCAATATATACTTAATCAGAAGAAATGTGAATAAAAACAATATTTGGAAATAAGGTTAAAGGCAAAAAGATCATGTTCTGAACACTGGGAAAAATTAATTCAACTTTTCCTTATTAGATCCTGTACTCATCTGTGTTTTTTTTCAGAGGTAAAACTACTGCTCAGTGGTGTGGCTTGTTACCTATTCTCATTTAGAATAAAATTTTTGAAATGAGTGATGTATTGCCATATTTTGCTTCACCTTTTGTTACTGTTTCACAAGCTTGAGCAATCTGGAGGCAGTTCCAGTGGTCAGGTAAAGCTTTAATTGTATTTTCAAATGTCATGTTCAGCATTTTAAAAGTATACACTTGTCTGCAATCACTGACATTATTTTTTTAAAAAAGAGATTTAACTTTTACCCACAAGGAATACCATTTTTTCCTCAGTTCCCATTTCTCCCACCTCCACAGCTGCCCCCAGTAAGTATGGGTTTGGGAAATCTCAAACTGTAAAAAGTATTTATTAGTTAGATGATGATAATAAAAATTTCCAAATTGTAATAGAGAGAAATGAACCTTTCTGAGGTCGCCAGGCATCAGTGACTCACACTCCCCTCGCTGCCTAACTTGTGCAGTGTGACAGGGGCTAGCAAAGTCCCCCTCGAACCTTCGGAGACTTCTTCCAGGGCTTCTCTCCACCTGCCATCAAGGAGGTGTTTATCTTGAACTTCTTTAACTTCTTTAACTAATTACTCTTCAGGAAGAGACTAACATCTTTATATAATACCCTATTTCTTTTTCTAAATCAACTTGTTGTGCCTGACCTGCAGTGGCGCAGCAGGTAAAAGCGTCGACCTGGAACTCTGAGGTCACTGGTTCGAAATCCTGGGCTTCCCTTGTCAAGGCACATACGGGAGTTGATGCTTTCTGCTCCTCCTTCCCTTCTCTCTCTGTCTGTCTCTCTCCTCTCTCTAAAATAAATAAATAAAATCTTTAAAAAATAAATAAATAAATCAACTTGTTGCTTTCTTTTCACTATAAAGTTTTTTTCTAGCCCTGTTTTTCTCATAGATCAAGCAATATTAGTTTGCTCTTCTTATTGGATCGTCACCCATCTTCCTAATATCTAGATTCTTATAACACTTTTTAATAAAGGCCAAAACAATGCTAAATCCATACTTGAATTGCCTTTATTCTGTATGTAATACTTTTGTTGGTACAGACTGCATTCATCTGGTTAATATTTACTAAATGTCTACATTATAATAGGGTCTATAGGGAGGGCTGTAAGTACAAAAAGTATGCACTAAGCTCACAGTCTGATGAGCAAGATTCATAAACAAAAAATCTAATTTGATAAGTGCTGCTAGTTGCAAATACAAAGGCTGTGGGTCACAGACTTCATTCACAGAGGAGACGGGATCCGAGCCAGGTCATGAAGGATGAGAAGTGGGTGGGGCACTTCAGGCAGAGGGAACTGCAACTGCTTGGGACAGACCTAGGAACGTGGCAATGTGGGGGATGGATGACCAGTAGTACCCTGAGGCTGCAGCACAGGTTGGAAAGATTACATTAGGGCAGTATTTAAGCAATGATAGTTTGGAAATGTTCACACACATTTTAAAATAGCACCTTGCTTAACTTTTTGTTTATCAGCTAAGTATTTTTAAAGTATAAACAGAATTTTACATTTTATTTTTATATCTAAATGTAACAAAGACCTTCCCTTTGCTTGTACTGTACTTAATTTCAAACGGTTTTATTTTCTCAACTTTAAACGGGCTTTTAGAAATATGTCACTGAAGTTACAGTCCTCAACGGCACATTCTTTCTTCTTAATATTTTCACATGTCCTCACTGAATCTTAGCCACTAAATTTCTAACGACTTCCATTTTAACTAGTTGCTAATTATTTTGGTTCGAGTCAAATCTAGGCTTATTGTTTCCCTTTCTGGGGGCTAACATTCAGTAAGATTTGTTTTAAATTAGTGTAAAATCCTGCAGTCTTGTTTTATAATTAGATATGTATGTTAACACTTATTTATAAAATTATGTGAATCTATGTGGCAAAAAAAAAAAAATCACTCGTATTTGAAATGGAAACATTTCCTTCCACCAAGAGGCAGAATAGTATTAAATATCAGGCAAAGTATGACCTCTAGAAAAACAGATTTGCAATTATCAACACATAGAATGGATTCTTGGCTTTAGGTTTGACTAATTGAGTAAAATAAGCATAACTCTTGAAAGAAAAAAAAAACTTAAAATCCACTAACATCTAACTTCCACCAACTATAAAGTGGGCTCCCTGAAAGCACATGCTTGCTCAATAAATACTGGATGGATGGATGCACGGACAGGGCCGACAGACAAGCAAAAGGACAGATGGGTGGATAGATGAGCAAATGGATAAATAAATAAGAAAAAAGCCAAAACAAAAATGTTCACATTTTATTCACAATTTCTTTCTTTCTTTCTTTCTTTCTTTCTTTCTTTCTTTCTTTCTTTCTTTCTTTCTTTCTTTTTTTTTTCTGTAGATTCCAATTCCTTTTCCTTTTCCATATAATCCAAATCAGGTAATTACACTTAAAGTTCCTTTTTAAAAAGTATTTAAATGAATACAAAACTTTAAAAAGTCTTGGAAAATTTAATCAGAGAGTAAATGATACCAAGAATTAATGGTTAGCATTCCCTTTGAGGATCATTAGTTATTGATATTTTCTCTGATTTGAGTCCTTTAATGTACAAATCTCATCTACCCTTGAAAACTGAACTACATAGAGGGAACCCAGGAGACCAGGAGAAAAAGCACTTGAAGTCAACCTGGGGATACAAGCTCTGCCATTTAGTACTTTGGAGTAATATCAAACTTCTTTGAGCCTTACCTTCTTCTAGAAGATAAAAGTGAAAATTATTGATTTATAGTCTAGTTTACCTCTTATATTTAATGTTTACATTTGCAATGGATGAGTGGGAAATGCATTCTTATTAAAATGGAACCTGTTCTAGAACCTTTGAACTAGATTTAAGGTTATAGTCATGGTATAAAATATTTAAAGTGTACTTTTGAAGGGATTTTATTGAACGAAGAATAATTACTTATGACAAGACTGACTCAGTCACAGGCCAAAAAATGTTATGTATATAATAGCAACTTTTTCTAAAATTATACGATATGACATTGAAGTTTTCTTTCATAAAGAGGTGACCATAGAATATAGCTTTTTCCAACCTGGTAAACATAAGTTTAATGATCTTTCCAAAAAGTCCCTGCTATGTCTGGAGTCCCCCCCCAAAAAATAGGGAATTTGACTATGGGAGCTTAATTCAAATATTAATAAATATGAATCTTAATGACATAATTTTAGAAATGCTAAGTATTCTTTTAAAAGTATGTTTTCATTAATCAAGTTAATATAAAATGTATAACATAGAAACGATAAATAAAATGCTGAATTACACCTCAATTATTTGTTTCCTTCATTTTAGGTCCTGACATCTAGTGATCTTATAGCGGTAAATATATTCTAACCTGCTAATCTGCAAAGTTTATAAAAATATGATATTACATTCAACACTCTACATAAGATGAGCCAGTTCATTATGAAAATTACAATTGTTATTATTCCAATTCACTTGGAAACAAAATAAAAGACAGTTATTAAACTCAAAGACAAAAGCAATCTCAATGCCTACAAACAATTCCAGATTTAATTTATTCAATTCATCCAAACTATAAATCAGGGGTAGTCAACCTTTTTATACCTACCGCCCACTTTTGTATCTCTGTTAGTAGTAAAATTTTCTAACCGCCCACCAGTTCCACAGTAATGGTGATTTATAAAGTAGGGAAGTAATTTTACTTTATAAAATTTATAAAGCAGAGTTACAGCAAGTTAAAGCATATAATAACAATTACTTACCAAGTACTTTATGTCAGATTTTCGCTAAGTTTGGCAGAATAAATTTTTATAAAACAACTTACTATAGTTAAATCTATCCTTTTATTTATACTTTGGTTGCTCCGCTACTGCCCACCATGAAAGCTGGAACGCCCACTAGTGGGCGGTATGGACCAGGTTGACTACCACTGCTATAAATCAACAAAACAACCTATTCTACCAAGGATGAGGATGAACATGTCAAGTCAAAATGTTTTAAAGTTACAGAGTAGATTGCTTTAGGAGAGATGAAATAGACTTATTTCTTCACTAACAAAGCATTACCATAGACATATAATACATTAAAGATTATCAAATCTAAATCCTAACAGATAATTTTTTACTGAATTGCACATTATTCAACTTTTTAAGGAAGACTTTTATTGATACAATAAGTCATTTAGAATCTTAGTTTACAAAAACACAGGAGAAACACTTGAATATCGAGTTACAAAAGATAACTTTTAAAAATTCTATTTTCCAGTGTAAAAAATACTTTTCACACTTAAACATTTTCTGAAATCAAGGCACATCTCACAACAGATACCTCCATTTCATTTAGGATCTCCTCTTTCTTTAAGATGCTGTAGTTAACTAAATGGTACACTTTACAGTTATTGTATTGAAGAATTAGGGGCATGCAGTGTTTTGTAAAAATGTCAGAAAGTTAGGCCTAAATCATTTCCAAGATTCTTCAGTACAGACCATTTAAAGTCAACCATCTTGAAGACTACTGAAATATCCCAGAAACTTAAAGGTCAAACAGCTAGCTTCTGAGCCTAACTAAGTAAGAACCTTGTGCTTTTGAGTTCAAATAGCTAAGTGCTCTTCCCACAATCTATTCTGTTGATGCATTATAATCCAACTCCAAACTGTAAATAAAAATTTTAACATATTTCTAACTAAAACTGTTTTAGGAAAGTCAATAATTAATTATTGGTAATTATAAAATTAGCTAGTTTATCTTTACATCAAAACTTGGCTAAAAGAACACTGGCCTGTGGTTGAAAAGCCTAAATTCTAATCTCATTACAATTAAATTATCTAAGTAACCTTGGGCAAGGTATGTATTTAGCTTCAATTTCCCTCCCAGTGAAAATATGGGCTCCTCAGATATGTGTCTTATTCAAATTACCCAGATCTAAACACTTAACACCTTATTTATATTTTATTTCCTTGGACTTTTTTTTTTTAAGTGCTGTAGGCCACAACCCATCCTGGAAAGAACCCTGACAGAATAATTTGTAGAACTGCCGTATCTTCACGGTCATAAGATTTGTTTTCTCCTAGTGGTCGTAGTTAAGCAGGGAGTAGGAAAAGAAATCTTAAGATAACAAAAACCACCTCAGGTCAAGAACAAGTTGGGATAGTATTTAAGCTGACTGCTCCACAAATAGATTTGTCTTCTAGGTAGAAAGGTTAATTCCTTGAGCAAGCTGCCAGTCTCATAGAACAGAAGGGCCACGTGAGAGCTACGAAGCAATACTTTCCCAGTGAAACCGGTTGTGTAAACAAACCCACAGAGCAAGTATTCATAGTTGTCCTACAGTGTTGGTTTAAGTATCATTCACAGAGAATTTGCATAATTTAAAAAAGCACTTGCATGGAAGTGTACAAAGGGAGTTTTTTAACCAGTCACATTAATTTTCTATCTTTTAGTTATAGTGAATACAGTTATAAGGCAGTTATAAGAAATTATTTCTGTGAATTAAGGAAATTTTTTTTGTTTATTCATTTTTTTTCTGTTTATTAGCATTTATTAACACCAACAGTATTAAGTGAAACAAGTCTCTAAATGGCCTTATGTTAACCAAGATGTTAAAATGTCTCTGGCATTGCAGGTGACATTTATTTTTACTAATTTCTCCATTTTTTTATAATAGTTGACAGAATCAAGAGAATTTAAATCTAGATATAGTATATTCATTTTAAAATCTTGTATCATGTAAATAAAAAACTAAGCAGGAAAATGGAATTAGCTTTTCATTAAAAACAAAGATTTTCATACAGGAAATGTTTTAACTTATGTATATACTAATTTAAACATAAGTAAAAAAATAAATTCAAATCCATTAACAGCACTGATCTCTGACTTTTCTTCTTTCCCAGTTGATCACTTCTATTTTGAACCAACTCCTGGTAAGTCTGTATTAACTTTTAAGCTATTATAAACTGTATATTTACTTAATGCACTGAAAATAATGTCTTATTAGTGTTTTTATTTTTAGGGCTTCCTTGGGGTAAGACTTCATTTCTATGATTATATTGAAAAATGTAAGTGACATTTAACCTCAGAAAAGGTAAGAAAAATTCTTGGGAACTGTTGGGCAGATAAAATATATTATGTTCACTTTGTTAAAGATGGTGCTGCCCACGTGGAAGCCCATCACCCAGGTGATAATATTAGTTGCTCTTCCCACTTAGGATGGGAGTGATTATGTTAATATGTGTTGGGGGAGGGCTTTCCTGCCAAAAGGTTTTAAAAGCAAGAGAGATCACGTTGTTCCAGGGAAAAATGATAACGTTCTAGGAGAAGCCCATGTTAGAGAAGAGCAGAGAAAGGCCACATGGAGGAGAGGAGAGGCAGCCAAGATGGCGGGTGTTGAAGGAGAAGCCAGTTTGTGCAGAGTTTGTGCAGAGAGAAGGAGATGGGAAACAGAGGTGAATAAGGCTGGTGAGCTAGAAACCTTTGATTCTAGGAAACTCGGATAAGTCAGTGGCTTTGGGAGCCCTGAATGGAAAGGGAAGTGTTTTCCCACTGTGTGTATTACTTGCCCGCCGGGTGCAAGCTAGGATTAAAGGTAATGGCCCACCAGTTCTTGGCTCCTTTGTTTCATTACCCTCTGTCTGAATCTAATGTGAACCTGCATGAGCCAGGCGGCTGTGATGGTGGCCGCAGCTAATTACTGGCCATACAAGAACCATAAAAACATAGCAGAATCAAATTCAACTGATCTACCCAAATTAGAGATCATGAATTATAAACTCAACTTCCTCCAAGATCTTTAAGATCAGAATTTCTGCAGGTCTGAAAAGGTATTCTTTTCATAATGACCATGGTATATGACAAAATTTCAGTTTCCAGAAATGTGTGCAATGCTAAGAAATTTCAAACAGCACATTTAGTCTCAAGCTTATTGTTGTCTCATGAACAATTCATAATCAGTAGTTAGCAAAGCCTGCTGCAAAACTACCAAATCCAGAAATGCCCTGATCTCAAGACAAGGCAGCATCCCTCAACACAAAAGCATAACTCATCTGATTAAAAGACCACAAACCTTTAGACTTCCACTTTGATTCTCACCCAAGTTTGCTTTCATTTAAACTACACTATAAAAATACAGACTTAAAAAAAGGTATATCCCTTTTTTAAATATCTGAATTGTCAATTAAAATTATATACAGTATGTATTTATTTTAATCTACTTAAAGAGAAGCTGTTAAACCAAAATACTCCCAATTCTAATCTTGAGAAGGGAATTGGATTTCACCCACGTTTTCATCCTGACAAGTTTCATTGCCCTCAAGAGCTCCTTTAGTGTATCCTACCACTTTAAATCTTATTCGGGCCATCAAGGCCAAGTGGGAGGAGTAAAGCTCTCTCTGTTACAGAAAAAAACAGCTGAGGACTCAGTTTATCAGCATTTAGGTATAACAGAACCACATTATTCTCTACCTCTTAACAGACATGGATATGCCAACATTAACCCACCAGCAATAAAATAACCCTACAATGGGAGACATGGGTAGAGGTGAAGAAGAAACAATGGCAAAATTACCCTCATATAATAACTATAACCTGTATCATTTATTTCCACAGAGATAATTCTCACTACTTTGTCAAAAGTTATGAGGTTAGTAAAATCTCCAAATATCTTTCAAGGACTATTATACATTTTAAATAGTTTTATCTTAAGAGTTTAATAGCTTCATAATGTGTACATATTGGTAAATTAGTATGATGGAACTAAGTGTAAACAATACCAAATTAATACAAATGCTTTCTTCAAAAGATGTACTTCAAAATACGTTTATTAAAACTTCACAAATGTTTTAGAAAATACCAATCACATAAGTCTTTAAACTGTAAAACAGAGTAGCATTTAGCTCCTAAAGGAGTTAGAATTTTCAAGTGCCCTTTTTAGGTACTAGATATTTAGATTTTTCGATAGTTAAGCTCTTATGTAAGTTTAGCATATGCCTCTATTTAGATTTAAAACACTTTCAAATCTCAAGAGTACCTGCTGGCAAGACAAACACTGATTATTTATCCTTAGGTTAAGATGTTATCAAATAAATTGCCTTTGGGCCAAATTACGCAAACCAGTTTAACAATCAGATATGGACTTTAATATCAAGTCACAAACCATACTGTATTACAATGGGTAACACTACTATTAAATAATATGTAATCTTCCAAACTGTGTACTTAAGTAACAAATCATAAAAGCTTCATAACCTTAGCAAGGACTACAGTAGACAGGGAATAAGTTTTGGAACCAAGTCAACTAGGATTCAATCCCAGTCCTGTCCCTTATTGAATAAACCTCAGGGCATCCTTTCTACATTACATTCTCATTTGTGAAATGGGACTACCACCCAATAGTCTCACAGGACTGTTGTGAGTATTAAGTGATATAATGTAGATTCAACAAATGGTATCTATTACTACTATTTATTTTATTAAATGTCTCCAAAATACAAACATATTCCTTACATCTAAAATGTAAGAAAAGCAAATTGATAAGGAGTATCACCTAGTGATATAGGAGCAGATATTCCTCCAGAAATGTCTTCACCAAAATCTTCATCTGGTTTTTCTCTATTATAGATGGTGCTGGATACTTACAGTTGCCAGAAGATTATCTACTTCTAGCCTAGCTATAACTTAGAGTCACAGTTTTATAATTTTGTATACTTTGTAAATGTTCCAGTGAAAATTCCAAAGTGCCACAAAGAATGTGCTTTAGTCACTCTTTACACAAAATGTTAATAACCTTTACTATTGTTAGTTTAAATGTATCAAAACTATTAAACATAAGTAAATATTGTTCTTGAAGAAATTGTTCAAGATTTCTCAATAGCTTTGTAAGCCGTTTCGATTTTAGAGAATTCTGTTCAGCGCCAGAAAGAAGAGATTTCCTCCTGCCAAACAGTAAAGGTAGAATAAGACTTGTTCACACGGGGAGAAGGCCATCCTACTCATCTGATGAGCATGTTACTCTTTTCAGGTACAATTCCCTTATATACCCAGGGACCAAGATTTTTATGAACTTTAGAAAATTAACACTGCATGTAAACCTTATACCTCTTCCAAAGGGATTTGAGAAAAACATCTGGAATCCCAACATTCTAATGTTTCTCAACAAAACTAAGCCACAGTAAGAGGTAAAAACGCTTCCTGTCAATTAAGTTCAGTTTTATGATCAAAGGAGTTTTGACAATTGTATGGCCAGTAGTCACTGCCATTGTGGCCATGCACATGCAGGTTCCCATCGGATTCAGGCAAACAGTAAAGAAACAGTGGAGCCAAAAAATGGTGGGCCATTCCTTTATTCAAGACTCGCACCGGTCCACAAGCAAACATGCAGGGGAAAACACTCCCCTTTCACTCAGGGCTCCCAAAGCCACTGACACATTCTCTGGTTTCACAACCAGAAGAATCTTCTCTGGTTTCTCCTAGAATCAAAGGCCTCACCAGTCTCAGTGGAGCTCGCAAAAGCCCCTCACCTCGGTTCCCCATCTCCTCTTTCAACTTTCTGCACAAACTCTGCAAAAACACGGCTTCCTCCCTTCTCTTTTCAATACTCTCAGGCATGAAAACCTCTCCTCCAACACACATTAGCAAGAAAATGGCCCTTCCTAAGCAGGAAGGTAATTTGCAATTTCACAGATCACATACCTGGCGCTGCCCAGCACCATTTTTTAACACTAAAAGTGAGCAAACTCAAAAAATACAAATTTTACAAACTCATTTGCCCAACAGGCATTAACTCAAAAAATAAAAAACTTAAAACCTTTTGATTTACCTTAACCCTAGCTCTGTCCTCTAGCTACAGCATAAGCCTAAGATCATTTTCAAATATCTAAAGAAAAGATAACAACCCTATCTCTAGCTTATAAATCTCTTCTCTTCAAACGCCCCATCTGTAGTCCAACAGGAATAAAGATGGGGTTATGACAGACAGCAGTGCAGGTTGGCAGGAGTTGACATCATGGGACCTTCCCAGTGGCAGGTCTTAGCCAGAGTGCAACACACACACGTCCCCTGAGACAAGCTGTGTTCTTCTCCCTCCTACTCCTCCCTGCTCCCAAGAGCACCGAACACCAACCCTTTTCCCTTTGTCTGGGAATTAGAATGTCAACAGTATGGCCCTCAAAAGGCTATTTCAATCCCTAATATGCCCTACCAATTCCTTTTTGAACATCTATTTTAATTCATTTATAACATATAGTTACAAAGTAAAATAAAATATTAATTTAAATTACAAATTTCCTGGACATATTCTTAACTAAGAATTTTTGAAAATGAGAACACAAGTGCCTACTTATTTTTATTGAGTAAAAGAGGGATGAAAATTCCTCAAAAAACTGGAGACTCTAAAGCAGGGGTCCCCAAACTTTTTAGACAGGGGGCCAGTTCACTGTCCCTCAGACCATTGGAGGGCCAGACTATAAAAAAAACTATGAACAAATCCCTATGCACACTGCACATATCTTATTTTAAAGTAAAAAAACAAAAAGAGAACAAATACAATATTTAAAATAAAGAACAAGTAAATTTAAATCAACAAACTGACCAGTATTTCAATGGGAACTATGCTCCTCTCACTGACCACCAATGAAAGAGGTGCCCCTTCCAGAAGTGCAGCGGGGGGGGGCGGATAAATGGCCTCAGGGGGCCGCATGTGGCCCGCGGGGCCGTAGTTTGGGGACCCCTGCTCTAAAGACAAGAATACATGAAGTTTCCATTTTTGAAATCAGCTTCAACAAGCTCATGAAAAGATAACTGTGGTGACACGATGGTGGTGCTCCTACAAAATCCTGATGGGCAGGGGCATCCTTCAGACCACAGAAGAGCAAGGGGAACAAAACATCAACAACTGATAAACAAGAACCAGATAGAAAGCAGAGTTATAGCTGATCAGAAATTTATCTTTATTCAGATTACGATTCTTCAAAGAGCATCAAAGTTGTTTAAATTTGGTTAAAGTCATGCTTAAATTGAATACATATAAAATATGATTGTTTATATTTCTTTTGACTGGAAAGCAGAAAACACCATGTTGCATTTCAGCATATTTATGAATTGTATTCTGATGTAAAACCTCCTAAATGAAAATTGTTTTAAAAGTGAGTCCCCCACCCTGCCCCCTGGCTAGTACGAGTTCTATGGTATTGCCTTCTTTTCCGTACAGCTGCTCCTTTGCTGGCCTTTGGCTTCTGTGAAGATTGTGAGCTATAACCCATGGTAGTCAGTTTCAGAGTCCTCATTCCAGTGTGCATCTCGTTTCTCTGCCACGAGTTTAATGAACTGGGAGTGACTAGCATAAAGCTTGAGTTTATCATTGATGTCCACCCACTTCACTTTTCCAGCATCGTCTCCAGCTTCAAGAGTGAGGTTGTCCATTATCTCACCTGGTTACCAAAGAAAAAAACATCACCAAGAAAAAGTAATTCATTTATTCATTTCTTTTTCAGCATAACATCTTCAATATTCTTAGTAAAAATAAGGAAGTAAATAATCATTGTCTTAGGTGGCCGAGTAAATTAGAAAGTAGGATATTTGAGCCTGACCTGTGGTAGTGCAGTGGATAATGCATCGACCAGGAATGCTGAGATGGTTGGTTCAAAACCTCCAGCTTACCTGGTCAAGGCACATATGAGACACAACTACTATGAGTTGATGCTTCCCCTCCTCCCCCCCATTTCTCTCTGTCCTCTCTAAAATCAATAAATAAAATCTTTTAAAATACAGTATTTGGCCCTGGCCAGCTGGCTCAGTAGATACAGTGTCATCCTGGTGTGCAGACGTCCTGGGTTTGGTTCCCAGTCAGGGCACACAGGAGAAGCAACCATCTCTTTCTCTTCCCCTCCCTCTTCCTCTTATCTATCTCCCCCTCTCCCAGCCAGTGGCTTGGTTAGTCCAAGCATTGGCCCCAGGCACTGGGGATAACTCAGTTGATTCAAGAATCAGCCCAAGACAGTGTGTGCCAGGTGGATCCAGGTTAGGGCGCATGCAGGAATCTCTATCTCCCCTCCTCTCACTTAAAAAAATAATAATAAATAAATAAAACATAGTATTTTAAAAAGGTAAATCCGAATCTAAAAGTTAAGTAAACTATACAAAATCACAGCTTCCCAGGAAAGGCAGCCCATCACTGGAGCCAGCAAGTGGTGGGGACATGTGAAAGGCAGCTGACTAATTTCTGCACACTGATCTGCACACGCACTTGAGAGATCCAGTCTTGGGGTGGGATGGGGACCACATTTTCTTGAGTTTTACCTCCAAAAATGCCACCAGGTCCTTAGGGTGAATACTGGTGAAAAATCCCCACTTGATTCCAGCAGCGAGAGGAGGAAAGTAATTATTTTGAAATAACCCCAAAGCATTCTGCCCTCAAGAAAAACTGTATTACCAAGGCCTAAACCACCTGAGATAAGAGAAAACCCAACTCTAAATTTCCTTTCTTAAGGAGTGTAAGGGTGGAGGGGGAAGCTGAGAAGCAGCTGTGAAGGTCACAGCCCAGAGGCACAGGGTGACTAAAAGAGTGAATTCCCTATGGTTTTTCTCCTCACACCTTACACATCAGTAGGGCTCCTATATAGTAACAGGGGAATAAAACCGAAGGAAATGCATGGCTCATACTTTATTTAACAAGCCTCTTGGGAAACGCAAACATGTCAAAGGAGACAGAAAGAACCCACTAGAGGGAATTTTAGCTTCTGACACTAACAACTATAGCAAATAAGAAGCAAAGCCTGACCCAAACATAAAACTTCATCTAAAGATCTATTTGCTTCAGTTTCTAACCCTTTTACTGAATACATCATTTCTAGCTCTCAAAAAATGCTAGGAAGGCATACAGTACTAAGAGACAAAAAGCACAGCCTGAAGAGGCAAAGCCAGTATCAGAAATTAGATTCAGATAGAGCAGAGATTTGGGGATTATCAGAGCAGAAATATTTTAAGTTTAATGAGAGAAGAGAATGAATGAAAACAGTGATTTGATTACTGATTATATAATCAACATATAGGATCAATCATTGTTTTTAACTTCAAAAGCAAATCGCTAACAAATTTATCAGTACTCAAGTCTTATAGACCTGCTTCTACATTACATCTGTATACTTCTCCCTCTAAAATATTTCTTCTAAGTTCTCAATACCAGGATGAACTTTTTTAATACTTTTGTCAGGTGTAAGGCCAGTGGCCACCGCTGTAGCCATGCAGGTTCCCACTGGATTCGGGCAGATGGTATAGGAACTACAGAGTCAGAAAATAGTGGGCCATTCTGTTTATTAGCGTCTCTTAACGGCTGATGAGCAAACAGGCAGGGAAGATGGCTTCCTTTTCTCCTCACAGGCCCCCACCAGCCTCAGCACTCCCCAGCCAAACAGGCCAGGCTGAAATCTCAGGGCTCCCAAGCCCCTCCGCACTCTCCAGCAAAACAGGCCTCTCCAGCAGAACAGGCCAGGTGGAAATACCCCCTCTCTGGCAAGCAATCTGCAATCTGCCAGCTGCAGTCTTCCACGGACTAACATGCGCCAATACTCCAAGGGAGCAAACCTAACATATATGAAACACTGGTTTGCCCAACAGTAGGGTGGTTGTACATCAGTGATGGAAATGGTGCTGGGAGTTTCCCCAAGTTCAGCAAGCAAAAGCACAGAATGTAACACTGACAGATTTAGTTACAACCAATTTTTTAAGTAAAAAAGGGGCCAAGAGAACAAGTAATTTGCAGTTACACAGTTCAGAAAAGAGCCATATCTGGTTCTCTGATATGGGTCCCTCATTTCATTATGTTACAGATGGTAACAAAATATTTAAAATGTCATCAATTTAGTAATAAAATGTTTCAAAAAGAAACCATTCAATGTATAATTATAATAATTTTTAAAGATAAGTTCTGTCTCTTTTTATAATAGATTTTATTTCCTCGCACCCTCCAAAATTTTAAAACCATAGACCAAATAAAGCATTTATTTAAAATGTTTTCAATATCTGGAATCTTTCTGGTAGTGTTTTGTATTTTAATGATGAGTGCCTGCTGTCAGGCCTAAGCTGAAAGTTGTCCCCAGCAGCTGCCAGTTTCAGTTAAGATAACAAAAATAACTGAAGCTAACAAAATCACAATGGTCTAGCCCCAAGCCAGTTTTAGTCAAGTTGTAAAAATAACTAAGTAGACATGAATCATCATAGTTTCTGTAAGTTCTAACCACAAGCGGGAAGGAAACTTCCATCCCCAAGGGCACAAAGGAACCACCAGGAGAACACCACCAGAACAAGGGACAGTCTAGTGGAGCCAGGAACCTGTGCCGCCCTTCCCCTGTATTCTCTCCCCTGTATTCTCTCCCACCTCCGTGTGGAGAGGTTGTCCTTAAGCCACGACCTCCAGCGGCTCAAACGAACCTCAAATAAATATTCTTTTTGATAAATTTTGATCCCCCATGAGTTCCTTCTGGTGTACCTAACACTTGTTATAAGATTATTTCAAACAATAACATAGATATAAATCCCATTTCTTTTATCCTAGTCATTCTTCCTACCCAAATCTCCAGTTGCTTTTGTGGGTTTTTTTTTGTTGGTTTTTTTTTTGTTTGTTTTTTTAAAGATTTTATTTATTCCTTTTAGAGAAGGGGGGAGAAAGAGAGAGAGAGAGAGAAAAGGGAGAGAGAAGGGGGGAGAAAGAGAGAGACAGAGAGAGAGAGAGAAAGAGAGAAGGGGGGGAGGAGCAGGAAGCATCAACTCCCATATGTGCCTTGACCAGGCAAGCCCAGGGTTTCGAACTGGCGACCTCAGCGTTCCAGGTCGACGCTTTATCCACTGCACCACCACAGGTCAGACCGCTTTTGTTTTTATTTTACACAAATGGACTCATACTATACAATTTGACAACTTTGAAGTACATAATTTCAGTCCACAAATTCAGTCTTAATTTTATATACTACCAAGGGATTAAAGAAAGTTACTATAACACTTCTAAGGCTTTCTTCTAGTATTCTTTAAATAGCAACAATTTTGGTTTCATACAAACATAACCCTATAATCAGTAGCTGACTGGCTGAAGATGCTAAAATGGTCTAGCCTGACCTGTGGTGGCGCAGCAATTAAAGTGTCAACCTGGAACTCTGAGGTTGACAGTTCAAATCCCTGGGCTTACCTGGTCAAGGCACATAGAGGAAGCAACTACTATAAGTAGATGCTTCCTGCTTCTCCCCCCCTCTTTCTCACTCTCCCACTTTTTCTCACCCTCTTGCTCTCCCCCTTTTCCAAAAATCAATAAATAAAAATATCTAAAATAGTCCAGATTTGATTGTGTCCTAGTTGGCTGCTTGACTTAAACTGATCCTCTAACCCAGTCAGTTTACTTAATGTAAGTAAAATGACCTGTTTCATCATGGTAGTTCACTGCTTCTGTCTCCATCCAGGCATTATCAGTGTTTCGAGGATCATCAACATATCCTTTATATATCTATTTTTTAAAGGCAAAAAAAAAAAAAAGATAGTGTGAAACAGGAATGGGTAGAGTAGAAATATGTTACCTTATTAAAATGAGCAATGTAAATCTCTCGTTCCAAAGAAAGGTGCATAAATTAACATAACTATACACTTTAAACGGTTAAGATGGTAAATTATGTTTTTTACCACAATAAAAAAAGTAGAAATAGAAATACCATAAAACCTTTAACATATTTCTTATGCTTATTTTAAATTTTCCAGTAAGCAATATTTTCAAGAATGTCTGAGGCAGTTTTAAAATTCACAAAATCCTCAACACCTCAGATTCTAATTTCAGAATTTAATAACAATAATATTTGGGCCATATGGTTTTTTTTAGGTATTTATACTTTATATATTCTTCTGTTTTAAACAATTTATATAATTATCATTTCAGCATTTCAGATATGTAATGATATATTCTTCTAGTTAAACAAAAGTGTTATAAAGTTAGTAAAGACTGATATTTAAGCTGATACATGCAAAATTTGGATCTAACCATCTAACACAAATGTTAAACAAAAAACTGGACAATACAGATAACTAACTAAAAATCCTAATTCTAGAAAGAAAACAAAGCAACCCAAACAAAAGCCCAACAAAAAAGAAAAGAAAAAAGGATATGTAGACAAAATAGACATGAGACTTAAATGGTGATAAACCTGAGAAACTGTGAATAACATAATTTCAAATGTAAATGTCCTTTCAAAAAAGCTGAACTCATGCAAAAAAAAAAAATTTAAGGTTTTCTGTTGGATGGATGAGCTCAGTGCCACATTAGCTCACACCTAAAGAAAAACTAAGAGGAAAAAAAATGTGTTAATTATATAATAATGCAAGAAGCAGGCCCTGGCCAGTTGGCCCAGTGTGTGGAAGTCCCGGGTTTGATTCCCAGTCAAGGCACACACAGGAGAACCACCCATCTGCTTCTCCATCCCTCTTCTTCCTCCTTCTCTCTCTCCCTCTCTCCCCTCCCCACAGCCATGGCTCGAATGGTTCAAGCAAAGTTGGTCTGGGCACTACGAATGGCTCCAAGGCCTTGCCTCAGGCACTAAAATAGCTCAGTTGCTGAGCAACAGAGCAGCATTCCCAGATGGGCAAAGCATCTCCCCATAGGGGTATTGCCAGGTGGATCCTGGTTGGGGCACATGCGAGAGTCTGTCTCTCTTCTCTACCTTCCCATCTTTACTTAAAATAAAAATAAAAATAAAGTAAAATAAATAAAATAAAATAAGCAATTGATCTAAAGTTGGGCTATAAAACTTTAAGTAGAAATCTATTTACAGTACAGTCTATCACAATTTAATTGGTTTTATGAATATGTACTACAAACATACAAGTATTCACTTTACTCAGAAAATGATCTACCAGGTTTCCAGGTAAACTTTAAGTAACTCTCACTAATGCATAGGACTAAATCCTTCCTAGGAACTGCCATTTCTTACCACTAGATGTTCCTGGCTGAAGAGTTTATGCAACTGTTCCTCTAATTTTCTCTTTTCAGCACTGGATTTCTGTAAGGAGTTGAGAGCTTCCTCACCAAATTCTCTTTTCAGTGTAGCACTAATCTTCTCTCCGGGGTCCACCATCCCCTAAAAGTCACATTTTTATTAAAAGGAAAAAAAAGTAATAAGCTTTAATTCAAAAAATATTTATTCAGCGATGCAGTGGATGTTTCTTGTTATATCTGCTCATAACCATATTCCCTATTCTTCTGTCATACATTCTTCTCTAAACCATTTGATTCCAGTAGAAGCAGCCTATCAGGATAGCTCGTATAGATTTGACCACAGTAATTGGTCCAACAAGAGCCTATGGTAAACTGAGCCAATTAGACTCCTTTCCAGCTAAGGAAAGCAGGCCTGGAGACAAGAAAGGATACAGAGAGTTGATACTTTCCTCACTGTTCATTCCATCCAGCCACACTTACCTCCTCAATGTTCCCAACATGTGTCAGACATACTTCTACCTTAGAGCCTTTGCACCTGCTATTACTTCTGTCCAAGATGCTTTCCACAGATATCCACGTAATTCACTCATTCACCTCCTTCAGATCTTTACTCAAACTTTACCTTCTCAGTGACACCGTCTTTAACCACCCTATCTAGAATAGCAAACTTTCAAACACTTTCTAGTTTCCTTCCTTAATACTTATCACCTTCTAACTTACAAGTATAGATCTTATATTATCTGTCTCCCCCAATGGAATATGAGCGCCAAAGGGACAGAGATCTTTGTTCATGATGCTCTATTGTAGCCTCAATGTCTAAATTATTAACTAACAAAATGTACTGATTAGATAAATGAGTCTCAAAATTGTATCAGTCAATTCCCTGACTGATTAGAATTTCAAATGACAATAAAAATATAAAATCCTATGACAAAATCATTATTGCATTTTGCACTCAGCATGAGTCAAGTTTGACTACTTAGCTTGTAATAATTAGCCTAGGTTTTTAATCAGTCAGCTGAGATAGTCATTTAGATTCCATTTTTATCAACAAAGAAAAAAAATACTCTTGCAGATAGTGGTAGGTGTATAAAAAGTCATCCTCTCATCAAACTATCTCTGTTTGACAACATGGTATTAAATATAAAGTCCTTTGCCACAAATACACATTTTTAAAAGTCACTTAAAATACACTATTGGCCTGACCAGATGGTGGCGCAGTGGATGGAGCATCAGACTGGGACGAGGAAGACACAAGTTCGAAACCCCGAGGTCACCAGCTTGAGCACGGGCTCATCGGCTTGAGCAGGGGCTCACCAGCTTGAGCGTGGGGTTGCTGGCTTGAGCATGGGATCACAGACATGACCCCATGGTCGCTGGTTTGAGCCCAAAGGTCACTGGCTTGAGCCCAAGGTCGCTGGCTTCAGCAAGGGGTAACTGGCTCTGCTGTAGCCCCACACCCTCATCAAGGCACATATGAGAAAGCAATCAATGAACAACTAAGGAGACTAAGGAGCCACAATGAAGAACTGATGCTTCTCATCTCTCTCCCTTCCTGTCTGTCTGTCCCTATTTGTCTCTCTCTCTCTGTTTCTGTTACACACAAAAAATATATATAATTTATCAGAATTCAACAAAAAAATGCTTAAATCTTACCTTGGGTTTGGAGTAGGGGTTGATTTCTGAGATGGGACCAACATTAATGAGTACCTACATTATAGCAACTGCTTTGTATGCTATCTCCTATCATCCTATGAAGTAAATATGGTTATCTTTATTGTAAAGATGAGGACCAGAACTCCGTATCACTCAGCTCAAAGTGGAAAGACCAGGACAAGCCTAGGTCTAACTCCAAAGTCCATGTTCTTTCGCAAGGGTTTTAGATTCAGACTTGGATTCTAACAGTCTTGTATTATCCTACAGTTGTAACTGACAACAATACTTCATTCGTAGTGATGAATGACAAAAGAACTGCTAATTGAAGAGATGAAAAATGGAGGATAAATGGGAGCAAAAAAGATCCACACACAATAATCTTGTGGCAAATAAAGCAACTAAAACATTAATTTGATTTAATGTAATGCTCACCCCTGGGATTGCCCATTCTCCACAGTCTTTCCTTTTGATTGCAACAAACTGTAAGATGCTTTTCCCAGAAATGGGGTGGGTGATTTTATTTCCACTTCTATCCCTTTTCCACCTGTAAATAGTGATGTAAGATCATAACCAATTTAGAACAAATACCAAGCTTCTAGCTCAAGCTGAGTCATAGTTATAAAGATGTATTTTTCTTCATAAAAGCGTACATATAAATTCACCTCAGACCACCTTCCTTTACCAGAAAAGAAAAACTGTTTTGCATTAGAAATATGTCTAGTTTTCATAAAAGGTATTGTATTCTCCATAACAAAAATTGAGGGTATAAATAGCTTTTACAGTTTTAAAATAAAACCAAAAAATAGTTTAAAATCAGGACAGAATTCAAAAGACGGGTCATAAAAGTTTTTTTTTTTTTTTTAAGTTCATGGATCCTTTTTAAGAATTATAGGTAGCAGCCCTTGCCAGCTAGCTCAACGGTACAGCATCGCCCTGGCATGTGGAAGTTCCAGGTTCGATACCTGGCCAGGGTACACAGGAGAAGTGCCCACCTGCTTCTCTACCCTCCCCCCTCTCCTTCTTTTTTATCTCTCTTCCCCTCCCACAGCCAAGGGTCCATTGGAGCAAAGTTGGCCCGGGAGCTGAGGATGGCTCCATGGCCTCCGCCTAAGGTGCTAGAATGGTTCCGGTTGCAATGGAGCAATGCCCCAGATGGGCAGAGCATCGCCTTCTAGTGGGCATACCGGGTAGATCCCAGTCGGGCGCATGCAGGTGTCTCTCTGCCTCCCCACTTCTCACTTCAGAAAAATGAAAAAAATAAAATAAAAAAGAACTGCAAGTAGTGTAAAAGATCTAATAATATCTGCTTTGAACAGTTCACTCTGTGTTATCCAAAAGCATATTATATGATATAGATTCTGCTGTTCTCAAAAGTAATGCTTCTCAATCTTTATACCCCTTTTTGATTAAAAAACATCTCACTCTATCTTTAGTTTAATTTTAAATTTTGATTTGAAATGCATTGTTTTTTGAAAAAGGATCAAGGCAACGTTAATTTCAGAATGCACTTTTTCTAAGCACAGCTTCTTCCCCATAGAAGTTGATAAAGCTTTCCGTCCCCCCCTTCCCTACATTTACCTTCCTCTACCCAACTTTAAGAATTATTCTAATAACTTTTAGGCAAAGATAAAGATTTTAAACTTCCAATATTAAGCTAAAAAAGAAAACCTATGATCTAATCGTTGCTATTCAGGAGGCTCAATGAAATAAATTACTTTGGATATGAGTTTCCAAATTTCTTTTCTTTTTTTTACTGAAGTGAGAAGCAGGGAGGCAGAGAGACAGACTCCCACATGCGCCCAACTGGGATCCACCGGGCATGCCCACCAGGGGGCGATGCTCTGCCCATCTGGGGTGTTGCTCCATTGCAACTGGAGCCATTCTAGCGCCTGAGGCAGAGGCCATGAAGCCATCTTCAGTGCCTGGGCCAACTTTGCTCCAATGGAGCCTTGGCTGCAGGAGAGGAAGAGAGAGACAGAGAGAAAGGAGAGGAGGAAGGGTGGAGAAGCAGATGGGTGCTTCTCCTATGTGCCCTGACCAGGAATCAAACCAGGGACTTTCACACGCTGGGCCAATGCTCTACCACTGAGCCAACCAGCCAGCGCCTCCAAATTTTTTTATATAGTGGCTGACTACCATATCTAACCCATAATTTCTCCCCTGGAAGAGTTCATAGCTTAGTAATGGAGCCAGACATGAAAAGTGAATCAATTATAAACCACAGTGACAGCTTGATAAGTACAATCACTTAAAATGAAAGAATAATCAATCAGTACAAGAAGACAACATCTGTTTTCAAGAGATGCCAACAGAAAAATCACAAGCAAGAAACAAAGTTGTAAAATAAAATGATTATGTTCAACACACAGAATCCAAATCTGTTGCTTAAAAAAAAGGAATCATTTGTTTACATATCTTTCACTGGATAAATGAAATAAAATGTGTTTAAGAAACAGAATGGATATGTGGGGTCCGGCAGTGTGAGCATCAGGGAAGGAAAGAGGAGAGAAGAGCCCAAGGAAGTAAGCAAAGAATTCATCAAATTCATCTACTTAGAGAGGCACACACTACTTTGAAGCTGGGTAAAGTCAAAAGCAATGTGTATTTTAAAAGCTCCCTCCCTTTGACAAAGTGCAGAGGCTGACCTGGAGGGAAGCAGGCCTGGAGGCAAGAAGCCCAGCGGGAAGACTGCTGTCATGACCTAGACACAAGAGGAGGAGGACAGGGCTAAAGCACACAGTGAGAATGGAAAGAGGGCCGATTTTACTTTCGTTTTCTACAGACAATTTATATGGTACTTATTATGTACCTGACACTCTAGAAAGTGCTTTAATGCATTTATCCATTTAAACCTCAACACAACCCTCTATAGTAGCTGTATTATTGTCTTTACAGACATGGAAAATGAGGCACAAAGAAGTAGATAAATTGCCTAAAATTGCAGAGCAAAAAAGTTGTGTAAATCAAGATTTAAACCTAGGCAATCTGGTTTCAGAATCTGTACTCTTATTAATCACTATACTATTTTACTTAAATCAAAGAGAATGTTCATACTAATTGGAAAAGAGGAGGATAAGAAGGCAAATGAGGGCTCTGTTCACTCACGAACACTTACTAGCCTTACAGACAAGCAGCTGAGAAAACAAAGACTAACACAGAGACCCCGCTCTTCAGCCCCCAGCCAGCCAGTCCTGCCTAGAGCACAGAATAGGGAAGCAGAATACAGAGAGATGCTGTTGGGCAAGAAGGCAGGACCAGGCAGATGTGAACAGCTTCCGTATAATGTTTACATTCTTAGATTTTATCCTGAAGGGAGTCACTGAAGGATAATAAACAGAACAGTTTCTTAAGTTTTTATTGGTACCAAATAAGTTATCACCAAATTTAAAACAAAATACCTTTACTACTACAAATATATATCACAGTGCTAGTCTTATTGGACCACACCTTCCTGTCTTTTACCAAAACTAGAAAGAACATAATATTCCTACTAACTTTTTGAACTGAGTTTATTCACCATAATACACTGATACTTCCCATCTCATTTTGAATTTAAAGCAGCTAAAGGAATTTCAGATAACTGTACATAAGAAATCTCTAGGAAACGTACCTCAGAGTCTAAAAATTTAATACTTGCCTTGGAAAGTCTGAACATGAACATTTATGAAAATCTGCACAACACAATACTATCTGAATCATGCAGTACTTGAAAGAAAAGGGGATGAAATCTTTGCTTTAAATGCATAGGAAGTGCATTCATTAGTGAAATACTGGTATAAAAGAGAAAGCACTATATTTAGAGCCAAATACCCCTAAGTACAATTTCACATCTATAAGATTTAGGTAAGTCACTTACCCTCAGTGAGTCTCCATTCAGGTGTACAAAATAGTTATGTTAATACCTACTTTGAGGAGTTTTGTGAAAAACAAATGGAAAAACTAATAATAGACCTAGCAAAATGCCTAGAGTACAGCAATATTTTCAATACTTTGTTCAGTTTTGTTGATTCTTCAACATCTTTCATTCTTCTCTTCTTTCCTTTTCCACAACCACCCCTCATTTAGAGGAGCTCATTATTTAATATATGTATTATTGAAATAGCAAAGAACATCGCCTAGAAGTACAGTTGAAGGCTAGACTATGCCATTTGTTGGCTCTTCTATAGCTTGGACCATCTCTAAGGTTTCAGTTCTCTTATATGTAGAATGACAGTTATGCTCAATAAGCCTACATTTCAAAACAATATGACATATAATCACCACACTTAATCAGAACCACTGATTTGATCTACTCTAGAGAAAAACAACCTGATTAAAGGCTAACTTTCAAGTTTATGACTTTCCTTTGCTTCTTCTTGTCCCCTTCCTGGCATTTCTCCTTCAAATGGTTCACACCTTCCTGCTTTTAGCAAGCTTCATCAAATTAAAAAGAAAGTGATACTGCCTTTAACATTTATTTACATTATCTTACTTATATTCATTAATAAGTATATATTAACTCTTCCTGTCTCATTTAAACCATAAAGTTTCTAAAGGAATTTAGATGGATATACAGTGTGTCCATAAACTCATGGTGCAATTTTGACCGGTCACAGGAAAGTAACAAAAGGCTATATAGAAATGTGAAATCTGCACCAAATAAAAGGAAAACCACCCAGTTTCTGTAGGATGATGTGGCAGCATGTGCGCATGTGCAGATGATGACGTAAAACCGTTTATACAGCAGAGCAGCCCACGGCCATGCCAGTCGAGATGTGGACGGTACAGAGGAAAGTTCAGTGTGTTCTGTGGCTCGCTAAATTCAAATCTGTGACCAAAGTGCAACGTGAATATCGGTGCGTTTATAACGAAGCGCCACCACATAGGAATAACATTACTCAGTGGGATAAGCAGTTGAAGGAAACCGGCAGTTTGGTGGAGAAACCCCGTTCTGGTAGGCCATCAGTCAGTGACGAGTCTGTAGTGTAGAGGATACGGGATAGCTACCTAAGGAGCCCTAAAAATTCTGTGCGTGAGCCCACATCGAACTGCACTGAATAGGTATGAAACTGGGAGAGTTTTCCTTTTATTTGGTGCAGATTTCACATTTCTATCATCTTTTGTTGCTTTCCTGTGACTGGTCAAAAGTGCACCATGACTTTACGGAGACACACTGTATATGTATGTAGGTAGATAGATAGATAGATAGATAGATGATAGATAGGTAATTAGATGGGTAGCTGGGTGAGTGGATGAGTGGATGGATGAACAGACAGATGGACGGACAGATAAATAGAGGGATGGAAGATAGATGAAAGATAAAACGGGGTGGGGTGTTAGGAGTCAAGATCCCCTTTGGCACAGGAATTGAAAGAGCAAGTAAAGAATAAGATGGGGCAAAAGTTTTGGTACCCCTTCCAGTAACTTGAACATAAGGAAAATAAGATGCTTTCCTAGAGCTGAACTAAAAAATAATTATTAAATTCCAGATCACAGAAAAACAGTCTCCCAGAAGAAAGGAACACCCTTAAAATATCAAAACTAAAACAGTTAGAATAGTGACTTGGGGTGGTAAACACACAATCAATGTACAGATGATATGTTATAGAATTGTGCACCTAAGATCTGTATAATTTTGTTAACCAGTGCCACCCTAATAACTTTAATGTTTTAAAAAAGGCAAATTATGTTCATTATATAAACTTTTGGAATATATACAAAAAGAAAAAAAAAGATGAAGAGTGACAATTACATGTGAAATTATATACAAAAAGGAAAAAAAATGAAAAGTGACAATTACATATGTGAAGTGAGTCAGTCAGTAAAGAAAGCCTAAAAATTTTTAATTAAAAAGATGACAGAGATGACAGAAAATTCCAGATGTGTTGGATGGAACCATGATTTCTATGGAGAGTTATGCTACATTCATCTAATTAGAGTTAACTATCTTTTTTTTTTTTTGATCACTAAGGGACCTTCAGAATATGATTCAGCTTACCAGATAGATCTGCCTCAGGAAAAGAATGCCTTTTCCCTGTTCCAAAAGTTTTAATGTTTCTTTAACTTCTTAACTTTGCCTTTTAATATTCTCTACAACAGAGCTGCATAAAGATTAATTAACTTTAATTTACCATCTACTGTTCTCCTACAAGAATCTACCCAAGTTGCCTTTTCATTGTTCCTCAACACTCAGATAGTTGTTACTCCCAGGCTCTGACAATCTTAGGCCGCCTCCTGTCCCCGTCCATGCTCAAGTTCAGCTCCCATCTGCCTCCTTTGTAACACCTTTCTCAAGTGCTCCAGTTTACCACCATCATGGTGACATTCAATCTTCTAATTTTCTAAAGAATCCGGTATCACCCATGTTACTTTGACATGCATTCTTATTTCATATGTTCCAGCTATCAAATGAAACTGTAGTTCTTAAATGACAGGGAGCTGAAGTTTAGAATTGTTATACTTTTTTATATCCTCCAAAGCACCTACTCAATTCTGAGAACAAATAAATGCTCAATACATCTGGTGAATTAATACTGTTTAGATAATACGTAACCTACTCATATAACAAAAAACTAGTGTCACACTTATATCACATCACTATAATTTTACAAAGTCCTTTTAACATACAGATTTTGTGTGTGTGTATGTACAGACACGTTTGTATGTGTATATTTAAATATATGTATGTATATAAACACATATAAATGTGCATATATATATAAACATATTATATATACAAACACACATACACACCTACAAGTATATACCATATCTGTGTTGTATATGTAAACACATGGGTCAGTCTGTATTTTCCAATCACTTAGCTCTTTGCTACTGGATTTTTTTTTAGTTCTTACCTGGTTATGATGGGATCTGCAGCATGATTTGGGCCCCATCGTCCCAAAAGCCCTCGGCCAACCAATCCTGTCCGTCCTGCAGGATTTCTGGAAAAGAACAAAATCAACTGAACGGGTTCATTTTTTTAACCCAACCTGACATGGTCCAATAAGAGGTGGCACAATCAATAAGTAGGAAGTAGTGTCTCCCCCCAAATCCGGAGCGCTGTCATATATCTAGCACTGAAAGCACGTGTTCCCTTTGGTTGGTATTTAACTTTTATTCTGTGCACATCTCAAGCTCCAGGTTTGATCCAGGAGCAGGGTCTCATTTCCAAAGTTGTTCTACAATGTAAGAATTTCTTTCAGTTTTCACCTATACTACTAAATTCAAACTAAAACCTTACTAGACCCTTAACTCCTGGAGGATAACATGCGCTGCATCTAATCATCTGTCACTACAATAGGGAAGATTTATCCAGGACACTCACACTTCACTTTCTCTTCATCCTTCCTCTCTACTTCCCTCTCCTACAGCCCTTCCCATTAAATTCTTTTGTTGTTACATTTTGAAGTCCATTTTTCCTCAGTGGGTTCTGAGTTTTCATTATCAGTAATTATATTTTGTAGCATATGAGAAGTAGTATTATTTCATATTTCAAGAGTTCAAGCATTACAATTATTCAATTTTTAAAGATAACAACTTTTTTTAAATGCCAACTTACTATTTAACCTAATGCCACAACCCAATATTAAGTATCTGTCAGATAAACACAAGACTCATGCCTGGGTATTTTTCTTCCAATCAATATTCCTTCAATATTCAACTTTCAAGCCCTGGCCATGTGGAGCACTGGTCCAGCATATGGATGTCCTGGGTTCAATTCCTGGTCAGGGCACACAAGAGAAGCAATTATCTGCTTCTCTTCCCCACCATCTCCTCATTCTCTCCCTCTTCCCCTCCTGCAGCCTGTGGCTCAACTGGTTCATGCATTTTCCCTGGCAACTGAGGATAGATCAGTTGGTCACAGCCTCAGCCTCAAGCACTAAAAATAGCTCAGTCAATTCAATTATCAGCCCCATACTAGCATTGCTGGGTGGATCCCAGTCAGGGTACATGCAGGAGTCTGTCTCACTATCTCCCCTCCTTTAACTTAAAAAAAAAAAATTCAACTTTCATCATTATGTATCAGTAAAATGCCCCAATCTGCAATCTTACTTACTTAACATTATATCTTTTGTCCTTCCGGTACGTAAATAACTTGCAATTTTTTTCTGATTTCAGCCATCTCTTTTATTCCAGTCTTCCCCGTGACTCTTATTAAAGTTAAATAAATTTCTATACGGTTTTATACTGGACTTAGAAATATTTCAACAAAACTTGAAAATAAAGACAGACAAGACATGAGGACAAGTGACAATAATTCTACTTTTGAAATTCACAGGAGGAAGGGTGGCAGGGTGGCCTTGAACATAAATGATCAAAACCATTATTAAGGAAGAAAATGTTTGTTTTAGAGATGACCACACCTATAACTTGAAAACTAAAAGTTTTGGAAAACACATACATACTATCCTATAGCCTAAGAAGCAGAGAAAGTTGTTTGCAGAGAAAAAATGAAGGCAACATATAAAGAAAAGCAGAGAAGAGGCAGAGATAGTCCTAATGGATTTCCATTTGCACCTTAAATTAGCTGTATTTCTGCTTCCGGCTCCTTGAGATGATCCTCTAGCCCTAGAGTCAAGATAATCTCACTTTTTGCTTTAGGCAAGCTAGAGTCGGTCTCGTTTAGTCCAAGAGTCTGGACTAAAGCAACATTCTATCGTGCCTTTGCTGCCTATCCTCTTTATGTGTACATATCTTGTAATATATTTTATCAAGAAAAAAAATCCTAAGGTATAAGTCAAATACAAAGGCAGTTTGACTTAAAAAAGAACCAATGACATAGAAAGGCAAATAATTTACAACCAAAGAAAGAATTTAGCAAACTAAAGGAACAGGCTGTAGCTAGAGGAGCACTATCAATTTCCTTGTCCTAGAGGAACTAAGAATACCAACTACAACATTTTACAAGGTAAGAACCATGATTACAAATTTGGGAACCATCCTTTCTTGTATTTGAGACATGCTAATTTTTACATTTCTTCCAAACTTTTATAATGTCTTCTTAAGGAATATGGAAATTTATGGAGTTATATAAAAAAATTATTTTTAAAAGTATAGAAAGATTCTTGACATTAAATTATTGAGTTAGCGGCCCTGGCCGGTTGGCTCAGTGACAGAGCGTCAGCCTGGTGTGTAGATGTTCTCGTTTCAATTCCCAGTCAGAGCACACAGGAGAAGCACACCATCTGCTTTTCCACACACACCCCCCCCCCCCCAACCCTCACCAGAGGCTATGGCTCAATTGGTTTGAGTACATTGGCCTTAGGTGTTGAGGATGGCTCCCTGGAGCTTCTGCCTCAGGCGCTATAAAAACAGCTCAGTTGAGAGCATGCCCCCAGATTGGCAGAGAATCAGCCCCAGGTAGGGGTTATCGGGTGGATCCTGACCAGGGCACATACAGGAGTCTGTCTCTCTATCTCTCCTCCACTCACTTGGAAAAGAAGAAGAAAAAAAGAAGAAAATAAAATTATTGAGTTATTTTTATTTTTACTCTTATGTTTGGATAAATTCTTAGTTTAAGGCATTCTCACATTTAATAACTACTTAACATACAACTTTCAATCCTTTCTCTGTTAACTTATCCAATTATTTTGACATTGAGATTGAGTGACAAAAAGATGCACTCGGCCCTGGCCGGTTGGCTCAGCGGTAGAGCGTCGGCCTGGCGTGTGGGGGACCCGGGTTCGATTCCTGGCCAGGGCACACAGGAGAAGCACCCATTTGCTTCTCCACCCCCACCCCCTCCTTCCTCTCTGTCTCTCTCTTCCCCTCCCGCAGCCAAGGCTCCATTGGAGCAGAGATGGCCCGGGTGCTGGGGATGGCTCCTTGGCCTCTGCCTCAGGCGCTAGAGTGGCTCTGGTCGAGGCAGAGCGATGCCCTGGAGGGGCAGAGCATCGCCCCCTGGTGGGCAGAGCGTAGGCCCTGGTGGGCGTGCCGGGTGGATCTTGGTCGGGCGCATGCGGGAGTCTGTCTGACTGTCTCTCCCCGTTTCCAGCTTCAGAAAAGTACAAAAAAAAAAAAAAAAAAAGATGCACTCAAATCTGCCTCAGTCAATTAAGAACAATACGCAAATTGCTTACATTCTCTCTCTTTATCCGTAAATGGAACTAGAAATACCCACCCACAGAGTTATTGTGAGAATGCAATTAGACCACAAATAAATTCTTTTGTACAATGTCTGGCAAATACAAACACTCAATCAACGTTAATTATATTTTCTACCTTTTGAAGACCTATTATTGTAAGAGGATCCATTCTTCGTACATACCTAGGTCTTCCGTTTTCAATCTCATACAGGCCATTCTGGCTCTTTCTCTCAACATGCCCATCTTTTTCATTAAACTTGGGAGAAAAGGTACTTTCACTGTAATGAGAAAATCAATGCAAAATAAGAAATAATGGTCAATACTACCAAGAGTTTAATAATGCCAGTCAATCTGTTACTTATAGTAAGAAATATCCCTGAAACTAAACTTTTTAAGGCTTAGTTTCATTTACAAGTCCATTTTACTCCTTCAAAAGTTTCTGAGGAAAATATTTGTTAACCAGAACACCTTATAATAAAAGAGTACATATCATAAACCTTCTGAGAAGGACTAATGGCAGAAGAACTGGACTTCTTCCCACATGCTACAAAAAGTCTACATATTACTGTTAGCAAGAAGGACTTGTCTGTAGGCAAATTATGACAATTAGTAGTTCCTATGCAGTTCCAAAACAAAGAATTCTTCTTTTATCTCGATGTTTACACTGTCTTGGAATAATTTTAATTTCTTCATATGTACACTGATTATAATTTTTATCAAAGTAAACCCACAAAACAATGAATTCACCCCACAAACTTCATAATAAATGTAAATTAAATAGATATAATATGCTAAAAATGTTCTAGATCTTAACCTGGATATTAAATAGCTACATAAACATAAAATTCTACTGAGTTATACCACGCACTTCAGAAATGTGCACTTTACTGCCTTTATGTCAGCCCTCAAGAAAAAATATTTCTAAAACTGATATAAACTACTTTCCTCACAGTTATTAAATATCACTGACATAACTGTACTCTCAGTGAATAAAGAGTTTAGAGCATTGGATAGTTCATGGACAATTCTGACTTAAGTTAAACATTTTTTTCTTACTTTAATTCCAGTAAATCAGTATAAAATTATCTGTGCTCTGTTTTGGGAATAATTTCTAATTTGAATAATCCACATATTTTCTCAAGTCTTCTAACCAATCTTTCATCTAACACACAAATAAAAAGAATTAAATGGCTAAAATTATGAAATTATAAAACCAGAGTTATAATACTCTTGGAATTCCAGAAATTCACCATTTTAAAAGCATGACCTTAATAATAATTACAGCATTAATATTAGAATAAATCTTGCTTTAGACGGTGATATATATTCAAGTGTTAAAAACTTGAATGAAAAACAAGAAAATGTATTCAATCTTCCTCTGTCTACACTATATAGCATCCCTGCCAATGTCACTGATTTTAATTGTGCATAATGTGTATTTATAATGTATATATAAATATGCACATCCTCTAAAATGGGGGAAATAAAAGTTACTTAAAGCTAATAATTTCTCTGCAGGTTAGACTCATGATTAATTAATAATCCAAGTACCATCAAAAAGTTACAAACACATCTTTGGATAAAATAAGAAAACCATGGATCAAAATTAAGTGACACCAATAAGTTTGTGGTAAAGTTTAACTATTTAATGAACTAAAACTGGATCTATCCAATTGGCAAAATTTTGTGCCTAGCTGACTAAATAATTCCTTAAGAGAACTATGATTTACAATGAATTCAACCTTTAAATCAAACTTATAAAACAGTTCTTAGACTACACAGTTCAACAGAGTACTTAAGAGCATACATTCTGGAGTCAGACTGAGTTCAAGTCCAAGCTTACCATCTACTAGCTCTGGGACCATATACAAAGGACAAACTTAAGAGTGCTTCCATTTGTATGTGTGTTGTTTTTCTATAAGTAGAAATAACAACACTGTTTGCCTTCCAGAATACTTAGAAGAATAAAATACAAAACTACTTTTAAAACATTTACTACAGTGCCTAGCTCATAGGTAGTACATTAAAAATACCTATCATTGTTTTATTAAAAGAAATATAAATATAAAATGTGAATCAATGTAGTACTTTAATGACTTTAGTCAAAGCATTTTTGCTTGACTTTTTTTCCTTTTTCTCTTTTATCTATACCTTTTCTATTTTTTCACACTGGTTTAATTTTAGCATCACCCGCTTCTTAGTAATTTGGAAAATGCTTCTGAAAAATATTTTCACTACTTCAAATATTCTACTTTATTGATTCATTTTCTGTTTTTTCACACTGGTCTAATTGTAGCATCATCCTCTTCTTAGTAATTTGGAAAATACTTCTGAAAAACATTTTCACTATTTCAAATGCAAGTCTAGCTATGTTGGTAAACAACCACAAAAGATGTTCTATTGACAGCCCAGAGAGAACAAATGAGAACAGATACAACTTACATTTTCTAAAACAAAATACTCCATAGCAAAATAGATCTATCCATTTGGAATGAGCATGATAAAAACCCAAGAAAGAATAAAGAACATGGACTGTCTAGCTTTGGCAAGAATTCAAGAAAATGTAAAAACTAAATTATATCAAAACATAGCACTAGATAAAAATATTTCAGCTGTCATAATACTTTACAAATACAACCATTACTTTCTCTAAAAGTCTGACACCCAGTTAATGTCAACTAATTGGCTCACCTGATCTGAGGATCTGCCCATCTAGGTCCAGCCAAGACAGAGACTGCAGTGTACTCCACAGGATTATAGTCTTGCCACTCAACAAGCCAACCTACTTTCTCATTAGGAACCTGGCTGCGTTGAACTTTTGAACCTGGGTAAGGTGATGTCCGAGCCTTGTTGTGGGAATTCTCTTTGGCACCATTAGAACCAGACATGATGTTGGAGTTAAGATGAAACCCACAGGATAAAAATGAGTTTCTGAGAGGAAAAAAAAAATTTAAATAAATACCAAAAAAGAATAAAATAAAGAACAGAATTCAAAGACCCAAAAACATACTTTTCAATTTCAAAGACTTAAAATTCAGAAAACTCAAATTTGATGCATATTAGTATAAAGGTATAACATTTGTGAAAGATTATTTTCCACATATGAGTATTTAGAAAATAATGATAAACCTTATTCATCAAAACTTAAGACTAAATTTTAGTTCACTTTTTACTTTTATTAGCACAAAAGTTGGGGGAAGGAAGTTTGTTATGAAAATTCAACCATAAAAACAAATCTAAAAGAAGACCCTTTAGGTCTATATGAAGGAATCCATTTTTAAGAACAGCCTACATTCTAACAAAATGGGTAAAATGTATGGCAAAACAGCACAAAGGAAGAGTAACTGGAAAATAGAAATATACTGTTATAAGGTTCTTATATTATACATGAAGTAATTTAACATTACTTAAAGTTAGACTGTGATAAATATACAAACTGTAAACTTAAGAGTAAAATTTAAAAAAAGATTAAGAGGCAAAAAACTGAAAGAATTAGATAACATAAGAAAAAAAAAACTGAACCTTAACTTTTATCTCATAGCAAATTCAAATTTGCTGTCTCCTCCTTCTCATTAGTCTTAAAAGAAAGATTAAAATTCCTAATGACCCTAAATTAGGACATCTACTATGGAAAAGGAAATTCTGAGAACATGGTAAACTGATGACAGCTCCCTTTCCCTACTCTTATAATACCAATTTGCCCTTCTTGAGACAGTTGATGGGACAAACACCAACTTGATTGGGTAGTGAAATATGTAAGTTGATATCATGTGTCTCCTGATATCATACATTATGAAGTACACAGTGATCATTCCTGAGATATTCCTCACAAGAATATTGGCCAGAATCTAGACTTGAGAAACTACAGAATACACCCAGGTTAAAGGACATCTTACTGAATAAAAATCTTTATTCTTTAAATTGATAAGGTCATGAAAGCGTAAGTTAGAAAAACTCTTACAGATAAAAGGAGACTAGAGAGACATGAAAATGAAAACTAAGTCTAATTAATGATCCTGGATTGGTTACTAAGCCATAAAGGGGAGAAAAAATTGCAGAACAAATGGTTAAATACAAATGAGGTTGTAGAAATAATTTTAAAAGGTGATACAAAAACCTTATTTATTTACTTCCAACTAAGAAAAGCACAGGACCACATAGTTTCACTGGTGAATTTTATTGTTATATGTTATACAGTTAAAGAATTAACACCAATGCTCCTCAAACTCGTCTAAATATTGAAGAGGAAGATATTCTTCCAAATTCTATGTGGCCAGCATTATTACATTGATACCAAAACTGGACAAAGACACTACCAGAAAACTACAGACCAATATCCCTGATGAATATCATTGCAAAAATCAGTATCAATACAAAATGGTAGAAAACAGAATTCAACAGTACATTATACACCATGACCAAATGGTATTTATTCCTGGAATACAAGGGTGGTTCAATATACAAAAATCAAACAATGTGATACACCACTTGAACAGAATGAAGGGAAGGAAAAAAGCATGATCATCTCGATGTAGAAAAAGTCTTTGTCAAAATTCAAAACTTTTTCATGATAAACACACTCAACAAAATAGGAATAAAAGGAAACTATCTCAATATAATAAAGGCCATATATGAAAAGATCACAGCTTTTTTATTTGACAATGAAAGACTGAAAACTTTTCCCCTAAGATCAGGAACAAGGGACACCAAATAACTAAAACAATCTTGAGAAAGAAAAACAAAGTTGGAGGTGTCACACGTCTTCATTTAAAACTTATTACAAAGCTATAGTAACCACAACAGTGTAGTGCTGGCATAAAGACAGACATATAGACCGAGAGTATAGAACAGAAAGCCCAGACATAAACTCTCATATATATGGGCCCAGGATTTTTCAACAAGGATGCCAAGATCACTCAATGGGGAAAGACCATCTTTTCAACAAATAGTGCCTGGAAAATTAGATATCCACATGTAAAGGGTTGAAGATGGACCCATACTTGATAGCATATACAAACATTAAATCAAAAATGGATCAAGAACACAAACATAAGACCTGAAAATATAACTCTTAAAAGAAAACATACAGGGAAAATTTCATGACGTGTTTTCCAAAGACATACAGATGGACAACAGATAATGTGAATGGTACTCAACATCACGAATCAGAGAAATACAAATCAAAATCACAATGAGATTTCACCTCACGCCTGTCAAAATGGTTATTATCAAAAAAAAGAAAAAAAGAAAAAACAAGTGTTGGCAAGGATGTGGAGAAAAGCAAACCCTGTGCACTGTTAGTGAGGATGTAAATTGGCACAGAAGATATGGAAAACAGTGTGGAGCATCCTTGAAATATTTAAAAATAGAACTACCATACGATCCAGCAATCCTACTTCTAGGTATTTATACCAATTAAAAAAGTTACATGAAACCCTATGTTCACTGCAGCATTACTTATAATAGTCAAGATATGGAAACAACCTAAGTGTCTGTCAATTGATAAATAAATGGATAAAGAAAATATTCCACACACAATGGAGTATTATTCAGCCATCAAAAATGAAATCTTGCCCCTGGCCTGTGGTGGCAGAGTGGATAAAGCATCGACCTGGAACACTGAGGTCTCCAGTTCAAAACCCTGGGCTTGCCTGGTCAAGGTCCATATGGGAGTTGATGCTTCCTGCTCCTCCCCGCCCTACTCTCTCTCATTCGCTCTAAAAATAAAATCTAAAAAAAAAAAAAAAAATGAAATCTTGCAATTTGAGAAAATATGAATGGACCTTGAGGGCATTATGCTAAGTAAAACAAGTCAGATAGGGAAAGACAAATTCCGTATGATCTTACCTATATGTAAGATAAAAGCAGATAATGTAAAAAAAAAAAAAAAAAAACCTCATGCAGAGAGCAGACTGATGGTTGCTAGAGGCAGGGTTGGGAGAGTGGGAAAAATGAATAAAGGGAGTCATAAGGTACAAGCTTTCAGCTATAAAATAACTCATGGGAATATACAGCTTGGCAACTATAGTGAATAATACTGTATAGCATCTTTGAAAGTTGCTAACAGAATAAATCTTAAAAGTTCCTATCAGAGGAAGAAAATCTGTAACTATGTACAGTGACAGATGTTAACTAGATATACTGTGGTGATCATTTTGCAATATATACAAATATTGAATCATTCTGTATACCTAATACTGTTGTTTGTTGATTATATCTCAATAAAAATACAATACAAATTTATTATGTTAGAGTTCTGTAGGTTAGAAGTCAGACACAGTCTCATTGGGTTAAATTCAACTTGTCATATTGACAGGGCTACAATCCTTTCCAGAAGTTCTAGAGAATTCATTTCTGTACCTTTCACAGCTTCTAGAGGCCATCTCCATTCTGCTGCTCAAGTTCCCCTTCCTTAATCCTCAAAGCGAGAAACAACCAAATCTTTCTTTGACACTTTTCAGTAGTTACAGCCCTCTCTGACCACATCTGGGAACATTTCTCTATTTTTAAAGACTCATGATTAAATTGGGTCCACCTAGATAATCCAGGATACTCTTTCCTTCTCAAAGTCCTTAACCCTAATCACATCTATAAATTCACTGCTGCCATTTAAGGTAACATATGCACAGGTTTCAGAAATTAAAATGTGGACATCTTTGCGAAGCCATTATTCTGCCTACTACAAATGTCTATGCTATTATAAGAGTATGAGAAAAATATAGAAGGATCTTTATCATCAGGTTATTAACATAGATTAGAGAATATAGTGCAGATATGGGAAGGAAAAAAGAGAAGAGGTAGGGAAAGGGAAGGGAGAAGGAAAAAGAAGAAAAAATGGAGAGAGAAAAGGGAAGATGGAGAAGGAAAATTGATGGAAAAGAAAAAGGGAAAGGGGAAGTAAGAGATGAGGGGGAAAGGTAGCTACAGAAAAGGGAAAGAAGGGGAGAGAAAAGGGAAGAGGGTTGGAAGGGAGAAGAAAGGAAAGAGAAGAAAAGGGAGCAAACAAAAAAAGAAAAGATGGAGAGAAAGACTACTCAAACACAACAAATAAAAGGAGGAATGAATTACCATGTATGTATTTGGTCGATTTATGTAATTGTATTTGCAAAAAAATTTCTTTAAAAATGTATTAAAAATTTTAACCTAACCTACAAGGACTCTCTACCACACTCCTCACTCCATTGTGATTTGTCCATGCATAAAGATTCCCACATTCTCTTCCAATATAGGAAGTCACATGCTGTTCTTTCTGCCTACAACAGCTTTACTTCCTCATCTAGATCATTTGCATCCAGCCTTCAGATCAATTTAAAGTTCACTTCCTCGGAGTAGTCTTCCTCCCTTACTCTCCGGAAGAAATATAAATATTTATATTTTCCCCCTGCTATATGCTCTCAAAGCTCCACTAAACTTTTCATGGAATCACAATTGTGAATTTACATTTCTTAGGATGCCACCTGATTTTAAGCAAATGAAGAACAGGGAGACTGCCTGTTGCAGCTCAACATTATATGCTGTGTGTGGCCTAATGCCTGACAAATCACAGATACAGCAGGTCCTTCCCTGAAAGTGACAGAAACAACATGCAGCCCTGGCCGGATAGTTTGGTTGGTTAGAATCATCCCAAAGCACCAAGGTTGCCAGTTTGATCCCTGGTCAGGGTACATACAGGATCAATGTTCCTCTCGCTCTCTTTCTCTCCTTTCCTCTCTCGCTAAAATCAATAAATAAAAATTTAAAAAGAAAAAGCTCACATAAGTAGACACCAAAATTTCACTTTAATTAGTAAAAAGAAGTTTGGGGCTTCATCTTTAAAAACTAAAGTCAGCCTGACCTGTGGTGGCGCAGTGGGATAGAGCATCAACCTGGAACACTGAGGTTGCCGGTTCGAAACCTTGGGCTTGCTTGGTCAAGGCACATATGGGAGTTGATGCTTCCTGCTCCTCCCCTTTCTCTTTCTCTCTCTCTCTCTCTCCCCTCTCTCTAAAAATCAATAAATAAAATATTTTAAAAAAAAACTAGTCATAATTATGAAAATAAACTTTACACTAAATAAGCTAGGTTACAAAACTGACTTTAAAAACTAAAGTCAAAATTATGAAAATAAACTTTACACTAAATAAGCTAGGTTACAACCAAATCTATATTATATACTGTCTTAGAACAAAATGTTAACCAAATATTTTGTTTTCAACAAACTTGTTGAACTACAAAATATAGCAACCTTCACTTTTCTTTTTACCTTCACAAATCATAGGGGATAGCCTCACCAGGTGGTGGCGCACCGGAGAGCCAGCCAGGAACGCTGAGGACCCAGGTTTGAAACCCAAGGTCACAGGCTTGAGTAAGGGCTCACCCTGCTTGAGCATGGGGTCGCCAGCCTGAGTATGGGATCAGACATGACCCCATGGTCACTAGCTTGAGCCCAAAGGTCGCTGACTTGAGCAAGGGGTCACTGGCTCAGCTGGAGTGGCACATACGAGAAAGCAATCAATGAACAACTAAGGTTCCGCTACTATGAGTGGATGCTTCTCATCTCTCTCCCTTCCCGTCTCTCTCTCTCTCTCTCTCTCTCTCTCTCTCTCTGTCGCATGCTAAAAAAATAAAAAAATCACAGGATAATTTTGGCAAAAATATTAGACACCTTCATTAAAATTTCCTCAAGACCTCCCTTAATCCTTTGATACTCACTCAAATCATTCTTTCTTGAACACCTTCCTTTCTTGGACTTGTCAACATTTTTTTTTTTAACAAGTGCGATACTCTTATTTTCCACATATCTGTCTCTGTGAATTGAGGAAAGTAGCCAAGGTTCCTACCTGCTCCTTTATTTTTTTGTGACAAAGTCAGAGAGAGGGACAAATAGGAACAGACAGGCAGGAAGAGAGAGAGATGAGAAGCATCATTCTTCATTGAGGCTCCTCAGTCTCCTTAGTTGTTCATTGATTGCTTTCTCATATGTGTCTTGACTTGGGTGTGGGGGGGGCTACAGTAGAGCAAGTCGCATGCTCAAGCCAGTGACCTTGGGCTCAAGCCAGCGACCATGGCATCATGTCGATGATCCCACGCTCAAGTAGGGTGAGCTCGTACTCAAGCCAGATGAGCCCGCGCTCAAGCCAGCAACCTTGGGGTTGGAACACAGGTCTTCTGTGTCCCAGTCCGGTGCTCTTTCCACTGCGCCACCACCTGGTCAGGCTCCTCCTTTTCTTTTTTTTAATAGACTTAATTTTCTAAAGCAGATATAAGTTCACAGCAAAACTAAGAGTTTACATTAGAATTTACTCTTGGTGTTACACATCCTATTGGTCTGGAGGAACAGATAATGATATGAATCAGCCATTATCATATGATACAAAATAGTTTCACTGCCCTAAAAAACCCTCTGAGCTCTACCAATTAGTTCCTACCTACAGCCCCACCAACCCCTTACAGCCATTAATATTTTTACTGTTTCCATTTGCCTTTTCCAGAATTTCATATGGTTGAAATCATAAGTATATAGCCTTTACTGATTGGTAACTTTAATTTAGTAATATGCACCTAAGCTTCCTCTATGTCTTTTCATGGCTTAACAGCTCATTTCTTTTTAGAGCTGGACAATATTCCATTGTCCAGGTGCAGCAGCTTATTTATTTGTACATCAGCTGGAGGACATCTTGGTTGCTTCCAAGTTCTGGCAATTATGAATAAAGCAGCTATAAACATCAGTGTGCAAGTTTTTGGTGGACATTAAGTTTCCAATTCATTTGGGTAAATACCAAAGAGGTGACTGCTGGATTATAATGTTAAGTTTTGTAAACAACTGTCAAATTGTCTTTCCTTCTTTAATTCTTAACTGGTTTAATTCTTTCCTACTCTCATATGTCTATACCTTTATGTGCAATTCAAAATGTTCCTTCCCATCCTATTTAAAGACTGAAACAATTGCTATTTCTTGGTTTGCATCTGTAGAGTTTTGTCAAACATCCAATAATCAGGGAAAGCCTCACTCGATAACCTGGTGGGGTTCTTTGAAGTATGAGTTGGGAAAATGGTATTTGATATGTAAATAATTTTATTTTAAAGTTATGATTTTTGCTTGTCTAAGTTGCCGCTGCTTTGGACATCTGAATAATGAGCACTCAAAATAAGATCTTTATCACACACCCTAAACCCATACTCAACAAAAGTAAACATATATGCAATATATGTATGCAAATAGATTTCAATTATATATGTTTAGAAAAGCAAAGTTTTACATGTGGAGCTCTAATCTCGAACTAAATTCTATTACAAAATCAGAGTTATTTTTCATGGTTTAGAAGTAGGGTAAGAAAAAAGTCAAAGATATTAATGAGATACCCATCAGGAAACATTAATCTTGTTCTACTCTATCCCAACCAAGGTCCAAAAATGTTTTTTTTTTAAGTTTGGGGCTCTTTGTTCCATGGTCAGGCAATAAGCATGTGCAACTCTACAAATCTGCTACTTACTTTGAGGAAATATAACTGATTATTTTTCTAAAAAAATTAATTTTATAAGAAAAACAGCAAAAATTCAAAGACTATGTGTCTTACCACATTAAGAAGTACTTACATCCAAAAAAAAAAAAAGAGAAGTCCTTACATCTGCTGCTTTTACCTGCTGTTTAAATGTGACACACTGAAAGGGATCAGAACAAGAATATATATAATATACACATATACAGCCTCGGTTTTTTTTATTGGATTACTAAATAGGTACAAAAAAATAAATATGACCAAGCAAATGGAAATGAAGTAGCGGATAAAGTTCATTTTACAAAGCAAAAACCAGTTCCTAAACCAGTCAAACTTGAAGAAATGCAATACTCATGTGGTACTTGGAGATAAAGCAAATTTGTAATAATATTAGTAACTAAATTATTATGTATAATACATGCTACGTGCAAGACACAGTTCTAATGCTATACTATATTAACTCATTTCATCTTCACAACTCTAAGGTTAGGCAATAATACCCTTATTTTAAAAATAAGACCATGAAGGCCTAGAGAGGCTCATTAAGTTTACCAAGATCACAAAACTGTTAGCAGAATCGGAATCCAATCACAGGCTAGCTGGGTCCAAATTCTAGCCTTGTAAAATCATGCTATATTATCTCGAATTCATTTTTAGCTCCCATTCATACTCATATGTGTTGACAGAAATAAAATATACACTATTCCCTACATATTGCTGATAGATCCTAATGGAAAATTTAGAAGCACTCACAGCATCTTTATATACTATCAATTTTTTTCCAAAAAAAACTAGCATTTGCAAATTTCTAGTTAAATCACAAAAACCAATTACAAAACTATGACTTTCTGGATTTGCCCAAATTATTAAAGTTCTTGAGGATCAATTTATTTTGTGCTTTCCAGGATGCCTTACAATATAAGATACCAGACACTCAACACATTGTTGAGTAACTTTTAGCTTGTTAGATTAACTTTCAGCTTTTCTTCCAAATCAGTAAACAGCCACTGGTTTGAGATATTCCCTGCTTTACCTAGGGTTCCCAACACTATAAATAACTGCCAAGCAATTTTACATTTTCCTAGTGGCATCTATCAAAAGCAGCATTAGTGACTTTCAGAGAGCCCAGATGTATATTCCTTTCCTCCCCAAATACCACTGAATAGACAGATGTATAAAAGTAAACAATATCCACAGCAAGGCAGAGAATAGGACACAAGCAGTGAATGATTTAAAGTAATTTCAGAAAGACAGAAAGTAGGTGGAATCATATCAACCTACAAACCCAAATGGAGCCAATTATACTTGAGAATATGCATAAAAGGGTGAGGAAAGATGCCATTCCTAAAAGAGGACCCTAAAAGGTTTCAAGCTTGAAATAAGTGGCCCAAATGTTCTAAGTGGACAATGGGACAGTAATCATGAAAAGCAGTCCTACTTCTCCACTTTTCAAACAAAGAGACAGCAATAGGTATGTTTACCTTCTCGATAAAGCTAAAAGTTAAAGAAAATGAAGAACTAGGTCTTCCTATTGTGAATATTGGTGTTGGAGAACACAGTAGAAACTTAGGCTTATTATCTCCACAATTCACACTGAGGAAATCAAGTTAAGGCAACTATGTTCAGCAAAGAAGCTGCTCCACTAGGGTAAAGCCTGGAGAAAGAGGGTAATGGGGAGTTTCCCAGACTGTCCACCTGCTACCTGCTCACATACTCAACTGAAACCTTCCAGTCTAGGCGCCCTGGTAGATGGTGCCAATATTCAATCAGTGCTCCCATTAGGAAAAACAATGCTTATTATCTGTATTAATCAAAATATAATTGAATAACAGGTGTCCACCAGACGTTTGAGAAAAAGGGGCAGAATAAGGACCAAAAAGTAACAACCAATAAACCAAAACAGATTCAGGAAAAGAAGGTAATTTTTTATTCTAATTATCATTTTATAGATTCAAAAGTCTTTTATGCCTATAAAATAAGAAAAGGCTGCTATTAAAGAGAGCAATTACAAAAAGAAGTGTTCTTGTCAAATTTACAATTCCACGGCAGAAATGACTAACACTGCACAGGTCTTAAGTTTGAATGAGTAATTCAGTAGCCACTCTGCGTTTCCTGAAAAACAGACTCGGAGAATAAAAGCTTGAAAAAAGAAAAATAAAAGTAGGAGGCAGTGTGAAGTACAATAAACCTAGATTTATCCAGAATGATAAAGAAAAACAGGAAGATGATAAACATATTACCTACACTGAGCTTCAAAGGAAGCACAACTTACACTTTTCATTTTACATCATTTATACTGTTCACATCTTTAAACTATGCACATTAATTAATTATAATGTTTTAAGTTATTAACCAGAAGGAAATGGCACGGGACAAACAACTGCTAAACTCTGGGAACAATAATGTTGGTGACTTACGGAGAATGGTAAATGTCATTATAAGAGATCAAAGGTCATTATCACTAGCTTTCTTTAAAGGGCCGATAAAACATTCTGAGCCTTTCCCAAAGCGCGAACCCATTCGGCTACAAGTCTGAGACGCAAGCACAGCCCACAGAACCCGCCGGACCGGAAGCTGGCCCCCATCCGCCACCTAAGGACTAGGGAGGAGCCTGCTCCAGGAGGGGGTATACCTGCACTCCGAGATGCTGCGGAAGCCCGAGGACTTCACAGTCACATAGGCCAGGGCCACAGAGAGAGACACCGTGGCTAAAGTCTTTCCCAGGATGCGTCCGGCCATCAGCGCCCCGCAGACGGCTTCACGAAGCGAGGTCGCTCTTAGCTTAGGTCGCAGCCTCCGCCCGCCCCACAGCCCCGGGCCCCGGGGATCTAGCGGGCACTAGGACCCGGCCGCCCTCCCGTTCCCGAGAGGGAGTAGCTAGGTCTAATCTCATAAACACACAGAGACCAGGAGCCCTCCCAAAATAACAGTCTAGCGCTTCCCCCAGCGCGAAGGCAGCCAGATGAGGCAGGGACGCCGAAACTCCCAGCACCAGCTACCGGGAGAATAGAGACCCAGAACCGTGACCTCGTCGGTGCGTGAGGACGCTTTACGGCTGGAGCCGCAAAGCGAAGACCCTTCCGGTTTCGTAGGGCGTGCCTTCTCGGACCTCCCAGTCTGCGCATGCGTTCTCGGCCGAGGTGAATGAGAATAGCGAGCGTTAAAGGTTAGGAACTGGAAGGAGGAAGGAGAAAGAAAGGAAGAGAATTGAGAGAAGTTTGTTGTCCCTTTAGGTGAGGGGCTGGGAGGTGGGGGGTTTGGCAGGAATTGGTACAAGCAGTTGATGCGGTGAACCACGGGTGTGTCCTAGCAGTAATTAATAATTGGGGGAACTCAGGAGTTAAAATTTTAGTTTAAGTAGTGATGGCTTTGGTTATGGTCAGTGAGAATAATGGTTAATGCAAGTAAAAGCTTTGTTCCAGGAACTAGGATACGTGAACCGGTTTACAGGACTTATGGAGATCTGTGAGTGACAAACCTTTGTGCCCCAGGGGACTGACTGTGAATAACAACACCCTTTTATGCCCCAGGAGATATGTGAGCGCCCCACCTTTGTGCCCCAAGAGGCTGCAAGCAAGGCCTTTGTACCCTACGGATGAAGCAACCTGCTATGATCCAAGTAACTTTTTTTTTTTTTTCATTTTTCTGAAGCTGGAAATGGGGAGAGACAGTCAGACAGACTCCCGCATGCGCCCGACCGGGATCCACCCGGCACGCCCACCGTGGGGCGATGCTCTGCCCATCCTGGGCGTCGCCATATTGCAACCAGAGCCACTCTAGCGCCTGAGGCAGAGGCCACAGAGCCATCCCCAGCGCCCGGGCCATCTTTGCTCCAATGGAGCCTGATCCAAGTAACTTTTATAATGATCTGATGAACTCTCCCTTGAAATCCCAAAACCTTTACCTGCCCTTTTCTTCCCCTTGTAAACAGGTTGGCTGGGGATAAGGGGGGTTGAGATGATTTGGGGGCATAACCCCCATCTCCAGATTATTATCCGGATTGCCGGCCATCTGCATAAAGTGCCCACAAAGATTCAGTCTCTGTCTCTGAATTGGTGACAGGCAGCCTGAATTTCCAGTTTCAGTAACTGAGCAAGTGCTTATAGGAACAGGAGGTAGGCAAGAAACACCATCAACAGCTGAGGTTTTTTCTCCTCCTTTTTTACCAAGTTGTTCACTGCAGTTGCTACATTTCCCAGGGCTTTGCCAGGTGTGGCCCTGACTAACCGGTGTAGGAGTAAACCAGCTGTGAAAAGGCATGCAGCCTGGAGCAGGAAGGAAGGGGCAACACCCTCCTGGACCTCTAGGCAAAAATGAGCCAAACTGGGAATTGGAAATGCAGATTGTCCAAAACAGATTTCATCTTTTATATTTCTTATTAATGTGGCAAATATCTAACTTTTAAGTATATAATGCGCTGTCTCAGTGGTGTGTTGTGAACACAGACACTGAAACGTTCGCCATTTTAAAAGCCAGATTAATCAAACTTAAAGTACTTCAGTTCTGAAGACTGCAGAACTCTTGTCATATAATGACTCCATCTAAACCAGTGGTCTCCAACCTTTTTTGGGCCACAGACCGGTTTAATGTCAGAAAGTATTTTAGGGTGGGACGAATAAATGTATCACGTGACCGAGACAAGCGTCAAGAGTGAGTCTTAGACGGATGTAACAGGGAATCTGGTCATTTTTTAAAAATAAAACATTGGTCAGACTTAAATATAAATAAAACAGAAATAATGTAAGTTATTCTTTCTCTTTGGACCGGTACCAAATGGCCCACGGACTGGTACCGGTCCACGGCCTGGGGGTGGGGGGGACCACTGTTCTAAACCACTGCACAAGGAGCCTTCACCAAACTCTACTAGGGCTTCTAGCAGGTTATGGACTTATCCCTAGGATAGGGGTCGGGAACCTTTTTGGCTGAGAGCCATGAACGCCACATATTTTAAAATGTAATTCCATGAGAGCCATACAACGACCCGTGTACGTTACACATTATCCAATAAAAATTTGGTGTTGTCCCAGAGGACAGCTGTGATTGGCTCCAGCCACCCGCAACCATGACATGAGCAGTAGGAAATGAATGGATTGTAATACATGAGAATGTTTTAAATTTTTAACATTTTTTTTATTAAAGATTTGTCTGCAAGCCAGATGCAGCCATCAAAAGAGCCACATCTGGCTCGTGAGCCATAAGTTCTGGACCCCTACCCTAGGATGTTCCCAGCTCCCCCAAGCCCATTTAAAATGCCTGCCTGGAAAAGCTCAACACTGCCTGGAGAATTTTTGTTTATTTCAGGGAAGAGGCAGAAAGCGTGTGATAACAAATCCTTTCTCTGCCCTTTGTGATGTAAATCTACAACTCAGAACTGTTTTCCTCAAAGACCTAAGAGCCCCTTTCTTTGAAATGCAAACATTAAGGATGTGCTCCCAGTCCCTAAGGAAAGATAAAGGTTTAACTTCAGTGGGTACCTTTCTTCAAATTGCAATGTTGCCTCCTGTCAGAAAGGTAGAAATTTGTTTCTTCTATAATCACCAATTAACAAACCTAGATGGCTTAGTCACAGGGATCACCCACCACCCTGGTAAATCCCCTCAGTGCCGTTCCCTTAGCACACTCCACCCATTGTTTTAAAAATGTCTCCAGCCTTCTGTTTTAGGGAAGTTGAATTCAATTCATGCAGTTGTATTACTGAATAAAATATATCTTTTACAGCTTTACCCATTGTCCAGCTTTGTTTTTGACAGTTCTTTTGGGTAGTGAAGGACTATCATTAAAATATGGTCGCTTTAATATATATATATATATTGTATATATGGACTTGGCTTCCTCTGGTCAGATAAATATTTCTCGCATCGTCAATAGCCATCAAACTGCTTAAACTGGAAAGGTAGTGCTCTCCCAAGAGCACGCCTGTGCCTTCCCCCTCCTCCTACCCCCTCTTCTTTCCCAAAGGCACATTTCCTTGTCTCTTCTAAATTCTAAGGGACCCCATGAAAATTGCAAATGGGCACAATGAGCAGCAGCAACTTCTCCAGCTGAACATATCTCCAAGTCCCCCTTTTCTCTGACTTACTGGTGAGCCAAAGCAGCCCTGCCTAGGCCCTCTTCTGTTGCTGCTTTTATTGTAGTTCCTTCCATACTTTACTGACCCTAGCTTTACTAAACAACAACAACAAAAACTGGAAAGGTATTAGGCGGGTTCTGTTTAAAAAAAAAAAAAGTTTAGCTCATTTTAAAATGTGCTGCCAAATTACTCATTCAGGAGAAGAGAAGTAAGGCAGTAAGTCACAAAACCTAGAAAGGACTTAGTTTAAAGACCTACACAACTATGCAAACAAAACCAACTCCATGGCTCTGGAACTGCACCACAGTTGCTCGGAAGAGCTGGGTCTCCTAGATTCCTCCCCTCAGGGGCTGTACTCCCAGTGCTGTAACTGACCTAGTGAGCATGTGCTGCAGTCCACTCTTGAGCAGAACTGAAAGGCCATCTAAAATATATACTGTTCTATATAACTATCCACTTACCTCCCCGCATCCCAAATTAAATAGGTACCATTGGAACTTAAGTGAGGACTTGTTTTTTTACTTTATTTTTTTATTTAGAAACCACATACTGTTGGCCCTGACCAGTTGGCTCAGTAGTAGAGCGTCAGCCTGGCGTGTGGAAGTCCCGGGTTCGATTCCTGGCCAGGGCACACAGGAGAGGCGCCCATCTGCTTCTCCATCCCTCCCCCTCTCCTTCCTCTCTGTCTCTCTCTTCCCCCTCCCACAGCCAAGGCTCCACTGGAGCAAAGATGGCCCGGGCGCTGGGGATGGCTCCTTGGCCTCTGCCCCAGGCACTAGAGTGGCTCTGGTCCCGACAGAGCGAAGCCCTGGATGGGCAGAGCATCGCCCCCTGGTGGGCGTGCCTGCCTCCCCGTTTCCAGCTTCAGAAAAATACAAAAAAAAAAAGAAAGAAAAGAAACCACATACTGCCTAATCAGGCTGTAGGGCAGAAGATGGAGCAGGCATGGCCAACATACGGCCCGCAGGCCAGATCCGGCCCATGTAATGAGTTTATGTGGCCCACAATTAACTTTTTAATATTCCTCGCTATTTTAAAATCTCAGCTACTCAGAAGCGGAAGCGTCTTTGATTATTGGAAATCGAGATATTTAAGAAGATAGTGATACGCAGAAAAAAATTCCACATGTGACTAATCTAGGGTTAACTTCCAATAATTGGTCAAACGGATTTGCGATACTTCTTTATTTATTTTTTTTTAAATCCATTATAAAGATTTACACCTTTTGTACTTGTCTGTACTTGATATGAACTGTTTGACGTTTACTGGCAATGTGAAACCCACATTCTTTTAGGCGGAGTTTGCCAGTGCTTACCCAAGGTCAAACAATTCATTATTTTTGTGGTAAAGTGTGCTGAATCAAGTGGCACTGTAGCATAGACAATAGCTGCAGTTGACAACTGAAAATGTGTCCAGGCTGTTTGTAAAACGAAATAATTGTTTTATTTGGGATATAACCCCTTCAAGCTCATTCTATTAATTAAATATTGTTTTGATTGATTGTGATACAGTTTGGATATTTATACGGTATTGTAAGGCCAGTAGCCACAGCCACCATCACAGCCACCTGGACCATGCAGGTTTGCATTTAATTTGGACAGATGATAATTAAACAATGGCACCAAGAACTGGTGGGCCATTAGCTTTAATCCTAGCTCACACCTGGTGGGTGAGAAATACACACAGTGAGAAAACACTTCCCTTTCCATCCAGGGCTCCCAAAGCCACTGACTTATCCAAGTTTCCTAGAATCAAAGATTTCTACCTCACCAGCCTTATTCACCTCTGTTCCCCATCTCCTCTTTGCACAAACTCTGCACAGATGGTTTCTCCTTCAGCACTCTGCCATCTTGGCTGCTTCTCCTCTCCTCTACGTGGCCTTTCTCTGCTCTCCCTCCACGGGCTCTTCCTAGAACATAATCACCCTTCCTCGGAACAATGTGATCTCTCCTTTTAAAACCTTTTGGTGAGAAAGCCCTCCGCCAATACACATTAATATAATCACGCCCATCCCAAGCAAGAAGGGCAACTAATATTATCACCTGGGCGATGGGCTTCCACGTGGGCAGCACCATCTTTAAAAAAGTGAGCATAATATATTTTATCTGACCAACAGGTATGTATATTTTAATCAAAATATATTTTTATTAAAATATATTGTATATTAAAAATTTTTTACTTACATTTATTCATAAACAAATTACATAATAAAATTTTGCTTACTTAAATCATTTTTGTATTTAACATTTTTTTTAATTTTAATATTTCGTCCAGCCCGTGAAAAAAATTTTTTTCTAATGTGGCCTGGGGGCAAAACCTGTTGGCCACGCTTGGGATAGAGCATCAGACTGGGACACAGAGGACCCAGGTTCAAAACTTGGAGGTTGCCTGTTTAAGCACAGGCTCATCTAGTTTGAGCACAGCTCACCAGCTTGAAACCCAGGGTCGCTGGCTTGAGCAAGGGGTCACTTGGTCTGCTGTGGCACCTACACCCCTATCGAAGGAACATATGAGAAAGCAATCAAAGAACAACTAAGGTATCGCAACAAAGAATTGATGCTTCACATCTCTCTTCCTGTCTGTCCCTATCTGTCCATATTTGTCCCTCTCTCTGTCTCTGTCACACACACACACACACAAAAAACACAACCAAATACCAACTTGAAAGACATCTTATAATAACTGGTGAAACAAGCAAAAGATGCTGTGAAAAATGAATGTTTTTACATAGGAAAGCATTTTTGTGATTATTAGAAAATACGTATGCTAAAAATAAGAGTAACTAAGAATTCCAGCTTTTCCCCCCTTTTTCCATTAATTATACAATAAATACAACAGATACTTGGTTATTACTATTTCCTAAGCATTGCCCTAGGTGCCAGGAATAGTTTTGAACAAGATGGACAAGGTCCTGCTCTCATGAAGCTTACTTTCTAGGGGAGGGACAGCAACTAACTATAAGTAAGTATACTGAGAATTGCAGATTTAGAGAAGTGCTATGAGCCTGACCGAGTAGTAGAGCAGTAGATAGAGTGTCAGCCTGGGACTCAGAGAACTCAGGTTTGAAACCCCAAGGTCACCAGCTTGAGCAAGGGCTCATCCAGCTTGAGTGTGGACTCACCAGCTTGAGCACAGGGTTGCTGGCTTGAGCATGGGATCGTACACATGACCTCATGGTTGCTAGCTTGAGTCCAAGGGTGGCTAGCTTGAAGCCCAAAGTCTCTGGCTTGAGCAAGGGGTCACTCAGTCTGCTGTAGCCCCCTGTCAAGGCACATATGAGAAAGCAATCAATGAACAGCTAAGGTGCTGCAACAAAGAACTGATGCTTCTCGCCTGACTAGGCGGTGGCACAGTGGATAGAACGTTGGACCCAGGTTCGAGACCCTGAGATCTCCACTTTGAGCGTGGGCTCATCTGGTTTGAGCAAAAGCTCACCAGCTGGGACCCAAGGTCTCTGGCTCAAGCAAGGGATTACTTGGTCTGCTGAAGGCCCACGGTCAAGGCACATATGAAAAAGCAATCAATGAACAACTAAGGTATCACAATGAAAAACTCATGATTGATGCTTCTCATCTCCCTTTGTTCCTGTCTGTCCCTATCTATCCCTCTCTCTCTGTCTCTGCAAAAACAAAACAAAAAAACAAAACAAAAAAAAAACAAAGAATTGATGCTTCTCATCTCTCTCCTTTGTCTCTCTCTCTCTCTCTCTCTCTCTCTCTCTCTCTTAAAAAAGAAGTGCTATGAAGGGAACAGACAACTTTCTGTGGAAAAGAATCACTGAAGTAGGCCTGACCTGTGGTGGCGCAGTGGATAAAACGTCGACCTGGAAATGCTGAGGTCGCCGGTTCGAAACCCTGGGCTTGCCTGGTCAAGGCACATATGGGAGTTGATGCTTCTAGCTCCTCCCCCCTGTCTCTCTCTTCTCTCTCTCTCTCTCTCTCTCTCTCTCTCTCTCTCCTCTCTAAAATGAATAAATAAAATAAAAATTTAAAAGAAAAAGAATCATTGAAGCAGTTGTGATTACTTTGGATTATAGGGAAAGATGTCAGAGAATGTTTTTTGGGGGGGGTCACATTTGAGAAATACCTAAAGACATGCAGCTGCCAGCTATTGGAAAAGCTGGAAAAAGAGCATTCCAGACAGAGGATTTTAAGTGCAAAGTCTCTGAGGTCAGAAAGAGCTTGGCCATAATGAAGAAACAGAAAGGTCAATGTGCTAAAGCACAGTAGAAAGCTGGGGGTGTCATGCTCTATTGTACAATGAAGCATGGCGGACCCAACTCACTGCTTTCCAATATCTATTTACCCATTCTCTCTTCTTCTATGCCACCTGTATAAATGTGTCCAGTTAAAAATGTATCTCACGGAGTTCCCTGCAGCTAAAGAGGCCATATGACTCTTTCTGACCACCCTGAGATGAAAGTAGAAGCCTACCATATGGGTCTCTAGGAAAGTTATTACTTTCCTGGTGAAAAGAAACTAACTTATTTGGCAGTAACTAGTAACTCTTTGCCATTTCCGCTCCCTCCTTTATTCTTGCTTGAAATGAGGGCACAATTCATAGAGAAGCAGCAGCCATATTGAGACCATAAAGACAAAAGCCACAAATATGGATGGCAGAACAGAGTGCAAGAAGGAACTTGAGTCTTTTTTAATATTATTATTGGTTTGGGAGAGAGAGGGGGAAGAGAAAGAGAGAGAGAAATGTCAATTTACTGTTTTCATTTATGCATTCATTAGTTGATTCTTGTATGTGCACTGATGGTGGGTCAAACCCACAACCTTATCCTATGGAAACAATGCACTAACCAACTGAGCAACCCAACTAGGGCCAGAAGCTCAGTGAGTCTTTTATGACACCCTCAAGTACTTGTACCCATCCTGGATAGCTTGCTTCTGGACTATAAGAAAATAAACCTCAGCCTGACCAAGTGGTGGCACAGTGGATAAAGTGTTGGACTGGGATGCAAAGGACCCAGGATTGAGACCCTAAGGTCGCCAGCTTGAGTGCAGGTTCACTTGGTTTGAGCAAAAGCTCACCAGCTTGGACCCGAGGTCACTGGCTCGATCACGGGGTTACTCGGTCTGCTGAAGGCCTGCCATCAAGGGACATACGAGATAATAATCAATGATCATCTAAGGCAGGGGTCTCAAACTCGCGGCCCACGGGCCACATGCGGCCCGCTGAACAATTTTGTGCAGCCCGCAGACTAATCCACGAAGTTCAAAATATTTTGGATAAAATTAAGTAAGCCTAGGGGCCTACTTGTATTTTGCATTTCTCTAGCATCCTAGCTAGATACTAGCTTAGTTAACAAAAGTTGTGATGCGAACTACAGTTTCTGGTCGTTTTGTGACACTGAGAAAACTGCATGTACGATTGTGCTTGTTGTACTGATTTTTTTTTGTTTTCAACTGCAGTGAGAAAAGTGTTGCGTAACAGTTGCCTTTTGTAGACCTAGTGCGACCCACTGAAGGGCTGTGATCTTGCTCTGCGGCCCACATGCTGAGTTGAGTTTGAGACCCCTGATCTAAGGTGTTGCAACGAAAAACTGATGATTGACGCTTCTCATCTCTCTTCGTTCCTGTCTGTCTGTCCCTATCTCTCTCTCTCTCTGACTCTCTGTCCCTGTAAAAAAAGAAAATAAGCCTCTGTTTGGCTAAGCTACTTGGGTTGGGTTTATTTTATTTAAAAATGACATAAGACTCCTGACCAGGCAGTGACACAGTAGACAGAGCTTCAGCCTGGGATGCTGAGGATCCAGGTTCAAAACCCTGAGGTCGCTGGCTTGAGCACAGGCTCATCAGGCTTGAGTGTGGGCTCACCAGCTTGAGCCCAGGATTGCCAGCTTGAGCATGGGATCATAGACATGACCCCCATGTCGCTACCTTGAGCAAGGGGTCATTGGCTCAGCTGGAGCCTCTCTCTCGGTCAAGGCACATAGGAGAAAGCAATCAGTGAACAACTAAGTTGCTACAATTATGAGTTCATGTTTCTCATCTTTTCCCTTCCCATCTGTCCTTGCCTGTCTCTCCTTTTCTCTCTCTCTCTCTCTCTCTCTGTCTCTCTCTTTCTCTCTAAAAATAAAATTTTAAAAAATAAATGAATAAATAAATAAAAATGACACAAGGCCATGGTAAGGAATTAGGAGTTTATCCTAAATGCAATGAAAGTCATTAATACTCCACCAAACTTTTTTTTTTAACTCCACCAAACTTGATTCTTCGTAACATAGAGAAGTAGATATTCTAAAAGTTAGAAGTGGCTAAACAGCAACAACAGGCAGAGGTTAGAATGGAAAGTCAGTTTAACTAGATTCTGAATACTCCTCTCCACTACTGTCATCTCTCCATAATTCTCTGGGTCAGAAGTAACCAGCTTCCTTCATTTTGTTCCCTGTGATAAGGATTTTGTTCATATCTTTTGTGTTCCTTCAATCATGGGAGACTTCATACTCACAAGTTCTGTTTCTTAAAAGCTAATGCATGTTGAAGGAAATTTTAAAACCCTGTTTCACTTGACAAAGCCTGGCTTTCAAGAATAATCCTGTGCTAGAGACTCAGAATTCCCATTTGACAGTCACTCCTTTGTTCTAATTCATATCTATCCTTCCCCCTGAAACACTGAAACCATTATGTCAATGGATGGGGTGTCTCAGGGCAATAAGATACACAGAATACAAAATTAAAATATTTCATAAGTATTATGTCGTAATATTTTTTACTTTGACCATGTAATTGGGGAAAATTATGTAGCTTCTCTATGCCTGTTTCCTCACCTGTAAAATTAAGTGATAATGCTACTTAGCATCATAGAGCTATGAAAACTAATAAGATACCTTTTATTAAATGTCTAAAAATTGTAACAATTATTCTTTTCAAGCATTTGAAAACATGGGAGCTACTATTAGCTATCCACTTTGACCATATTACCACATTTAATCCTGAGAATAACCCCAAGAGGCCTCATATCTTTGTCCCTACTCCACAGGTGAGGATACAGACTCCAGAAACTGAAATAACGGCCCAGATCACACAGTCTATCTAATAGTTTGTAAAGTCAGGCATTTCCCAGGATCGCTGTAACAAACTACCACAAACTTAGTGTATGAAACAATAGAAGTTTATTCTCTCACAATTCTAGAGACCAGATATTCAGTTTCTTGTGCCAAATCAACTTGTCAGGACCACGCTCCTTATGAAGACTTGAAAACAATCCTTTCTTTGCCTATTCCAGCTTCTGGTGGCTGCTGGCATACCATGGCTTGTGGCCACAGAGCTTTCAGGCTCCAAATAGTCACACTGTCTTCCCCTTTCTGTTTGTAGCAATTCTCTCTTATAAGGACACTTGTGACTTCATTTAGTGATCACCTGTATGATCTAGAATAATCTCATTACCTCAGGATCTGTAATTATATTTGCAAAGATTCCTTTCCACATTAGGTAACATTTACCAGTTCCAGGGTTTAGGACCTGATGTTCTTTGGGGTTGTTATTCAGCCTACTATACCAAGATACAAATTTAGTTCTGATCATAAACTCAAATAAGTTAAGCATGCATTTGTTCAATAAATATTTATTAAACACCTTATGTACGTAAGTGTGGTACATACTGTGGATACAATAATAAGCAAAACCAATCACAAACATTGCACTCGTGACCTATAGGCTAGTTGAGGAGAAAGATATTCGTAGAAATAATCACACAAATAAATGTCAAGTTGCAATTATGATCAATGTTATGAAAGGAAGTTCCAGATGCTCTGAGAATTGTGACAGGGAGATTTGGTCAAGTTTGGGAAAGCTTCACTTAAGAAGTAATACAGTGGTACCTTGAGATACAAATTTAATTCGTTCTGTAATGGAGTTCATAAGTCAGTCAAATCGGATATCAAACTGCCGATACTGGACCTGTGCACCAACACGCCAACTAGTGGCAGCTTTCTGAATCACGACTCTTATTTTGGAATTTTGCTCAAATCTCAAACAAAAATACAGACCGAGTCGCAGCTCATATCTTAAAAAAAATTTGTATGTTGGTCTGTTCGTATTTCAAGGTACCACTGTACTTGAGGCCTTGGCTGAGTAACTCAGTTGGACAGTGTCATCCTCACTTGCCAAGATAGTAAGTTTGATCACCGGTGAGGGCACATGCAAGAGTCAACCAGTAATGAATGCATAAATAAGTGGAACAATAAATTGATGATTCTCTCTCACACACCCTTCCTCTCTCACTCCCTCTCTCTCTCTAAAATCAATTAATAAGTAAAATATTTGAAAAAAGAATCAATACTTGAGATGAGCTCTGAAGAAGAAAAGGAGTCAATTTGACAACAAAGGGAGAAGAAGATAAAAAACTCTTATGCAGTCCTTCTGGCAGGCTATCTGACACATATACGTGCTCAGTAAATTAAGTTCTCTCTTCTCTACCCTATACTTTCCTTACAGATCTATTAGTACAGCTATAGGGCTATTCAAAGAGACATAGAACTATTACAGTGAGACCTGCACAAGTTTTCATCAGACTTTTTCCACCTGACAGTCTATGCAATAATCCATGCAATAACTGTCTTCATAAGTTATAGTTTATCTGTAGCTGAATAATAAGCATATCTGTTTTATAGTTTGCATCAGCACAGCAGGAACAAAAACTCACACTTAATTTACTGTACAAAGAACCAAGCATTTTGCCAATGCAAACAGTGTTACAGGATGAGACTGGACATGATCAGGACATTCAAACAGCCCAAAAGAAAAACCATCCTATAATGAAACAGTTATTTAAAAAAAAGGCTCTCTTGACTCTTGAGTTTTTAATTAGACAAGTTGTTCAAGGACAATCTCTGCCATTGTTATTTTGTGTTACATGAAAAAAATTTCTAACAATGTTCTTCTGTAGTTGAAAATAAGTGTTTTCCAAAGTTTTCATTAATATTCTGTTAGAATTTTTTGTTTATTCATTTTAGAGAGGAGAGAAAGAGACAGAGGAGAGACAGAAGGGGGGAGGAGCTGGAAGCATCAACTCCCATATGTGCCTTGACCAGGCAAGCCCAGGGTTTCGAACCGGTGACCTCAGCATTTCCAGGTCAACGCTTTATCCACTGCGCCACCACAGGTCAGGCTCTGTTAGAATTTTTATATGAAAGAAACAAAGTTAGCATATTTAACAGCTCATTAAAGAACAAAATACATTTTGTTTCCACATTTTTAGTCAGTAATTTTTTTTCCTTTTGGTGAGTTCCATAAGGTGGCATAAATAACCTCCCAACAATATTTACTTAGTGAAAGAACTTAGAAATGTGGATTTACATAAAATCAAAACTGCATACAGCCTGACCTGCGGTGGCACAGTGGATAAAGTATCGACCTGAAATGTTGAGGTTACCAGTTTGAAACGCTGGGCTTCCCCGTCAAGGTACATATGAGAAGTAACTACTACATGTTACCACCTCTCCCCCCAATTCTCTCTCTCTCTCTCTTTCTCAAAACCAATCCATAAAATCTTTTTTAAAAACTGCGTATATTAGCAATGCTACAAGGAGTAGTATAAGAGCTATCTGGACATACCTCCATAATTAGCTTTATCTTTTCACCTTCCATTTCTTTTGTCTATTGGAGTGTATGTGCATTTTATTTGTTACTAGTTTCGGTACTTGTTACTATCTCCTATATTGAGTGCAATATCTTGCTTATTTATCTGTTACTTTGTTGTTTCTTGTTTTGTTTTTTACAGAGACAGAGAGAGAGTCAAAGAGAGGGATAGATAGGGACAGACAGGAACGGAGAGAGATGAGAAGCATCAATCATCAGTTTTTTGTTGCAACACCTTAGTTGTTCATTGATTGCTTTCTCATATGTGCTTTGACCATGGGCCTTCAGCAGACCCAGTAACCCCTTGCTCAAGCCAGCGACCTTGGGTCCAAGCTGGTGAGTTTTTTTTGTTTTGTTTCTTTGTTGTTGTTTTGGGGGTTTTTTTGTTTGTTTGTTTGTTTTGCTCTAGCCAGACCAGCCTGTGCTCAAGCTGGCAACCTCAGGGTCTCAAACCTGGGTCCTCCGCATCCCAGTCTGACGCTCTATCCACTGCGCCACCACCTGGTCAGGCATGTTTGGTTTTTTTAATAGTTAAGTTAATTTATCAAAACAGACAGATCACTTTCACCTAAAGTTAACTGGGGTGGAAGAAAAAAGGTCAACACAAAATACTGGTAAGAATGTAAAATGGTATAACCCTATAGAGTGGGCGCTTAGACAGTGATGGGTGCGCACACAAGCAAGCTACATTTCTAAATACAGTAGCATTCCTAAAGGGTGTTCTTTTCGGTACAAAAATTGTTTTGAATTCCACATTTATATTGCTTACTAAAGGGAGTTGGCAGACCGCTAGCTCATTGATTCTAGCCACTTGATCTGTTCCACACGGCCACTACAAATTAAATGGAAAAATTATAAATTAAAAGAAGTTTAATTTTCTCTGTGTGAAGAGACCCCCTCCCCATTTCAGAATCTGTGTGCTCTTTTCAAATATAAATCCTTTTAGTGGCCAAGTCTCTAACCAGTTTCTACAGAGGTTTCACTAGTAAAACTTTTATATTCCAATGGTCCCCAACCATTGGAATATTTACTGAGATTATGTGTGGGGCATTCAGAATTTGTCTGGAAGCTAGAATTCCCTTGTAGCTTTGGATTAGCATTGCCAGGAAACAATGTCCAAAGTGGGGCATTGATGTTTAATGAGGGGATAAGTAAAAAGTGCCACACTAGCACATGGAAAAATAAAACTCCAGAACTTGAGTTTAAGAACTAAGAAAATACGGATAATATGGCAGTATCCTTATGACAGGGTGAGAGAATTCCAGGACATACTCTTTCCCTGATCCCAAGTCAGTCCCATATAGACACTGTCTAACAATTCTGGTGAAGAGCCTCCATATTCTTCCTTCTGAAGGAAATACCAGTCAGCATTCTTCATTAATGCCCTCAGGTTCATCCTATCCTGATTAGAGTAGGCTGAAGCAGAAACTAGGGTTCACTCAAGAGACCCAAGACCCTGGCCACTTCTCCCCCTTCCTTCTCACTACAGATTTTATATGGGTTCATCAAATTCACAAGCGCCCCCAGTTATATGTGTGTGTTTGGGAAAACAGACAAATTACTGTAGTCACTTTAAGAAATCCATTTCAAGTAGAGCATGGGTATATGGTTTTTATGTTTTATTGTACCTGTAACACATTTAAAATCCACCATTAAATACCAAACGTAAGTATGTGCCGGTCTTATGTCTGTAGGTTTTTAAAAGGTCACAATAAGTGAACAAATGACTTAAAAATGTAACATAGTGAACGTTAATTGTAGAATCTAGGCGGTGTCAAAACTCCAGGTAAAGGCTATATATATTTTTTATCCTCTATCACTAAGAAAGAGGAGCAGTGCCTCTGGGGTTTGCAGGGGGCATGTACACAACTGCTGGGAAGACCCCTTTGATGCCTTGCTTAAGTCAAAATGCTGCCAATTTTGAGTGTTGTTAGAATAACGGAGTTCTCTGTGTCAGATCCAGGTTTCACTGCAAGCTTGCCTGCTTCTTGGTTCTTCCCACCCTGCAGATCTTTGGGCAATAGTTATCCATGGTGAATAAGGAAGCTGTGTGTAGTTCACATAGCAAAACCTCTGGAGCTCCAGAGGAGGACTTGCTGTCTAGGCAAAGAACAACTTGCAATTTAAACGTCAGCTTCAACAGAAGGAAGAGGAAGTAATTGCAAATGTGAAGTACTTCCAAACACTGGAGGGGCAGGAGCAGCAGGAGGAATGGGGTCCAGTGTCCAATGGGGTGTCTCCCTGACATTGACACAGGAGCAGCGATTCCTTTCCATAGAAACAGGAGAGGAAGCAGAAAGCCTGGGATCAGGTGGAGAGAGTCTGACTGATTTGGTTGTTGTACAATGAGGATTTTCCTGGCGATTCTTTCTATTTTTGTCAGTTGAGACAGGTTCATCAGCTGAGAGTAAGGGTAGGAACGGGAGCACAGGTAGTCTGAAAAGACAGGATGAGATGAGATAAGGCCTCTTTCAGAGGCTGGGAAAGGAAGCATCACAGGAAATTTCCTCCCAGGCAGTACGTCACACCCAGCTGAAATTTGTGTTCACAAATTCTCTCTGAATGGTTGTTTGTTTTGTTAAAAAATAAAATTCAACTGGGCAGTAAATAAAGTGTTGACTTCTAATGCTGAGGTCACCGGTTTGAAACCCTTGGGCTTGCCTGGTCAAGGCACATACTACAAATTGAGTTGATGCTTCCCGCTTCTCATCTCCTCATCTCTCTCTCTCTCTCTCTCTCTCTCTCTTTCTCTCTCTCTCTTTTTTTTAATTTTTATTTATTTATTTATTTTTTTACAGAGACAGAGAATGAGTCAGAGAGAGGGATAGACAGGGACAGACAGACAGGAACGGAGAGAGATGAGAAGCATCAATCATTAGTTTTTTTTTCATTGCGCATTGCAACACCTTAGTTGTTCATTGATTGCTTTCTCATATGTACCTTGACCGTGGGCCTTCAGCAGACCGAGTAACCCCTTGCTGGAGCCAGCAACCTTGGGTTCAAGCTGGTGAGTTTTTCCTCAAACCAGATGAGCCCGCACTCAAGCTGGTGACCTCGGAGTCTTGAACCCGGGTCTTCTGCATCCCAGTCCGACGCTTTATCCACTGTGCCACCACCTCATCAGGCTCTCTCTCTCTTGAATGTTAGATAACAGATGTATCTGCTATCTAACAATCAACTAAAAACAAAAATATAACTGAGTACATTTTGTTTTTGTTACAGAGACAGAAAGACAGATAGTGTTATATCTGGACAGTGAGGAAACAATTGTTTTGCCACACAATTAAGTAGCCAAATTAAGGAGTCTTTATTTTAAAGACAGTGACCACACAGGAACCAAATCATGTGGCCCGAACGAACTCAGGGGTTTGCTTTTAAAGACAAAAAAGAAGCGAAGGCGGGGGGTGAAGACCTAGCCAACACAGTTTTACAGAAGTGAAACAGGCTTTTGGTTATCTTGGAACAATCTAGGGAGAGAGTGCTCAGCAAAGCATTTTACAAAAAGGAAAAGAATGTGCTTGGTTATCTTGGCCTTTTCCAGAGGTTGTTAAGGCAGCATCCTGAGGGCTTTCCTGGAATCTAGATATCAGGGAACATTTATAGCCTTTACAGAACTAACATTATGGCTTTACACAACTCTTCATTTACTCATCTGTAAATCTTGCAAAACTCATTCTATGGTCAGGGATATGGTATTTCTACATTTCAACAGGAATGGAGAGATGAGAAGCATCAATTCTTTGTAGCAGCACCTTCCTTAGTGGTTCATTGATTGCTTTCCCATATGTGCATTGATGTGAGGGGCACTAAAGCAGAGCAAATGATCCCTTGCTCAAGCCAGCGACCTTGGGCTTCAAGCCAGCATCCATGGGATCATGTCTATGATCCCAAGTGCAAGCCAAGAACCCCACGCCCAAGCTGGTGGCCCACGCTCAAGCCCTCAAGTCACCGGCCAAAGTGTTTCAAACCTGGGTCCTCTGTGTCCTAGTCTGACGTTCCATCCATTGTGCCACCACCTGCTCAGGCTCAACTGAATACATTGTAAATATCTTATTGGCTATATTTTATGATTCATGAATTGGGCAGCATTCCATTTAGTAGATAGAAAAGAGCTCTGAGGAGCTGCATGAAATGAAAGGCTTTTATAGGCAAAAGGGAGTGAACAAAGAAGTAATACAATTGACAAAAAGTGACTGATTATGGCAATATCACCTTCTTTTAGAGAACAACAGGGTCTATCAAGCAGATTACCTCACTTGTGCTGACTAGGTAATTCCAGATTGACTAGTGTAGAATTCCAATCCCGGGAGAGGCTGAAACTGCTTGGTAATGGGGGGTTTAGCATAAGTGACTCCATTTTGGATCTGCTGTCTTGTTTTTAACAGACTTTTCCCCCCAGAAACACTCAGCTTCTTGGTTTAAGCAGAGAGTAGAAAACAGCAGGGTTTAATGAGGGCTGGATTGTCACTTGGTAAGTCTAATGGAAAGAGTGAGAAAGAATGATTACAATGAAAGAGCTTAGATCAAAGCTAAGTAAGGAGAGCAGGGAGGAACTGAGTAGGGTAATCAGGAAGTGGAAGAGCCAGCTGATTGAAGGACACCAGTCAAGTAGTTGCTGTAGTGGGAGCCTTCAAGTGGGTCACTTGGCACCCCAAGAGTTTCTGGTAAGAGTGTAGGAGGTTCCAAGCTGAGGTTGGAATGTGACATGGTTACTAGGGATATCAGGATCATGAATACAACCCTAGGAATGGGTGGTAAAGACAATGGAGTAAAAGATCAATCTATTATTTTTTGGGCCTTATTCTAGTTCCTTCTCTGAACATTGGTCTCCAATGTGTAACTGTTTTTTGTTTTTTTCCATTGCACAATAGCAGTAGAATAGGCAGTTCTCAGAGGACACAGAATCAAGGTTTATGAAAGATCAGTAAACTCTCAAAGGTCAGCACTGGCAGGTAGAGAGTCATACGGTGTGTTAAATAGATTCTTAGAATTCAAACAGGAGAGATAAAACAAGGGTTCCAGGGCTCTGGGGAAAATTAAAGGTGTAATCCCCTTGTGGCATGGAAGGCTGAAGAAAATAAAGGTGACAGAAAATGGAATAGTGTTGAGTGCTTTTACTCACAGTGAAATAAACTGCTCAATAGTGGGAAAGAGGAATTGAATTAAGCAATTTTACTCTAATTCTCAGGGTGACAAGTCAAGGGCATATAGCCCTGTTTGTTCTTTTATTTACTCCCTCAACTCTGTGTAGGGGAATATTTTCCTGTTAAATGAATCAAGTTATAATGGATATGCACAATAACCTGAAGAAGAAAACATGTTAGAACAACACAGAGGAGACTATAGGGAAGATTCTTTCTCTCAGCACAAGGTTTACTTCAAGTCACTGAGTTACAGAAAATGGTAAACATGTAAGATTAAAAATAGCATTAAATTCTGGTGCAGAGTGTAAAGGCCAGTCTTTTATCAAATCCTGGATTAAAAATTGTACAGTTTACCGAGTAGATATAAAAAGTTCTTAGATAAATCTAGGCCCTGCAGGGTTGAGTCAGTGCTATAGCATTGACCTGGCATGTGGAAGTCCTAGGTTTGATCCCTGGTCAGGGCACACAGGAGAAGCAGATGGTTACTTCTCCTCCCTTCCCCAAACCCCTTCTATCTCCCTCTCTTTCACTCCCACAAATCATGGCTCGATTGATTTGAGTGCCCTTAGCCCAGCACAGAGGATGGCTTCCCCTCAGGCACTAAAAATAGATTGGTTGCTAGCATGGCCCCAGATGAGCAGAGCATCAGCACCACATGGGTTGCTGAGTGGATCCTCACCGAGGTATATGAGGGAGTTTGTCTCGCTATATCCCCTCCTCTCACTTAAAAAATAAAAATAAAAAAGAAATACAGGTTCAAATTCAGATTTTAGGCAGAAAAGAAGTTAATTTATCCTGACCAACTGCTTTAACATATATTTTGTTTGACAACTTTATAATCCCATTGATGAACTTACCGATATACTTTCCCCAGAGCACAAACCTAGATAATTTCTTGATAGGGTGTTTTCTTATTGCTGGTCATCACATTTATAGATCACTGTTTTCTGAAACTTCTGAATATTGTGGAAATTATTCCTAGAAATTAACTTTTGTGCCTATCTGATCCTCTTTCCTTTGACTCATTCAACATAGTCTCATCACCTTTACAACAGGGCATTAGGTTTACACTGCCCAGTCAATGAAAATATACTATTTTTAAAAAGAATCTAGCAAGTAAAGTTTTGATTATCTCCCCAAATACTATTCAAATGTTATTCCCTATCCCATTATTATTATCATTGCTGAGAAAGAGTTAAGGTACCAAAATAGCTCAGTGGTTAAAGCATTATACTTAAAACTTAGTGGGTTTCATTTTCTTGTGGGTTTGAACCCCACATGTGGTATAAGCCTATTCAGGTTTTTCAAGCAGGAAACAGAGAAAGATTGAGAGAGAAGGACAGAAAGGGAGAAAGAGGGTGAGAAGCATCAACTCATAATTGCTTTCAGTTCCGTTGTGCAATGAATTCTCGTATTGCCTTGACTGTTATGTGTCAATGTCCCCTTGCTCAAGCTAGCAACCTTGGGTTTTCATACCAGCAACCATTTTGGGCTCAAGCTGGTGAGTTTTGGGATCATGTGGATGATTCTCCTGCTCAAGCCAGCGACTCCATGCTGACAAGCCCTCTCTCAGAGCCAGCAACCTCGGGATTTTGAACTGGAGACCTCAGCATTCCAGGTTGATTCTTTTATCCACTGCGCCACTACAGGTCAGGCTTGCTGCCCCCCCCCCTTTTAAAGATTTTATTTATTCACTTTAGAAAGAAAAGAGAGAGACAGAGAGAGACGGGGGGGGGGGGAATGTAGGAGCAGGAAGCATCAACTCCCACATGTGCCTTAGCCAGACAAGCCGAAGGTTTTGAACTGGTTTGCTGCCCTATTATTAAGAAAATCATTTGCCTGACCACGTGGTGGCGAAGTGGATAGAGCGTCGGACTGGGATGCCGAGGACAAGGATTTGAAACCTCGAGATCACCAGCTTGAGTGAAGGCTCATCTGGTTTAAGCAAGGCTCACCAGCTTGAGACCAAGGTTGCAGGCTCAAGCAGGGGGTCACTTAGTCTGCTGTAGCCCCCCACTCCCTGCCAGGGCACTTTGGAGAAATCAATCAATGAACTACTAAGGAACCGCAATAAAGAGTTGGTATTTCTCATCTCTTTTCCTTCCTGTCTGTCTGTCCCTATCTGTCCCTCTCTCCTCTGACTCTGTCTCTACCACACACACACAAAAAAGAAAATTATTGAAATATCATGCCTTAAGCATTTACACTACCAAAAATCTTACAATGAAAAAGCTGAACAATGAAGGAAAGATATAAGCTTGTACTACCCTTAGCATTAGGTGTAGTAAGAAAATGAGACGTTTTAAATAAACATGCCACAAAGTAAACAAGGGGGGGCACTGTATACATTAGAGTTAAGGTTCTCCTATCCTATGAGGAAACTTCTGGGACCCACTGGGGCTTGAAAAACTGGTTCTCAACTGAGGTTGAAGATGGACCAGAAGACAAAGTAGAGGCCTGGATAACTAGAATTTCCAGAACAATATGTAATGGGGGGGGGGGCTTTTTTCTCCTGGTGTTTTCCAATTTAATTTAATTTTTGTTAATAAATCTATTAATATAATAATAGTAATAGTTAATGTTTTATTTATTCATATTTTTGGTGGGCCATTACTTTATATTTTATTTATTTTTTAACATGAAATGTATTGTGCTTACATAGATTCTAGTGTCCCCCGAATATATCCTCCTCTCCTCTGTGTTCTCCAGTACATCCCCCTTGTCCCCCTCCCAATAACACCCTCCCCTTTTCCCTCCAGGATTTGCTTTTCTGCTCTCATCCCATCCTGTCATCCTATCATCCCCTTGCCCTCTGCACCAGTCTGCATTCCCACCAGCAGTGCAGGAGGGTTCCCTTTTCTCCACATCCTCGCCAGCACTTATTCTATGATTTGTTGATGAGTGCCATTCTGACTGGTGTGAGGTAATATCTCATTGTGGTTTTAATTTGCATTTCTCTAATGATTAGTGATGTTGAGCATTTTTTTCATCTGTCTATTGGCCATCTGCATGTCCTCTTTGAAGAAGTGTCTATTCATTTCTTTTGCCCATTTTTGATTGGATTGTTTATCTTCCTGGTGTTAAGTTTTACAAATTCATTATAAATTTGGTTATTAACCCCTTATCAGACATATTGTCCTGTATGTTCTCCTATTGTGTGGTTAGCCTTTTTATTCTGTTCATATTGTCTTTAGCTGTGCAAAAGCCTTTTAGTTTGATACAGTCCCATTTGTTTATCCTGTCTTTTATTTCCATTGTCTGTGGAGTTAAATCAGCAAATATATTACTGCGAGAGATGTCAGAGAGCTTACTGCCTATGTTTTCCTCTAGGATGCTTATGGTTTCACGACTTACATGCAAGTCTTTTATCCATTTTGAGTTTATTTTTGTGCATGGTGTAAGTTGGTGGTCTAGTTTCATTTTTTTGCAGGTAGCTGTCCAATTTTCCCAACACTATTTGTTAAAGAGACTGTCCTTACTCCATTGATTGCTATTCCCACCCTTGTCAAATATCTATTGTTCATAAAGGTGCAGGTTTATTTCTGGGTTCTTTGTTCTGTTCCATTGATCTATATGCCTATTCTTATGTCAGTATCAAGCTGTTTTGAGTTCAATCACTTTGTAGTATAACTTGACATCTGGAAGTGTGATACCCCGACTTCATTCTTCATTTTCAAGATTGCTGAGGCTATTTGTGTTCTTTTTTATTCCATATGAATTTTTGGAATATTTCTTCTATATCTTTAAAGTATGTCATTGGTATTTGAATAGGAATTGCACTGAATTTATAAATTGCTTTGGGTAATATTAACATTTTAATAATGTTTATTCTTCCTAACTTTTTATTTCTCCTTCAATTTTAAATGATAGTCTTGCTGGATAAAGAAGTCCTGGTTGTAGGTTCTTGTTCTGCATTACTTTGAATATTTCTTGCCATTCCCTTCTGGCCTCAAGTTTTTCTGTTGGAAAGTTGGATGTCATCCTTATAAGGGTTCCTTTGTAGGTGATTGACTGTTTTTCTCTTACAGCTTTTAGTATTCTTTCTTTATCTCTTAGCTTTGGTATTTTGATTATGATATGTATTACTATGGGTCTCTTTGGGTTCTTTTTAAATGGGGTTCTCTTTGCTTCTTGAACCTGTGTGACTCTTTCCTGCATCAATTTAGAAAAATTTTCAGCTATAATTTCTTCAAACAGGTTCTCTCTTCTTTGTTCTTTCTATTCTCCTTCAGGAACTCTTTTTTTTTTCCTTCAGGAACTCTTATTATGCATATATTGTTTCTTTTCATGTTGTCACAGAGCTCTCTTAGAGTATCCTCAGACTTTTTGATCCTCTTTTCTTTTTGCTGTTCTGCTTCCATGCTTTTGCTTATCTTGTCCTCTAAGTCGCTGATTCAATCCTCTCATTCATCCAGCCTGCTTTGATTTCCTTCTAGTGTAGTCTTCATTTCTGATCTTGTGTTTGTCATTTCTGTCTGGTTCTTTATTATGAAATCTGTATGACCAGTATCCACAGCTACCATAACAGCTGCCTGGCCCATTCAGGTTCACATTGGATTTGGACAAATGGTAATGAAACAATGGAGCCAAGAACTGATGGGCCATCATCTTTAATCCTAGCTTGCACCCAGCAAGCAAGTAAAAACACACACTGGGCTCCAAAACCCACTCATTCAGTGCTCACAAAGCCACTGACTATCCAAGTTTCCTAGAATAAAAGGTTTCTAGCTCACTAGACTTATTCACCTCTGTTCCCCAACTCTTTCCTTCTCCTGGCACAAACTCTGCACAAACTGGCTTCTCACTCAGCACTCCACCATGTAGACTGCTTGTCCTGGCCTCCTCCACGTGGCCTTTTTCTGATTTCCTCTCTCTGCTCTCTCCTCTAATACTAATCTCAGGAACCAAGAGAGAGAGCAAGCTCCTGGTCTGCCCCACTTTATAGTGCAGAAATCAAAACCTTTAACCCAATATACAAAATAGAGAAGTCTCTAATACAAATTCACTTATCTGAGGTATAATCGGATTTCTCATGAGAGTGCACCAGCCTACATCACAAAGGGTGGGAAAGTCTTAGTCCTAAAACCAAGCCCCAGGCTACAAAGATCCTGCCTGCACACAGCCAGCCCCCAAAACACATTAATGCAATCATGCCGATCACAAGCAATCACCTGGGTGATGGGCTTCCATTTGGGCAGCACTATCTTTAACAAAGTGAGCATAATATATTTTATCTGCCCAACAATTTCCGTATCCTTTCTGTTGCTTACAATTTCTTTATTGAGGTGTTCATTAAGTCCATCCATTGAAGCTTTGAGATCCTTAAGCATCCTAACAATCATTATTTTATAGTCTATATCTGATAATTTGATTTCTTTCATTTTATCCAGGACTTTTTCTGAGGATTTGTCTTGTTAAAGCATAGGACTATGTTTCTCTGTCTTCCCCCTGTTCTTTGTGTGGTTTGCAGCCTTTTTCCAGGTGTGGTCTCCTTACTAGTAAAGCCACTTTGAAGTCTTGATTTGTTTGTTTTCTTTTCAGTTTACTTATCTCAGTGGTAGGCTTGTTTACTGATCTCAGCAGGGGGCTTAATTGAAACTGTATCCAGGAATGCAGTGGGTGTAACCTCTGAGAATCTGAAGGCCAGTTCTGCCAGCTGCTCTCTGGGGGCAGGGTGCTTTCTCAGCTTCAGTAGGAGGAGGTGTATCTCAGATCTCCTTGGAGACCTGAGTTACTGCCCCTCCACCCACTTTCTGCTTTCAGCTGTGTCTTTTGCATTGATTGGAGCTGGAGAGCTTTCTGGAGGTGGTCACCTGGAACCACTTTAGGCTTGTGCTGTGTGGAGGGATCAACCATTCCCCCAGCTATGGCTGCCCCTGCACTGGATGGGTCAGCTTCTCAGGTCATCCCAGGCATTCCTCTGCCCATCACTGTCTGTCTCACTCTCCCCACTTCCTTTTTGGAAGATAAGCCAGTTCTCTCAGCCTTCCTTTCCCCCAGTGCCTCAGGCAAGTGGCTGTAAGTGATATTGTCTGCTCTGTCCCTTTTAGGCACCCCCACCACTTCCCACTCACAGAACTTTGCTCTTCTCCCCTCTCAATGCTTTCTGTCTGTCTCCTTCAGTCCCTAGACTTCTATGCTGGATCTCTGGTTCTGAGACTGAGGGCCCCCATCTCTCAGAGTCTATCTGCTTGTAATGAGAGCCCTTCTGGGCTCAGTGTGGCTTCTTCTTTACTCCTTGGTTTTTGAGACCTGTTCTTTTAGTTCAAAGTTGGTTTTTCACACTATTCCTGAATTAATTTGTAATCCAGTTTAGTGGTGTGAGCTGGGAGTCTGTGCATCTGCCTACTTTGCTGCCATCTCTCACTTTTAATATTAATTCCCAAAGACCTAGTTCAACATTAACTGAAATTATTTTTTGTTCAGTAATTTCAAGTAATGTTAAAGGAAAGCATAGAGTCTTTAAATTATTTTTTTAATTTAATTGTCCTTGCCCTGGCTGGATAGTGCTGTGGATCTCAGAAGTCTCAGGTTTGATACCAGGGCAGGGCACATACAAGTAACAAGCAATGAGTGCACAGCTAAAAAATGGAACAATTAAGTGGACCAATGAGTTGATGCTTCTCTCTCTCTCTCTCTCTTTCTCAAATCAATGGAAAATTTAAAAGACACAAAAAAACTATTTGTCCCCAATCTGGAAATAAAAAAGCCTAGAAACAAATATAGAGTCTTTGACTTAAGCCTAAAGACTCATAAATGCAGGGTCAGAAAACTCAGGCCAGTCTGACTTCAAATGCCAAATGCTTTTCACTCAAACATGCCAGACACATCCTGCCTCATGGCCTTTGCAGTTGTCCATGTTTTGACTTGCAGCGTAATACATATTTCTTTCTATGAACCCTGAAATAAAATATTTTAAAGATAGTATATTACATCAAGCTGTCTCCACTTCTTTATTCTCTCAAACCTTAGGTTTATTAAACTCAGAAACAGAAATAAGTTTATTTTACAGTTATGTAAGAAAATTAATTTTTTAATAAAGTATAGTCTTTCAAAATAGATAACTTTGTCTTTCTATTTGCTTTCATAGCTCATAGGTACATTGTGTCTCTATTTGGTTATTACACATCTTAAAGCTTAGGCAAAAATATAAGCAAAATATAAATTGTTGGAATGGTATTTTCCTTAGTCTTTAAGAAGAGATGGAGTTTAGTTCGTAAACTGAGCTTGTAGCTGTGAGAGAACTTAAGATATAAATGTTCAACAGGAAGTTGGACAAAAAGTATAACATTCAGAAGAAAGATCAAGGCCAGAGCAGTAGATCCATGAGTCACTCTGCTACAGACTGAGTATTTGTGTGCTCCTACATTCACATATTGAGAGCTAGTCCCCAGTGTGGTGGCACTTGGAGTTGGGGCTTTTGAATGGTGATTAGGTCATGAGAGCAGAAGTTTCCTAAATGGGATTAGTGACCTTCCAAAATAGCTCCCTCATCCTTTCTGCCATGTGAGAACCAAGAGAAGACAGCTATCTATGAACCAAGAAGCCGGTTCTCACCAGGTGCAGAATCTGCTGGCCTCTGATCTTAGACTTCCCACTCCAGAACTGTGAGAAATACATTTCTATTGTTTATAAGCCACCCTGTCTATGGTTTCTGTTATAGCAGCCTGAACAGACTGAAGACACAATTACAGAGAGGCGGAAATTGAAGTTCTAGGCTTAGATTAAATGTCTAGATGAAAGAATGTTTGACAGATTCTTCAGACTTCAGATCAATATCAGCTACTCTGGCCACCCTAAATAAAGAAGACTCCCTCCCATCTCCCTGTTATTCTCTGTCAAAGCACCCCTTTGACTCTTTCATAAAAAATTTTAATGGAAAATTTTTAATTATATATTTATATGGGTTATTACTTCATTTCTACTGTCTTACTTGTTAGTATATGAATCACAAGGGCAGTAAGTAGTTTAATTTAAAATTGTAACATAATAATGATTGCACTCATCAAAGTGTTTTGTATATATTAATAGATTTACCCTCATAGCAAACCTAAAAATTAGATTCTATTTTTATCTGTATTTTATAGGTGAGAAAAATGAGGTACAGAGGGATAAACTAACTTGTCCAAGGTCATGAAGCTAGTAACAATAGAGTCAGAACTCAAACCCTGAAACTTTGGCTCCAAAATCAATGCTCTTAACCTCTGCTACCATATCACACTGTCCCTCTAAACCCAAAACCCATTACTATCATTGGCATAAGGGTGATGCATAGCAGTTTTCAATCATGTTATCCTGTTTAAAATGTATCAATACTATCGATCTCCAACTAGATAATATATTCTAGTCTTTCACATAGCCTTAGGAGACTTGGCCTCAGTTCACCTCCTCTGTCGAATCTCCCATCTTTCTCCCTTGCAATCTTACACAGTTCCCAGAATATGCTGTGTCATACTCATCTTGTCCTTGTACACCCAGCACCATTGGCTATGGGTTCTATCCTTTCTCTTCCTGTGCATTAAAGTGATGAACTCCTACTTAGGTTTGCCTAGAAGCATTCCCTAGCCTGCATAGGAAGAACTGATACTTTCTTTGAGCCTCACCTTATTCTTTATAGCTCTTTTCATATTGTTCAGCATTCATCATGTTGCATAGGTATTTCAACCACTGGACTCTTTGCTTCTTCTAAGTATTAACATTTCCACACCTACTGCTTTGTGATGCAACTGGCATATGCAGATTCTAATAATACTTGCTGAATTTAGTTGAAATGTAGGCAAAAGAGAATTTGGAGGTGAAATAGAAAGAGGTGAAAATAGAGGAGTCTTTACAAAGAGAAGTATGTGACCCTGGCTTGTGGCTCAGTGGATAGAGTGTCAGCAGGACTATGGATGTTCTAGGTTCGATTTCCAGTTAGGGCACACAGAAGAAGCAACAAGCTGCTTCTCTTCCCTTCCCTCTCCCGCTCTCTCTCCCTCTTCTCTGTAGCCAGTGGAATTGAGCGTGGCCTGAGGCACTGAGGTTAGCTCATTTGGTCCAAGTGCTTCAGCCTCAGGTGCTAAAAAAAAAAATAGCTCAGTACTCAGATCATGGGCCCCAGATAGGGTTGTTGGATGGATTCCCGTCAGGGCTCAGGTGGGAGTCTGCCTCAGTATCTCTCTTCCTCTCACCTAAATAAAAGCAAAAAAGAAAAAAGGAGAAGTATATGCTTCGTACAGAAAAGATTCTCAAAAATAGTAGTTGCATTGATTTGAAACAGCCTTGTACAACACCCCCCCAAAAATAACTAAAACATTTGGATAAATAAAGTTTGGCTAACCGTCAATAGATTCATAGGCAGTACAATAAACGAGATTAGCTTCCTTTAAATATCTCAGAAACAACAAAGTATTGGGTTCAATTTAAAGTTAACTAAAATAGGCCTGACCTGTGGTGGCGCAATGGGTAAAAGCACCGACCTGGAACACTGAGGTTGCCGGTTCAAAACCCCAGGCTTGCCTGGTCAAGGCACATATGGGAGTTGATGCTTTCTGCTCCTCCTCCCCTTCTCTCTCTATGTCTCTTCTCTCTAAAATGAATAAATAAAATCTAAAAAAATAATAATAAAGTTAACTAAAACATTAATAGTGGCTTTCAAAACTTACTTCCTGAGACTCTTGGTCACATATACACAGTTTACTATGTACCAAGCTCTATTAACCCTTTGAGTAGTGAGTTTTTTCATGCTCCCTGAAGCCCAGGAGTGACCTTTTTTTTAACAACAACAAAAAAATGACATTAGTTTGTTACAGTTTTTTTTATTTTTCTTTTTTTTGTATTTTTTAGTTACAGTTTTATTAACTTAAAATTATGTTTGTTTGATAACCAACTTATAGAAACAAGAACATTCATTTGCCTTTTTTTGATGTTGCCTTACACATTTTTAAAAGAAATTGACCGTACTCGGGATGGTCAGGAGGCATGAGGATGAACATTCATACAACTCAAAGGGTTAAGAACATGTTATATATATTATTTCATTTAATCTTTACAATAATCACAAAAGGACAGACACTAAAATTATTTTTCCTCTTACAGACAAGGAAAGTAAAAATGAAATAGTTATATAATTTGCCCAAGGTCACAGATAATAATAAGTTGAGCAAAGGTTCAACTTCAGGCAGTCTGGCTCCGGTCCATCCTCTTGGCACTTTGTTGCCTCTCAAGTAACTAATACAAACAGGTGCACACAAAACAAACACCCCCACACACTCCTACACCCCGTTTATCTGTATGAAACTGACATAAAAATTCCACCAGTGATACTTACCCAGAACAATGCCCTACGGTATTTTCTACATATTATACATTTTTGAATTCTGGTATGACCCTCTAAATTTCTTTCACAACAAAAGGGATTCCTTGACCCACTAATAGAAAATAAGGAAGTTTCAGGGTTTTTTTTAAACCCCAGATTGGAATAACAATACACTTTCTTTCCCAATTAGGCAGTTCCTTCAGTCGGCTTAGTTGTTGATGAAGCAAGTAATCTTGATAGTGAATGGATTTAAAAGAGTTTAATAATCGTAGACAAAATAGAATGTACTATTTGAAAATGAAGACACTTCCTATGTGGACCAACACAATGTTTTTTCCTAGTTAGATTAAGAGGTGCCCCTCCCCAATGCCCTTGCCAGTCTGTTAGAATCTTATCCACCCTAAAGACACAACTCAAATCCAACCCTCCAGCAAGCCATTCCTAACCACCAAAATAAATCCACTATACTCCGTAGCATGTTTTTTTTCAGTTTCTATTCAAATATTATTTTGTTTTCCCAGGGAAATGTATTGATCTGTGCTCTCTCATAAATTGTAGGATCCTAAGGAGATAGACATGTCTTTTTCTCTATGTCACATGCTATATAAAGTTTTGCTCATCGACATACTGAATATAAAACGGTGGTCTCAAAAGATTATAATGGAGCTAAAATTCCTATCATCTAGTGACATCAAAACTGTCTTTTTTAAAAAAAAATTATCATGGTAAAATATACATAAAATTTCCTCATAGCTATACTAAACATTGGAGCACAACATATTACTCACATGTTTGTGGAGATGCTGGTGCAAACACACTTTGCTGCCTGCTGTATAAAGGTATAGCACACCCAATTATGCACAGTACATAATACTTGATAATGATAGCAAGTGACTATGTTACCAGTTTATGTAGTTACTATTCTATACTTTTTATTGTTATTTTAGTGCGTATTCTTTCTATTTATTTAAAAATAAGTTAGCTGTATCAGTATGCTGTGTTTCTCTGGCAGCAGCCTCATACACCTCATGTTTACAGTCTCTTGATTACATCATTTCTGTTGTGCTTGATTTCAACTCATGTTGTTTTGTATGGTCACCTGCTATAGAGGCTGGTAGCCTAGGAGCAATAGTGTGCCATGTAGCCTTGGTATCCCATCTAAGTTTGTGTAAGTGCATTCTATGATGTTCACAGAATGGTGAAATTGCCTAACAATGTTGTTAAGTGGCTTCATATTCCTCATGGTGCCTTGCACACAGAATGTGTGATAACATTTGTTCAATTGAATTAGCTAGAATTTTTTTTTAAATTATAAACATTTATTTAGAAATTTACAGAGCTAATAGAAGTGAGGCAGCTGGAAGCTGCCTATCTCTAGAAAACAAGTAGTTACAGAATCAAAAGAGGGGCCTGTGGCACTTAGGAGAGATAGAGAGAGAGGCAAAGGTAACCAGCCGGGGGGGGGGGAGGGGGGGTGAGTAGTCACCATGCTTCAAAGAGGGAGAGCGTGCCTGAATTAAATAAAACTGATAGTAATCCCTGAATGTTACTTCGTTAAGAATAATAAAGACACTAAAAAGAGTTTCTTTTCTTTAGCGAGAGAAACAGAGAGACTGAGACAGACAGGGACAGATAGACAAGAAGGGAAATGAGAAATTGTTCATTGATTTGCTTTCTCATATGTGCCTTGATGGGTCAGTGACCACCTGCTCAAGCAAGTGACCTTGGCCTTCAAGCCAGCAACCTTCAGGCCCAAGCCAGCGACCTTCAGGCTCAAGTCAGCAACCATGGTGTCACCCACATGTATTATCCCACGCTCAAGCAGCGACCCCACACTCAAGCTGGTGAGCCTGAGCTCAAGGCAGTGATGCTGGGGTCTGAAACCTGTGTCCTTGGTGTCCCAAGCTGACGCTGTACCTACTGCGCAACCACCGGGTCAGGCTAAAAGACTTTCTTGAGGGAATAAAGAAAAGGAAGAACTTCCTTCAGCCTTTCCACAGCACAATAATGGTATTTTCTTCGGTGCTTTTGTTCTGGGAAAGGACCACTTCCTTTTCTTTTTCTTTTCTTTCTTTTCTCTTCTTTTTATGGACAAGTTCTTGTTTTAATGTTTAAATCAGAAAATAATTTAAATATTCAATTAAGAAGTTACATAAAATTATTTTTTTCAATAAATGAACTACTAAATTTAAAAATGAGCTTATTACCTGAGATTTCTAAGTTGATTTTCACCTACTTTCAAGAATAAGAGTTTGTGCATTTTACATTGCAGTGCAGTTTGTAATAAAGACAGTTGCTTCATTTACCATAGCCTGCAAAATGAGAAAATGAGGAATTAAGTAGATTATTGGAGAAAATAACAGTGGAGAGCTTAACTGAATCTTTATTCAATCCTAAAGAAAGAAAACGGGAGCATTTGAATCTAGGTCCCTAATCACAATCTCAGAACAGTTTTAAGAAAAATAAGGGCCCGTCACAGAATAGCTTTGTCAGAACAACTTTTTTGCAGCATTGATTACTTCCAGATTTTTCTCTTAGATGAGAGTGTCTAAAGCCGTTCCTTAATATAATGTTTTTCAAAATTCATATACTACTCATCCTGGCCTAATCCCTCAGTTGGTTGGAGCATCATCCCAAAGTGCAGAGGTTGCCAGTTCATCCCCTGGTCAGGGCCCATACAAGAGCAGATCGATGATCCTGTCTCTATTTCCCTTCCTCTCTCCCTCCAAGATCAATACAATAAACATTTTCTAAAAATTCATATAGTACTTACACTGTACCACGCATTGTTCTAAATGCTTTAAAATGCTAACTCTTTTAATCCTCTTGAGAATTCTACAAAGTAGTTACTAAAATTTTATAGATAAGAAAACTGAGGCACAAAGAATTTAAATAAATGACTTGTCCAAATTCAGACATCTACAGCAGCGATTTTTTTTTTTTTTTTTTTGTATTTTTCTGAAGCTGGAAACGGGGAGAGACAGTCAGACAGACTCCCGCATGCGCCCGACCGGGATCCACCCGGCACGCCCACCAGGGGCGACGCTCTGCCCACCAGGGGGTGACGCTCTGCCCCTCCGGGGGCGTCGCTCCGCCATGACCAGAGCCACTCTAGCGCCTGGGGCAGAGGCCAAGGAGCCATCCCCAGCGCCCGGGCCACCCCCTGCTCCAATGGAGCCTTGGCTGCGGGAGGGGAAGAGAGAGACAGAGAGGAAGGAGGGGGGGCGGGGGTGGAGAAGCAAATGGGCGCTTCTCCTATGTGCCCTGGCTGGGAATCGAACCCGGGTCCCCCGCACGCCAGGCCGACGCTCTACCGCTGAGCCAACCAGCCAGGGCCTACAGCAGCGATTTTTAACCTTTCTCATCTCATGGCACACATTAACTAATAACTAAAATTCTGTGGCACACCACAAAAATATATTTTTTGTCGATCTAACAAAATAAAACAGGCATAATTTTTATTTATTCACACCATACAGCTATTGCTGTATTGGCTGTTGTCATTTTTTTACTTGACAATCTAAGCAAAAAGAGATCAGTGCCCTAAATAGTCAGGTATTGCGTGATTTAAAAATTCTTGCACCACACAGGTTACAATTGCTGATCTAGAGAATAATGGAGCTAGAATTCTTACCTGACTTCAGAGTTTTTGCTCTAGCACTATGCTGCCTCAGGCTTCAGAAAGACCCGTGATGAATAGTTTCGAGATGACAGCGAATTTTCTCTTGTCTAGTTCACCCCACACAGTTTATTTGTAGTATCAGTCTGAGTAAGGTCACTGTTGTTAATCACAAGAATGTAAATTCTATTTGTTGACTCTCAGATTTCACAATCAACAGGTAGACCTAGCACAGAAAATGTTACAGTTACAAAATAGGAAATAAATATTATCAGCCCTGACATGGTGAAAGTAAATTTGCAGGAAATCTTACCCTTTGCATTAATATGGATGAACGTGGAGAGCATAATGCTAAGTGAAATCAGCCAGTCAGAGAAAGACAAGTACCATGTGATTTCACTCATATGTGGGACCTAATGAACAAATAAACAAACAAAATATCATATAAACAGACTCATAGGGAGCAAGCTGACAGCTGTCAGAGGAAGGGGAGTTGGGGGGCTGGGTGAAAAGGGTGAAGAGGTTAAGCAAAGGAAAAACAAAACCCATAGGCAGACAGAATTAAAGGGGAAAGGGGCGTGGGCGGAAGTAGAAGAGGGGAAAGGGGGTATAGATGGTGATGGAAGGAGACTTGAGTTGGGTGGTAAACACAATACAATATACAGATGATGGATTATAGAATTGTGCACCTATACTTATATAATTCTTATATTAACCAATGTCACCCCAATAACTTCAATAAAAAAGTAAATGTACAGGCCCTGGCCAGTTGGCTCAGCGGTAGAGTGTCTGCCTGGCGTGCGGGGGACCCGGGTTCGATTCCCAGCCAGGGCACACAGGAGAAGCGCCCATTTGCTTCTCCACCCCCCCTCCTTCCTCTCTGTCTCTCCCCCCCCCCCCCCCCTGCAGCCAAGGTTCCATTGAAGCAAAGATGGCCCGGGCACTGGGGATGGCTCCTTGGCCTCTGCCCCAGGCGCTAGAGTGGCTCTGATCGTGGCAGAGCGACGCCCCGGAGGGGCAGAGCATCGCTCCCTGGTGGGCAGAGCGTCGCCCCCTGCTGGGCGTGCCAGGTGGATCCCGGTCGGGCGCATGTTGGAGTCTGTCTGACTGTCTCTCTCCCCGTTTCCAGCTTTAGAAAAATACAAAAAAAAAAAAAAAAGTAAATGTATAGATAATAGAAGCTGGGAAATAGAAATGGACAGCTGAGGAGAAGAAAAGGGTATACCCACCTCTTTCACAATCGGAAGGCAAACATTTTAGCAGGTAGTTGCTGGAATAAGATATAAAAAGTTTCAAATATAACCATATAAAAGTAATAGAGATAATGACATAATTATATTGGGAAAGGATACATGGGGAGGACGGAGTTAGGGGAGGAGTGAGCTACATCCTCAATTGTTACAAGAGAAAACTGATTACAGCTAGTGCTCCACTTACGACCATGATTGGTTCCGACATACTGGTCATAACGCGATTTGGTCGTAAGTTGAGTAGGCTGTATGTACAGTACTGTGAAATGATGTTATAAAAATCTTTAAGTCATATTTTATCATAATTTTCTTTCATTATTATTATATATCATAATTTTCTTTGTTCATTTTATGCCATTTGTATCATCTCTACACCATTTTGTTTCTTATTTTTACATTCATCAGGTTTAAGTAAAACACTGCATTTACCAGTACTGGTTTAATATTTGCAAAGACAATTTCCTCTTGGTAAACATTTGGGAGGGGTTTGATGAAAATATCCAAGACACAAAACGCCAATTGCTGTACCAAGTCTGGAGTAACAGTTGAAATGGTGCACATGGAGATGGTAGTGCTGCCGGAAGCTAGTCCGCACTGTCATATGCTGCCAGACACGGAGCAGTCGTGGTTAGCGATTGTGGTTGTAAAGTCAAATGGTCGTAAGTTGCATAGGTCCTAAGTTGATCAATATTTGTAATGTCTACTGTCTACCATAAGCCTATATTAGAGGCTTGTAAGTCGTCTCTGCAATGAACAGCTAAATGTATTAACAGTAGTTTATGTGAGGACTCAGACAAATATCAGACTAAAACTGTGTTTTTAATATCTGCCCTGTTGAATCATTTTTAAACCAGATATACTTATTACTTTGAATTTATAGATTTATTACTTGGAGGAAAAAAGACGCGGCTGGACAGGCTGACATCTAATTCCCTCCAGCTCTTAAATCTAGATTCCAGAGCCAAGTGTGAAGGCTTCTAACTCAGAAGGGCAGGAAAACTATTTGAAGTACCGCCTTTAGCAGTGGTCTGGCAATCGATTCTGGATGTTCTTCCTCGGTAGTTTTTAGAGTAACAGGAAAAGAAAAGGTTGTGTAATTGCTAAGTATGGTGGTGTTTTGTTCAGAATCCACTAGGATTCTACAGAGCTAGAGCCTTACAGATGACCAGTTCATCTATAGTAATAGCTATCATTCATTATGTACATTTGTATGTAAGATGTCATGCTCTGTGCTGTTTAAATATCTCATTTACTCAAGCAAGCTGCTATTGCATCCATTTTACAGATGAAGTAACTAAGACTTCAGACGAGGGTAAATAATTAACCAGATATTACATAGCTAATATAAACATTGGCAGGAATTAAAACTCATTTGTTTAACAGTTGTACTCTTAGTCTATTTGCTAATTAGTCTGTTATGTAACCTAATGATAGCAGAGGGAGGTGCTATGAATGCTGTTGGAATTATAAATAGTGGGAGTTTTGATCCTTTTGGATTTTAATAGTGATTTAGAACTGGTTTAGCTTTTCTTGTTTGCCCTAAGAAAGAAGCCAACCTAGCACAGTCATAATGGCCTAGGCTTAAATTCAACTCTACCATTTATACTATGACCTCAGATCATTTGCTTAATTTCTCTTAATCCTTTCTTTCTTCAGTCATGTAATAGAGATCTCAACTGAGCTTACTGCTAAGGTTATTGAGAGGATAAAAAGAACCATTGGGTATGTGAAGCACTCAACATAATGCCTGGCCACACACAGCAAGTGCTCAAAACATTGTTGAGGAATCCCTTATTCTGTTATCTTTTTAATGTCACTACAACAGGTGGGAAGGCAGCATGAAATTAAGATGCTCCACATATAAAATATGTAACACTCTCTTAATGAAAGGTATTTTTTAAACCACAAATATATACTGCTCACAAAAATTAGAGGGTATTTCAAAAAGAATATGAAGCTATAAAATATTCCCTAATTTTTGTGAGCAGTATAGTATAAAATCACATACTTTACCACTATATCAAATTAGTGGCTAATCATCACTCACTAAACCATCTACCCTTTAATTATATTACTGTTAATTATAATTTACACAGAGATGAATAGTAGATAAAGTTCTGTGCTTTATGTTAACTCATTTCAACTTAACAATAATCTGTAGGGTACCAATAACATCCTAATTTTACAAATTAGAACACATGCTCAGGGAGGTCCAGTCACATACACATATGGGATTCACGTATGAATGTTTCCAAACACTGGATTTTCTCTTTCCTTGGTCAACTTAGTGCATCAAAACTACTCAGTTTTTTCTTAATACAATTTTCTAAGAGAACAAATAGAGTCAGAGCCTCACTGTATATTCAGGTCGGCATATACAAAAGGAAACACATATACATACCTGAAGTCACCACTGAAAAGGTGATTTCTTCCTACAGGTATCAGGCAAAACAAGTTTGACAGACACTGACCCTGTGACTGGCTCCAAGTTTTAACTTTCTGTGGGAACTTTAAAAAGTCAATCTAACTGATCTATTCATTTATAAAATAAAGAGAAAATTTTTTTTTCCTAAGCTTCCTAGGAGGCTTTTTGAAAATGAAATGAAATAAACTCTGGAAACTGTATGCTTTTTATAAGTATGTTTGTACTTCTGTGAACAGATTTGGGAGTCATAAGAAAGATGGGCAGAAGAGATTTGGAACTTTCAAGAACTCCACGGTGTCGCTTTAGGGTGCTTAAAGCAAGAGGCAGGAATATAAATTATTCGCGAACTTCCATTTCTTATGATTTTCCTGCCTCAAGTATAAGGGGTAACCATTACTCAACGAGCCAACAGAAGTGTCTTCCTAAACACTGTACTCTCTTGCAAAAAGCCCCCAATTCAATTACCGTCATGAACTGAATTGGAAAAATACATAGACAGACATTAAACTCTTACCGCGCACAAGCCCAGAGTTTGGTCTTTCCTTCCAATAACCACTCGCTGGGATTTTTTTTTTTTTTAAATCACCAGTTACAAAGTAACACTGGCATGTATAGGCTACTAAACCAAAAATTGCTATATTTTTTTTAATATGGTACACTTCACGATCTCGCTCGTCATCCTTGCACAATGACCATGCAGATCTTCTCTGTGTCCTTGCAATTAGAGAGTATGTGCTGCCGACGTGAGCACAAGTTATAATCTTCAGACAAAATTTTTCTATTGTATTACCCATTCTGTGGGCAGTGATTTACTAACTTGGATAAATATACAGTTACTAACGGGTACTATATATTTTTTTTCCTACAAATTCTAATAGGTTGAGTGAAAAAAGTTTATCCAAATATACTGCTTTTCCTCGTGGAAACGATCCCCTTTAATACTATCAGAGATTTTCTGGGTCTTGATTATCGATTTTCCTGAAAGGACAAAATTTCCTCTGTCCTCCAAAAATCCTGCTTAGTTCATACTAAAATGTGAGGAAGCAGCATTTCTCAGAGGAATTGACCAAATTTTGGAAAACAAGTGGCCACTAACGCTCCAAGGTTGGCTCACGAGACCGGGAGAAACCGGGTTAAAGATGACCGGAGCCGCGCAGCTCGTGGGGGCTGTGCGAAGCAGAACGAGGAAGCTTGGCTCTCCTCCGGACTTTGTCCCTCCCAGTTTCTGAGCCTGGGAGCTGTCCCTCCGCACTGCAGCCTGAGCCAATTGCAAAGGACCTGACCAAGCCCAGCCCAGCGGAAGGAACGGTTCCAGAGTTGTTTGTTTCTTTTTGATAAAGGAGCCCTTCCTTGCTCTGGGCTTTTACTGTCTCCGGTGTTAGACGGAACGACCCACTTCCCTCTCCCCCAAGCAATTTGGAGTAATTGGTAAACAAAACAAATCTTCGCAGCAACAAAAATGAAGTTCTTTCTGGACATCCTCCTGCTTCTGCCCTTACTGATCGTCTTCATCTTAGAATCTTTCTTGAAGCTTTTCATTCCTAAGAGGAGAAAATCAGTCGCTGGAGAAATCGTCCTGATTACTGGAGCTGGGCATGGACTCGGGAGACTGACTGCCTATGAATTTGCCAAACTCAAAAGCAAACTGGTTCTGTGGGATATAAATAAGGTAATAGTACTGTTTTACTTCCTGGTACCTTTAATCTGTGGACATGTTTGCATTTTGCAGGCAACAACCCCTTACAGAATAATTGTAAAGTAGTAGAAAAAAAAATTATTATTGCAATTTAATAGATGAGGGGGGGAACATTGGTTAATTAACGTATTTATCATCACATGATAAATGGAACTCGATGATAAGATTCTCAGTTCCTGCCCATTAGACATTGTAAATTTACCCCCACTTTTGCCATGAAAATAATTTGAAATTTCCTACGGAACTTGATTTCACTGATCTCGCAATCTTAATCACATCGAAAAAGTAATAGTTTTAGCTAGCATATTCAAAGAGTAAGAGATTTGTACCTATTAAAAAAAATCCTCCTGGCTGGATGGTTCAGTGGATAAAGTGTCGTCCCCGTGCACCAAGGAGTTGCTTTCTCTCTCTCTCTCTCTCTCTATCAGTGGGGAAATTTATTTTTAAATCCTGATTGCAATTATTGAGGTAAATGGGTCTAAGGAACCAATATTATTATGCCAAAATAATTTCCAAGAGTAATTTTTAAAAATCCCATATTTGCCCCGGCAGGTTGGCTCAGTGGTGGAGCATCGGCCTGGCGTGTGGAAGTCCAGGGATCGATTCCCGGTCAGGGCACACAGGAGAAGCACCATTACTTCTCCACCCTTACCCTCCTCTCCCTTCTCTCTGTCTTTTCCCCTCCCACAGCCAAGGCTCCATTGGAGCAAAATTGGCCTTAGCGATGAAGATGGCCATGGCCTCCACCTCAGGCTCTAGAATGGCTCTGATTGCAGGGAGCATTGCCCCCTGGTGGGCATGCTGGGTGAATCCCCGTAGGATACATGCGGGAGTCTGGCCCCCTTTTCACTTTGGAAAAATATAAAAAAAAATAATAATAGTAATAATAATAATCCCATATTAATTAAAAAAAAAAAAGAGGCCCTGGCCAGGTAGCTCAGTTGATTAGAGAGTTGTCTTAATACACCAAGGCTGTGTGTTGGCTCCCCGGTCAGAACACATTCAAGAGTCAACCAATGAATGCCTAAATAACTGTAACAGCAAATCGATATTTATTTCTCTCTTTCTCTCTTTCTCTCTCTTTCTTCCTTCCTCTCTCCCTCTCTGAAATCAATAAGCTAAAAATAGATAAATAGCCTAACCTGTGGTGGTGCAGTGAATAAAGCATCATCCTGGAATGCTGAGGTGCCATTTCTAAATCCCTGGCTTGCCGGGTCAAGGCACATATGAGAAGCTATTACTACAAGACTACTACAAGTTGATGCTTCCCGCTCCTCCCCCTTCTCTCTTTCTCTCTCTCCTCTTTCTATAACCAATAAATAAAATCTTTAAAATAAGAATAGTCTTCAATGTGAGTTTTACAAGAACAGGTATAGGTTTAAGGAAGAGAGAAGGTCTTACAATCTTACCTTTTATTTGGCCCGGGTTTGATGTGCAAAGAGGTTCCGGGAAAGCCTGAAAAGATACACCTTACACCAGTGACTTTCACTCAGTATGCTGCTAGAATATTTAAAACATGCAATATCTGACTATTAGTCAGGGGCACTGACCTCTTTCCCCTTAGATTGTCAAAAAAAAAAAAAATTACAACAGCCAACACAACAGTAGCTCTCTGCTCTGAATGCCATATTAAACCATATATATATGTCAAATAATACAGTTGCATCTTATTGGTCATGCCACATAACAAAGTTGCATTTAATCAGTTAATTCTTCATACCAGAAATCCTTATGTACAAGTACAGGCACCTAATTTTTTTTAAAAGTCACTGTGGAGGCTCTGGCCAGTTGGATTCATTGTAGAGTTTGGGCCCAGAATGTGGATGTCCCAGGTTTGATTCCCAGTCAGGGCACTCAAGAGAAATGACTATCTGCTTCTCCACTGTTCCCCTTCTCCTTTTATTTCTCTCTTTCTCCCTTCCTCCTGCTGCCATGGCTTGACTGGTTCGAGTGAGTTGGTCTCGGGCTCTGAGCATGGCTTTGTGGCCTCAGCCTCAGGCGCTAAAAAATGGCTAGTTTGCTAAGCAAAACAGCAACAGCTCCAGATGGGCAGAGCATCACCCTTAGTGGATGTTCTGGGTGGATCCCTGTTAGGGCGCATGTGGGTGTCTACCTGCTTCCCCTCCTCTCACTAAAAAAAAAAAAAAAAAGAAAGTCACAGTGGCGCAAAAAGGGTAGGTAATTAAGGGTTTTTTGTAAGCCAATCAAAATGATACCAATTTTTTGTCAGATTAGTAAAAAAAATATTTTTTGGTGTGCTGCAGAATTATAGTAATTAGTTTATATGTGGTGTGAGATGAACAAGGTTGAAAATTGCTGCCTTACACAATAGTTAACATCCAATGGTGTAAAGAATAATTCATGGACCCTGGCTGGGTGGTTCAATGATAAAGCGTGGCTCCCACACTCCCAGGTGGTGGGTTCCATTTCTGGTCAGGGCACGTACAAGAAGCAATCAATGAGTGCACAACCAAATAGAACAACTAAGTGGAATAATGACTTGGTGCTTCTCTCTATTCCATTCTCTCTCTCTCTAAAATCAATGGGGAAAAAAATGAATTCATGGGATGTGAAGTAGAAGAGGTCCAACCTAATGAATGAGAGAGCAATCAACAAATACTTCCTGAGTATTGCCTAGACATTAAAAAGACAGTGGCAAACAGTAAATAAGTTCCCATGCCCTCACTCTAGTAAGGAAAATAGACATTAAATAGTTACTGTGCAAAGAAAGATGCGAACTAGGCTTGGTCCAGTCTGGTGTAGTCAAGGAGGTGCCTGCTATTGTGGTGTGGTCAGATTCATCTGAGCTCTCCACTTCTTCATGAATAACTTACCCAATATCATGGGTAACTCCCTAGAGCTTTAGGCTCCTTTTCTGCGAACTGGATAAAATACCTGTACTTACCTTAGAGGGCTGGAGGATTATGTGAAATAATGTACACTTAATATACATATATAAATAATATGCTTTAATTTGGACTTCCACTGGCCTTGAACTTTATGACCCAGCAATGCCAATCCTCTAGTGCTTCCCCAGAGAACCCATCTCCTATCTGTTCCTTTACTTACACTATGCCACACATGCTCTGCCTCCTCTTTGCACGGCTGTTCTACTCACCCTTAAGACTCACTCAGGTACCTCTTCTTCCTGAATTGCACTGCACGCCCTTTCTCTGTGTTCCCATATCTCTCTATAGAGAGAGTGTGCACTCTGTATAGTGTTGTGCACTCATTGATTGCTTCTATATAGCTCTATTATTATACTTATCACAATATATTAGTGAGAATTATATGAAATGGCCAATATTCAATCCTTTATTATAAAACAATAACAATCTCTTATGGTCGTACCTAAATACTATGTTTATTTTATGTTCCTTTATATTACACTGTGAGCTTTCTGGTCAGGACTCTGACTCATTCATATTTGTGTCCACAAGTCTCTTCTAAGCATTATAAATATGACCTACACATTAACATGTAGGAAAAAATGAGTGAATGAATGAATGAAAGAATTGTAATTAACTGATTTATTTACTTCACAGCCAGAAAATTGATATCCATAAGTAGTTTGTAGTGACTGAAAAAGAGATTAATGTTATTTTTTAAAGCCTGATATGGAATAGACACACATACATACATACATATATTCACAATGTAAAATTTATAGTACAAAGCTAGTATTTTAAGCTTTTTATCTTCCTTTTTAAAGCTTGCTTTAAATTCAGTGCCAACTAAAAGAGGCTCTTTGGAGTACTGAGAGCAAAGTGTACCTGCATCCTTGCCAAAACGATGGGTCAGCTGAGTTGCTCAATGTTCAAATAATCTGACACTCTTAATGATTCTCAGCTGTTTATATAACATGCTCATATCATTTGTTTTGTTCTCCTTGCCTTCTTTTCGCAGCACGGAATTGAGGAAACAGCTGCTGAATGCAGGAAGCTGGGTGCCAATGCTCATGCCTTTGTGGTAGACTGCAGCAATCGGGAAGATATTTACAGCTCAGCGAAGAAGGTGAAATTTTAGTTTGGTTAGAATCACCGTGTCAGAGGTGGGAAGGATTTTGGAGACGATCCAGTCATGGTGCAGACAACAAACTAACAGAAGTTTTGTGATTTGCCTAAGGTTGTACAGCTAGCTAGTGGCAGACCCAGAACTAAAACCCAGAACTGAGATTTCCAGACTTGATTGTGTTCTGGGGAGCTTGTTACAAAAATTAAGCACCCTAGAAGTTTTTCTTTCAGGAGGTCGAGGGCTGGGCCCAGGAATTTGCCTGTTTAGTACCCTGAGCACCCACTCCTCACTTATCTGATTCTGATATAGCTAAATCCTTGGGTGGCACTACAGAATCACTGACTGGGTCTTTTGAGGTCCAGTCAAAGAACTCAGTTAGGAAGACAGGATAAACCTAACTGTTTAGCAGGCTTTGGTCATAGACAGAGACGTATCTCTTTCTACAAAGCATTATTTGCCTTGTCTGTATACAACTGAGATGTCCTATATATAAAAGGGTTTCCTCTGAACACATTCCTAAATGTACAAATGTACTTGTTAACTAAATGCGGTAATGGTAGAAAGGTCAGTAACAATTACCTGGGCAAATTCCTTAAAGTACACCTTTCCAGATCTCACTACTGGATTGTTTGATTCAATACAGTATAAAGATTCAGATTCAGCCTAACCCAGCGGTGACACAGTGGGTAGCGTGTCAGCCTAGGACACAGAGGATCCAGGTTCAAAACCCCAAGGTGGCCGGCTTGAGCGCAGGCTCACCTGGCCTGAGCGCAGACTCACCTGGCTTGAGTGTGGGGTCGCAGGCTTTAGCATGAGATCATAGACATGACCCCATGGTTACTGGCATTAGCCCAAGGTCACTGGCTTGGTTGGAGCCCCCACCCCCATCATAGTATATATGAGAAAGCAATCAATAAACAAATAAAGTGCCACAACAAAGAATTGATGCTTCTCATCTCCTTTCCTGTCTGTCTATCCCTCTCTGTCTCTGTCTCTCCCTCTCTCACTAAAAAAAAAAAAAAAAAAAAAAAGGATTCTGATTCAAACTGATGCCACTATCGTTGATTAAGCCTTTGCTATGTCAGAAGAATAGATAGAAATTACCCAAGCCAGTGCTGGGCGAGAAATGACCTTCCTGGAAAGGGGTACAATAAGATCAAGCCCTTTGGATAATAACCATCTGTATTTCAAAATAAGTATTTTACTTAAATGAACAATGATCCTCCTTTATAGAAATGAATGCTTTTCCAGGTAATACTAGCTATCTCAGCTTGGGCAATTATTTAACCTCTTTGTGCCTAACTTTACTCAATTATAAAATGGAGATCACAGCAGTATCTACCTAAAGGGTTTTATGAGGATCAAGTGAATTAATGATGTAAATTTAGTTCTTAGAACAGTACCTGGTGCTCAGGAGTCACTTTGTATGAATTAGTCATTAGTATTACAATAGAATCACCAATATTACCTATATCATTTTGTTACAAGTCATTATTAAGGGGAGTTAATTTCCTAAATGGAAAGCATTTCTTTCCAGATCATTGGGAATAGGCTTTTTTGGAAAAGATAACTTGACTATTTGAAACAATTCATGTATTTTAAACAATGGTCTTACTGAAATTGTTCTGATATGTACTGACTGTATGCTTAAACAGACTATACACAATGACATGTGATTGTCAGATGTTGTGAAGTAGCTATTTTGATGTGGCTGTGTCAGGCAATTTTATGCCACCTAAACAATAAGCCTCTCAGCTTGTTTTCCTTTTTTTTTTTTTTTTTTGTATTTTCTGCAGTTGGAAATGGGGAGGCAGTCAGACAGACTCCTGCATGTACCCAACCGGGATCCACCCAGCATGCCCACCAGGGGGCGATGCTCCGCCCACCTGGGGAGTTGCTCTGTTGCAACCAGAGCCATTCTTGCACTTGAGGTAGAGGCCACAGAGCCATCCTCAGCGCCCGGGCCAACTTTGCTCCAACTTTGCTTGGCTGCGGGAGGGGAAGAGAGAAACAGAGAGGAAGGAGAGGGGGAGGGGTGGAGAAGCAGATGGGCGCTTCTCCTGTGTGCCCTGGCCGGGAATCGAACCCGGGACTCCTGCACGCCAGGTCGACGCTCTACCACTGAGCCAACCAGCCAGGGCCTCAGCTTGTTTTCATTATTAAGAAATGTGCAAATCGACATTGCTCATCCTGGGGAGACAGTAGGTGACAGTGGGGAGCTCGAGGATGAAGGAAGGATCCAGAGGGTCTGGGAAAATGCTTTGGCATGTTAATTTGGAAGCGTGACAGCATCTTCAATTCAACTGCATAAAATGTCCTGTTTTTCTCATAGCTTAGGGGCAGTGATCTGAACAACAGTTTTCCTCTTGCATGAGAGATGAGGATACAGGTACAAATTGTGTTGATCAAGGGCCAAATAACTTTGCTTGACTCTAATAATTTACATGTAACCTGATGAAATTCAGTTCTGGCTGAGGAACCCTCAGAATGACCCACTAATGTTCCACAGGGATACTGACAGGCCTCCTCCTTCTGACTGCCTTTCTATTTGACATTGGAGGCTTGTCTTGGTCTCTCAGGTCAGAAAATCTGAGAGCATCCCAATTCCATGTGACCTTTAATAATGATGTGACAAGAAAACCATTTGTGTTTCATGTTTCTGTTTTTTATTATTTATTTTTTATTTTATTTTCTGAAACTGGAAAAGGGGAGAGACAGTCAGACAGACTCCCGCATGCGCCTGACTGGGATCCACCCAGCATGTCCACCAGGGGCGACGCTCTGCCCAACAGAAGGCGATGCTCTGCCCCTCCGGGGTGTCACTCTGCCGCGACCAGAGCCACTCTAGCGCCTGGGGCAGAGGCCAAGGAGCCATCCCCAGTGCCCAGGCCATTTTTGCTCCAATGGAGCCTTGGCTGCGGGAGGGGAAGAGAGAGACAGAGAGGAAGTAGGGGGGGTGGAGAAGCAAATGGGCGCTTCTCCTGTGTGCCCTGGCTGGGAATCGAACCCGGGTTCCCCGCATGCCAGGCCGACGCTCTACCGCTGAGCCAACCGGCCAGGGCGTCATGTTTCTTATCATTAAAACAAGCATAGTAAGAGTTGCTACCTCATAGAATTCTTGTGAGAGTTAAATGAGATCATGAAATTCTATAAAATGCATTGCACTTACACATGTGAAAGGTTTAAATAGGCTACTTGCCACCTCCCCTTCAGTCCAGCAACTGCAGCCCCATCTAAATAACGATAGCTCTATTAATAGAGGCTAACTTTTATTTGGAGCACAATTTGTAACAGATGCATTGTACCTTTAGGGTCCATCTACCAAGAAGCTTACTCAAAGAACCATAAAAATATTGACTGAGATACTCTTGCACTGCTATCCCTTAATTTACAGTGACCTCAAGGAGAAAGGTTGAGGAGTAATAGAATGGAGTGACAATAAAAATGAATAGAAGATGTAGCCAGTTTAATAGTGTAGTCAGTTTTACATAGTTCCTCATAATAATCCCTGTATTTGCCAATTAAATAATCTTTTCTTGGCTTACCTTTTAAAGTAGTGTTTAAAAAAGAAAGCTGCGTATTTGTCACTGGTTATGTTTTTGTTAGCCGTGTACCTCTTGAGCTGTAAACAATAGAGCAAAGTGACAAGACTGATTGCAAAAGGGAGAAAGATGAGAAACACCAACTCAGACTTGTGGCACTTCAGGTGTTCATCAATTGCTTCTCATACATGCCTTGACTGGGGAGCTCTAGCCAAGCCAGTGACACTTGCTCAAGCCAGCAACCGTCTGCTCAAGCCAGTGACTCTAGGCTTCAAGCCAGAGACCTATGGGCTCACACCAGTGACCATGGGATGATGTCTACAATCCCGTGCTCAAGTTGGCGACCCCCACTCAAGCCAGATGAGCCTGTGCTCAAGCCGGCTACCTCAGGGCCTCTAACCTAGGTTCTCAGCGTCCGAAGTGGATGCTGTATTCACTGTGCCACAACTGGTCAAGCTACCCTCATACTGCTTAATAATGTGTATTTCTTTTTCTTTTTCTTTTTAAGGTGAAGGCAGAAATCGGAGATGTTAGTATTCTAATAAATAACGCTGGTGTAGTCTATACATCAGATTTGTTTGCTACACAAGACCCTCAAATTGAAAAGACTTTTGAAGTTAATGTACTTGCACATTTCTGGGTAAGTATGATTTCTTTTACAAAAACGTTTTCTTTTGTAGGGCTCAAAGATTAAGTTTAAAAAGGAGCTTTCCGTAGACACAAAGACATATCACCTCAGTGCTAATTTTCTCCAAGTACCAAGGATAATATACAAAAAGATCATTTTTCATGCTACAGCCAACTCTCATCAATTATTCTTCCTCTGCCCTCAAAAAATTAATAATAATAATAATAATAATAAATAACAATAAACTTTAGGTTTTATGTATACATTAATTCTGAGCTCGATTCTCATATCTCTGTGTCTCCTTAGAGATGAAGGAGGGCGTAGGGGTCATCTGAGTCATCTTCTGTGATTCCGTAGAAGGAGAACCCTGGTTGCCTTCAGAGTCACATGAGACTCAGTCCTTCCATTATATCCTGGTCCCAGATGTAAACTTTGTTATGAAACTCACCATTCAAGGTCTTAAACACATACAAATACACACACACACACACACACACACACACACACACACTCGCGCGCGCGAGTTTCTGAGGATTCTAAATTTTGCCGAAATAGTCAGTTCCTGAAAGGATCCCTGAAAGTTTTCTTGGATGTGGGTTTGGTATGAGTAATCTCAAAAGAATATTGGTGTTGGTTGGTGAAAATGTAATATTATGCTATGTTAACATGCTCGAGTTACTGACATATGTCTTTATATTTTCCTGACATGAGCTTACCCATCTTTTTTGCCTCTATTGGAATGTGGGGTATTGTCTTACTGTGTTTCTGAATCCCATCATATGATATGTTCTCAATAAATATTTATTGCATGAATTATTCAGAAGATTGCTGTTCACTTCAATATTTTGATGACCTAACCAAACTTTTTTAACAATTTCATATTAAGATACAAGACATCATTAATAAAAGGTAAAGGAACAGTGAACTTATGTTCACAATTTAAATGAAATGAATTATTAAAGTTTTCAGTATCCATCATTTACTTTTATTTTTCTAATCTGGGCATCCTTTCCAGTTGCTTTATATTGCCATATTTGGCAATTAATATAGTTGGGTATTTTTAATGCCAGAAACAATGGTAACAAAATATACTTTTGTTTCAAAATATGCCCACTAAGTCCATGAATCAGAAATAAAATCTTTTTTTCTGTCTTATAAAAATGATTTCTAGACTACAAAGGCATTTCTTCCAGCAATGATGAAAAATAATCATGGCCATATTGTCACCGTGGCTTCAGCAGCTGGGCATACTGTGGTCCCCTTTTTAATGGCTTATTGGTAAGTAGACATGTGTTCTTTCACTCTTTCTCATGCTTAGCTTTTTTTAAAAAAAATTTATTGATTTTAGAGAGAGAGGAAGGGAGAAAGAATCATCAATTTGTTGTTCTACCCATTCATGCACTCAATGGTTGATTCTTGTATGTGCCCTGGCCAGGACTGAACCCACAACCTTGGCATATCAGGAACTTGCTCCAGCCAACTGAGCTACCTGGTCAGGGTCCATGCTTATCTTCGTTTGCACAAAGTCTCTTGTGGAACAGCGTTATCAACCGCTAATCCCCTCCTCTGTTGACTGTTGTAGAGGTAGCTGTAGGGAAATGGTCCAATTAGAAGCCTCCTTCAAGCATTTCTTATCTCTTTTAGCAGAAAGGAATTACAAAAGAAGAGCAATACCATGAACAGAAGTTAATAATTGTTTTGAATAAAATAATGTGCCAATAATACTTTAAAGACAGAGAGTACAATCTGGGACTCTAAACATTACAAGCATTCAAACAATAGAGTTGTGAAATAATTGTAATTGTTATTTATTTAATAATCAACATTATTTTAATAGTCAAAGAACTTATAGCAAGCAAGGCACAGTAATGGTATGCTCTATGTACACTGTAAAGAATTGATCAGCGAGGCCAGTGTAGCCAAGGTGATCCTACTGGTTTCACACACCCTAACAGTTCTTGGCTGTTTCTGGAGTTTAGCAAATAATCACCTTTAAAAGTTGAGTTATGATTGTGCAAATAAATATGCATACAAATAATGTTCAAATTTGTCTTCCACCATTGTGCTCTTTTGGAATTAATTATCTCAGTTCTAGACACAATATAGATATAGTTGTATATGTAGCTATAGAGAATTTGTATAAGTTTATAGACATAGACATGGGCAGGTAACTTGTTTATAATATATATATATTTGCCTTGCATTTAAAAAGTTTGCAAGGATATATGCTAAAACATTTATATAACCACGCCTAGAGAGTGGTTATTCTTATGTAATGGCAAAAAAAAAATTTTTATTTTGTTCTTTTTGTTTATCCATGTTTTCTTTCTTTCTGAACGTATATTTGTTTTATAATAGTTTTAAAAATAAATATAGACATACATGGATTGAGTTTTTAAAGAAGAATAAAATAACTGCTGATGCAGTCACAGAAGAGACCTATAGTGTCCAGGTTGTATCTTATCTCTTTCTGAGCCAGTATAAATTAGGCAGTTAGCCCCTTACCATCAAGAGCTAATAAAATTTTACATTTCTTTACCTTCTTGATGAAAAATAGTTGCAGGTACTGCTGCTAGGCTCCTACATGGCAATGATGAGCCTACATTCCACTGCTGTGCCAAATTCTGTCTGAGCGCCAGGCAAGCAAAGGGGACTAGAGAATTGAAAGGGTTGTCTACCTGTTTCTCTTCTTCCTCCTCTTGCCATCGTAAATATATAGTCCTTATGATTATACTTCACTGAGCTTTACAGTGATAATCAAGACAGAATTTGCTTTGTGTGAGAAACTAATTCATTTTGGTGACTAGTGATGGTGTTTTCAACATGAGTAAAGGTTTTCACCAAGTACAGTCAAAGCAGGAGGAACAGATGCTGTCTGTGCACCACACAATTCAGGGGGGCGCCGTTCACATTCAAGTCCTTTTAGACTTTGATTTTCCAGCAGATGGCAGTCAGTTAGTAAGAAGAAGTGTCACATACAAAGGCACCATTTAGGCTAAAAGTCAGGGTTAAAATTACACAAGTGTTTGCACACTTCCAGCTTTGGGACAGATCTGTGGTTTGCTTGCCCTCAGAGAACTGTTTGGACCTTGAGATCTCACTGGTGGAGCTGTTGCAGTCTGTGATGATTCTTTTTTATTTTTTATTTTATTTTATTATTATTATTTTTTTTACAGAGACAGAGAGAGGAATAGATAGGGATAGACAAACAGAAACGGAGAGATGAGTAGCATCAATCAGTTTTTCATTGTGACACCTTACATATGTGCCTTGACCGTGGGGCTATAGCAGACTGAGTAACCCCTTGCTCAAGCCAGCGACCTTGGGTCAAGCCTTGCTCAAACCAAATGAGCCTGCGCTCAAACTGACGACCTCGCGGTCTCGAACCTGGGTCCTCAGCATCCCAGTCCGACGCTCTACCCACTGCGCCACTGCCTGGTCAGGCTGTGATGATTCTTAGTGACCACAATTATGCTCAATTCTGTCGACTCTGCTTTTTGTTCTATATCTGATCAATGGCAAAGCTTTCCCAGCGACACACTGAAGATTTCACCCAGCAGAAGGCAATGCTCATCAGTTGTGGTTAATAACAAATGGGCAATTAAGTTAGATGCTGCTTCTTAAAACAATCTTTTTATTGAAGTATAACATACATTTATAAAAATGCAGAAATTATGAATGTACAGCTCAATGAGTTACTGCAAGTGGACACATCTTTCAACTCACCATGCAGGTCAAAAAAATAGAGCATTATAAAACCCCCAAAGCTCCTTTCGGAACTCTTCCTAACCACCAATCCCTCTTTCCTTCCCAAAGGTAACTCCTGTATGGACTTGTAACACCATTGATTAATTTTGCCTATTTTTGGTCTTTATGTACATGAAATCACACTATGTAAGATTTATCCGTGTTGCTGTTGGTAACTATAGTTCAATTTTCATGCATAGATAGTATTGCATCACATGATCAAATAATAATTTATTGTCCATACTATAAACATTTTGGTCATTTACTAGATGTGATTACTATGAATAATGATGTTCTGACTCTGGACTCAGTCACTTATTAATCTTATGTGACCTTTGGCAAGTTACTCAGCTTCTCTGGGTGTCATTTTCCTCATCTATATCATAATGCTAACATAACAACTGACTAATTCATCAGGGTGCTATAAAGTTTGAATTACATAATGTAATGCACTTAACATAAAATCTGGAGTCCTGTCAGTATTTGATAACAAGAGGATACATATTGAATTTATGTTCCAAATCCACTACCCTCTATTTGCACAAAATGGTAAGGCCCCACCTCATTTTAGCTTCCAAACTGCTTTTCCCTGGCCTAACTCCTCAAACTGCCTGAGGTAGTTTGGAGCCATCTGGATGCTTACCTGCGGCATAGTCACCTCGTGACCGTCCTCTTTGCCAACTATCCAGGCCGTTTACCTCTGTTTCTGCTCTGCTGGCCCTCTGGCTCTGTTACTATTTATTGGCAACGCAATTCAAGGGGAAAGAAATGAACATTTATTAAATGAACATTTACTATATGTTTGTCAATTAGTCTTCTCAATGAAGTATTATTATCACCCCATTTTACAGAGAAAGAAACTAATATTCAAAGAAGTAAAACAACTGCTCCAGGGTTGTGTAATTATGGAGTTTATCCCTAGCTGCATAGCTGAGTTTATTAGACCACCATCCCAAAGTACAGAGATTGCCAGTTCGATCCCCAATCAGGGCACATACAGGAACTTGAATTGCAGAGCCTGTCCTCTTGCCCACTGTGCCCAGCCTCCTCTGCATACTGGAGCGTACATGGGGAGGCCGGCCACACTTTGTGACTGAACAGTTGAAAATGTGGCTAATGTGCTCTAAGTATAAACTACAGATCAGATTTTGAAGGCAATGTAAAAAAAAAGAATGCAGAATATCTCATCAGTCATTTTTAAAATATTGATTGCATGCTGAAAATTAGAATATATCGGAATAAATTAAATAAATCCTTAAATTTAATATTTAAAAACAGATTAATATCCTAGTGGAATTAATCATACATGCTCTGGCTCCTATTTGTTGGAATGAAATAAAAAGGCAACCTAGACTAACCTGTCGCTGGTTCAAATCCCTGGGTTCACCCTGTCAAGGCACATACAGGAAGCAACTATTAGGAGTTAATGCTTCCCTTTCCTCCCTACTTCCCTGCCTTTCTCTCTCTCTCCTCTCCCTAAAACCAATAAGTCAAATCTTAAAAAAAAAAAGTTAGCCTGACCAGGCAATGGCGCAGTGAATAGAGCGTCGGATGCGTTGGATTGGGATGCAGAGGACCCAGGTTCGAGACCCCGAGGTCACCAGCTTGAGCTCAGGCTCATCTGGTTTGAGCAAAAGCTCACCAGCTTGGACCCAAGGTCGCTGGCTCGAGCAAGGGGTTACTCAGTCTGCTGAAGGCCCCTGGTCAAGGCACATATGAGAAAGCAATCAATGAACAACTAAGGCATCTCAGCGAAAAACTGATAATTGATGCTTCTCATCTCTCTCCATTCCTGTCTGTCTGTCCCTGTCTATCCTTCTCTCTGACTCTCTCTCTGTCCCTGTAAAAAAAAAAAAAAAAAGTTAAAAATAAATCAATTGGGTGCCACAAAACTGGCTAATTTATCTTGTCAATTCAAATAACCAATTTGTAGCATTCAAGTTAGCAGCATGGCAAAATTGGGTCCTGATCAATCTCTGGAATCAAGAATAGGAAATTTGATATAATGTTACGAAGTGCAGAAGAAATCCACTTCTTTGTAGCTTTCATTTGTCTCAACAAATTCACCCAGAAGTTCAAAAATACAAAATTCTTTAAATATACTCAGATCTTTAACTCTGAGTTTTCATATAGTCCTGCATTTTTGGTTCACTTAAGAAAAATCAGGAAATACACTTTCATAAAAGAAAAAAGAAAATTTACTGATAATTTCACCATACAAAAATAACCTTGGTAAACATTTGTTGTAATCTTTTAGGACATTTTAAATGCAAATTTAGAGTCATGCATTGAAAAATATTTGCCTACATAATCTTGCTTTTTAAATTTCTTAAATGTATATTTTGCATGTTAATAAATATATATCAATATATGCCACATCATTTTCAAATTCTTTATGGTATGCCACTATATATATGTGCCACTATTTATTTAATTTATCCATTATCATGGGTAATTTATTTGTCTGGACTCTTTCGGTTGCAAGCCACAAAACTTAAACTGGCCCAGGCCAAAAAAAGGACTTTTTTTTGCCTCTGTGATTCAAGTCTCAGGCAAGTTTTCCCTCTCTGTTGCCAAGACAGCTACTAGCAGTTCCAAATTAACATCCATTCAACTCTAAGTCAAGCAGGTTGGGACTTCCCAGTAATGCCTTCAAATGTTCTCTAGTTTATTGGCCCAACTCAGATCCAACCACTGAGTGGTAGGGGGAGAAGGGGTGTTACCTGGCAAAGTCAGAGTGGCATTGCCAGAATAAGGGAATATGAACGTCAATGAGCAAAACCAACAGCTGTCCACTATAGACATTTAAAATTGTTCCCACAAACAACAACAACAAAATAAAAAAGTCATTGAGGCAGGCAACAGATTGGGGATTAACAGAGGAGGAGTAGATGGCGGAAGGGTGAAACGAGTGAAGGGGGTCAGTTGTGTGGTGACAGATGGAAACTAGATTTTTGGTTGTGAGCACGATGTAGTCTATGCAGATATTGAATGATAATAGAATATGATTTAATATTTCATAATAAACTTACATAATATGTTATAAACCATCGTCACCTCAATTTAATTAAATATTGTTCCTATTTGTCTTTATAGACTATGTACCCCAGGGACTATCCTTGAATAAATCTTTAGAAACATGATTGATTATTTTCTCTGGATAAATACCCTAAAGAAAAATTACTGGATCTAAGAGCATGGCATATTTTAATGGACTTAATACTTTTTGCCATATTGCCTTCCAAAAAGGCTACCAATTAACCTGTGCTGTGGAAAATAGAGAGCTGTAGAAAGTTCTCTTTTTCTTTTTAAGCTTAGACATAAAGCTTAAAAAGAAATGATTGCTTGTTCAATTATAAAAAATAAAATATTCTGTACATTGAAAGACAACTCAAAAATATCCTCATATCCTTACCAGTAGTGCTAGACAAAAATTCTATCTTGTTTTATTTTGTAATTTATGTTAATTACTCCTGAAATAAAATATTTTTTATTTTATTTAATAAACTTGGTTAAGAGCCAATTAAGTTGAGAGTTTATCATGTAGAGGGCTGGTTTATTGCCCATATTTAAAGTCTGATTCTACCACTCTGTGTTATGAGCAAGTTCTATAACATGCCCTGTGCTTCAGTTTCATTTTTGGTAAATAAGGATCACTATAGTATCTCATTTCATGGAGATGTTGTGAGGATTAAATGAAATAATGCCTCTGAATAACTGAGGACAGTGTCTGGCATGTGTTAAATAATCACAGGTATGATTATTTTTGTTTGTTTTATTTTTCAAGGTACAGAAGATTTACTTTATCTGCAATTGAACCTAGCAATTTTTCTTTTTACACCTTCAATATCTAAGTTTTTAAAAAAAAGGGGATGAAAGAACTTTCTTTTCCACAGCTTTGTATCTTCTAAAGCACAGTTTAACTGGCAAGAATTTACAGCTACTTTGTATAATTGCTAATCCATACAGGTGTATAGAACAGTCTATCTCATAATGTCATTGAATTGCACACTTTGAAATGGTTAAAATTTCAAATTTTGTTATATTTATTTTCACATAATTTAAAAAAAATTAATCATGTATATTCTAAAAACCTTTGAATTGTACACTTCAAATGGGCCAATTATATGGTATGTGAGTTTATGTCTCTTTTACTTGAATTTATTTATTTGCAATTTATATCTCAATAATGTTATTATTATTATTATTTTTGTATTTTTCTGAAGTTGGAAATGGGGAGGTAGTCAGACATACTCCTGCATTGGCTCGACCGGGATCCACCCGTCATGCCCACCAGGGGCAATGCGCTGCCCATCTGGGGCATTGCTCTGTTGCAATCAGAGCCATTCTAGCGCCTGAGGCAGAGGCCATAGAGCCATCCTCAGCACCCAGGCCAACTTTGCTCCAATGGAGCCTTGGCTGCGAGAGGGGAAGAGAGAGACAGAGAGGAAGAAGAGGGGGAGGGGTGAAGAAGCAGATGGGAGCTTCTCCTGTGTGCCCTGGCCGGGAATCGAACCCGGGACTCCTGCACACCAGGCTGACACTCTACCATTTAGCCATCCGGCCAGGGCTTCAATAATGTTATTTTTTTAAACACCTAACTGGAAGTATAATGTCCACTTAAAATATGATTAATTTCCCTTCTCTTTCCAAATGAGGAGACTAAGACAATAAGAATGGCTTTTCATTTTGATTTACTCATTTGAAAAATATTTAGTCTTATTTATTTATTTATTTACATATTTACTTATTGTAAAGAGAGAAGGAAAGAGGGAAACATCAATTTGTTGTTCCACTTATTTATGCATTAATTACAATAGTTTATTCTTGTATGCGCCCTGACCCGGGATGAAACCCACAACCTTGGCACATCAAGACAACATTCTAACCAATACAGCTACTCAGCCAGGGTTGTTTGACAAATATTTATTGGGCACCTATTATAGGTCTAGCATTGTGTCAGGCCTTGGGGATTCATTGGAGACCAGACAGTCATGGAACTTATAGTAAAAGTAGGAGGGACATACATTAAAAAAATTCACACAAATAAATATTTAATTACAAATTCAAGATGTACTGGAAGACTGGCCTGTGGTGATGCAGTGGATAAAGCATCAACCTGGAGCGCTGAGGTCTCTGGGCTTGCCCTGTCAAGGGACATATTATATGAGAAGCAACCGTGAGCTAATGCTTCCCATTCCCCTGCCCACCTTTCTCTCTCACTCTCTCCTCTCTAAAAATCAATAAACAAAATCTTAAAAAAAAAAGGAAAGAAAAGAAAACTGAAAATTACTATATAAAGGGAAATAATTTAGGGTAGGATTCAGGAAGGCCTCTTTGAGGAAGTTACGCTGAGACTTTAAGGAGGAATAGGACTTATGCAGAGAATTTTCCAATGAATTCCATGAACATATTAAAGTAAATAAGTGTCAATAAATGTTACGGAAACAGCAACAACAAAACAAACACCCTACCGATTTTTCTAAAAAGACATTTAAACTTACTCAGTTGTCACTCTAATAAATGATATTAGGATACAGTAAATATTCTGTTAGTACTTCTTAGACTTTAATGTGCCTACATATTTACCTAAAGATCTTCTAGAACACAGATTCTGGTTCAGTAGGCCTGGGCTGTATGTTGAGATTAGGTGCTGCCCACACTTCTCTGCAGAAGACCACGCTTAACTAAGGAAAATAGACATCTGAATGAAATAGATGCTGCACTCTGGCCGGTGGGCTCAGTGGTAGAGCATTGGCCGGGCATGTGGATGTCCCGAGTTCAATTCCCAGGCAGGGCACACAAAAGAAACTCCCTTCTGCTTCTCTGCTTCTCCCCTTCTCTCTTCTCTTCTCTTCTCTTCTCTTCTCTTCTCTTCTCTTCTCTTCTCTTCTCTTCTCTTCTCTTCTCTTCTCTCTTCCCTTCTCTTTCCTTCCCTTCCCTTCCCTTCCCTTCCCTTCCCTTCCCTTCCCTTCCCTTCCCTTCCCTTCCCTTCCCTTCCCTTCCCTTCTCTTTTCCCTTCCCTTCCCTTCCCTTCCCTTCCCTTCCCTTCCCTTCCCTTCCCTTCTCTTTTCCCTTCCCTTCCCTTCCCTTCCCTTCCCTTCCCTTCCCTTCCCTTCCCTTCCCTTCCCTTCCCTTCCCTTCCCTTCCCTCTGTATTCTCCTGCAGTTGGAGGGAGTTGGCCCTGGATGCTCAGGATTGCTCCATGGCCTCTGCCTCAGGCGCTAAAGAAGAGTTCAGCTGCTGAACAAGAGAGCAATGCCCCAGATGGACAGAACATTGCTCCTTAGTGGGCTTGCGGGTGGATCCTGGTCAGAGTGAATGCGGGAGTCTATCTCTCTCTGCTTTCCTCTTCTCACTGAATATAAATGCAGGAGTTTGTCTCTCTCTCTGCCTTCCTCTTCTCACTGAATATAAATACAGAAAGAAAGAAAGAGAGAAAGAGAAAGAGAGAAAAGGAGAGAGAGAGAGAGAGAAAGAGAGAGAGAGAAAGAATGAAAGAGAAAGAAAGAAAGAGAAAGAAAGAAAGAAGAAAAGAAAGAAAGATGCAGCTGTCTTGAATTATATTGTGACCTCTGTTTATTTTCAGTTCAAGCAAGTTTGCAGCTGTTGGATTTCATAACAGTCTGACTGTAGAACTGGCTGCCTTTGGACTAACTGGAATCAAAACCTCATGTCTCTGCCCTAATTTCATAAACACTGGCTTCATCAAAAACCCAAGTACCAAGTAAGTTGAGATAAGATGGAGACAAAAGGGTTGGTGATTGCATGAATATGAGCCATTCTGTGTGTTTTCTTAAATATTTTAAATCTTAAAATACCTGATATTCTGCCCTTGCTGGTTGGCTCAGTGGTAGAGCATCAGCCTGGCATGTGGATGTCCCTGCTTCGATTCCTGGTCAAGGCACACAGGAGAAGCAACCATCTGCCTCTCTACCGCTCCCCCTCTGATTTCTCTATATCTCTCTCTCTTCTCCTCCTGCAGCCATGGCTCGATTAGAGCAAGTTAGCCTTGACTGCTAAGGATGTCTCCATGGCCTCACCTCAGGTGCTAAAATAGCACGGTTGTCAAAAACGGAGTACTGGCCCCAGATGGGCAGTGCATCGCCCCATAGGGAGCTTGCCGGGTGAATCCTGGTCTGGGTGCATATGGAGGTCTGTCTCTTTGCCTCCTAGTTTCTCACTTAAGGAAAAACAAAACAAAACAAAAAAAAGAACAAATTGATAATCAGTTCCCTTAACTCATCTCAGTTTCACCTTCTGTAGATTGCAGGAAAACAGGTAGAGAATCAAAAGAGAGAGGGAGAGAATGTATATAAATGTGAATATGAACAACACTGGTGAATTTATTATTCTCCCTTTTCTTCTTCCCCTAAGCAGTGGTTTTAGACTTCAGTATACATAAATTTCATGAGGAGTGCTTGAGAACTGTGTAGGAAACCCCTCACCCCTAGAGATGTTGGTTTGTATTGGGTTTGGTTGGGATAGGATAGTTAGTAGTTGGGATGGGGACTTGAAACTGTGTATGTTTAACAGGCATCATCAGTCTTTCAGGACCACAATGTGAAAAACACTCTTCATTGGTAACCTAGAGAAAATCTTCCAAATTGAGTATCAGACCATGGTCTTTCCTGGGCTAAAACAGAAAATTGGAAAGAATTGCTCTGATGTTAATTTTAATGTTTCCTCTCTTTGAGAATAGCTTTAATATCTTTGTAAACACATTGTATACTTTTTAAAAAAATTCCAACACAGAGAAAAATACAAATAAGAATGTTTCTTTTTAAAATTTCTTAAAACCCTTTATCCAATGAAAACTACTCTTAACATTATGATGTACATCTTCTTAGACATCTCTCTATGACAGATTAAATGTTTACATTTAATATAACTGGTATCTATTACACATGGGGTTCTGGAAATAGTAAGTAAATTGCTCACTTCCCTCAGCATTATGTTGATAGACAATATTGTATTAAAAATGTTGAAATGCTAAGAAGCTATATCTTCTTATAGAATTGATCTATCTATTTCTAACACAGAATTGAAATAATTATGTAACATGATAGAGGTGTTAACTCACTCTACAGTGATAATCATATTACAATATATGTGTGTGAAATCAATATATTGTGCTCCTTAAAATTATACAGTGTGATATGTCAGTTATGTCACAATAAAAAATAATTAATTTTAAAAGTTCACTAAAACTGAAAGAGTGCATCAAAAGAAGAGGTACCATCCCCAAGGATAGAAATTGCCAACTTCCCACATTATTTTTAAAATTTGGATGCTAAAATAATATATTGTCAAGTTTTTTTTTGTTTGTTTGTTTTTTGCTTAGACTGCCTTTCAGCACTGAAAAACAGACAGCACATTTTTAAAAATTACAATTAAATTTATAACGTTAGGACCTGGCTGCACCAAACTAACCTTTATGTGGTGAGGGGTGCCCTCTCCTGGCAAAGCTCTATTGGCACAATTGAAAAATAACTGGGAAGCCTGCTATAGGGGGAAGGTAAGTAGAAGCTGACAGGATTCCAGCCTCCTCACAGGAATATAACCTGTCTAAGAAGAGTCTGGGGCTTGTCCTGCCACGTGAACCCCTTTGAAGATAAGTTGATACTAGAGTGGATGAAGTTGGTTTTAATTTAGAAACTTCGTTCTTTTAATTAGAAGACAGAGAGATCTCACTTGTTTATATTTTGGATGCTAAAGAAAATTGGTAATTTTCTTAAACTTCATAACAATACTTTGCTTAGAGAGATCAAGTAACTTGCCTATAAGTAGCAATCTCAGTAGAACTGAGATTCAGACCAAACTTTTTTATACAGAGGACAACTTTTCTGAAAGAAGTAAACTGAATGAACCTCTAAATGACTACTTTCTGTCTTACTGCCTGACCAGGCAGTGGTGCAGTAGATAGAGCATTGGACTGGGACACAGAGGACCCAAGTTCAAAACCCCAAGGTCACTGGTTTGAGCGTAGGCTCACCAGCTTGAGCATGGGGTCCCTGGCTTGAGCGTAGAGTCATAAATATGACCCCATGGTCACTGGCTTTATCCCAAAGGTCGCTTGCTTGAAAACGAAGGTTGCTTGCTTGAGCCCAAGGTTGCTGGTTTGTGCAAGGGGTCACTTGCTATGCTGTAGCCCCCTGTCAAGGCACATATGAGAAAATAATCAATGAACAACTAAGGTGCTGCAACGAAGAAACGATGCTTTTCATCTTGCTCCCTTCCTGTCTGTCGCTCTCTCTGTCTCTCTCTCTTTGTCTCTGTCACACAGAAGAAAAATAATAATTTGTGTCTTACTAATATTGGAATTTAAATTCTCTTTTAAAGCACATCCAAGACATAGTTTATAGGTTCTTATATTAACATCTAACACACTGCAACTAAACTACAATAGTTTACTATGATGGTTATAACACAGCATAACCTGAGTTTACTGAAATTGAGTATAATTAGGCATTCTGAGTAATTTTTGACTGCTAAGAATTATTTTTGTTAAATAAACTTGAATTTAAGAAATCATTTTATTAAAAATATTTATTGAAGGTCTACTAAATACCCAAGTACTCTATTAGTTCTGGAATCCTTATATAATTACTTCTAATCTCTAATAACCTAGGAGGGCTAGATTTGGTCCCAGCCCATCATTTGTCTATCTCTGCCTTAATCCTTCTAACAATTCTGCAAGTTAAGTACTACTAATGCCTACTTTTATGAACAAACAGAAACTTGGAGGAGTTAAGAGAATTGCCCAAGGTCACACAACTCTAAAGGGACAAACTGAAATTCTTCCTTTGGTCCTGGATTCCAAATACCCTATTATTTCTAGCTTTTCTTTTTTACAAAATTTTAATTAATTTTTTTCTGAGAATCATCATTTTAAAAACCTATATTAAATATTTCATTGGAAATACCTTTATTGCTTTTCTGATAACGTGTTATGATTACAAATAAAATTTAAATAATATAGAGGAAGCCCCTTCAAAGATGTTGCTCTTCCAGAGATAACCACTTTATTAAAAAATTAGATTTCTAATTCAAAAGGCTACACTTCTTAATTTAATTTATTTCTTTTTCTGGTACATGTACATTCTTTTCTGTGAGTTTCCCTTTTGACTTAACAATATGCTTTGTTGGGCGGCGGCAAAAAGGCGATGGAGTAAGTGGAGGTACCAACTTCCACCTCCCAGAACCAAAGTGGATTACAACTTAATTTTTTTTAAATAAATAAATTTTTATTTTAATGGGGTGACATCAATAAATCAGGGTACATACATTCAAAGAAAACATGTCCAGGTTATCTTCTCATTCAACCTTGTTGCATACCCATCACCCAAAGTCAGATTGTCCTCCGTCACCCTCCATCCAGTTTTCATTGTGCCCCTCTCCCACCCCCTCCCCTTCTCCCTCCTCCCCTTCCCTCACCCCCTGTAACCACCACATGCTTGTCCATGTCTCCTAGTCTTGTTTTTATGTCCCACCAATGTATGGAATCCTGGAGCTCTTGTTTTTTTCTGATTTACTTATTTCACTCTGAAAAATGTTATCAAGATCCCACCATTTCGTTGCAAGTAATCCGATGTCATCATTTCTTATGGCTGAATAGTATACCATGGTGTATGTGTGCTGCATCTTCTTTATCCAATCTTCTATTTTTTTTTACAGTGATTAAAGCCTTTAAGCACACTCTTGGCCAATACAGCAAGAATCCATAAAAGAGTAGTGTCCTTAACATGTTTACCAAGTCCAAGTTGGCCCCAACACCATGTCAAATCCCTGAAAAATGCAACCCAACCCCAGTTCAGTCTGTTAGGAGCTGTCACAAGGAGCAGGAGTCCAGGAAAAGTCCACATCCAGGAAAAGTTTGCATGGCACTGGAATTGTTGTCACAATTCTATACTTTGCAGCTCACGTCCAAATCCCAATGACCACTGCTTCTAGCTGGTAATGATTCAGGTAGACTGGAAAAGCCATCTGCAGCATGTGTGGGGATGGAGCTTCTGTTCTCCTCTGCCTGGAGAGATGAGACCAGGTTGCTTTTCCCTGGAGCTCTGCAACTGTGGCTTGGTAAAGAAAACCTTGGGATACACTAAGCTGGGTGGCAAAGGTAGATTCATAATAGAAATTGGCAAAAGGGTGAAAGAGAGCCCTAAATTAGGAGTAGGTCCCAGCCTGAAATATGAGTGGGGCATTGAGGTAGGAGGAATAAAGGAAACACTATATATTAAACAAAGCAAAAGAAAATAGGACTATCAACACCCACAACAGAGATCTTCAAGGGAAGAATAAAAAACCTGACTATTCAGGCAAGACATAGTTAAGTGGTCCTTGTGCCAATGAGATCAGTTTACCTACTTCTTGGAAGAAATACCCTAGGCTTGTCCACAGTGTCATAGATGGGGCCGACGGCCCTGGGCACCTTCAGCCTTCAGTGGCAAACCCCAGCATTCTGGGCAAGGTTAGGTCATAGGTGGCTGGAGCAGGGCTGGAAGAGACTGAACCCTCCCTTAGAGGAGCGAGGGAGAAGCCTACCTTCCAGTGTCCCTGTTTCCTCACAGCAGAGGCATATAAGTCTGGCAGGCTTTAGTTCAATGACCTTCCCTCCCACTATTGAAGCAGGACCTAGATGGCATCCTATGAGACCCCTTTGGGGTGTTGAAGCCTTTAAGGGCATATCCTAAAAGCTGGTAGTTCACCTGATCTCTATTGGGCCTTTTCTGCCTCTTGGTATCTTAAGGGCCATGCTCAGAAGATCTCGCTGAGGGGTTTGAGGATCCCATCCACCTATATAAATCTTTTCCATATATCTGGAGCTATTTGGAAAAAGACCAATCAGTGTTATTAGCTGGATCAAATAAAGAAGGTAGTAGTTTGCAGGAGAAAAAGATTTGGCGTCTCCTGTTCATCAGCATTCAAAAGAAATTTAAAAAATTTTTAAGTAAAAAGCATGATATGGTAGACCCATAGGAGTTCCAGGATATGACTCCCCCCTTTAAAATTTTTTTTAAATTGACCTTAAAATATTTGCTGGGTACACTTTAATAATACCTTGACTTTAAAGATTGTAAGAATGACAAAATACAGTAAATGCTTTTGCTCCATATGCAGGAGCATTGTTAGTTTCACCAGTTTAGGAAATCCAATAATAGAACAGTGCATATAGACAATGAGCTATAACATGCTTAGCAGCCTCTCCTGTTCTGACACAGGTTACTATAAATCCAGAATATGTATCCACTGTAATGTGGACATAGGACTGTTTGCCAAATAAAAGTATATGAGTGACATCCATTTGCCAAAGTTGTCCCGGTATGTGTCCTTGAGGGTTAACTCCAAATGAAGGGGCAGATTGTAGTATAAGACCTCTTGGATAGGATTTCTCAATCTGCCATGCTGCTTCCCAAGAAAGTTGAAACTGTTTACACAGGGCTGCAGCGTTCTGGTGATGAATAGTATGAGACTGAATTGCTCAATCTGTCATGGCTGCTCCAAATAATTTTCTTTTAGGTAGCTTGATCAACGAGGGCATTCCTAGGCCCTGGCCAGTTGGCTCAGTGGTAGAGCGTCGGCCTGGTGTGCAGGAGTCCTGGGTTCGATTCCCAACCAGGGCACACAGGAGATTACAACTTAATTTTAAGAACCATCATCGGGAAAAACCAACTTTGGACAAAACTAAGAAGATTATTTAACCAAAGATCACCGAAGAAGCCACACTGATACTGGTAGGAAAAGGGGAAATGTGCGGAGGGCTGCCCATCTCCCTGGAGCAAACAGCAGCCCAGAGAGACTCACGTGGCAGGAAGTGAGTTTAGCAGAGAGTGATGGGTCCTGAGCCCCAGGAACAAAGCCCCAGCCTACAACCCCAGAGCCTAGAAGAGGCATACGGACAGTATTTAGCTGTGAAACAAGTCAGGATACTGTTTGTGAGAAAGAGACAGATTTCTCAGACCCAGAATTCTTCTTAAAGGGACCACACAGAAAACCTCTCTCACAACCACCCACCCAGGACACCAGGGCACGAGAGAGAGAGAGGAGAGGACCAGAGCAGTGGGAAGAGAGTATAATCTAGGAGGTACAGGGAGAAGCACTTTGAGGGACAGCCACCCTAACCACTGGGCTGAATCACTCCCCAAATCTAAAGCAAATATTTCCCCTGGAGACAGCAATACCAGCAAAGGAAAGCAGGACACCAGCCAAACAAACTCTCCCGTGGCACTCAGAGCCGAGTCGCTTATAAGGAGGAAGCTTTCAGGACTACAGTATGCAGTGTTAGGGTCTGTGCTACAGTGTCCCCACCCACACAGCTGAGGGTTCGCCCAAGGGCAGGCAGTGGCAGGATGTGGAATTGCAGTTCTGTTGGCAAGGGCAGAAGTCAGCCGGCCACACCTGAGGCCCGGCTAAGCTCAGTCTAGCCTGGCAGGGGTGGAGAAGATGTGTGAAAGCGGTCAGGCCCAGCTACGGCCTGCCTGCAATCCCAGTTGCAGGGGAAGTGCGGGACCCTGGGAGGGGTGTGGACCCGCCACTGAGCAAGGGCACGCAGGCACTCAGCCTTACCCAACCTGTGGAACCCAGGCTTGTGGCCCAACACACGAGCTGGCTCCTCCTGCTGGGGTGCGGAGAAAGCCCAGAACAGGCCGAGTCCTACAACTGAGCATGGGCACGCAACCCTGCCTGGCCCATAGAGCTGAAGCTTGCCAAGTGGGCCCCTCCCGCAGGGGTGTGACAAAAGCCGGGAAACAGGTGGAGACCTGCAGCTGAGCAAAGTTGCTCACCCATGCCTGCGGTGTCGAGGCTTGTGACCTGGGTGCGGTGCATAACTTCAGCCGTGGGGGTGGAGCAAAGGCCAAGGCCGTGAGGCTTGTAGACCTGGGCATGTGATCACAGTCCCTCCCATGGAGGAGAGGCTGAAAAGGCAGTGACAGCCCCAGCAGTCTGGCACCGGCAATGCCCATACCTGAATGCCCTAGGCAGCAGTGGCAGAGGTGGTGGTGGGCCTGCAGACAGACCACACCTAGGGAACACAAAGGCCACACCCACTGGACTCCAGTGGCCAAAAACTTCTTATACACAGACAAAATGGGAAGGCGGAGAAATGCAACACAAATGAATCAAGAGAAATCCCCAGAAAAGAACCTGAATGAGTCAGATATAACCAAATTACCAGATGCAGAGTTTAAGATTGTTAGGATGCTCAAAGATCTTAGAACAACAATAGATGGTCATTACAAACACCTAAATAAAGACATAGCAAATATAAAAAAGGACATTGAAATAATAAAAAAATCAGTCAGAAATGACAAATACAATATCAGAAATGAAGACCACAATGGAAGGAACTAAAAGCAGGATGGATGAATCTGAGGATTGAATCAGCGAGTTAGAGGACAAGATAAATGAAGGCATGGAAGCAGAGCAGAAAAAAGAAAAGAGACTCAAAAAGTATGAGGGAACTCTTAAGAGAGCTCTGTGACAACATGAAGAGAAATAACATCTGCATCATAGTGGTTCCTGAAGAAGAAGAGAAAAAACAAGGGATAGGGATTTTGTTCAATCATATCATAGGTGGAAACTTCTCTAAATTAATGCAGGAAAAAGTCTCACAAGTTCAAGAAGCACAGAGAACTCCATTAAAGAGAAACCCAAAGAAATCTACACCAAGACACATAATTAAAATACCAAAGCTAAGTGATAAAGAGAAAATATTAAGAGCTGCTAGAGAAAAAAAAGGTTATCACCTACAAAGGAGCCTCCATAAGGATGATATCCGACTTCTCAACAGAAACACTTGAGGCCAGAAGGGAATGGCAAGAAATATTCAAAGTACTGCAGAACAAGAGCCTACAACCAAGACTATTTTATCCAGCAAGAGTATCATTTAAAATTGAAGGAGAAATAAAAAGCTTCCCAGAAAAAAAACATCAAGAAATTCACTACAACCAAAACAATGCTGCAAGAAATGCTAAGGGGCCTGCTGTAAACAGATCAAAGGGGAAAAACAATATAGCAAAAAAGGAATACAGCTTTAAAGAATAGAATGGCAATAAACAACTACGTATAAATAATAACCTTAAATGTAAATGGATTAAATAATCCAATCAAAAGACATAGGGTGGCTACATGGATAAGAAAACAGAACCCATACATATGCTGTCTACAAGAGATACACCTTACAAAAAAGATGCACATAGACTGAAGGTAAAAGGATGGAGAAAGTAGTTCATACAAGTGGAAATGAAAAAAAAGCAGGGGTAGCAATACTTATATCAGACAAAATGGACTTTAAAACAGAGACTATAGTAAGAGATAAAGATGGCCACTACATAATGATAAAGGGAGCAATCCAACAGGAAGATATAACCACTATAAATATCTATGCACCTAATATAGGAGCACCTAAATATATAGAGCAGACTTTGATGGATATAATTGGCGAGATTAACAGCAATACTATAGTAGTAGAGGATTTCAATACCCCACAAACATCACTAGATAGATCATGGGTCGGGAACCTATGGATTGTGAGCCAGATGTGGCTCTTTTGATGTCTACATCTCGCTCACAGACAAATCTTTAATAAAAAAAATAATAATGTTACACCAAATGAGATCAAAACAGTTATCAAAAAACTCCCAACAAAGAAAAGTCTTGGGCCTGATACCTTCACAAGTGAATTCTATCAAATAATCAAAGAAGAACTAACTCCTATCCTTCTCAAGCTATTTCTAAAACTTCAAGAGGGAGTAAGACTTCCAAGCACCTTTTATGAGGTGAGCATAATTCTGATTCCAAAACCAGGCAAAGACAACACAAAGAAAGAAAATTATAGGCCAATATCCTGATGAATTTAGGTGCTAAAATCCTCAACAAAATATTAGCAAACCATGGCCTGTCCTGTGGTGGCACAGTGGATAAAGCGTCGACCTGGAAATGCTGAGGTCGCCGGTTCGAAACCCTGGGCTTGCCTGGTCAAGGCACATATGGGAGTTGATGCTTCCAGCTCCTCCCCCCCTTCTCTCTCTCTGTCTCTCCTCTCTCTCTCTCTCTCTCTCTCTCTCTCTCTGTCTCTCCCTCTCCTCTCTAAAATGAATGAATAAATAAAAAATATTAGCAAACCGGATCCAGCAATATATGAAAAAAAATCATACACCATGATCAAGTGGATTTTGTTCTAGGGAGGCAAGGCTGGGACAATATTTGCAAATCAATCAATGTGATTTATCACATAAACAGAAGGAAGGAGAAAAACCACATGATAATTTCAATAGATGCAGAAAAAGCATTTGATAAAATCCAGCACCCATTCATGATCAAAACTCTCAGCAAAGTGGGAATACAGGGAATATACCTCAACATGATAAAGTCCATCTATGACCAACCCACAGTCAACATTATACTCAATGGGCAAAAATTAAATCAATCCCCTTAAGATCAGGAACAAGGCAGGGGTGCCCCCTTTGACCACTCTTATTCAACATATTCTGGAAGTCCCAGCCACAGCAATCAGAAAAGAAAAATAAAAGGCATCCAAATTGGAAAAGAAGAAGTAAAACTATCATTATTTGCAGATGATATGATATTGTATATAGAAAACCCTAAAGGCTCAGTCAAAAAACTGCTGGACCTGATACTGAATTCAGCAACATGGCAGGATATAGAATTAACACTCAGAAATCAGAGGCATTTTTATACACCAACAATGAACTGTCAGAAAGATAAATTAAGGAAACAATCCCCTTCACTATAGCAACCAAAAAAATAAAGTACCTAAGAGTAAAAAAGAATTTTTTTGTATTTTTCTGAAGCTGGAAACAGGGATGCAGTCAGACAGACTCCCGCATGCGCCCGACCAGGATCTACCTGGCATGCCCACCAGCAGGCGATGCTCTGCCCATCTGGGGCGTCACTCTGCCACAATCAGAGCCATTCTAGTGCCTGAGAAAGATAGAGAAGGGGGAGAATGGAGGGGAGCAGCAGATGGTCATTTCTCCTTTATGCCCTGATAGGAATTGAACCAGGACTTCCTTATGCCAAATTGAATATCTACTGCTGAGGATATTATGCTAAGTGAAATAAGTCAGAGAAAGATAAATACCATATGATTCCATTTATATGTGGGATCTAAAGAACAATATAAATGAACAAATGAAACAGAAAGACTCATAGATACAGAGAAAGGACTGGTGGTTGACAGAGGAGAGGGGTTTGGGGAACTGAATGAAAAAGGTAAAGGGATTAGGAAGTAAAAATAGGTCTAAAATATTCACGGAATGTAAAGTACAGCATAAGAATTAAAGTTAATAATATTGTGACAACTGTGTTTGGTACCAGGTAGGTACTGGAAATATTGGGGAAACACTTTTACAATATGTGAATGTCTAAGCACTATGTTGTACAACTGAAACCAATACTAATGATATTGGATATAAACTGTAATTGAAAAATAATATAAAATAAAAAGCAATAAGCACACATAAAAAACAACAAGAACCAATATCTATTAACTTTCTGTGTTGATATATAAAGAGTTTCCTTACCTTATTCTATTTATTTATTTATTTACTTATTTATTTTTTGTATTTTTCTGAAGAAGCAGGGAGGCAGAGAGACAGACTCCTGCATGCATCCGACTGGAAACCACCCAGCAAGCCCACTAGCAGACGATGTTCTTCCCCTCTGGGCTGTTGCTCCACTGCAACCAAAGCCATTTCAGTGCCTGAGGTGGTGGCCATAAAGCTATCCTCAGCACCCTGGCCAACTTTTGCTCTAGTGGAGCCTTAGCTGTGGGAGGGGAAAAGAGAGATAGAGAGAAAGGAGAAGGGTAAGGGTAGAGAAGCAGATGGGCGCTTCTTCTGTTTGCCCTGGCTGGAAATCGAACCCAGAACCTCCACACGCCAGGCTGATGCTCTACCACTGACCAACCAGCCAGAACCACCTTATTCTTTTTAATGTTAGCCAGCAATCTGGGTTTATGTCTTTTCAATGGAATGACATTTATTTATATATTACTATTTTTTCTTTTTCGCAAAAGAGAGAGACAGGAAGGGAGAAAGATGAGAAGCATCAACCCGTAGTTGGGGCATTTTAGTTGTTCATTGATTGCATCTCATATGTGCCTTGACGAGAGGGGGCTCCAGCAGAGCCAGTGACCTCCTGCTCAAGCCAGTGACCTTTGGGCTCAAGCCAGCCAGCATGGGGTCGTATCTAGGACCCCATGCTCAAGCCAGTGACCCCGTGTCAAGCTGGTGAGCCTGTGCTTAAGCCAGATGAATTTGCACTCAAACCTCAACCTCAGGATTTGAAACCTGAGTCTTCAGTGTCCCAGGGCAATCTCTAGGCACTGCGCCATCACCTGGTCAGGCTGGAACGACATTTAGATCTCTAAACTTTTAAAATTGTAATAAATGCATATCCTTGTTTGTGTGTGCATGTGTACATCTATATATGTGTTATGTGTTTATATATTCATATATATGTATATTTATGTATATGTATGTATATGTGTGTATTCTGGTTCATTTTTCCAACCATTTTGTTACAATTTTTTGTTATAATTTTTTTAAACAATTGCTTGATCAATGAGTAGGAACTTATTTACTTTTATTTATTAGATTTATTAGATTGTTTTCCAGAAGGATTTTAATTTATCCTCCCACAAGCAGGGTATGCCCATTTCCCTCACCTTTTATAACTTTGAATATTAGCACACTTTTAACTTTTGCCAATATGATAAGAAAAAAGGATTTCTATGTTATATTATATTTTTGGCCCTGGCCAGCTGGCTCAGCAGTAGATATTCAACTTGGCATATGGAAATACTGAGTTTGATTCCTATCAGGGCATAAAGGAGAAGTGACCATCTCCTCTCCATTCTCCCCCTTCTCTATCTTTCTCTTTCTTCCTCTCCCACAGCCATGGCTCAATTGATTCGAGCAGATTGACCCCAGGCATTGAGGATAGCTTCATGGAGCCTCCACCTCAGGTGCTAAAAATAGCTCTGTTGTGAGCAGCCCCAGATGAGCAGAGCATCGGCCCTAGACAGGTGTTGCCAGGTGGATCCTGGTTGGGGTGTGTGCAGGAGTCTATCTCTCTTATCTCTCTCCCAATTACTTAAAAAAAAAGAAATATATATTTGATTATTGGAAAGGCTAACAGTTACCTTTTTATATTTAATAAGTTGTTATCTTACCTACTTTACTCTGCTTATACAAATCAGACTGCATTATACAAGTGTTTATACAAATTATGTAAAGGAAGTTCCACTGTTACTTGTTTGTTAAGTGTTCTTGTTTTTTGATGAAAGCATTTTGCCAGTTGCTTTTTCTGTGCTTATTGAGATGATCATGTGGGGCTTTTCTGCTAATATGGTATATTACATTGATTAATTTTTATATGGTGAACCACTTTGCATTCTTAGAATAAATCTCATTTGACCATAGCGTATAATCCTTTTAATATGATGCTGGATCTGATTTGATAGTATTTTGTTAAGAATATTTGCATCTATATTTATAAGAGATATTAATATGTGGTTTTCTGGTGATATCTTAGGCTGGCTTTAGTAACAAAGTAATTCAGGCCTCATAAAATTAGTGAGGAAGTATATTCTTATCTTTTGAAAGACTTTGAGAAGGACAAGTGTTATTTCTATAAACATTCTAGTGTCAATTCTTTAAACATCATGAAACTATCTGGTCCTAGGATTTTCTTTGCTGGGAGTTTTTTGAGTACTGATTCAATCTCTTGTTAAAGGTCTGTTCAGATTTCCTATTTCTTCCTGAGTCAGTTTTGGTGCTCTCTGTGCTCCTAGAAATTTGTACATTTTACTAGGTTACTTAATTTTTGGTATACTCCTTTTTTTTTAATAGTTTTCTAATTCTTCTTTATTTCTGTGAGGTTTGTAATAAAGTTTTTGTTTTTACTCCTGATTTTCACAGTTTGGGTCTTCTCTCTCTTTTTCTAGGTTGTCTAGCTAAAGATTTTTCAATATTGTTGATCTTTTTAGAGTCAACTTTTGTTTTTATTGATTCTTTCTTTTTTTTTTTTTTTCATTTTTCTGAAGCTGGAAACAGGGAGAGACAGTCAGACAGACTCCCGCATGCACCCGACCGGGATCCACCCGGCACGTCCACCATGGGGCGACGCTCTGCCCACCAGGGGGCGATGCTCTGCCCATCCTGGGCGTCACCATTTTGCGACCAGAGCCACTCTAGCGCCTGAGGTAGAGGCCACAGAGCCATCCCCAGCACCCGGGCCATCTTTGCTCCAATGGAGCCTTGGCTGCGGGAGGGGAAGAGAGAGACAGAGAGGAAAGCGCGGCGGAGAGGTGGAGAAGCAAATGGGCGCTTCTCCTGTGTGCCCTGGCCGGGAATCGAACCTGGGTCCTCCGCACGCTAGGCCGACGCTCTACCGCTGAGCCAACCGGCCAGGGCGATTCTTTCTATTGTTACCTAGTCTCTATTTTATTTATATCTGCTTTAATCTTATTTCCTGCATTTTGTTTGCTTTAGATTTAGTTTGTTTCTTTCTTATAGTTTCTTAAGGTGGAAAGTTGATTTGAAATCTTTTTTAATATAGACATTTGTAGCTATAAATTTTCCTTAGCATTGTTCTTACTACATCTCATAAACTTTGTGTTTGTTTTTTCATTCATCTCCAAGTATTTTTTAATTTCTTATGATTACTTTCTTTGTCCCATTAGTTAATTTCTTCATATTTCTGAATTTTCTTGTTTTTATTTTATTATTGTTTCTAATTTTATTCCATTGCGGCTAGAGGACACACTTTGTATGATTTCAGTCTTTTTTAATTTAACAAGATATTTGGGGGGGGGGCTCAAACATACGATCTGTTCTGGAGCATGCGCTTATGCCCTTAAGAAGAAATATGTATTCTGCTGTTGGGTGGAATTCTATAGATGCTGTTAGGTGTAGTTGATTTATACTCTTTTATAAGTCTTATATTTGCTTGTTATTTTCTGTATAATTGTTCAATCCATCATTAAATATGAGATTAAGGTCTCCAACTTTTATTATTACACTGTCTTTATCTTCCTTCAACTCTGCTAATTTTTTGTTTTATGTATTTTGGGACTCTTTGATATATGAACATATATATATATATATATATATTATTTTAGAAAGAGAGAGACAGGAAGGGAGAGAGGGAGGAGGTGATCAACTCTTAGTTTTTTTTTCACTTTAATTGTTCATTTGTTGCTTCTTATATGTGCTTTGACCCAGACACTCAAGTCAAGCTAGTGACCCATGCCAGTGTTGCAACCCTGTGCTCAAACTGGCAAGCCTGTACTCAAGTCAGTGACCTCAGCGTTTTGAACTGGAGACCTCAGCATTCCTGGTCGGTGCTCTATCTACTGTGCCACCACCAGTCAGGCTGAATAACTTTTTATTAAATGAGTTTCCATCAAATAAGTTATCTTTTCATTTCCCATTAGTGATAGAAACAATGCAGCATAATCTGAATTTACTATATTAAGTATAATTGGATGTTCTGATTAATTTTTGTTGAACATCTTTTTGGAACACCTACTCTCCTATATGTAATATACATGACAGAATCTATTTTCTCTAAAAATTTTGATTATCTATGTGCTACATAAAGATACTACTTTTTATTGACTGTTACCATGACATAAGATATTATGTAAAAAGGTGACAAGTAATAATTGTATAGCATAACATATAAAGTGCTTGTATCATATATGTATATTTCTCATTTAATTGCCATGTTACCAGTGGAGTACTGAAGCTGGATTTTACTCATTCAGGGATGTTATGTTATAGCTTGAAATTAGCCACTAGCCCTGGCTGGGTAGTTCAGTTGTTTAGAGCATCATCCCAATGGGCAGAGGTTGCTGGTTTTGATCCTGGTTAGGGCACACACAGAAACAGATTGATGTTTCTGTCTGTCTGTCTGTCTGTCTCTCCCTTCCTCTCTCTCTAAAATCAATAAATTTAAAAAAATAAAATTAAATAAAAAAGAAAAAATTCTGGGGCAATAAAAGAACTAAAAAAAAAAATTAGCCACAGATGGAACGTTTATTCCATAGAAATTAGAAAATGCTACCAAACTGGTCATTCTGTCCCATTAAGAAAGAGTTGTTAAACTTTAATTAGTGTACTACTGCTTTATTCCTATTTTTCAGATTAAATACAAAAACAAAGCCTGAGGTTTAGAGAGTAGAAATACATCCCTCTAAATTATTCATCTATTTATATGGTAAAGTTAGATTATCAAACACAGCCCTCCTACTGGAAAATACTTTTTCTTTCTAAGTATTCCTATGGCCCCCCATGCATTCTCCTTTCCTAACCCAACAGGTTGGCCCAAAGTGTGTTTGGATTGTTTCTACAAAATCCATTGTGAGCATTTATTTAATAGAATTTGCAACTCTTTTTGTTAACTGCTGTTAGCAGTAGAGAGTCAAGGGAGAAAATATATCCACATACTGACATATTAGTGATTAAGATTTTATTCTGCCAAGAAATTGAATTCTTTTCCAAAAGCCTTTTTTTTTTTGGTCTTTTAAAAGTGATATTGGACAACCATTAAAGTTGATGTAAAAAAACTCCTTTGGCAGAGGTAAAAAGATCAAGTACACTAAGTTCAGTCAATGCAAACTGTTTGGTAGGTTAGCAAGGTCACATTGTGAATAAGGGAGTGTGCTGTACTGTTTACACAGTTATTTGTGAGCTTTGGTGGAGCTTGGAAATATTAAAGTCTTGATAGCAACGGCTAGAAAATAAATTTCCTTCTGAATACTTTTCAAGACACAGGTTCTCTTCGGTTTTTGTTTCATCCTCGTTGGCACCCACAGCCTGTCTGTTGCTACAGACTGAAGGAAGGACAGCTTAGTCTTCTGTAAACTTACATTGCCTTTCATTTTACCTCCTTTGGGCCCAAAGCTTCACTTCCATTATTATATTTCCTCTCCTGTCTCATCTCCAAGCTTTCATGTGCAATAATACTACAGTGTGTCCGTAAAGTCATGGTGCACTTTTGACCGGTCACAGGAAAGCAACAAAAGACAATAGAAATGTGAAATCTGCACCAAATAAAAGGAAAACTCTCCCAGTTTCATACCTATTCAGTGCAGTTTGATGTGGATGCACACCCAGATATTTTAGGGCTCCTTAGGTAGCTATCCTGTATAGCCTCTACAGACTCATCACTGATTGATGGCCTACCAGAATAGGGTTTCTCCACCAAACTGCCGGTTTCCTTCAACTGCTTATCCTACCAAATAATGTTATTCCTATGTGGTGGCACTTTGTTATAAATGCGCCGACATACACGTTGCACTTTGGTCATGGAATATAATTTAGCGAGCCACAGAACACACTGAACTTTCCTCTGTACCATCCACATCTCGACTGATTGGCCGTGGGCTGCTGTGCTGTATACGCTGTGTTACATCATAATCTGCGCATGCACACATGCTGCCACATCATCCTACAGAAACTGGGAGGGTTTTCCTTTTATTTGGTGTACATTTCACATTTCTGTCATCTTTTGTTGGTTTGCACCATGACTTTAAGGACACACTGTATTTGCTTCAGAATCCTGGGGTGAACACAGTATTCTAATAAATGATTGACCTCTGCTGAGAGTGGAAGATTATATCCTGTATGTTTTAGTCTCTTCTCTTCTTCATGTATCAATTATAGTGCTCACTTTTAAGTACAATACTACTTTTCTCATTTGTCCCATTTTTATTTTATTGCATATTTTTTCTTTCTGAATGAACTATTTCTATATTTGTTCTGTATTTGTTCCTAAGGAATCTCATGGAGTTCTTTTTGTCTCTCTTCTTTTAACTAGTCACAACATTTATAATCTGCCTCCCCAATGTTAGTCACTCAAACAGTTTAGCAACATTGGCAAAATTTATAAATGTATTTAATTGTTTTTCCTCCCCCAAATCATTAGAAATCGCTTGGAACTCAGGACCAACTCCTGTGCAGTTTCATCCTCAGCGCATTTATTCTAACACCCAGATAACAAAGAGCACAAGGACTACCTGCTACTCAGTAGTGCACACACCAGGGTGATGACACAGTGAAGATGTAACATGGAACTAAGTAACAAAGCTGAAAATGAAACAAAGGCCTAATAAAGTGGTAAAGTTAGAAGACAATAATAAGATTGTCCATACAGAGATTAAGGACCTGGAGCCAGACACATTCCTATATTTTAAATTCTCCGACACTTTAGAAATTGTTCACTATATATATATATAATAACATTTGTGTGATGGCATCTGACTTCTTTTCCAAAGCTTCTACAGAGTTAAAAATGATTTTATTAGGCCCTGGCCGGTTGGCTCAGCGGTAGAGCGTTGGCCTGGCGTGCGGGGGACCCAGGTTCGGTTCCCGGCCAGGGCACATAGGAGAAGCGCCCATTTGCTTCTCCACCCCCCCCTTCCTCTCTGTCTCTCTCTTCCCCTCCTGCAGCCAAGGCTCCATTGGAGCAGGGATGGCCCGGTCGCTGGGGATGGCTCCTTGGCCTCTGCCCCAGGTGCTGGAGTGGCTCTGGTAGCGGCAGAGCAACGCCCCGGAGGGGCAGAGCATTGCCCCCTGGTGGGCAGAGCGTCACCCCTGGTAGGCGTGCTGGGTGGATCCCGGTCGGGCGCATGTGGGAGTCTGTCTGACTGTCTCTCCCCATTTCCAGCTTCAGAGAAATACAAAAAAAAAAAAAAAAAGATTTTATCAGTCTTAATGTAGCTGAATTATTTTTTACTTATTTACTTTTATATACTATTCACAAAAATTAGGGGGTATTACTTCATATTCATTTTTGAAATTTCCCCTAATTTTTGTGAGCAGTATACTTGTTATTTGCATAGTAAGAACTATGGTTTCTCCTTCCTAGGGTTGTTGCAAAACCTCAAGGAGATAACCTGTGTAAAATATTGAACACAGTGGACATGCCATACATGATAAGCACTAAGTAGTTGTTGCTGTTGTCATTATTAATGCTAAAGCACCTACCATTTCTGAGCACCTGTGATGGGCTAGGTGCTACAAGTCAGTTATGGTTCTGACAGTAATTTAACTGGTTTGTTTAGCACTAAACCAAAGCTGAAGCCTCTATGAAATTATTTGTTCCTGAACACAGTTTCTGGTTTCAGATTGGGACCCACCTTGGAACCTGAGGAAGTGGTAAGAGAGCTGATGAAGGGGATCCTGACAGACCGGAAAATGATTTTTGTTCCATCTTCTATAAAACTTTTAACAGCACTAGAAAGGTAAGCAACAGTTATGTTTGCTAGCATTATGAATATTTATCTATCACATGGTTTTACTGATTTAAGGCCAAATTTTTGTAAAGTACGGTGAAATGAAATTAAGTGAATAAAAAATAATAGCCTTAAAGAATCCATCAGGTTTTAAACTACATTTGTTAGTGATTGAAGCACGATTGATATAATGGTTGAGTGTGGGAACTGAATAATTTCCATAAGTCTTTAAGTTTTCTTTAAAGAAAAAAATTTGTATATTTTTGGGAGTCTTGTCTTAAAAATGAGTGACTGAGAAGGGAAGTTTTTAAGCATTAGCACATAATGGAATCATAGACAATGATGTTAGAGGAGGCCATAGTTAAGTACTATATATTCATTTAAATAGACCACGTAATCACTGAGCTCTTATTTTGTGCAAAATTGTACTGAAGCCTAGGAATTGCTAAATAATTTTAGAGGTCCTTGAGCCTTGCACTTCAGATGTGGTCCATGGGAAGCAGCATTGCATCACCTTGCAGTTTGTTAGAACTACAGAATCTAGCCTGACCAGGTGGTGGCACAGTGGATAGAGCATCGAACTGGGACGCAGAAGACCCAGGTTCGAGACCCCGAGGTCACTAGCTTGAGCGCAGGCTCATCTGGTTTGAGCAAGGCTTGCCAGCTTGAACCCAAGGTCGCTGGCTTAAGTAAGGAGGTGGTCACTCAGTCTGCTATAGACCCCTTCCCCACAAGGCACATATGAGAAAGCAATCAATGAACAACTAAGGTGCCACAATGAAAAATTGATGCTTCTCATCTTCCTTCCTGTCTGTCTCTTCCTGTCTGTAACCTCTTTCTGACTTTTTCTGACTCTGTCACAAAAAACAAACAAAAACTACAGAATCTCCTGATCTCTTGAATCAGAAATTGCATTTTAATAAAATCCACGGAAGATTTGTATGCGTATTTAAATTCAGAAACATTTCTTTAGAGCAGTAGCTCTCAACTTTGGTGTACATTGGAATTCACCTGGGAGTTTTCAAGATGCTAATGCCTGAGACCTCCTTCCCAACATTCTGATATAACTGGTCTGGAGTGTGGCCTGGTCTCTGAGAGATAGAACGACTTTCCCTATGATTCTAATGTACAGCCAAGATTGAAAACCACTGATTTAAAGAATGCCTCATCATAACACATTGTTTCATCACTCATCTGCGAAAGCTGTGTGGCCATGAGGCTGGTCAGGTAACGAGGGAAACTGAAGAGGTGCCTTAGGTTTAAAAAAAAAGTCTTTTATTGTCCCTAGAGTCAGGCTTTTCCAACATGGTAGAGGATCAGAATTACTGGGGAAGTTAATTTAAAAATAGATTCCTGGACCTCACCTATTGAGATTTTAATATAGGGTGTTTGAGTTGAGACCACGAAAGCTGTATTTTTATTATTATTATTATTAATTTTTTTAGAGAGAGGAGAGGAAAGAGAGAGAGAAAGAGAAAGAGTGGGAGGGGAAACAGGAAGCATCAACTCATAGTAGTTGATTTCTGTATGTGCCTTGACCAGGCAATTCCAGGGTTTTGATTTGATGACCTCAGCATCCCAGGTCGACACTTCATCCACTGTACCACCACAGGTCAGGCAAAATCTGTATTTTAACAGGCGATTGCCACGAGCAGTTGGTTCAAAGATCATACTTTGAGAACTACTGACCCAGAGATTAAAAAAATATAAGAGATTAAAAGTACTAGAGTGGCCCTGGTTGGTTGGCCCAGGTAGAACATCTGCGGTATGTGGATGTTCTGGGTGGATTCCCTGTTAGGGCACACAGAAGAAACGACCATCTGCTTCTCCACCCCTCCCCTTCTCACTCTCTTTCTCTCTCTCTCTCCCTCTCTGTTCCAGTGGTTGGCCCAGGCACTGTGGTCTGAGGTGCTAATAAATAAATAAATAAATAAATAAATAGCTGGGTTGTCAAGCAACGGAACAACACCCTTCAAGGACAGAGCATCGCCCCATAGGAGGCTTGCTGAGTCGTTCATGGTGGGGCACATGCAGGAATCTCTCAGTGCTTCCCTGCTTTACACTTAATAATAATAATAATAATAACAATAATAAAAGGCACTAGGGCTTGTCAGGTTTTTAGCCCCTTCTGCTAGGAACTGTGGTTGAACATACTGAACATACTTAAATGTTAGGTAGTGAAGCCCAGGATCTTCTTGGTGAGCAAACAAGGTGTTTAGCATTTTACTTGTCACATCTCCTAATTAACCATTCCATAATTACAGTCCTTTCGAACAGTGATTTTTAACCTTTTTATACTTGGAAACCGGTGAAAACAGGAGAATTATTTCAGGGACTGCTAAGGTAGAAATCACCCTGAGCATAAGTGATTCTGACTAAGATCATTGGGTCTCTATCTTCATACAGCATCAGGGTGGTTTCTCTTTTGTGGGCTGGCATTAAGTTTCTGATAGACAGGTCTGCAGACCAGCGGTTAAAAAAACACTGCTTTAGAATATAACTCTGTGAGGGGAGGAGGTTGTTTTCATAACTAATATCCCCTGCATTTTGAAGAGTTGATGGACCCATTCAAAGCATTAAAATGTTCACTGATTGAACAAATTAATTCTGTTTCGTAGATCTTTAACCCAGAAACTCAAAGTTTGTGCTCTGTAGTTAGGTGAAGCTGTGTTTGTGTGACTGTTTGCAATGTGAACATGATGTGTTATTTAACTCCTTTGAAGCTCAGTTTCTTTATCTGTCACATGGAGACAAAAATAGGGCTGTTAGGGAAATGAAAGAATGCACTTAAAGTGTTTAGTAAGCTATAAATACTCAATAAATGTTGTATACCACTGTTATTTTATTTTTTATTTTATTTTCCTTAAGTGAGAAGTGGGAGGCAGAGAGACAGACTCCCACATGCATCAAGATTGGGATCCACCCAGGAAGCCCCCTATGAGCCAATGCTCTGCCTATCTGGAGCCATTGTTTGCTCCATTGCTCACTTCGTTGCTCAGCAACCGAGCTATTTTAGTGTCTGAGGGTGAGGCCATGGAGCCGTCCTCAGTGCCTGAGACCAACTTGCTCCAATCGAGCCATAACTGCAGGAGCAGAAGAAAGAGAGAGAGAAGCGAGTGTGAGAGGGGTGGATAAGTAGATGGTTGCTTTTCCTGTATGCCCTGACTGTGAATTGAACCCAGGACATCCACACACCCAGCCAACACTCTACCACGAGCCAACCGGCCAGGACCTATACCACTGTTATTTTAATAATTACCATTACTATTATCATTGCCCTGGTTTTCCCTATGAATGTTCAGTGCTCAGTTTCCAAATTTTATTTTAATGCCATGTAGTTATACTGATTTACATAATCTATATAATTTCTCTCAGACTCATTGGAATGTGACAAGTTCCTCAATATCTCTTAAGTATAGAGTAGGGAGAAAAAATTAGACCTACTAGATACCTATCACTGTTTAAGCATTTTATAGGAACACGTTGGTTCTTCAATTTATACTCTGCTGTGTTAATTTTTTCATTTACATGTGAGGAATTTAAACTAAAAAGTTAAATAACTTGTTCAACATTATGCTCCAAACCAGGTGTATTGTCTGTATTTTCATTGAGCAATTCTGCGACCCCCTGTCTCTTTGTGTAACATTTTAATAATATAAAGGAAATGGATTTAATTGGAAAGAACATATAGTAGTGACTGTGTTAAAATTCTTAATCTTGTTGAAGATGAACATGTTTATGATACATGATAAACATAAATATTTTAAGAAAAGATAACATGTACTTAATACTATTTTCCTAATTATGTTCTTGTATCTTTCTTATAGGATCTTACCTGAACGTTTTATGACAATTTTAAAAGGAAAGCTCGATATTAAGTTTGATGCAGTTATTGGATATAAAAGTAAAAAACAATAAGTGCTTGGCTTTTTTGTTTTTATTTTTATTTTTGAAAATTGATTTACCAGGTTTAAGTTGACTTTATCTGATATTAACCAGCATGGACTTCTGCTTTTCCTAATTATCTTTTTTTTTTCTTCAATATCACCGTTTGAGGCTCTGGTAGTGCTCATTTATTACCACTGTTCTTTAGCTGAAAGCTAATTTCATATAATGCAAAGAAACAAATAGCAATTGCCTTATGGAAAAATGGATAAGAAGAACAAAAGCAGATTTACAATAATTCCTAAGATTTTGTGACTCATCTGAAGGCTCTGCAAAATTTATACTATAAATGTTTGAGATATAATTTTATTTTTCATTACATTTAAATTTTGTATAATTCACATTGCCTTTTTCTATTGTACATAAAATTGAAACTTCAACCTCTCTAAATATAATAAAGGACTATATCTAGTAGCATTTCACAATGAATTTTACGTGATATAAGAAATGTCATTCAAACATTTCATCCTACCCATTACCACTGTTTCCTAAAGATACCTCACATTTCAGTGCCAAACATTTCAGCACAAGGAAACTGGAGGTGGACACATGTTGTAAATTGAAAACACATCATTGGGATTTAAGGCTGAGAATTGTGAAAATGTACCTATAAGTGGCAATAATAAATGGATCAAGCTTAAACTTGTGATGTTTCAATCTTTTTATTTTTAATAGAATATGACTTAACTTTCAAATTAAAGGAAAATGGATTTGGTACTCAAAGATCTTTCTCTCTTTTCTTTCTTTTTTTAATTTTTTAGTGTCTGGAAATTAGATGTGAGTGAGACTCAGTGAAATGGTAATACAAGTTCTGTCCTCTAAATTGAAAAAAATAAGTATGTCTATTGTATTTCTATTAAAGAAAAATAGTTTCAAGAATATGTTAGACATGCAGCGGATAGAGCATCGTCCCAGATACCAAGGTTGCCGATTAGATCCCAGAGTCACTGGCTTGATCCGGAGTTGCCAGTTCAATCCTGAGGGTACTGGCTCAACCTGAAGGGTGCAAGTTTGACACAAAGTCACCAGTCACGACATGTATGAGAAGCAATCAGTGGATGTACAACTGAGTGGAACAATGAGTTGATGCTTCTCTTCCTCTCCCTTTCTCTTTCTCAAATCAATGAAAAAGAAAAAAGATTATGTTAAACACATGAAGTAAAGAACATACATATCAAGTAAAGAACTTTGGTCCTTATATCAGAGAGTTCATACTCAGAAAACATAAATCAGAGTCACCCCTATAGAATGTAGCAAATGAATCACATTTAGGTTCAAATGCTTCATGGTAAAAGATTTTGATTCATTTTGTAAGTAAGAATTAATATTTATTCAACATGTCCTTTTTTTGTGGCAGAGACAGAGAGGGACAGATAGGGACAGACAGACAGGAAGGGAGAGAGATGAGAAACATCAATTCCTCATTGCGGTTCCTTAGTTGTTCACTGATTGATTTCTAATATGTGCCTTGACCTTGCGGGGGGCTACAGCAGACCGAGTGACCCCTTGTTTGACCCAGAGACCTTGGGCTCAAGCTGGTGAGGCCTGCTCAAACCCAATGAGCCCATGCTCAAGCTGGCAACCTCGGGGTCTTGAACCTGGGTCCTCCACGTCCCAGTCCGATGCTCCATCCACTCAGCCACCGCCTGGTTAAGCTATTCAACATGTTTTAGGTGCTATCCTATGAGGAGCCACTGAGCCACTTCACCCGCAGGTGTTGTAAAGTACCAAAAGCTACAGAATTAATATTAATATTTTGGGAGGCTTGGAGAACATTTTATTAATTTGGGTTAAGGTATGCAGAGAAATTGTGAGAATAGTCTCTGTACTGTGTGATTGGCATAGTCAGGATGGCCCTTGGCATTGTGTTGTAAATGCAGAGGGGAGGAAAAACATGGATCCCCAGACATTCCACTATGCCTGTGGGGAAAAGGGTGAATGGCTAGCCAGGTACAAGGAGAGAAAAGACAAAATAAACCTTTTCTCATAGCAATGAGCCATTTGCGGACATTTGTCCCCACAGAAACTACCTCTCCTATGTAAATGCATGTGGTTAACACGTGTGACTCTGGACAGAGAGATAGCAGATGAACACTAGATAATATAGGAATGCCTTTTAATATGTAAAGAGACATCTTTCTACCATTGTGTTGGCTTGTAAACTTTGTTTTCCCCAAAAGGATGTATGGCTTGCAAATTGAACGTGGTCCTATCATGTTAAAGGACATATGACAATAACCAATAGCGGTAAGGGGCTCCTAATTGCAATTTTGCTTCTGTACTTCCCACTTTAAAACCATAAAAACTAAGTAGAACAAAGGTCCGGCGCGCTCTCCGTCAGATTTCTGTCGGAGTTCCCGCCGCTTGGCCAAGCTAGACAATAAAGCTTTCATGTGTAACCAACGGACCTTGTTCCTGTCTTCCATGTTTTGGGTCCCTCTGAATTTGGCTTAACATCCTAAACAGTTGACTTATTGAACAAATTAAGTAATCTCATCAATGTCATTGCAGATTATAAGAATTGTATGACCATCTGTTTAAGGAAGGTTGTGCTATAGATTTTGTACCATATAAGAACATTTCAGCAGGTATCATTCCTACAATAAATTTCTTCTTCTTTCCCATAAACTACCTTCTAATATAGAGAATCAAAAAAACAATTATTGCTGGACTATATTCAATAGTTAGTTAATGTAAAGACACAATCCAATAAAAATGCCTGCTTTCTAAATCATCGTGTTTGAATGCTCTAACTTTGATTCTTTCCCATACCTTCACCGCAACGTAGTAGAACTCTACTAGAGTATCTATGAGAATGACACTAGAAGTCATAAGTCAACTTCTAATTCATTTTGAAATAGATGTAATTGTTTATTCATCTAATTAAATTTTTCTTTTTAAGATTTTATTTATTCATTTTAGGAGAGGAAAGAAAAAAGAGAGAAGGGGAGAGTAGCAGGAAACCAACTCCCATGTGTGCCTTGACCAGGCAAGCCTGGGGTTTCCAACTGGCGACCTCAGTGTTCCAGGTCGACGCTTTACCCACTGTGCCACCACAGGTCAAGCTGTTCTTCTCATTAAGTTTTTACCTGTTCCAGCTTGCCAAGTAGAATCGGGAGGAGAAAGCTGATATTGAAACTTTCAGTAAGGTAATTGAGGTTCAAAGAGTACTGATAACTTTCATCTTTTCACAATAAAGGAGTTTTGGCTTTTAGCACACTTGTTTGAAATCAACACTTTTATGAACTTTGACCTTAACCATTATGTTTAAGTACTACTCCTTGGATACTAGGCTGACAGAATGATAATTACTTCTTTTTATTGAATGTTAACCACATGCTAGGCACAGTTTGCCATTTAATACCACAGCAGTCTTGTGTGCAGGCATTGTTGAAGAACTTAAAATAGCTGTGAACACAGCAGTTGTAAGCAGGAATGCAGAGGAACCTTAGAAGCAGGAGCGCTGCATTGTTGGAAGGTGCACGATAGAATGAATACTGTACGTGTTCTGCATTTAGTTCTTTGCGTTTTTCATAAAAAGCTGCTCTAATTCACCAACATCAGGCAATTACTACTGTGACTCCAAGTTTAAAAACTTTTGTCATTTGAATAAAGTTAGTCTTATATGTGAACCCACTTCTCAAACGTTAGTGGGAAAATCCATCTCAGCCATCAACAGGGCTACTTCTGAAGGTTACACCAAAATCAGTCTTACATTGATTGCCTTGCAGTAAATGGGGAAGACTCCTCATGTCAATTATCATGTTTCTCTGTGGTCCTAAACGAAGATCTTAATGACAGATGGCTCTCTCTTTTACGGGGTATAGAAATCCTGACTGCAGCAAAAACCCGCCCTCCAGTGACACACAACAAAGCCTTCCTCTGAGCCGTTCCTGTCACCCTGGAGCTCTACCACAGCACTGTGGGACTCACTGACCTCTCTTCTATTCCCTTTGAGAATGTTTCTATGCTCACCTTCAGAAACACTCTTTCCTGCCTCACCGCCATGCCACCATGCTCATTGCCAGAAATGGACTCTTCTTAATGGAAATGGAGATTAGAAAGAGTGGGGAACCAGGCCAAGGAAAATGATTAAAACTGACCTTTAATACATCTTCAACATCAACTCCGCTAGGGAGTAAATGGCTAGTAAGAATTTTAGTGTGGGGAAAGGGGGCAATTATTAACAGCCTCCTCTTCCAGGCTGGCCGATAGACTTTTTTCCTTGGTCAATTCTCTGTGTGTGACACCATTATTCCAATTTTATAGATGAAATAACTATAGCTCAGAGGTTCAACGAACTAACCTAAAACCACACAGCTACTTGGAGGTCAAGCTGAGGATTTGAACCCATGTTTGCTGACCTCGCTATCATACAGCCTCAGTGAAATTTTTTATTAAACCATCACGCTAAACACCTTCTACTTTTTTTTACCCCAATCTTCCTTGGTACTCAAAATTACCCAATTGAAATCTCTGGTGGCAATTAAGGCTATCTCATCTGGGAATTATTTTAAGAAGAAATAAAATGCTACAATGCAGATGTTCAACTAATCCACTTGATAAAGTTCCTGCCTGGCCTGGCCCAACATCACCACAGTATAATTTATTAATATTAGTATATTGAGCCTGAAAATACTGGAAGTTTTCATCTACAGTGGATATCACATCCTTCCCCCAATATAGATAAGAATTCCCACTTGACCTTAGAGCCAGTTTGACCAGTTAATTTTTTTTGTTTTTGTTTTTTTGTCCAGGAATAAATGATCAACCTTAGAATTAGGGAGATGCGACTTTTAGTTTTATAGTCTCTGTACCTACCAGTATCCCAGTACTGCAGCAAGAGCAAGGGGCAATCTAATTCAAGCTAGCTGTTCTGGAATCTCAGTTTTCTCATCTATAAAAGGATCAGATTAGACTACATAATCTAGATTATCTCCACATTCCATTAAATAAATGTCTATAATCTGATGCAAAAGCAAACATTTCTATCTCATCTGTGTTCTGTAACAGAAAATCGGACTTCTAACAGGTATCCAAGCCCAAAATCTAGGGTTATACCTGAACCCTTCCTCTCCAACCCTCATCCCTCACCTCACCAAAACCTCTAATCCCCACCACGCACATTTAATATCAGTACCAATTCTCACATTTTTATTTCCAGCCTGAATCTCTTCTCTGAACATCGGGCACACAAATGCTTTCTTGATAGTCTGCCTATATGGCCAAGTTATCCCAAACTTGATCCTAACCCCATTATTCCAGTTGCTTAGGCCAAAAAATTTAGTGTCATTCTTGATTCCTCTCTCACTTCCCACATCCATAATAAAAACAATTCTGCCTGATCGATGATGATTCAGTGGATAAAGCATCAACCAAGAGTGCTGGGGTGCCTGGTTCAAGGCCTCTAGGTTCCCGGCTTGAGTATGGGCTTGCCAGCTTAAACACGGGGTTACCAGCTTGAGCATGAGATCATAGACATGATCTCATGGTTGCTGTCTTCAGCCTAAGGTTGCTGGCTTAAGCAAGGGGTCATTGTCTCAGCTTGAGTCCCTCAGTCAAGGCACATATGAGAAGCGATGAATGAAACACGAAAGTGTAGCAACTACAAGTTGATGCTTTTCATCTCTCTCATCCCTCGATCTCTCCCTTTCTGTCTCTCTTTCTCTCTAAAATTAATAAAATAAAAAACCCATTTCAAAAAGAAAGAAAAAATTTCTCTACCTTAAAAATATATGCAGAATTCTATTACTTTTTATCACCCCGCTATGATCTAAGCCACCATCACCTCTTGTTCCCTTTGTGCCTGAGTGGCCATGTGGAGTGGCCAAGCGGAGTGGGCAGGCTGCGTGGCTATGCAGAGTGGGCAGGCTGAGTGCCCAGACTGATTTGGCAGGCTGTGGGGCCAGGCTGAGTGGCCTGGCTGAGTGGCTATGAGGAGTGGCCAGGCTGTTGGGGCAGACAGAGTGGGCAGGCTGAGTGGCCTTCCTGACTGGGTAGGCGTAGTGGGCAGGCTGAGTGCCATGTGGAGTGGCCATGCTAGGGACCAGGCAGAGTGGCCATATGGAATGGTCAGGCAGAGTGGTCAGGCTGAGTGATCATGTGGAGTGGGCAGGTTGAGTGACCACGATGAATGGCTAGGCAGAGTGGGCAGGCTGAGGTAATTCTTTGCTGACTACATTTTATATGTCTAGCTGCTTGCATTTATGTTTTCATCACCAGACTAAAAATCACTAGAGAGGAGGGACTATAACAACAAAGACAATAAAAACTGTCATTTTTTTGTAAGGAAGGGAAAAGTTGGCTGGAGATCGTGAATCCTTGATAAAAAGACTACCATGACAGATGATAAAAACCATCTGAAAATACTCACACCTTACTACTGGAGTTTGGCTTTCAAACTTGGAATGGAATCCTAAGCTTCAGTGCACCACAAAGGACCCCAGATGAGTCACAAAAACTTTGTGAGTTTCTGGTCTACATGAAAATGTGTCAGGTACAGTATTTACTATGCAACCTAAGTTTGTTATCTTTTCCTGTTAACAATGACAAAGCCATGAATGACCATTTCGAGATCTAGAGCAAGTTAACACATCCACTCCAGTACTCCTGGACCTGTGGACTCCACCCTGACTACCAACAGGCATTCTGGGGAGGTTAGAAAAGGGAACATGTTCTCAAAGAGAAAGGAGAACTTGGATTCCCGTACAACACTGACATAAGAGGAGAGAATCCAAATCCCAACAAACTCAAAAACTCATTCTACAGATACCTGAGATTTTCACTCCTTTGCTCTTCCTACCCAAAGCTCTGCCCTCTAAAGACCTGGCACAGTGTTGCTTCAGGAATTCCTATTGTCCCTGATTTGAATTAAGCAGAGCCAGACCTCTAAGTTGAATGAAGGACAAACTGGTGTTTGTGGGTAGAAAAGGGCCTAGAACTCACCAGAGGGTTACATTTAGATGACCATTTGAAAATATGAGGCATTGCATACATCTTCCAAAATTACCTCTCTGTCATCATTTCTGTACAACTGATAAACAACTGCAATGGAGAATCCAGGACTTGCAACTCTCTTAACCAAATCATATTGCTGACGATCAATCAGCTAATCAATACATAATTGATTGTGAAGATAGCCAGAAATATCAGCCAATTTGTTAACTGTCAGAAGATATAGACAAAGTCAATGAGCAAATTGGAGCAAGGACATTAAAAGAATGTAATCAAAATTGTTGTGACCAAAGGGACTATTTGAATGAATGAGGAGACCTAAATCATACTCAATTTTTTTTCTCCTGGGAAATTTCAGATATTTTATGATTAGAATTCTTGACATTTATCAAATACCTCCAGCAATCTCTTCTATGCAACTTGCATGAAATATGTTCTCCTTTAATCCTCCATCATCTCTTTGCATTTATTAAAATAAAAACAAAAACATGAAATAGTATATTTTCTGAAATATACAAAGACAATAAGGTTATTTAGGAATTATTTTCCATGAACAGTATTGGTCATAAGCCTGACTAGTTGGTGGCGCAGTGAATAGAGCATCAGACTGGGATGCAGAGGACCTAGGTTCGAGACCCTGAGATCACCAGCTTGAGCGTGGGCTCATCTGGTTTGAGCAAAAAGCCCACCAGCTTGGACCCAAGTTCGCTGGCTCCAGCAAGTGGTTACTCAGTCTGCTGAAGGCCCATGGTCAAGGTGCATATGAGAAATCAATAATGAGGTCAGTGTAATGGTGCGGTATGAAGCGATAATGATAAATCTCCCCCAAAACTCAACAAGATCTTCAACCAGAAACAGAAAAACCTATCCTTGGAGCCTCCAGATGTTTCGCAATACACCCAAAGGTATGGTCAAGTGAAAAATTGGCTAAATATATAATCAAACCCCAAAGGAAATACGGAGTAAAAAATGCTCCTCCTTCCTCACTAACCTAAATAGGGCTGCTTTCACTGGGAACTGAGAATATAGAAACTAAGGCGGGCAAAAAGGGTGAATAGATCCAGGCCGCGGCACAAACGGCCGAACCAGGCTGTGGCACGGAGATCCAAGCCGAGGAAGAACTGTGCCTGTGGCAACACGGGCAATACAGGCTAACACTCACACCAATCCCAGACAAAGAAAGACAAGTGGGGCAGCCATTTTTCCCGATCTCCTGGTCGGCGCGCGCAGATAGTGGGCGAGAGATTCCTTCGAAAGCCCCGAGAGTGGGTGCCCATGTATCCCACAGAGAGGTAGAGTCAGAGGCCTTTATGTGGGCCAAAAGCAGAATCTCTGGGCCACCCCAGCGCCCTGAAAAAGCCGCGCATGGGGAGGGAGTGAGAGCCAATTTCAACGCTGGATCTTTTCCTTGTGGGCCGGGGTTTCACTCAGAGGGTGAGACTGCTGGCCTGATATCCTGGTTGGCGCGCACAGATAGTGAGCGAGAGATTCCTCCAAGTGCCTCGGCAGTGCCTGCCCGTGTTATCCCACAGAGGAACAGAGTCAGGGGCCTTTGTGTGGGCCAAAAGCGGATCTCCGGGCTGCCCCAGCGCCCTGAAAAAGCCGCGCACAGGGAGGGAGTGAGAGCCAATTCCAATGCTGGAACTTTTCCTTGCGGGCGGGGTTTCACTCAGAGTGTAAGACTGCCAGCCTGATATCCTGGTCTGCGCACAGATAGTGAGCGAGACTTCCCTCCAAGCACCCTGGGAGCGGGTGCCAGCCCGTGTTAGCAGACAGAGTGGCAGAGCCAGAGGTCTTTTAGTGGGCAGAAGCCCCACCTGATTATGCTAGCAGCTCTGACTGAGCCTTACCCAGAGCCCTGTGCTGAGTGGGAATAGAGTGGGGAGTTGCCAGCTATTTGAACCTCTTACTATCTAGGCAGAGGCAGCAGCAACCCCAGAGCTGGATTATCAGGCTACTAATTGAGGAAGGAAAGACTAGGAGAGAAGATCCAGGAACACGGACTCTCTCACTGTCGGAGTCTATAAATGCTAATGACCCTCGACTGCCAACGAGACTGAAGCACAATACATGACATCATCATAGAGACTTATCAACTGCAAACCTCTACCTGAGCATGCCAAAGGGGCAGAACCTGGGGTACAGTCACCGACCAGGAAGAGGGAGAGAAAAGAAAAAGCAAGAAGACGAACTCTCAAAATCAAGAATAATCCGCAGACTTTATTGCCTATCTCATTTTATTATATTTGTTCGTTTGTTTCTCTTATCTTCATTCTTGATTTTTTTTCCTCCTCCAATTTGGTAGTTTAACTCTCTGCTGGTCTTACTCTCTCCTCTACTTGAACTACACTACCCATAAGTGTTACATCTCCCATTATCTTTTCTTTCCTCTTTCTTTCTCTCTATGAGGGTTGCACTCCAAAACCCTTAACTCTCTCTATCCTCTTTTTTCTTTTTTCTTCTTTTAGTGGTTCCCTCTTTTCTCTCTCTCTCTCTCTCTTTCTTTTCTCCCTCTATATTAGTTTTTTCTTTTCTCCTTTACGTCTCCTCTCATTCAAACCTCAATGATGAACAAATTATCTTATTTGGAACTCAAACTTATGTTTGTGGCATTTTGGGGGGTTTTTACTTCACCTTTTTAACTCACTAGTAGTGCTCCCATCCCTGGCTCTCCATTTTATCTAGTTCGTGTTCCACTAAATACAATAGTAATTTTTTTAATTTGTCCCCCCATTTTCCTGTTTCCCTCTTATTCCTCTCATCATAACTCTTAGTCAACCAACACCTAAAAGCAAATCATTTTATTCTTGACCCAAATATTTTCCTTATTTGCTTTTTGTGGGTCCATACCCCCTTTTTCTTTCTTTTTTCCTTTCTTTTTTTTTTGCCCCCTTATTACTTCTCTCTAATTCAGGCAGGCCCTCCATTACAGGCATTGTTTGTTTTACTTAGTACAATATAATTCACAGTTCACCACAAGATTTTCTCAAGAAAGAGGGGAGAGGAGAGGAGAGGAAAAAAGGAGGGGGGGAATAATTTCCTCTTTTTAAATTTTTATTTTATTTTTATTTATTTAATTATTAATTTTAAAAAACCACTCTTTTCAATTTTTTATTTTTTTAACTTTTTATTCTATATTAAATCTCATTAGTACTATCAACAAAACCACCCTCAGATGCCACTGAGGAAGAGAAAATCGAATATCATGGATACAAAAGAGAGAGGTAACACAGATAGATGAGGAAAAATCTATGGAGAAAATATTTAATATATTAAAAACCTTGGAGTTAAACGACAGAGAATTTAAAATAGAAATCTTAAAAATACTCACAGATATACAAGAAAACACAGGAAGGCAATTTAGGGAACTCAGAAAACAACTCAATGAACATAAAGAATATATTTCCAAGGAAATTGAAACTATAAAAACAAATCAAACAGAGATGAAAAACTCAATTCACGAGCTGAAAAATGAGGTAACAAGCTTAGCTACGAGAACAGGCCAGATAGAAGGTAGGATTAGTGAAATAGAAGACAAGCAACTTGAGGCACAACAGAAAGAAGAAGAAAGACTCAAAAATTTAAAAAAATGAGATAGCCCTACAGGAATTATCTGACTCCATCAAAAAGAATAACATAAGAATAATAGGTATATCAGAGGGAGAAGAGAGAGAAAATGGAATGGAGAACATACTCAAACAAATAATAGATGAGAACTTCCCAAGCCTGTGGAAAGAACTAAAGCCTCAAATTCAAGAAGCAAACAGAACTCCGAGTTTTCTTAACCCCAACAAACCTACTCCAAGGCACATCATAACGAAATTGGCACAAACCAACGGCAAAGAAAAAATTCCCAAGGCAGCCAGGGGAAAGAAGAATACAACATATAAAGGAAGGCCCATTAGATTATCATCAGATTTCTCAACAGAAACTCTACAAGCTAAAAGAGAGTGGACTACAAGATATTTAAAGTCCTGAAAGAGAGAAACTTTCAGCCACGAATACTATACCCATCAAAGCTATCCTTCAAATATGAAGGAGAAATAAAAACATTCGCAGATACAGAACAGATGAGGGAATTTATCATCAAAAAACCCCCACTCCAGGAATTACTAAAGGGGGTTCTCCAATCAGATACAAAGAACAACAACAACAAAAAAGCCACAAGTAAAAGCTCCAAGAAGAACACAATAAAACCAAATTTAAACTGTGACAGCAACAGTGAACAATTAAAGAGAAGCAACTATGAGCTGATAATTCTCACTCCCCCTACCTCTTTTCTCTTTAAAATCAATCAATAAAATATATATTTTTTAAATTCTAAAAAAAAAGCAATAATGAATAACTAAGGTGTTGCAACACGCAATGAAAAACTAATAATTGATGCTTCTCATTTCTCTCCATTCCTGTCTGTCTGTCCCTGTCTATCCCTCTCTCTGACTCACTCTCTGTCTCTGTAAAAAATAATTAATCTTTTTTCCTCTGAAACTTTGCTGAAAACTCGTGTAAAGACAGTGCATAATGTACATGTTTATCAAAAAGAGTCAGAATAAAGTAAGCCACCCCAATTAGTTAATTGTCTTTGGTTATAGAATAAAATGAAAACACACCCATCACAGCCTCATTTGGGTTCATGTTTTAAGAATTTAATTGCCTGTTTGTCCAGATACACTGTGTTAACCACAGGGGAAGGAAAACAGACTTGCTTCTGGTTCAGACTGGTTGATACAGAAGCATTAATTCCTTTCTGTTTAGAACTGTAATGTAAAATAATCAATACTTAATGGGTGAGATGGATTGGTACATATGCTTTCTTTAAACTAGGTTTTTGTCTTTTCTTCTTTAGCTGTGCTCTGTCAAAAAAAAAAAGAGGAAAATAAATAAAAATTTTAAAACGTTGGTCTAGCAACAAGTATAGATTTTGCTATCATTCAGGTCTTTAGTTAACACAAAGAATGAGAAAAAACTGAGAGAAACTGCCCAGCAGCTTTAGAACATGTGGAAAATTAAGCTTTCCTCCTAAAATCTATAGTTTTGCTTCTGCATCTGAATAGGGTTGAGAACATGATTATTAGAAAAGAAGCTAGTTGGTTTTGGCTACAGTGAGAAAGAAAGATGCTCTCTAATTCTACATCCTTTCTTGTATTAGTCCGCTTCAAATACAGCCCATTTCCCACTTAGTATCTTCATGATAATTCCTATTCTGCAGCATTTGTTGAGTGTTATATGCCAGGTACTGTGAAAGGAAATCCACATAGTTCGTCATTGTTTAACTAGGTAAATCTGCCTTTCTTTATTTTTACAAGTGAATGAGAACATGTAGAGTCCTTTAGTAATACTCATGGCTCATGACTTTCCTCATTAGTGCTTCTTTGCTCTTTCTATTTGTTTTCTTTTGTTACATATCAATATTTTGATTCCTGTTGTTTTCTTTTTGCAAACTTTAGTCACAATTTTTTGAGTTTTTATTATACACCAGGCCCAACACCATACACTATACATTATAGACATTATCTTATTTCATCTTACTTGACTTTCAAAATCTATAAAGTAGGCATTTTTATCACCACTATGAAGATGGGACAATAAGGCCCAAAGTGTCTGTCATTCATCATAGGTCACACATTCACTCAGTGGCAAAGCTGGAACTCAACTCCAAGACTATCTATGTAATTTCATATCTTAGTTTTTTAGCATTTAACGAATCCAGCCTTTCATTTGTTATGTATTGTGTATACAGAGGTAACCTACATAAATATGGATTGAAATTATTTACCTATCCTGGATATTTCCATAATAGTTCATACAAAAGAATAGTAACTCATTTACTTTCCTTCCACATCTCATCAAATCCTATACCCCAGCCATGATCCATGAGTTTGTCTTAGTGCTTTTCTATTGACACTAAACAAAAATGCACCAGGCTAACTAAAACATTCATAGATGGTAACTCTGCACTACCCTAGAGAGGGATAGGGAAAAATACTTTCTCCCTGTCATGCAAATTTCAATTAGAATTTATAGTAGATAGACTCACATTCTTTCAACTTCTAACCGGTTTTTTCCTCTCTGGAATCCAGGATGGTCTATTGCTTTGACTAATGGAATACAAAGAAAGGGATGCTATGTTATTTCTAGGCCCAACTCATAAAGGGCCTAGAGATTGTATGAAAAAAGATATAGGCTCAGCTAAACCCAGTTTTTTACCCATCCCCACCAAGATTCCTGACAAAATTCCAGGCATAAACTACATTACCAGGAAACAGACACTTGGGCCTGAGATGCATAAACAGGAGATTATTGGGAAGTTCTCCTAAGAATAATACCTAGGAAAGATAAGCAAAGCAGGTTGGACAGAGCAGAAAGTTAAACTGTGACACAGCTGTAACAGGTAAAATTTGGAGCTAGAGTGTCCTTGAGAGTTAGCTGTCCTGTCTTCAGGCAAACAGGCATAGCCTTTACCTTCAGCGTGGAGGAGTCTTGAATGAAGGTTATGCCCAAACATTCAGTAGGCAATATGCCCTTGGACAGGAAGGTTCAATCCTGGAAGGTTCTGGACAGTGTACTCCAGCATCCACTAACTGGAGTTTCAGTGAAAAACATTAGCCAGTTGATTGACTTTAATTTATGGGAATTTCAAGAGGGGAAAATGCTCTGGGAGAAGAGCTTTACTCCCCTTATTCAGCTAGACCAGGGGTCCCCAAACTTTTTACACAGGGGGCCAGTTTACTATCCCTCAGACCATTGGAGGGCCAGACTATAAAAAAAAACTATGAACAAATCCCTATGCACACTGCACATATCTTATTTTAAAGTAAAAAAACAAAATGGGAACAAATACAATATTTAAAATAAAGAACAAGTAAATTTAAATCAACAAACTGACCAGTATTTCAATGGGAACTATAGGCTTGCTTTTGGCTAATGAGATGGTCAATGTCCAATTCCATATTTGTCACTGCTAGCCATAACAAGTGATATGACGCGCTTTTGGAGCGTGTGTCCCGCGTCACCGGAAGTAGTACTGTACGTGAGCAACACTGCGCTTTGCGGCGCCACCACATACGGTACTCCAGGATGAATCCACATCCTGTGTTCCTCTCACTGACCACCAATGAAAGAGGTGCCCCTTCCAGAAGTGCAGTGGGGGCCGGATAAATGGCCTCAGGGGTTGCATGTGGCCCGTGGGCCGTAGTTTGGGGACCCCTGAGCTAGACCATCAGATCCCAAAGAGCTTACTTTTGCAATAAATGTTAAAGTAAACATTGTCTTCTTTCTTCCAGCTTATTAAGTATAAGGAATACTAAATTTGAGTCCAAAGAAACTGTTAGCCATGTGATTTGAGCCAAGCCACTTACACAACAATGAATTGAGTTTCTATTGTGACAAGAACAAACAGTGCATGGGACACAGAGGAAAAGGCTGCCACCACCTTAGGAAGATCAGAAAGGTGAAGACAGTGAGCTGCTCAGACTTTAGAGGCCACATTTGTAAAACAAAGACAACTCTATCAACCTAACTTGTATACTAGATTTTTGTCTGCAGTTAATAATTGATTTGTGTAAAATTCTACAAAAATGGTAAAGGACTATCATAAGTTAAGCTATTGTTTACTGTTATTCTTAATAATAATGATGTTTTTCATGCTTTAAAATGTCTCATCCAAAAATAATCAATAAAAATAAATCTATATTTGTATTATTTTATGCATACACTTGAAAACAAATGCTAAAGTTTAGTTTATGAAAAATTAAAAATAACTTTTATTTAAAGTACTTTTATTTAGGAGTCTATGCAAATCAGTTTTTATTTCTATTTCTTCTACAAAAGTATAATCTTTTAAAATATATATTGCTAGCATATTAGTTATATTACTTTTTTGAAAAATGTTCTAAATTAAAATTGACATTTTTCTTGCAAAATCTATTCCAATAATCTTCTTCTGACACCTACAATCTTTGAACTAATTTAAATGGAGACACAGAAAAGTCAAATTAATATCAGTCTACTAGAAATACCTTATCCAAAATCTTTTATTAAATTTTGGCTCCCTTTTTGTCCTAATTGGATGTACAGAAAAACAGTTACAGAAGTATATAGACAAAAAAAGACAAAAAAAGAAACAGGTCCTACTATATTAAACTAGTAAGAAAACCTTCATTCCACCTACCTCTGATTTCAGACAACTGATAAAGCAGGGATCTCACTAGACTGCACATAACATCACCATCAAAATAAGAGGAAAAGAAATTGTTCCTTGTTCTTTTTCGACATATAAATTTTTAATTTCAAATGGTGTGAAGCAGTGGTTCCCAACCTTTTTTGGGCCACAGACCGGTTTAATGTCAGAAAATATTTTCACAGACCGGCCTTTAGGGTGGGACAAATAAATGTATCCCGTGACCGAGACAAGTGTCAAGAGTGAGTCTTAGACAGATGTAACAGAGGGAATCTGGTCATTTTAAAAATATAAAACATCATTCAGACTTAAATATAAATAAAATGGAAATAATGTAAGTTATTTATTCTTTCTTTGTGGACTGGTACCAAATGACCCACGGACCGGTACTTGTCTGTGGCCTGAGGGTTGGGGACCACTGGTGTAAAGCAGCCCTAAACCCTTGTTATGCTTTTAATTTATATTAAATTAATAGATGCAGGTCTTGATGAAGTAGGCCTGCTCTTTAGTCACAGAAAAAGGGAAACTGTCACCTTTCTCTGGGTCAGTGTTTCTATTTTGCTTTCATGTCATGGCCTTAAAAAGTTCCTGAATCTGTTTTCTCTTGTTGCTCTCAATAATAAGAACATGGTTTTGCAACCTAAAATGAAATGACTCCATCTAAGTGCTCTACTCAGTCAACTGTTTAGAAGCTTTTCAAACCTATTTAGGTAAGCAATTAGATTTCATTAATTCAAAATATCACCTTTTAGTTGAGTGTTTAAATTATTTATTTTGTTTCCATAACTGAGGTAGATTATCAAACCCAGATCACCTCTTCATTAGTATCTGGCACAGAACCTAAACAGCTCAACTAAATATGTATTTGAGTTCTTATAAAACAATAGTTTTAATGACATATTTTCAGCATCCCTATACCCCACTTCTGTCTGATTGGAAAAATTCTGCAGCTGATCAGAAACTCAAATCAGTCTCCCATGTGCTCACCATGTTGGATCTGAGGTCTGCACAGGTCCTATCTAATGCATATAGTTCCCCTTGATTCAACAATACAGAATCCAGACCTTTAGGGCACTCATCAAAGAATTTTCCTAAGAACTGACTTCCAGCATCTGCCCAAGACTCACTTAAGACAATGATTATTTGGTACAAAGGGATAAGGAACATTTTAAATACCTATGAGTCCCGGATACTGTAAACACAACACTTTTATCACTGACGACCCAGAAGCTTATGAAGAGTTTACAGAAACAAGCACTTTCATGTTCTCTTGTTGAAAGTAAAAACTTATTCAATCTCATAAGCACTTAGCAGTTTGAACTAAAATTGAAAATGCCCATTTGATTTGACTTAAAAACAGCATGTTCAAACATTTACTATCTTAAGAAAATTGTTAGGCTTTGCAGAGAGTTGCATGATTCTGACAGAAACATATTTATAGTGAAGATAAATTGAAAATAACCTTCATACTCATACATACAAGATTAAGTATGGCATGGCAACACAATGGGATACAATAAAGCCACTAGAAAAACCAAGGTATCTCTGTCTATGTTTTTAGATCTGTAAACATTATTGTTAACAAAAAAAAGGTGGAGAAGTATAATTTAATCATTTTTTTAAATGTATATAAACGTACATGTGCATATAAAATGTTTAGAATGGTAAATATAATTATTCCATGATGGTGGAAACACCTTCACTTTAGATGTTATACATTTTTTGATTTTTCCAATGACCCTACATTATTTTATTTTAGAAAAAAATAATTTATTTATACTCAAATACTCTGAATAAAACCAGATTGCACCATACTATCTTAGTTAGCAATTGGCTTGTGAAGTTAAAATGTAATGTTAAATTCCCAGATTTACAAAGAAATAATATAAGAAAATTTAGCTTCTATGACATCTCACATCTGCTCATACATCTGGCTGCAATTGCCTCTGCAGAATACTGGTTTCTGTTATTCTGCCTTCCAGTCTTACCTAGTGCCTCTCATTGGCAAACTCTAAGCTGAAGCAACACGAAACAAAGAATTCTGGGAAATATATTTCCTGGATTTTTTTATAGTGCAGAAATGACCTTAGAAAACAAAGGTGGAATGCTGATTTGACAGCAGACAATCCAAAATTATTGACTTGTTGAATATTTCATTTATACTTCTCACAAAAGTTAGGGAATCAGTGTATGTGCAGATACTCCAGAACTTTCAGCCTTTTGTATAGTGCATTTTCACCAATGAAATAAAAGTTGGTTTTGCATCTTATTTGCATAATCAAACAACTTTCTTTGACTTGTCATTTGCTTTTCTGATGTTCTTGTTCAATAAAAAAATCAAATGCTGATGTTCTTGTTTAACAAAAAAAATCAAATACTTCTTTTTATTGCTTCATATTCATTTTGAAATATCCCCTAAGCAGTATATATATAAATATCTATATGTACATAACTATATATAGAAAAAGGCTAAGGAGACACAATAAAGAATTGATGCTTTTCATCCCTCTTCCTTCCTGTTTGTCTCTCCCTAACCCTCCCTCTCTCTTTGTCTCTGTCACAGAAAAAAAAAAAGAAATTTAGCACAGGTTCAAAATAACTAACTCATGCCAATTTCAGATAAATCTACTTATTATTCTCTATAGATTTTTATTCTGAATTTCATCCGCCATTGTCCCATTTAAAAATTCAATTTGGAAGATAGTGGAGTATACATATGAAAAGGTATTTAGGAAAAGAAGGAAGAAGTGGATTTACCTTTACAATTTATATTGCTTTATTTCTACCTCTCCCCTCCCCCCATAATATCAAGTTCTTCGTTAGATTTTCATTTTTATTTATTTCAATTATTATTTGTGGTTATTACATAATTCATTTATAAGAGGATTTTACCATATTTCCCCGTGTATAAGATGCACCCTTTTTTGAAAAATTTGGGATCTAAAAATGGGGTGCATTTTATACAGTGATTGTAGATTGTTTTACTTGCATTTCCTGCTTTTTTGTGCTTCTTGTCTTTGCACTCATTGTTTTGCACTTGTTACCGATATATTATGATAGGTTATGTTTTGCCATATTCTGCCCAGAAATGGCTCAGAAAAGATCTTCATACAGTGCTGAATTCAACTTAAAAGTGATCCAGTTTGCAAAAGTGAATGAAAATCGTGCTGCTGAACCTAAGTCTGGCCCTCCTCCAACTGAAAAATAAATCTGAGACTGGCTACAGGAAGAAGAAACCCCACTGAAAACACCACAGCAGAAGAAGGCCATGAGAGGCAAGTGAGCAAAATGGCCTGATTTAGAGAGGGAATTGAAGATATGGATTGAAGAGCAAAGGGCAACTGGAATTCCTGTGTCCAAAGAGATAGTTCAGCATGAGGCAAGAAGAATTGCTGATGAAAAAGAAGTTACCATATTTTTCGCTCCATGAGACACAACTTTTTTTCCCAAAAAAAGTGGAGGAGAAGATGCCTGTGCATCTTATGGAATGAAAAGTACAGTATTTTATTAAATATTTTAACACACCATTTAGTTCAGAATATTTTTTTTTATTTTCCTCCTTAAAAACATAGGTGTGTCTTATGGTCATCTCTGTCATATGAAGCAAAAAATATGGTACTGATTTCAAAGGAGGACACAACTGGTGCTTCCGGTTCATGAAATGGAATGGACTAAGCATACATACATGCACCAGAATTTCCCAAAAGATGCCTGAAAGCTATGAGCAGAAGGTTCTTGAATTTCATTGTTTTGTCATTCAATGTTGGAAGACACATCAGTTTGAGTTGGGACAGATTGCTAATACAGACAAAGTCCTCCTTCAATTTAATGTCCCAAGTAACAGAACTGTTGATAAGAAGGAGGTGAAAACTGCAACTGTGAAGACAAGTGAACATAAAAAGAACCATTATACAGTTGTTCTAGCTTGTTGTATGAACAGAACCAAGCTGCCTCCTATGCTGATTTTCAAATGCAAAACAATGTTGAAAGAAGACATTCCTCGAGGAGTCATTGCCCACATTCTGGACAAGAGTTGGATGAGTCAGGATGGGATGAAGATCTGGTTTGAGAAATTTTAGAGGAGACTGGATGGGCTCTTATGCAAACCTGCCCTATTGGTGCTTCATCAGTTCAGGGCATACATAACAAAAAACACAAAGAAGATTGCAGCAGAGCAACAACAAAACTTGCCATCATATCTGGAGGTTTGACATCCTAGCTAGAACCACTTGATGCCATTAATAAACTCTTCAAAGCTGCAATGAGAGATAAAAGGAACCAATGGATGAAGTCTCCTGGGGACAGTTTGATACCAGCAGGAATAGTGAAGAAACCAACTAGAGGAGAAATTTGTACCTGGGTGGAAAGAACCGGGATAATTTCAAGATTGAGATCATTGTCAAGTCATTTAGGAGGTGTGGCATTTCAAATGCCATAGATGGAACTGAGGACAAGGCAATATATGAAGGCAGTGAATCACCATCAAATACAGATGAAGACAAGCTAATGGATGCGAGCTTTTAAAAAATTTATTTATATATTTTATTATTATTATTAAACTTAATGCAGTGACATTGATAAATCAGGGTACATATGTTGAGAGAAAACATCTGCAGATTATTTTGACATTTGATTATGCTGCATACCCCTCATCTAAAGTCAAACTGTCTTCCGTCACCTTCTATCTGGTTTTCTTGGTGCCCCTCCCACCCCTCCCCCCCTCTCCTTCCTCGCACCCGCCACACATCCCCCCTCTTTACCATCAGATTCTTGTTCATGTCTCTGAATCTCATTTTTATGTCCCATCTATGTATGGATTCATATAGTTCTTGGTTTTTTCTGATTTACTTATTTCACTCCGTATAATGTTATCAAGGTCCATCCATGTTATTGTAAATGATCCGATGTCATCATTTCATATGGCTGAGTAGTATTCTATAGTATATATGTACCAAAGCTTTTTAATCCACTTGTCCTCTGATGAAAATTTGGGTGGTTTCCAGATTTTCACTATTGTGAATAATGCTGCCACAAACATGGGGTGCATTTGTCCTTTTGGAGAAGTTCTATGGTGTTCTTGGGGTATATTCCTAAAAGTGGGATAGCTGGGTCAAAAGGCAGTTCAATTTTCAATTTTTTGAGGAATCTCCATACTGTTTTCCACAGTGGCTGCACCAGTCTGCATTCCCACCAGCATTGCAGGAGGGTTCCCTTTTCTCCACAACCTCGCCAGCACTTATTCTGTGTTATTTTGTTGATGAGTGCCATTCTGACTGCTGTGAGGTAAAATCTCATTGTGGTTTTAATTTGCATTTCTCTAATGATCAGTGATGTTGAATATTTTTTCATATGCCTATTGACTATCTGTATGTCCTCCTTGAGAAGTATTTATTCATTTCTTTTCCCCATTGTTTGATTGGATTGTTTGTCTTCCTGGTGTTGAGATTTACAAGTTCTTTATAAATTTTGGTTCTTAACCCCTTATCAGATGTATTGTTGAATATATTCTCCCATTGTGTAGTTTGTCTTTTTATTCTGATCTTATTGTCTTTAGCTGTGCAAAAGCTTTTTATATAGTTTGATATAGTCCAATTTGTTTATCCTGTCTTTTATTTCACTTCCCGTGGAGATAAATCAGCAAATATTTCGCTGCAAGAGAGGTCAGTGAGCTTACTGCCTATGTTTTCTTTTAAGATGCTTATGGTTTCACGACTTACATTTAAGTTGTTAATTCATTTTGAGTTTATTTTTGTGAATCGTGTAAGTTGGTGGTCTAGTTTCATTTTTTTGCAGGTAGCTGTCCAATTTTTCCAACACCATTTATAAAAGAGGTTCTCTTTACTCCATTGTATTTCCTTACCTCCTTTATCAGTTGTCCATAGAGCTGTGGGTTTATTTCTGGGTTCTCTGTTCTGTTCCATTGATCTATATGCCTGTTCTTATGCCAGTACCAGGCTGTTTTGAGTACAATGGCCTTGTAGTATAACTTGATATCTAAAAGTGTGATACCTCTCAGTTTATTCTTCCTTTTTAAGATTGCTGAGGCTATTCGTGTTCTTTTTTGGTTCCATATAAATTTTTGTAATATGTGATCTATATCTTTGAACTATGTCATTGGTATTTTAATTGGTATTGCATTGAATTTATAGATTGCTTTGGGTAATATAGACATTTTAATGATGTTTATTCTTCCTAACCATGAGCACGGTATATGCTTTCACTTGTTTGTATCTTCCTTGATTTCTTTAGTCTCCTTGGTTAAATGTACTCCTAGGTACTTTATGGTTTTGGTTGTAGTAGTGAAGGTGATTGTTTCCTTAATTTTTCTTTCTGACTGTTTATTGTTGGTGTATAAAAATGCCTCTGATTTCTGAGTATTAATTTTATATCCTGCCACTTTGCTGAATTCATTTATCAGGTCCAGTAGTTTTTCGACTGGGACTTTAGGGTTTTTTATATACAATATCATATTATCTGCAAATAATGATAGTTTTACTTCTTCTTTTCCAACTTGAATGCCTTTTATTTCTTCTTCTTGTCTGAATGCTGTGGCTAGGAATTTTAGGACTATGTTGAATAAGAGTGGTGAAAGGGGGCACCCCCGCTTTGTTCCTGATCTTAAGATGATTGCTTTTCATTTTTGCCCATTGAGTATGATGTTGGCTATGGGTTTGTAATAGATGGCTTTTATCATGTTGAGGTATGTTTTCTGTATTCCCACTTTCCTGAGAGTTTTGATCATGAACGGGTGCTGAATTTTATCAAATGCTTTTTCTGCATTTATTGAAATTATCATGTGGTTTTTCTCCTTTCTTTTGTTTATGTGATGAATCACATTGATTGATTTGCAAATATTGTACCAGCCTTGCCTCCCCAGAATAAATCCCACTTGATCATGGTGTATGATTTTTTCCATATATTGTTGATTCCAGTTTGCTAATATTTTGTTGAGGATTTTAGCATCTATACTCATCAAGAATATTGGTCTGTAATTTTCTTTCTTTGTGTTGTTTTTGCCTGGTTTTGGAATCAGAATTATGCTCGCCTCATAAAAGAAGATTGGAAGTCTTCCTTCCTCTTGAATTTTTTGAAATAGCTTGAGGAGGATAGGAATTAGTTCTTCTTTGAATATTTCATAGAATTCACTTGTAAAGCCATCAGACCCTGGACTTTCTTTGTTGGGAGTTTTTTGATAACTGTTTTGATCTCATTTGGTGTAATCGGTCTGCTTAGGTTTTCTGATTCTTCTAGATTGATTTTTGAAAGATTGTATGTTTCAAAGAATTTGTCCATTTCATCTAGGTTGTCTAGTTTTTTGCCATACAGTTCTTCATAGTATTTTCTTAAAATCTTTTGTCTTTCTGTTGTGTCAGTTGTTATTTTTCCACTCTCATTTCTAATTTTATTTATTTGAGTCCTCTTTCTTTTTTTCTTGGTGAGTCTAGTTTAAGGTTCATCAATCTTGTTTACCTTTTCAGAGAACCAGCTCCTAGTTTCATTGATGCTCTGTATTGTTTCTTTAGCCTCTATGTCATTTATTTCTGCTCTAATCTTTATTATTTCCTTCCTTCTACTACATTTGGGCTTTACTTGCTGTTCTTTTTCTAGTTCTTTTAGATGCAGGGTTAAGTTGTTTATTTGAGCTTTTTCTACTTTTTTAAAGTGTGCCTGTAGTGCTATGAACTTCCCTCTCAGTACTGCTTTTGCTGTGTCCCATAAATTTTGAGTTGTTGTATGCTCATTGTCATTCGTTTCTAGAAATTTTTTGTTTTTTGATCTCATTCTTAATCAATTCGTTATTTAACAACCTACTATTTAGTTTCCATGTGTTTGAGAGTTTTTGAGCTTTTCTGTTGTGGTTCATTTCTAGTTTCATGCCATTGTGATCAGAGAAAGTGCTTGATATGATTTCAATTTTCCTAAATTTGTTGAGTCCACTTTTATGCCCTAACGTGTGGTCTATCTGAGAAAATGTACCATGAACACTTCAAAAGAATGTGTATCTTGCTGCTATATGGTGAAATGTTCTGAAGAAATGTATTACATCCAGTTGATGTAGTGTGACCTTTAAATCTGCTGTTTCTTTATTAATTTTCTTTCTTGAGGATCTATCTAGTGAAGTTAGTGGGCTATTGAAATCCCCTACTATTATAGTATTGCTGTTGATCTCGCCCTTTAAATCCATCAAAGTCTGCTGTATATATTTAGGTGCTCCTATATTAGGTGCATAGATATTTATAATAGTTATATCTTCCTGTTAGATTACTCCCTTTATCATTATGTAGTGGCCTTCTTTATCTCTTACTATATCCTTTGTTTTAAAGTCTAACTTGTCTGATATAAGTATTGAAACCCCAGCTTTTTTTTCCCATTTCCATTTGCTTGAAATGTTTTTCTCCATTCTTTTTCCTTCAGTCTATGTGCATCTTTTGTTTTAAGGTGCATCTGTTGTACACAGTATATGTATGTACGGGTCCTGTTTTCTTATCCATGTAGCTACCCTATATCTTTTGATTGGATCATTTAATCCATTTACATTTAAAGTTATTATTGATATGTAGTTGTTTATTGCCATTTTATTCTTTAAAGCTGTATTCCTTTTTTGCTATATTTTCCCCCACTTTGATCTGTTTACAACAGGCCCCTTAACATTTCCTGTAACATTGGTTTGGTTGTAATGAATTCCTTGAGATTTGTTTTGTCTGGGAAGCTTTTTATTTCTTCTTCAATTTTAAATGATAGCCTTGCTGGATAAAGTAGTCTTGGTTGTAGGTTCTTGTTCTGCATTTCTTTGAATATTTCTTGCCATTCCCTTCTGGCCTCAAGTGTTTTTGTTGAAAAGTTGGATGTCATCCTTATGGGGGCTCCTTTGTAGGTGATAGCTTTTTTTTCTCTTGCAGCTTTTAATATTTTCTCTTTATCACTTAGCTTTGGTTTTTTAATTATGATATGTCTTGGTGTAGGTTTCTTTGGGTTTCTCTTTAATGGAGTTCTCTGTGCTTCTTGAACTTGTGAGAGTTTCTCCTGCATTAATTTAGGGAAGTTTTCAGCTATGATATGATTGAACAAAGTCTCTATCTCTTGTTCTTTCTCTTCTTCTTCAGAAACCCCTATGATGTGGATGTTATTTCTCTTCATGTTGTCACAGAGCTCCCTAAGAGTTTCCTCAGACTTTTGAGTCACTTTTTTTTTCTTCTCTGCTTTCTTGCCTTCAGTCAAGTTTTCCTCTAACTCAATGATTCAATCCTCAGCTCTGTCCATCCTGTTTTTAATTCCTTCCATTGTGGTCTTCATTTCTGATATTGTATTTGTCATCTCTGACTGATTCTTTTTTAATATTTCAATATTCTTTTTTATACTTGCTATTTCTTTATTTAGGTGTTTGTCATGACCATCCATTGTTTTTCTAAGATCCCTAAGCATCCTTACAATCATTATTTTGAACTCCGCATTCGGAAGTTTGGTTATTTCCATATCACTCAGTTCATCTCCAGAAGGTTTCTCTTGTGGTTTCATTTGGATTGCACTTCTTTGTCTTCTCATTATGTCTGTGTTTTGGGTGTTTTGTTTGTAGAGCTGGTTAAGACTATGCTTGGTGTTGTCTGCCTCCAGTTCTCAATTGTGTTATTTCTAGGTCTTCTTGGGTTGGCATCAGCTATTATTTGTAATCCACTTTTGGATTTGGGTTGCTTTGAAGTCTTGATTTGTTTTTTTTTGTTTTTTTTTTTGTATTTTTCTGTAGCTGGAAATGGGGAGAGACAGCCAGATAGACTCCCGCATGCGCCCGACTGGGATTCACCCAGCACGCCCACCATGGGCTAAGCTCTGCCTACCAGGGGACGACGCTCTGCCCCTCCGGGGTGTTGCTCTGCCTTGACCAGAGCCACACTAGCACCTGGGGCAGAGGCCAAGGAGCCATCCCCAGCGCCCGGGCCATCTTTGCTCCAATGGCTCCCTGGCTGCTGGAAGGGAAGAGAGAGACAGAGAGGAAGAAGGGGGTGGGGTGGAGAAGCAAATGGGTGCCTCTCCTATGTGCCCTGGCCGGGAATCAAAACCGGGTTCCTCGCATGCCAGGCTGATGCTCTACCGCTGAGCCAACCGGCCAGGGCCTTGATGTTTGTTTTTTTTAACAGGTGATAGTCTTGTTTACTGATCTCAACAGGGGGCTTCCTTGAAACTGTATCCTGGAATGTGGTATGTGTAACCTGAGACTCTGAAGACCTGTTCTACAAGATAATCTCTCTGGGGGCAGGGTGTTTTCTCAGCTTCAGTAGGGGGAGGTGTATCTCAGATTTCCATGGAGACTCGAGTTACTGCCCCTCCTCCCCACTTCTTGTTTTCAGCTGTGTCTTGTTGAGCTGATTGGAAATGGAGAGATGTCTAGAGATCTGTGATCTAAAAGCACTTTAGTCTTGTGTTATGTGGAAAGATCAGTCCCTCCCTCAGCTATAGCCGCCTCCAGCACTGGGTGAGTCAGCTTTTAAGGTCACCCCCTGCATTCCTCTGCCCTTCACTGTCTGTCCCCCTCTCTCCCCTTTCCTCTTAAAATACAAGCCGATCCTTTCAACACACCTCACTCCCTGGTCGCCAGACAATTGGCTGTGAGCAGACTTTTCTGCTCTTTTCGCTGGAGTGAGAACCCCTCTGGGCTCTCAGCCTCACCCACTCCCCTCTGTTGCTGTTAACAAGGGATATTCAGGCGCTCCTTACCAAGTTTATCATGGATTATTCTTTGCTCTTTGTCTTTTAATTTGTTTTTTTTTCTTTGTTTTTAATAATTTTATTTTTAATGGGGTGACATCAATAAATCAGGATACATATATTCAAAGATAACAACTCCAGGTTATCTTGTCATTCACTTATGTTGCATACCCATCACCCAAAGTCAGATTGTCCTCTGTCACCTTCTATCTAGTTTTCTTTGTGCCCCTCCCTCACCCCTTTCCCTCTGCCTCTGCCCCCTCCCCCCATAACCACCACACTCCTATCAATGTCTCTTAGTTTCACTTTTAAGTCCCACCTACATATGGAATAATGCAGTTCCTGTTTTTTTCTGATTTACTTATTTCACTTTGTATAATGTTATCAAGATCTTACCATTTTGCTGTAAATGATCCGATGTCATCATTTCTTATGGCTGAGTAGTATTCCATAGTGTATATGTGCCATATCTTCTTTATCCAGTCATCTATTGATGGGCTTTTTGGTTGTTTCCATGTCCTGGCCACTGTGAACAATGCTGCAATGAACATGGAACTGCATGTGTCTTTACGTATCAATGTTTCTGAGTTTTTGGGGTATATACCCAGTAGAGAGATTGCTGGGTCATAAGGTAATTCTATTTTCAGTTTATTGAGGAACCACCATACTTTCTTCCATAATGGATGTACTACTTTACATTCCCACCAACAGTGGATGAGGGTTCCTTTTTCTCCACAGCCTCTCCAACATTTGCTATTACCTGTCTTGTTAATAATAGCTAATCTAACAGGTGTGAGGTGGTATCTCATTGCAGTTTTGATTTGCATTTCTGTAATAACTAAAGAAGATGAGCATCTTTTCATATATCTGTTGGCCATTTGTATTTCTTCCTGGGAGAAGTGTCTGTTCATGTCCTCTTCCCATTTTTTTATTGGATTATTTTTTTGTTTGTTGTTAAGTTTTATGAGTTCTTTGTATATTTTGGATATTAGGCCCTTATCTGAGCTGTTGTTTGAAAATATCATTTCCCATTTAGTTGGCTGTCTGTTTATTTTGTTATCAGTTTCTCTTGCTGAGCAAAAACTTTTTAGTCTGATGTAGTCCCATTCATTTATCTTTGCCTTCACTTCTCTTGCCATTGGAGTCAAATTCATAAAATGCTCTTTAAAACCCAGGTCCATGAGTTTAGTACCTATGTCTTCTTTTATGCAGTTAATTGTTTCAGGTCTTATGTTTAGATCTTTGATCCATTTTGACTTAATTTTAGTACAGTGGGACAGACTGTAGTCCCGTTTCATTCTTTTGCATGTGGCTTTCCAGTTTTCCCAGCACCATTTATTGAAGAGGCTTTCTTTTCTCCATTGTGTGTTGTTGGCCCCTTTATCAAAAATTATTTGACTATATATATGTGGTTTTATTTCTGGGTTTTCTATTCTGTTCCATTGGTCTGAGTGTCTATTTCTCTGCCAATACCATGTTGTTTTGATTATCGTGGCCCTATAATATAGTTTGAAGTCAGGTATTGTAATGCCTCTAGCTTCATTCTTTTTCTTTAGGATTGCTTTGGCTATTCGGGGTTTTTCATAGTTCCATATAAATCTGATAATTTTTTGCTCCATTTCTTTAAAAAATGTCATTGGAATTTTGATGGGAATTGCATTAAATTTGTATATTGCTTTGGGTTATATGGCCATCTTGATTATATTTATTCTGCTTAACCAAGAACAAGGTATATTCTTCAATCTCATTATATCTTTTTCGATTTCCCTTAACAATGGTTTATAGTTTTCATTATATAAGTCCTTTGCATTCTTTGTTATGTTTATTCCTAAGTATTTTATTTTTTTTTGTTGCAATCGTGAAGGGGATTATTCTTTTGAGTTCGTTCTCAAATGTTTCATTGTTGGCATATAGAAACGCTATTGACTTCTGTATGTTAATTTTGTATCCTGCGACCTTACTGTATTGGCTTATTGTTTCCAGTAGTCTTTTTGTGGATTCTTTCGGGCTTTCGATGTATAGGATTATATCATCTGCAAAAAGTGATACCTTGACTTCTTCTTTTCTGATATGGATGCCTTTTATTTCTTTGTCTTGTCTGATTGCTCTGGCTAGAACCTCTAGTACCACATTAAATAAAAGTGGAGAGAGTGGACAACCCTGTCTTGTTCCTGATTTAAGGGAGAAAGCCTTTAGTTTAGTGCCATTTAATATGATGTTAGCTGATGGTTTATCATATATGGCCTTTATCATGTTGAGATATTTTCCTTCTATACCCATTTTGTTGAGTGTCTTAAACATAAAATTGTGTTGTATTTTATCAAAAGCCTTTTCTGTGTCTATTGATAAGATCATGTGGTTTTTGTTCTTTGTTTTGTTGATATGGTGTATTACGTTAACTGTTTTAGGTATGTTGAACCATCCTTGAGATTCTGGGATAAATCCCACTTGATCATGATGTAGTATCTTTTTAATATGTTGCTGTATTCAATTTGCTAGTATTTTGTTTAGTATTTTAGCATCTGTATTCATTAAAGATATTGGTCTGTAGTTTTCTTTTTTTGTTCAGTCTTTGCCTGGTTTTGGTATGAGGGTTATGTTGGCCTCATAAAATGTGTTTGGAAGTATTGCTTCTTCTTCAATTTTTTGGAAGACTTTCAGTAGAATAGGAACCAAGTCTTCTTTGAATGTTTGATAAAATTCGCTGGTATTGCCATCAGGGCCTGGACTTTTATTTTTGGGGAGGTTTTTAAAGGTTTTTTCTATTTTTTCTCTACTAACAGGTCTGTTTAGGCTTTCTGCTTCTTCTTGACTCAGTCTAGGAAGGTTGTATTGTTCTAGGAATTTATCCATTTCTTCTAGGTTGTTGAATTTAGCGGCATAAAGTTTTTCATAGTATTCTACAATAATTCTTTGTATGTCTACTGGGTCTGTGGTGATTTCTCCTCTTTCATTTTGGATTTTGTTTATATGAGTTCTTTCTCTTTTTTCCTTGGTAAGTTTTGCAAGGGTTTGTCAATTTTGTTGATCTTTTTGAAGAATTAGCTCCTTGTTCTATTAATTTTTTCTATAGTTTTTCTGTTCTTTATTTCATTTATTTCTGCTCTGATTTTTATTATCTCCTTTCTTCGGCTGCTTTTGGGTTTTCTTTGTTCTTTTTTTTCTAGTTCCTTAAGGTGGGAAGTTAAGTGGTTCACTTGGGCTCTCTCTTGTTTGTTCATATATGCCTGAAGTGATATGAACTTCCCTCTTATCACTGCTTTTGCTGCATCCAATAGATTCTGATATGTCGTATTGTCATTTTCATTAGTCTGTATATATCTTTTGATCTCTGCACTTATTTCTTCTTTGACCCATTCATTTTTTAAAAGTATGTTGTTTAGTTTCCACATTTTTGTGGGATTTTTTTCCTCTTTTTTGCAGTTGATTTCTAGTTTCAAGGCTTTATGATCAGAAAATATGCTTGGGACAATTTCAATTTTTCTGAATTTGCTGATGTTGTTTTTTTTGCCCAAAATATGGTCAATTCTTGAGAATGATCCATGTACACTGGAGAAAAATGTATACTCAGTCACTTTGGGATGAAATGTCCTGTAGATGTCTATCATATCCAGGTGCTCTAGTGTTTTGTTTAAGGTCACTCTATCTTTGTTGATTCTCTGTTTGGATGACCGATCTAGAGCCGTCGGCGGTGTATTGAGGTCTCCAAGTACAATTGTATTTTTGTCAGTTTTTGTTTTAAGGTCAATAAGTAGCTGTCTTATATATTTTGGTTTTCCTTGGTTTGGTGCATATATATTAAGAATTATTATGTCTTCTTGATTCAGTGTCCCCTTAGCCATTATGAAATGGCCATTTTTGTCTCTGAGTACTTTTGCTGTCTTGTAGTCAGCATTATCAGATATGAGTATTGCTACGCCTGCTTTTTATTGAATGTTATTTGCTTGGAGTATTGTTTTCCAGCCTTTCATTTTGAATTTGTTTTTATCCTTGTTACTTAGATGAGTTTTCTGTAGGCAGCATAGAGTTGGATTTTCTTTTTTAATCCATTCTGCTACTCTGTGCCTTTTTATTGGTGAGTTTAATCCGTTTACATTTAGTGTAATTATTGACACTTGTGAGTTCCCCATTGCCATTTTATAGATTGCTTTCTGTTAGTTTTGTGTCTTGTTTGATCCTTCTCTTTTGTTTTTCTATCTTTTGTTTTTATTTGGTTGTATTCCATACATCTTTCCTCTATTGCTATCTTTTTTAAATCATGTGCTTCTGTGGTGGTTTTTTCTTTTTTCTTTTTTCTTTTTTTGCATTTTTCTGAAGCTGGATACAGGGAGAGACAGTCTGACAGACTCCGCATGCACCCGACCGGGATCCACCCAGCACGCCCACCATGGGGTGACGCTCTGCCCACCAGGGGGCGATGCTCTGCCCATCCTGGGCGTCACCATGTTGCGACCAGAGCCACTCTAGCGCCTGGGGCAGAGGCCACAGAGCCATCCCCAGTGCCCGGGCCATCTTTGCTCCAATGGAGCCTTGGCTGTGGGAGGGGAAGAGAGAGACAGAGAGGAAGGTGTGGCAGAGGGGTGGAGAAGCAAACGGGTGCTTCTCCTGTGTGCCCTGGCCGGGAATCGAACCCAGGTCCTCCGCACGCTAGGTCGACGCTCTACCGCTGAGCCAACCGGCCAGGGCAGTGGTGGTTTTTTCAATGGTGGTTACCTTTAAGTAATGAAAAGGGTTCCTACCCTGTTCATTGTAGCGCACTATTTTGTGAGTACTTTTGCACTCCATCGTCTTTTGCTACTTTTAATCTCCATCCTCTCCTCCCCCCATTCTTTTTGTTGTTGTCACAGTTTAAATTTGGTTTTATTGTGTTCTACTTGGAGTTTGTGGCTTTTTTTTTTTGTTGTTGTTGTTCTTTGTATCTGACTGGAGAACCTCCTTTTGTAATTCCTGGAGTGGGTTTTTTTTATGATAAATTTTATCATCTTTTCTATGTCTGTGAATGTTTTTATTTCTCCTTCATATTTAAAGGATAGCTTTGATGGGTATAGTATTCGTGGCTTGAAGTTCCTCTCTTTCAGGACTTTAAATATTGGGGTCCACTCTCTTATAGCTTGTAAAGTTTCTGTTGAGAAATCTGAAGATAATCTAATGGGCCTTCCTTTATACGTTGTATTCTTCTTTTCCCTGGCTGCCTTGAGAATTTTTTTTTGCTGTTGGTTTGTGCCAATTTCATTATGATATGCCTTGGAGTAGGTTTGTTGGGGTTAAGAAAACTCAGAGTTCTGTTTGCTTCTTGAATTTGAGGCTTAATTCTTTCCACAGGCTTGGGAAGTTCTCATCTATTATTTGTTTGAGTATGTTCTCCATTCCATTTTCTCTCTCTTCTCCCTCTGATTTACCTATTATTCTTATGTTATTCTTTTTGATGGAGTCAGATAATTCTTGTAGGGTGATCTTTTTTTTTTTTTAAATTTTTGAGTCACTTTCTTTTTCTCTCTGTTGTGCCTCAAGTTGCTTGTCTTCTATTTCACTAACCCTCTCTTCTATCTGGCCTGTTCTATTAGCTAAGTTTGTTACCTCGTGTTTCAGCTCATGAGTTGAGTTTTTCTTCTCTGTTTGATTTGTTTTTATAGTTTCAATTTCTTTGGAAATATATTCTTTGTGTTCATTGAGTTTTTTCTGAGCTCCCTAAATTGCCTTTCTGTGTTTTCTTGTATATCTCAGAGGGTTTTTAGGATTTCTATCTTAAATTCTCTGTCATTTACCTGCAAGGTTTCCAATATATTAAATTTTTCCCCATAGATTTTTCCTCATCTATCTGTGTTACCTCTCTCTTTTGTATCCATGATATTTGATTACAAAAAATAAAAAATAAAGTGTTGTTGTTTTTTTAAAAAAAATTAATAATAAAATAAAGAAAAATAAAATAAAAAATTAAAAAAAGGATATTATTTCCCCCTTCCTTTTTTTTTCTCTCCTCTCCTTTCCCCTCTTTCTTGAGAAAATCTTGTGGTGAACTGTGAATTATATTGTACTAAATAGAACAAACAATGCCTGTAATGGAGGGCCTGAATTGGGGAGAAGTAATAAAAAAAAAAGGACGTATGGACCCACAAAAAGCAAATAAAAAAATTTGGGTCAAGAATAAAATGATTTTCTTTTAGGTGTTGGTCGACTAAGAGTTATGATGAGAGGAATAAGAGGGAAAAAGAAAATGGGGGGACAAATTAAAAAATTACTATTGTATTTAGTGGGAAAAGAACTAGATAAAATGGAGAGCCAGGGATGGGAGCATTGCTAATGTGTTAAAAAGGTGCAGTAAAAAAAACCCAAAATGCCACAAGCGTAAGTTTGAGTCCCAGATAAGATATTGTTCGTTATTTAAGTTTGAATGAGAGGAGACGTAAAGGAGAAAGGAAGAATCAAATATATAAGTAGAAAAGAAATAGAGAGAGAAAGAAAAAAGAGGGAACCACTCAAAGAAGAAAAAAGAAAAAAGAGGAGAGAGAGAGAGAGAGAGAGAGAGAGAGTTAAGGGTTTTGGAGTGCAACCCTCATAGAGAGAAAAGAAGAGGATAGAAAAGATAATGGGAGATGGAACACTTATGGGTAGTGTAGTTCAAGGAGAGGAAAGAGTAAGACTGGCAGAGAGTTAAGTGACCAAATTGGAGGAGGAATAAAAAATATCAAGAATGAAGATAAGAGAAACAAACAAACAAATATAATAAAATGGGATAGGCTATAAATTCTGTGGATTATTCTTGATTTTGAGAGGTTATCTTCTTGCTTTTTCTTTTCTCTCCCTCTTCCTGGTCGGTGACTCTGTACCTCGGGTTCTGCCCCTTTGGCATGCTCAGGTAGAGGTTTGCAGTTGATAAGTCTTTATGGCAATGTCGTGTATTGTGATTCAGTCTCGTTGGCAGTCAAGGCTCATTAGCATTTATAGGCTCCGCCAGTGATAGAGTCCGTGTACCTGGAGCCTTTCTCCTAGTCTTTCCTTCTTCAATTAGTAGCCTGATAATCCAGGTATGGGGTTGCTGCTGTCTCTGCCTGGATAGTAAGAGGCTCAAAGAGCTGGCAACTCCCCACTCTATTCCCACTCAGCACAGGGCTCTGGGTAAGGCTCAGTCAGTCAGAGGTGCTAGCATAATCAGGTGGGGCTTCTGCCCACTCAAAGACCTCTGGCTCTGCCACTCTGTGGGATAACATGGGCACGCACTGCCAAGGCACTTGGAGGAATCTCTTGCCCACTATCTTTACGTGCAGATCAAGATATCAGGCTAGCAGTCTCACACTCAGACTGAAACCCCCACCCGCATGGAAAATTTCCAGCGTTGGAATTGGCTCTTGCTCCGTCCCCAGGTGCAGCTTTTTCAAGGTGCTGGGATGGCCCGAGATTCCGCATTTTGGCCCACACAAAGTCTCCTGACTTTGCCCCTCTGTGGGATAACACAGGCGCGCACTGCCGAGGCACTCGGAGGAATCTCTCGCTCCCTATCTGCATGCACAGACCAGGAATCAGGCCAGCAGTCTCACCTGAGTGAAACCCCCACCTGCACGGAAAAGTTCCGGCATTGGAATTGGCTCTCACTCCGTCCCCGTGTGTGGCTTTCCCAGGGCACTGGGGCAGTCCGGAGATTCCGCCTTCGTCCCACACAAAGGCCTCTGACTCTGTCTCTCTGTGGGGTAACACGGGAGCCCACTCCCGGGGCTTTCGAAGGAATCTCTTCCCACTATCTGCGTGCGCCGACCTGGAGATCAGGGAAAATGGCTGCCCCACTTGTCTTTCTTTGTCTGGGTTTGACGTGGGTGTTAGCTTGTATTGCCCGGGTTGCCACAGGAACAGTTTTTCCTTGGCCTGGATCTCAGTGCCACAGCCTGGTTCATCCGTTTGTGCCGCGGCCTGGATCTATTCACCCCCTTTGCCTGCCTCAGTTTCTATATTCTCAGTTCCCAGTGAAAGCCGCCCTGTTTAGGTTAGTGAGGAAGGCGGAGCATTTCTTACTCCCTATTTCCTTCGGGGTTTGATTATATATTTAGCCAATTTTTCGCTCGACCATACCTTCGGATGTATTGCGAAACATCTGGAGGCTCCAAGGATAGGTTTTTCTGTTTCTAGTTGAAGATCTTGTTGAGTTTTGGGGGAGATTTATCGGTATCACTTCCTAACGCGCCATTACTCTGACGTCATCCAAATACTCTTTGGTTTTTGAGAGCTGTTCTTGTAGTCCAGAGTTGGTTTTTGTTCCTGATTGTTTCTAAATTGATTTGTATTCCAGTTTGGTGGTGAGAGCTCGAGGTTTGTGCGTCTGCCTTCTCTGATGCCATCTTCCTCCAAAAAGGAAGGGAGTTTTGACAGTGATGAGGAATTGTATAAATTTTATGATGAATAAACCTTGAGTTAAATAACTTTATGTAATACAATGTTTTTTCAAATTTTGTGCCCCAAAATTAAAGTGTGTCTTATACATGGGAGTGTCTTATACATATGGAAATACTATATTCAGTACTTACTATGCTGCCACTCACTGTGCTAGACACAGGGAACATTACAGCATGAACTCATTGTTCCACTGCATTGTGTCATTAATTGCTTCTCATATGTGCCTTGACTGGGGCTCTAGCCAGTGCCACAGAGTTAGAGCTAGTGACCTTGGGATGGATGATTCCAAGGTCAAACTAGCAACCTCACATTGGAACTGATGTCCTTGGGCTGGAACAACTGTCCTCACTGCCCCACAGGCAGGAGCCAGACTTTTTTTACTTTTATTTTACTTTTTTGCATCTTAGATTTTTATTTCCAATATAGTCAATATCAATCTTTATTTACTATCTCACATAAACAGAAAGCTTTTGGTGGGTTCTTTTATTTATTTTCTTTAGTAAAAGGGTCATGGGACACAAAAAAGAGAAAAAAACACTAGTTTATCCTCAGCCATGATTGGCCATGATTGGCCCTGACCTCATAAGGCACCATTGTGATGCAATTACAAACTAAATTATATAAGGCCCTGGCTGGGCTGAGCATTTTTTCTTTTACAGCCCTGGAAGCATTTAAGTGACTTGAGGTTTCAGACATGTTTGGACTGTGATTTGGATTTGGATTGGAGTATTCTTTTTGAATTTTGATATGTAGACTCAGATTGATTGCATTGGATTTGGAACTTCGACTGTGACTCTGACTATTCTTTTTGGATTCTGATTTGGTTTGTGCACCTTGGATTTGGTTTGATCGGATTTTTAACATAAATCCACCATGTCTGGTAACTATGGAGTAACCACTAGGTGGAAGATGGGCAATGTGGGAAATTATCTGTTCATTCGCACACTGGGAACAGAGGGCTTTGGCACAGTAAAGCTGGCCGGCACTTGCCAATGGGCATACTCATCGCCGTAAAAATTTTAAGCATAAGGGGCTGCCCTACAGCTTTCTGGGAGGTTGAGCTCCTTAAAGCTTTAAACCATCCAAATATGGTAAAGCTGGTGGAGGTGATTGTCACAGACTCCACACTATTCACCATTATGGAGTATGTCAGCAGCGGTGACCTCTTCAACTATTTACCTAGCAATCGCCCAATCACTGAGGCAGAAGTGCAACGCATTTTTAGACAGCTCATTTTGGCACTACAGTACTGCCATCGGCTGGGTATCGTCCACAGGGACCAAAAGCTGGAGAACGTCCTGGTCGATGCGAACAAAAACATCAGAGTAAGAGACTTTGGTGTAGGGAGGAAGGTAAAAAAGGACGAACTGAAAACATACTATGGGACCGAATGCTATATGGTGCCGGAGATGCCGCAGTGCCAAACTTATGAGGGCCAAAAGGTGGACATCTGGGGCCTCAGTGTAATTCTATTTCAGATGGTGACAGGAGAGCTGCCATTTAAGGACCAGCACCTAACTAAAGTAAAAAAGAAAATTATGACTGGGAAATTCACAATACCAGGTTTTTTGTCGGTGGAATGTCAAGCCTTACTAAAGAACTTAATGACTCTCAACCCCAGCAAGAGGTCAGCCGTTCATGAAATCCTCAAAGATCCATGGGTAAATAATGGCCAAAATGAACACCTAAAGCCATACAGTGATGTGCCTCAGGGGAACCTGGACTCCGAAATTGTAGAAGAGATGAATCTCATCAGCCTCCGTCACTGTGAGATACAGAAGGCACTGAGGGAACAGTCATTGATCACATAATGGGGATCTTCTCCTCTTGGAGACAAAAAAATATAAGAGGAAGGGACACACTGTCCCCTTAAGGCCTGGTCCTCAGATGCTTCACATCATCCTACATTCACCTCAGGCTTTCATGGAGGAGGACTCTGTCAGTACCCCAGGAGGAGGTATGTCCTACCCAGAGTGCCAGGCCAGCACTCCACCATCCAGCCCAGCCTCCTGGGCCTTCATTTTACCACCTGGTCCAGCCTCCTGGGCCATCATTCCACCACCTGGCCCAGCCTCCCGGGCTATCACTCCACCATCTGGCCCAGCCTCCTGGTACAGTGCTCCACCTCTGGCCAGGCCTTCTGGGCCAATGCTCCACCATCCAGCCCAGTGTCCCGGGCCAGCGGTCTATCATCCAGCCATAAGGCGAGGGCTCGCGCTCCATCATCCAGCCACAAGGCTAGGGCCAGCGCTTCGCCATCCAGCCAACAGGCCATGAATGCTGCCTGAAGCCCAGCCTTCCAGCCTGACCCTGTGTGCTCTCCCACCACACCCAGCAGCAATAACACCAGCTGTAGGAGTAGAACCCAAGAATGAAACACTGGGCTGCCTGATGGTGGGACCCCAGCCTCTGTTGGACACTGCCAAGGCTGGTAGAGGTTGACCAGGAGAGTCTTAAGAAGATTTAAAAAATGCCCTTGTTGTGGCCCATCCAAGACAAAGTCATCAGTGAAAAGCGTGCAAGGCCTAGCAGTTTGACTTGTTGATGGCCAAGGCAAGATGCGGGTGAGGTCAGTACTTTAAATGCTGAATAATAGGTATATTTTCTATTAGCTGCACTTTCCAACTTTTCTTAGGAAATCCATTAACCATGATTCATGTATGTGTGTGTGTATGTGTGTGTGTTTAAAATTCTTGCCACAATTCTGCAATTAGTCCTTGAGTATGAAGCAAAGCTGCCCATGCGAGAAACAGCTCAAATGCAAACCAATGCTTGGAATTCTGAGCATGTCCTATTATTTGTTAAAACCACTGACTGTCTTCACAATCCAACTTATCTTAAAATGTAGGATAGTTCTTTTCCAAAGAGCAGCATATGGACTTCACTTTTAACCTCTGGAAGTTGAATTTTCCTCTATTTAAGGTGTCTACAGTTGCCCTCAAAAGGGAATATATCAGAAATTTCAATTATATCTGTGTTTTAAAGTCAGACAACCTCTCACTTACCTTTCATCCTCATAATCCCTCTCCGTGAGCTGGTTTCAGAGCCTCCCAAAGTGAATTCTGTAGATGCTACACAGCTTACATTTTTACATCAGATCATTTCAAACGTAACCAATAAATTTGGTGACTATTCACATATCCATTTTCTCATGAAGCATTGGTAAACGAGCAGATTTAACTTTTATATGGTTTTGAGAGATTAAGTAAATGGAGGTAGTTATCCCCAAGCACAGAATATTTAGGTGTACTTCTAACTCAAGCTGTCAGTTTATTGTTAAAATTCAAAAATATTTGGAAGATTAATAAACATTGTTTGCATGCTCTTTGAAATCATGATAGCTTCTTCTCTTTTGACAAGCCCAGGGGAAAAGTGCTGATATTGAAAAAAATCAATATCATTAACTGCCATAAATGCAGTTTTAAATATATAGTATTTCAAATATATATATATTTCTGCAACAGTATTTAACATTCATAAAAATTTTAAACATTAAGAATATCTTCTTTTTTCTGTTGAACAGCACAAACTAGTAGACACACACATATGTTAATTATTTCATTTACATTTTCATTGTTGAGAGACCATAAATAATAAATCCCACTAATTCTGTTGTCTTGAGTTTTCATATTATTTACATTGAACTCATATTTCAATCTTCTAGATAGCCTGACCTACCCTTATTCTTGTTTTATGTCTGAAGAAGACTAAAAGGGAATATTAAAGAATACATATCTATGAATATGTATGTCCCTGTTCTTGGCCCTCTTTGAAGCCATTTACTACAGGTTTAATCCAATGCCAAAAACAACATCAAGAGGTCAAAGCACATTTGATAATGGAAGAAAGAACACATTAAAGAATCAGATGGCCCAGGTTTCTGTCTGGCTCTTAAAAGTCAGACCACTCCTCCCCCTCTCCTTCCTCTCTGTCTCTCACTTCCCCTCCCGCAGCCAAGGCTCCACTGGAGCAAAGATGGCCCGGGCGCTGGGGATGGCTCCTTGGCCTCTGCCTCAGGTACTAGAGTAGCTCTTGTCACAACAGAGCGACGCCCCAGAGGGGCAGAGCATCGCCCCCTGGTGGGCGTGCTGGGTGGATCCCAGTTGGGCGCATGCAGGAGTCTGTCTGAATGTATCTCCCCGTTTCCAGCTTCAGAAAAATCCAAAAAAAAAAAAAGTCAGACCATTGTGCAGGTGCCCAGGTTCCAAGGGAAAGTCCTTAGGTACTCATGCTCTCTTGGAATGCTACAGGCAGTGCTGTCTGAGACATATTATAGGCAAGACTGAGAGCCCCTGTGTGTCCTGAGAGCAGTCTCATAACGCTGGCCTATACTGAGCCATTATAAAGGAAGCAGAAACCACAGTGATAACTGCCACAGAACTCCATCTTCACCAGGACACTCTGGTGCCAATAGACTCTCCAACAGTAATTTTATGTCCCTTACTACACAAGTTCAGGAAACTTGCTTTGCCACTGCCCTGGTTCCTGGATTCTTGGGTCACATCTATTCTGAGTGGCATATAACTGCCTAAAGTGGGTCATTTGAACCTGTTTAACCTAGATTGACTACAACCTCAAACCAAGAACATTGCCAGCTGGTACCAAAACATCTACTTTTCCTGATTGCTTATCTATAGTCAGACAACTCTGGATTAACAAGAGCAAAGGTGTGTGGGATCTGATTACTGAATGGCAGGGATTCCACTTAAAGCTTCACAAGCTCTACCTTACCTAGTCCCTATAAGCTCATATGAGGGAATACTGAGTGTTCTCACCCTACAGGAGAGGAAACTAAGCCTCAAGGATTGGGAAGCTTCCTGAGTCATAGAGCTAATAAGTGACTAAGCCAGGCTTTGTGCACATCAGGCTGATCATGGCCTATTTAATCACTTCACCAAACCACTTCTTATGAGAAGACAAGCTGAAGTCTGACCTGGAAAAAGAATCTGGCCAAGACAGTACATTTGTGTGTTATTTAGAAAACTATTCTAGAGACCTGAAGATGGCAGCAGAGTAGGTGGACGCACAGACACCCAGCTCTCACCACCAAACTGGAATACAAATCAATTTAGGAAAAATCAGTGTGAAAAACCAACTCTGGACTACAAGAACAGCTCTCAAAAACCAAAGAGCAAAGAAGAAGCCACAACAAACCTGGTAGGGAGCACCTGAATCTCCCCTGCTTACAGGAACGGAGGGGGGGGGGGTAAGGCTGAGAGCCCAGAGTGGATCTCACCCCAGGGAAAAGAGCAGAAAATACTGCTCACAGCCACTTGCCTGGTGACCAGGGAGCGAGGTGTGTTGAAAAGACCAGCTTATCTCCCAAGTAGAAAAGAAAGAGAGAGGGACAGATTGTGAGGGGCTAAGGAATGCAAGAGACAATCTAAAAAAGCTGACTCATCCGTGCTGGAGGTGGCCATAGCTGGGGGAGAAACTGATCCTTGCTGACAAAACAGTACTGAATTGCTTCCAGATCTGAGATCTCCAGACATCTCTCCATTTCCAATCAGCGCAACAAGACACAGCTGAAAACAAGAAGTGGGGAGGAGGGGAAGTAACTCAGGTCTCCATGGAGATCTGAGATACACCTCCCCTTACTGAAGCTGAGAAAACACCCTGCCCCCAAAGAGATTAGTTGGTGGAAGAGGCCTTCAGAATCTTAGGTTACACCCACCACATTCCTGGATACAGTTTCAAGGAAGCCCCCTGCTGAGATCAGTACACAAGACTATCACCTGTTAAGAAAAAAAATTAATCAAAACTTCAAAGCTGCCCAAATCCGAATGTGGATTACAAATAATAGCTGATACCAACCCAAGAAGACCTAGAAATAACACAACTGAAAACTGGAGGCAGACAACACCAAGCCTAGACTCAACCAATTCTACAAAGAAACCAGAGACAATGAGAAGACAGAAATGTGCAATCCAAATGAAACCTTCAGGAAATGAACTGAGTGATATGAAAATAATCAAACTTCCTGATGCGGAGTTCAAAAAAATGATTGTAAGGATGCTTAGAGATCTTAGAACAACAAGGGATGGTCATTATGAACACCTAAATAAAAAAATAGCAAGTATAAAAAAGAATCAGTTGGAGATGATAAATACAATATCAGAAATAAAGAATACAATGGAAGGAATTAAAAACAGGATAGATAGAGCTGAGGATAGAATCAGTGAGTTGGAGGACAACTGGAATGAAGGCATGAAAGCAGAGAAGAAAAAAGAAAAGAAACTCAAAATTCTGAGGAAACTCTTAGAGAGCTCTGTGACAACAGGAAGAGAAATAACATCCGCATCATAGGAGTTCCTGAAGAAGAAGAAAAAGAACAAGGGATAGAGACTTTGTTCAATCATATCATAGCTGAAAACTTCCCTAAATTAATGCAGGACAAACTCTCATAAGTTCAAGAAGCACAGAGGACTCCATTAAAGAGAAACCCAAAGAAACCTACACCAAGACATATCATAATTAAAATACCAAAGCTAAGCGATAAAGAAAAAATATTTAAAGCTGCAAGAGAAAAAAAGCTATCACCTACAAAGGAGCCCCCATAAGGATGACATCCAACTTTTCAACAGAAACACTTGAGGCCAGAAGGGAATGGCAAGAAATACTCAAAGTAATGCAGAACAAGAACCTACAACCGAGATTACTTTATCCAGCAAGGCTATCGTTTAAAATTGAAAAAGAAATAAAAAGCTTCCCAGACAAAAAAACAACTCAAGGAATTCATTACAACCAAACCAATGCTACAGGAAATGTTAAGCGGCCTGTTGTAAACAGATTAAAGTGGGGAAAAATATAGCAAAAAAAAGGAATACAGCTTTAAAGAATAAAATGGCAATAAACAACTACATATCAATAATAACCTTAAATGTAAATAAATTAAATGATCCAATATACTGTCTACAAGAGACAAACCTAAAAACAAAAGATACACATAGATTGAAGGTAAAAGGATGGAAAAAAACCATTTCATGTATATGGAAATGGGAAAAAAAAGCTGGGGTTTCAATACTTATATCAGACAAGTTAGACTTTAAAACAAAGGATATAGTAAGAGATAAAGAAGGCCACTACATAATGATAAAGGGAGTAATCCAACAGGAAGATATCACTATTATAAATATCTATGCACCTAATATAGGAGCACCTAAATATATAAAGCAGACTTTGATGGATTTAAAGGGCGAGATCAACAGCAATACTATAATAGTAGGGGATTTCAATAGCCCATTAACTTCACTAGATAGATCCTCAAGAAAGAAAATTAATAAAGAAACAGCAGATTTAAAGGTCACACTACATCAACTGGATGTAATACATTTCTTCAGAACCTTTCACCCTAAAGCAGCAGAATATACATTCTTTTCAAGTGCTCATGGTACATTCTCTAGGATAGACCACATGTTAGGGCACAAAAGCGGTCTCAACAAATTTAAGAAAATTGAAATCATATGAAGCACTTTCTCTGATCACAACGGCATGAAATGAGAAATGAACCACAACAGAAAAGCTCAAAAACTCTCAAACACATGGAAACTAAATAGCAGGTTGTTAAATAACGAATTGATTAAGAATGAGATCAAAAAACAAAAAATTTCTAGAAACGAATGACAATGAGCATACAACAACTCAAAATTTATGGGACACAGCAAAAGCAGTACTGAGAGGGAAGTTCATAGCACTACAGGCACACTTTAAAAAAGTAGAAAAAGCTCAAATAAACAACTTAACCCTGCATCTAAAAGAACTAGAAAAAGAACAGCAAGTAAAGCCCAAATGTAGTAGAAGGAAGGAAATAATAAAGATTAGAGCAGAAATAAATGACATAGAGGCTAAAGAAACAATACAGAGCATCAATGAAACTAGGAGCTGGTACTTTGAAAAGGTAAACAAGATTGATGAATCTTTAACTAGAATCACCAAGAAAAAGAGAGAGAGGACTCAAATAAAATTAGAAATGAGAGTGGAGAAATAACAACTGACACAAAAGAAATACAAAATATTGTAAGAAAATACTATGAAGAACTGTATGCCAAAAAACTAGACAACCTAGATGAAATGGACAAATTTCTTGAAACATACAATTTTCTAAAAATCAATCTGGAAAAATCAGAAAACCTAAGCAGACCGATTACACCAAATGAGATCAAAACAGTTATCAAAAATCTCCCAACAAAGAAAAGTCCAGGGTCTGATGGCTTTACAAGTGAATTCTAGCAAATATTCAAAGAAGAACCAACTCCTATCCTCTCTCAAACTATTTCAAGAAATTCAAGAGGAAGGAAGACTTCCAAGCTCTTTCATGAGGTCAGCATAATTCTGATTCCAAAACCAGGCAAAGACAACACAAAGAAAGATTATTATAAGCCAATATCTCTGATGAATAAAGATGCTAAAATCCTCAACAAAATATTAGCAAACCGGATCCAACAATATATGGAAAAAATCATACATCATGATCAAGTGGGATTTATTCTGGGGAGGCAAGGCTGGTACAATATTCGTAAATCAATCAATGTGATTCATCACATAAACAAAAAGAAGGAGAAAAACCATATGATAATTTCAATAGATGCAGAAAAAGCATTTGATAAAATACAGCACCCATTCATGATCAAAACTCTCAGGAAAGTGGGAATACAGAAAACATACCTCAACCATGATAAAGGCCATCTACAACAAACCACAGCCAACATCATACTCAATGGGCAAAAATTAAAAGCAATCCCCTTAAGATCAGGAACAAGGCAGGGGTGCCCCCTTTCACCACTCTTATTTAACATAGTCCTGGAAGTCTTAGCCACAGCAATCAGACAAGAAGAAGAAATAAAAGGCATTCAAGTTGGAAAAGAAGAAGTAAAACTATCATTATTTGCAGATGATATGATATTGTATATAAAAAACCCTAACGTTTCAGTCAAAAAACTACTAGACCTGATAAATAAATTTGGCAAGGTAGCAGGATATAAAATCAATACTCAGAAATCAAAGGCATTTTTATACACCAACAATGAACAGTCAGAAAGAGAAATTAAGGAAACAATCCCCTTCACTATTACAACCAAAAAAATAAAGTATATAGAAGTAAACTTACCAAGGAGACTAAAGACTTATACTTGGAAAATTATAAAGCATTGATAAAAGAAATCAAGGAAGATACAAACAAGTGGAAGCATATACCGTGCTCATGGTTAGGAAGAATAAACATCATTTAAATGTCTATATTACTCAAAGCAATCTATAAATTCTATGCAATACCAATTAAAATACCAATGACATACTTCAAAGATATAGATCACATATTACAAAAATTTATATGGAACCAAAAAAGAACATGAATAGCCTCAGCAATTTTAAAAAAGAAGGATAAAGTGAGAGGTATCACACTTCCTGATATCAAGTTATACTACAAGGCCATTGTACTCAAAACAGCCTGGTACTGGCATAAGAACAGGCATATAAATCAATGGAACAGAACAGAGAACCCAGAAATAAACCCACAGCTCTATGGACAACTGATAAAGGAGGTAAGGAAATACAATGGAGTAAAGACAGCCTCTTTAACAAATGGTGTTGGGAAAATTGGACAGCTACCTGCAAAAAAAATGGAACTAGATCACCAGCTTACACCACTCACAAAAATAAACTCAAAATGTATAAAAGACATAAATGTAGGCTGTGAGGCTGTGAAACCATAAGCATCTTAGAAGAAAACATAGGCAGTAAGCTCTCCGACATCTCTCGGAGCAATATATTTGCTGATTTATCTCCACAGGGAAGTGAAATAAAAGACAGGATAAAGAAATGGGACTATATGAAACTAGAAAGCTTTTGCACAGCTAAAGACAATAAGATCAGAATAAAAAGACAAACTACACAATGGGAGAACATATTTGACAGTACGTCTGATAAGGGGTTAATAACCAAAAATTATAAAGAACTTGTAAATCTCAACACCTGGAAGACAAAAACAATCCAATCAAAAAATGGGCAAAAGAAATGAATAGACACTTTTCCAAAGAGGACATACAGATGGCCAATAGGCATATAAAAAAATGCTCAACATCACTAATCATTAGAGAAATGCAAATTAAAACCACAATGAGATATCACCTCACACCAGCCAGAATGGCGCTTATCAACAAAACAACACAGAATAAGTGCTGGCGAGGATGTGGAGAAAAGGGAACCCTCCTACACTGCTGGTGGGAATGCAGACTTGTGCAGCCACTGTGGAAAACAGTATGAAGATTCCTCAAAAAACTGAAAATCGAACTGCCTTTTGACCCAGCTATCCCACTTTTAGGAATAAACCCAAGAACACCATAGAACGGCTCCAAAAAGAGAAAAGCACCCCCATGTTTGTGGCAGCATTGTTCACAATAGCAAAGGTCTGGAAACAGCCCAAGTGTCCATCAGAGGAAGAGTGGATTAAAAAGCTTTGGTACATATATACTATAGAATACTACTCAGCCATATGAAATGATGACATCAGATCATTTATAATAACATGGATGGACCTTGATAACATTATACGGAGTGAAATAAGTAAATCAGTAAAAACCAAGAACTAAATGAATCCATACATAGATGGGGCATAAAAATGAGACTGAGAGACATGAACAAGAATGTGATGGCAATGGGGGTGGAGGGAGGGGAGATGGGGCGAGGAAGGAGAGAGGGGTTGGGGGAAGGGAGGGGCAGAAAGAAAACCAGATAGAAGGTGACAGAAGACAATTTGACTTTGGCTGAGGGGTATACAGCACAATCAAATGTCAAAATAATCTGGAGATGTTTTCTCTCAACACATGTACCCTGAGTTATCAATGTAACTGCATTAAGTTTAATTAAACAAATAAAATAAAATAAATAAATAAATAAAAGAAAACTATTCTATAGAAACAAGAGCATTGATCAGTAGTGCCCCAAAATAATATACAAATATAAAACAAACCAAACATAGATTTAGCTTCATAAGTCAAACTCATACTTCTGCATTTTTCTATGACTGTCCACTGCTCAGTCAAGGATCCTAAACTCATTCCTACTTATCAGCACAACCTTCATCCTAAAGGCATCTAGTTTCAGGAATCCAACTGAGCCCCCTTCACTACAATCCACACAGATCTGTGCCTTCACCATCAATTACATGTAATCAAGAAAGGAGTGTCCAACCTGGCCACCTACGGTTGCAGGGGCAGAGTTTGGTAACAACAGTAAGCATACAGTACTGGCAAGCTTCCTATCTCTCTAGACAGAGGTAACAGTCTTCCATATGAATTCTTTCACCCATTGTATATACTCCTCCCAGTATGTCCCCCACAATGCAGCCACAGTGTTCTTTTCAAAACAGAAGTCTGATCATGTCTCTTGTCCTAGAACACTGCTCCCTCCCCTCTTCTAGTTAGTTCACCTGACCCTTCAGATCAGATTTCAACAATTCTGACCATTACTTTCTGGTCAAGCCTTCCCTGGCCTTTCTGACCTTGTTAAATTTAAGATTGATTTTTTAAATGAGTAATTTTAAATTACTGAAAATATTATATTTCCTTAGAGTACCTTGAGCCTCTTCACAGGCTGTGCCACAGGTTGCAATGTCACACTTACAGCAGTTTGCTTGTCTGTCTCAGCATCTCTCTAAGCTCTCAGCACAGTGCAGGATACCACAGAGAGTCTCATAGGTATTTGTTGAATAAAGATAAGTGATCTGGTGAATTGAATGGGGGTGGGAGGACATCAGTTTGCATTTGTACTTGGACACCGTTAAATTTGACTCCAGTGACCAACACATAGAAGTTCTTTAAATCAAATGTTCAATAAAACCTTTACAAAGGATGGCCTATTTGCAATATAAAGGCTATAGTTTATCCACAATCCTGAAAATTTTTGTTGGAGATAAAGTATAATAAAGAAAAAAGTTGTCTTTCTTGTCGTTATAAGACAATTGCTTTGACAGTTCCTGTTTTACATTTTGTCAAACTGGCTAATTATTCTGTATGCAGGAAAACTATTTCTCCTTGATTGTAACCTAGCATGATACTTCTTTTTTTCAAAGAAATATGACTGCTGGCTATATTGCCTAGAAGATCTTTAACTGAAATAGCATATGAAGGAATATTCCTGTTTATTTCACTGTTTAATCTCCAAGTTGAGATGAATCACTGAGCTCCATTCTCTCGCTAAGTGCGTGTATTAAGAGACAACCCACCCTCAAATCATGCTTCTAGTGTGCTTGCAACAGTCAAGACACACATTCTAGTAACTCTTATCTTTGTCCCCTTTTTACCCTTTAATATGGCGATAATCAGAACAAACTGAGTTTGTTTCTCAGATTGCTAAAATCCTCTCAACACTTTCTTCAACACTGTTGCCAAATAAATCATTGTAATGTTCCCCTGTAAGTTGAATTGAAAATTAATTTACACAACCAAGATGATTCTCCTAATAACAGGGTACATGGAATGGGGAAATTGGAAATCATTACCCAGTAAATATTACCTGCATTATTTTTGTAGCTGCTTTAGATTGCATTGTAATAGAAAACTAGGAAACTGGCTGTGCAGAAGTTTCAGAGGGTCCCCTGAAGAACATCTGTTTTAAAATTGATTCTTTAAGAAAGCATTAAAAAGCTATTGGAATTGATTGCCTGGTGATATAAAGGAAAAACTCTTTGCCACCATTAGAGTTAAAAAAGAGCATCTTCATTCATGCATGTTGTTAAAACTACTGGCCTGAAAGTCCCTGTAGAAAGATAAAGGATATTGAGGGGATATTAAAACAGCAATCTTTGCCTTATCTGGGATTTAAACTTATGTTGCTTTTAATAATTTAGCAAGAACCATTAGTTAGGATGTCAAAGAGTAGATTTACAATTAAAGTGCTATAAAATGGTGGTATCTTTAATAAACAATGAGCCAGGAATTTTTCATTAATCTTCTAAGCATGAGGTACACCTCTACAAAGATTAAATTCTGAATTTACAGTTTTCTTTATTGCTAAGTTTATAGTATAGCAGCAATAAAAGTCATACCTGATAATACCCCTGATTAGCTTCTGAAGCTTTCCCTGAAATAGGGTAATAACCAATCAGATCCTAGCTATTGGCCTGAGAAAAAATGGCATTCACCATTAAAATGTCTTTTGAGCTTAGGGAGGTTTCCATGGATATGATGCAGTGGCAATTGTTTGAGAAATGATATGGTAGACAATATCCAAACACATAAGCCCAATAGAGCGCCTTGACACTAAATTATTTTCTTTTTACAGGCTTTTGATTTTTGCCACATTATGTGTAAAAATGCCTTGTATCTTTTAATACATGATAAATAGGACTACAGTAATACCTCAGTTTTGTTGACTTCAGTTATCATCACTTTTTTCCATGAAAAATTTGTCTTGGTTTTCGTTGGTTGCCATAGATTTTATTGGCGTGCCCATGTGACCTCACTGCTAATTTTGCGAAAACAAAGGGTGACCCACGCATTCTCCTACTCAGTGTGGCATTGTTTCTCATTGTGTGAGCATCAACCCGCATGTCTAGCCAAACAATTCCATTGCTTTCCAGTGTTTTCATGCTTTTTATTGCTTACAAGTGCTAATACTAAAATGACATGTAAGTGATTACTGCATGTACAGTATCTGCACCTCTCTCTCCCCTCCTCACCATCTTCCATATGCCAAGAAGTTTTCAGAAAGGTAAATGCCATGTTAAATGTTCATTTATTCTTTACATTAGTCTTTTATATTTATTTTATATTAATTTATTCTCTATAAAATGTAGTTTTGGTATACATTTTGAAGTGTCTAGAATGAATTATTGGATTTATATCGATTCATATGGAAATAATTGCCTGAGTTTTCATTGGTTTTGGATTTCGCTGATTGTATTTGGACAAATTATTGACGAAAATCGAGGTATCATTGCACTGTACTTAGCAGCAAGGGATAACGAGTAAGAAAAGCCTTTTAAAATGTACTGTATTATTTTTCCTTAAAAGTTATCTCTGAATTATGTTAAACTTCACCCTCACACCAGTCACTCCCTTCATCTCTCTCCTGCTTTAATGGACTGTGAATAATGTCTATACAGATGAACTGTATCAGAAAAAATTTGGTAGAGAAACAGTGGTAGCAGAGCTGTAAAGCATGGAAACTACAATGACATTCCTAGAAAGAAAATGACGCTCTCAGACCACCTTGAAGCCTCCCTCTTAGCACTTTAATTAAGTCCTGGTGATGTAGTAGAAAAGTATTATAGTGAGGCCCCGTGGGAACCTCAGTTATGAAATCTTTGGCGACATGGGAATGAACCCACCTACTTTATACTGAACTGTGCATTATTCTGATTAGCCTAGTAACATGTTTTTCATATATCACCTTCAAATATTAACATGAGACCTTAAATGTTTTTTGCACTAAACAATTATTTATTAAATTATATTAATTAAGCCTGACCAGGCTGTGGCGCAGTGGATAGAGCATCAGACTGGGATGTGAAGGACCCAGATTGGAGACCCTGAAGTTGCCAACTTCAGCGCAGGCTCATCTGGATTGAGCAAAGTTACCAGCTTGAACCCAAGGTCTCTGGCTCAAGCAAAGGGGTTACTCTGTCTGCTGTAGTCCCCACAGTCAAGGCACATATGAGAAAGCAATCAATGAACAACTAAGGCAGGGGTCGGGAACGTTTTTGGCTGAGAAAGCCATGAGCGCCACATATTTTAAAATGTAATTTTATGAGAGCCATAAAATGACCCATTTACGTTATGCATTATCCAATAAAAATTTGCTGTTGTCTGGAGGACAGCTGTGATTGGCTCCAGCCACCCGCAACCATGAACATGAGCAGTAGGAAATGAATGGGTTGTAATACATGAAAATGTTTTATGTTTTTAATGTTATTATTTTTTTTTATTAAGGATTTGTCTGCGAGCCAGATGCAGCCTTCAAAAGAGACAGATCTGGCTCATGAGCCATAGGATCCTGAACCCTGAACTAAGGTGCCACAACAAAAAACTCATGATTGATGCTTTTCATCTCTCATCGTTTCTGTCTGTTTGTCCCTATCTATTCCTCTCTCTGACTCTCTGTCTCTGTAAAAAAAAATTATATTAATTAAAATAGTTTCCTAAAAATTCCTATATTTATTTTATTAATTTATCTTTAGTTGTCTGTCCTGGTTTAAAGGATGAATTATCTGGCTACTTTATTTATAAGTAACTTCTGAAATATATAATTTTTTAGTTGTTTGAAATGGAACTTAGCAGTTATTTTTGTCAAAATAGTTAAGCTTAGAGTTAAAAGAGCAAAGTTTTTATGCTTTCAAATAAATTTTAACTTCTCTGCCATCCATAATACTCCTTCAAATTGAAGACTACAGTTGATCCATAAGTCATTATTATAGATATTTAACTTTGTTAATATTGGTGATAGAGTAGTTATATTGTTAAATGCAAATAAGTAATATAAGAAATTAATAGAAACAATAAAAATTAATATTATCTCTATTTATTGATTTGTAACACTCTCAAATAACAGAAGTCTTTTTAACAAGGTAAAAAAGATTTGAATCACTAAAATAAAATTCTCCAAAACTAGTTCTATAAAGGCAAACATTGCTAACAGATCTTTGTCTATAGATTAAAAAAATAAATAAAGGAAGTTTACTTTTTAAAATGGGACCATAGTATTTTTAAACCAGTCTTTCCACTCTTTCGCAGAAATCAAATAGAAAAGAAGATGTTTTAAATGACAAACATAATTATACTTCTCCTCATGTCTTCCAACTCTGTTGACAAAAGGCAAAGACCCAAACAGCACACGAGGACTAAAGAGGAAACCTGCACTCCCCTTGGCAACCCCAGGAGTCTGACAACCTCTCCTTATCGACCTCTTCCATCTCCAGATTCCTGAGCTTTTTAGTTCAAGTTCCTTTTATTTAAACTCTCCACCAATATTACTACAACTAAACACCACACCAAAACTACAACAAAGATGGACAAAAAAGAGTGAGGTAATATGAATACTTTAATTAAAAAAAAAAACAACTTCCAAAATGAACTATCCAGAGTCTTATTTAAATTGAAAGATCTATGTATTACATGGATGCTACTATATGCCAATGCATATTATAATTAATTAATAGATATTTGAATGTTTATGATAAAAATAATAATTATATTGTGAAAATGTAAATTAGCAGTAGAAGAAATTAATAAAAACAACAAAATTTAAAGTAATTTGTATTAATTTTAGTTTACTATTGATTTGTATTTCTGAGAGTACAAAGGTCACATATACTATAGGAGACACTTGTATAAAATTATTTTTTTTGTCAGCTTTAGAATTTTCTTTTTTCATGTAAGTTCCTACTAGTTAGAAATTAGAATTTTCTATTCTAACCAAGAAGTTGGCATAAATAACCTCAAACACCATATGTGTTAGATACCAAAGTAATATTAACATTGAACTAGACAATAGAAATATTTTCCACAATCACTGATGATAGAGAACAAAATATAAATAATTGAAGTCTTAGGGTCTTAAAGTTAAAAAGAAACAGCAACCATTTTAAAAGATGAGTTATTTCTCATAAGATATTATATTTTATTAGTACTTTTAATGACTTAATGTCTCTCACTTTTGAAAGAGGTAAGAAGAGGCCCTGGCATGTTGGCTCAGCAGTAGAGTGTCCGCCCCAGCATGTGGAAGTCCCTGGATTGATTTCCAGTCATGACACACAGGAGAGGCAACCATCTGTTTCTCCACCCCATCCCCTCCTCTCTCTCTCTCTCTCTCTCTCTCTCTCTCTTGTCCCCTCCAGCAGCCATGGGGTTGAATGGTTTGAGCAAGTTGGCCCTGGGCACTGAGGATGGCTCCATGGCTGCATCTCAGGTGCCAATATAGCTTGGTTGTTGAGCAAGGGAGGAGCAGCCACAGATGGGCAGAAAATTGCCTGGTGGATCCTGGTCGGAGTACATGCAGGAATCTCTCTCTCTGCCCCTGCCTCCCTCCCTCTCACTTAAGAAAAAAAGAGGGAAAAAGATAGAAACTTCTTCTATGATTCTAATGGATAAGAATGTCAGCAGACAGGGACATATTCTTCCAGAAGAAATTAGTTGTATAATAATTCTAAAACCAACTCAAAATATCAAAAGGCCAAAGGAGAGGGGGAAATGAAAGTGAGATAAATGTATCTTACTAACAGGTATAGCTCCTGTCCTTCAAAAGAGTAAGATATTATTTTGGGGGGAATGTCCATAATCCTTAAATTAGTAGAGCTTATCCACTCAATACTCATTTAATTTTTTAGTAAGTCAAAATTGCTACTCCACTACATGCATTCACAAGAGGGAAGCCCAACTACAGTCATTGGAAAACCAAGAAAATATATAAGTATTGGATATGCTTACAGAAGTGAAAAGAAGTCAGGATATGAGAAAGGCAGAAAGGTAGTTATATCTTTTATAGTTTTTAAAGTTATAAAATATTAAATAGCATTGTCTGGTGTTTCACCACTTCTTAGTCTTTACAAGATAGATGAAAGGACACTGAAAAAGTAAATACTGTTCCCCTTTATTACCTGCTAAACTGGTTTCAAAAAATAGAGAGCACATCAGCTAAAACGCTTATCCCTTGGGAAAGGTAGCATATAAATAAACACACACACACACACATACACACACACACACACACACACACACACACCCCAAAGCTGATAGAATATTAAATATTTCCAATTTATACTGAAAAGTGCAGGTCAATGTCGTTTCCTTAGAAATGTTTAAAATGAGAAATGCAGAATTTCAAAATCTCACATATATTATTCTTTTAAAGGAAGCACTACTCTCACTATTCTTGCATTAATTAACACATGAAAAGTAATTGAACAATTTAAAGAACTAGCTCATTGAAAAAACATTCTTTTCAATAAGACTAGACATCATTCTTGAACTGTCTTGCCCAGATCTGGAAACTGTTGCCATATCACTGCTCGCAGCTATAGAAACTGGGCCTCTGCCCCTCAACCCCCACCCTCACTGCAGCTCAGCCCTTTTGTTCACATTCTCCCAACTGTGGCAGCCATCAAGAAGAGTTATTTGAAGAGCAGCATCTCAAACAGACCATTTAGAGACAGGTTAGAAATGGGAAAAACAATGAGAAAAGAAAATTGCAAAAGTCAAACCCAGACTTCAAAATACAGCCCTACTCTTTAGCTATGGAATGGAAAGTCAGAGTTTTGCTATCAATGTGTTAGCCAGACTTCTTCTACCTCTTTGGTCCAGGCCACACTCTCACCGGCTGCTTTACACTACACCTCAAATCTGTCAGTGACGAAGGACAACTTATCTCTATTCTTCCTTTCCCAGCAGCCACATCTTCAGGTAGAATCAAGTCTAGGTAGTGTGAATGAGAGAAACACTGTCTTCCAATGACCTTCCCTTTTTCTCATTTGTTTCTATGACCTCCTTTTAGCAGCGTGTCCTGTTTTTCGTTATTATTTAGTGTGGCTGTGGCAGACCTGAGCATGTACCTTGCAAAACTCCAACCACAGGAGCGTAATTGACCAAGGGACTGAGCTGCTGTATCTGAAACCACCACTGTGCTAAGCTCAGACTTCGCACAGGCTGCTTGCAGGCAATGACTGAGTGTGGCAGGAATACTGATGTAGGCTCATTTCTGAGAGATGAAACTCCTCTAACAGGCACCTTTGGCTCAGGCATAGGCCTTGTCAACCTTTCTTAGAACAATACAGTAGCACTAGGACTTGTCCTACCCTCCCTTCCTTCCCTTTCTCTTTCACAGGAACCCGATCTGCACCATGACTTGAAAGCTCTCCCAGCCTCCTCGCACTTTCCCTCTAACCCAGCGGTTCTCAACCTGTGGGTCACGATCCCATTGGGGGTCAAATGACCAAAACACAGGGGTCACCTAAAGCCATCGGAAAATACATATTTCCAATGGCTTTAGCTGCTGAGAAGCCACTCTATTGTCTGGAGCAGTGCTGTTATTCAGCTTGAACGCCCGCTGTTATGGATGTGTGTTCCAAACTGAATGCCTGCGGTCATGCGCAGAAGTGATTGCATCACCAGTCTGGGGCCTAAGGGGCAGGGGAAGTCGGGGAGGGGGGTAATGCTCCATAGTCCATAGTAGCACATTATGTGTGTCAGGTGCTTGCTGATGCCATCAGTGGGTGGGTGCAGCAAGCGCCGGAGGACAGAAGCCTAGGAGGCAGAGTGGCAAGAGGCAGAGAGCCTGCGAGACAGCCTGCTGGTTTAAAAATGGTTAATAATGTAAAAACAGTACACATACCATACACACAATACTGTGTAAGTGTAAGGTGCTTTGTGTGTAATCACTACACAGTACACAAAGCAGCTTACACTTACACAAAGCACCATACATTTACACAGTGTGAACTACATCGGTCTTATACTATAAGAGACCACTATAAGATGTAGTTCACACTGTTCCCCAATGTATAATTATTTCGCATATCTCCCACTGTTTTCCCATATTCTGAATGAGGAAACTGCTGAAATCAGCGGTTTCCGGCATTGAATCCGCGTCCTATTGATTTCATTGGGAACACAGTGGATTTTGTGGAAGAGAGCTCCCGAGAATCTCGGGTTACCACACAATCTGCCGCAGCCTCCTTTTGATTTCAATAAGAGGCAGAGAAATGACAGTTTCCGACACATTTCTTCCTCTCCTATTCAAGTCAATGGGAGGCTGCAGCAGATTCCGCTCAAATATAGAGCATGTTGCTTAATTTTTTCCATGCTAGAACTTTTCCTAGAGGAGAAAAATTCCAAAGGTGGAATCTGCCACCCCCAATAGACTGAAAGAGGCCTCACACTGAGGAATCTGCTGTGCGGATTCTGCACTGTAAAAGATCTGCCTCCTATAGAAGTCTGGCTCAATGTCATGTTCCTCAAAGAAGGCAGATAATGTAGGAAACATGTAAGTTTTATTTTTATCCAATTTATTTTTCCAAAGCTGAAGTTTCATTTGGAATGATTTAATTTTTTCGGACAAATCGAGGCACGTTGCATTTGGTCCTTGCAGTGATAAATTTAAGCCATTCAAGATGACAAAGATGTCCACCAAGTAAGCTATTTTCTGCAGCTCAGTTTTACCACTAAAGAGTACTTCAAATTGCGGTCTTGCTTTCTGATTAAAAAATGTTTTCAGTTCATCACGAAGCTCAAAGACACGTTTTAAAACTTTTCCTCTTGACAACCATCTGACTTCAGTGTGAAATAACAGAGCATTGTTTGGCGCATCTAGCTCGTTGCACAGTTGCCAAAACAGCCAACTGTTTAAGGCGCTCAACTTCTGTGAAAGAACATTTGCACATGCTTGCAGACGAAATTTCATCATACTTTCCTAATCTACCTGACACCCCATTTGCACTTGCCAGAAGTCCATTCACAGTGAAAGTTGAAGATGTTCTGGAGACTGTGCAAGAAGAGCAAGAAGAGTTTATTGACCTAATTAACAATGATGCAGCGAGAACAGATTTCCCTACGATGCCACTGACAATATTCTGGATTAAGTGTTTATAGTTATATCCTATTCTGTCTGAGACTGTGCTGAGCCTTCTTCTTCCTTTTCCAACAACATATCTTTGCGAAACAGGGTTTTCCAGCTTGCTGGTAATCAAGTCTAAATACCGAAGTAGACTTGTTGTGGAAAATGATCTTCACTGTGCCCTTGCAAAGACTGCCCCAAGAATTTCTGAACTGATAAGCAAGAAGCAACCATAACCATCTCACTGAATTTGGCAGCATACTGTTGCAAAATATTGCACTGTTGTTTACTGTTATATTACTGTTGTTATATTTAAACCCATGCTATGCCATGGTGAAATGTTATTTATTTGGAATTGTTATATTTAAACCCATGTTATCCCATGGTGAAATGATATTTATTGGAATTAGTAATAAATATTTCTCAATATATAATTAAATATTGTTTTTGTGATTAATCACTATGTTTAAATTATGTTTGATTTGTAGCAATGAGAATACATAATGCATATCAGGTATTTACATTCTGAATCATAACTGTAGCAAAATTACAGTTATGAAGTAGCCACCAAAATTATTTTTTGGTTTGGGGTCACGGCAACATGAGGAACTTTGTATTGTGGGGTCACCGCATTAGAAAGGTTGAGAACCACTGCTCTAACCCATCTTTTGTGACTGCTTCTTGGAGAACCCAAAGTGGGCTGTGCACCTTTACTTATCCAGACCAGACCTGTTCTATAATCTATTCCTTGGAGGTCTGCTGAATGATAAGCTGCTGCTGCTCTGAAAGATTTAAGCACCTAAAGGGGCCTCGTGTGTATATTTGAGAATGTTTACAGTCGACCATGTGGCAAACTGCATTGGTGCACACGCACAGTGACACAGAGTGGTGACTCAAAGGGTGAGCTTCAGAGTTCAGAAGCTCTGATTGCAGTGTTCATCTTCAGACCCCAGGAGACTGAAGGCACACACAGAATTACTTTAAAGGCACTGGGGAAGGAATATATTAAATGCTAACATTAACAAAATGTGCCAAAACTATATCTGAAGCAAAAATGCTTTCCTGTTCAGAGACATATTTTTGTATCAACTTCCTAGAACAGCACAGAAGATATAAACTATGCTGCTTACCAAGATAGATGGTAACTGTGAAGAAAGGGAATAAAATTCTCAGAGAAAGTATAATCTTGAAGCTGGGTCAGCAAACTTTTTTTCAGAACAGCTGGTTAACACATAAAACTCTTCTTAGTGTGGGGCTTATGCAAAAACAGACAAAGGGCCATATTTGGTCATTAAGCCAGTGGGTTTGTTACCCCTGGCTTAGAGTAGTGGTGAGTAGTCATATCTGACCACAAGCCAAGACTGAATATATAAAAAATGCCACATGTATATTTCATTCTAAATGAAAATAATTTAGTGACAGGGAAGTGTATATTGTTACATTTTAAATTATCAACTCCAGTAAATAAGAATGTTACCAAGAGAATCTGCATTATCTTTAAGTCATTAAAATGTTAAACATCTTAGTGTGTTGAGAAATAGCAAAAAGAGAGCTTCTGATTGTCTGGGCATCAGTTCCATGTGGAGCTACCTTGTGCAGTTAAGTGGGCCCCTGTAGCCAAAGGCTGAGAGGTTCTCGGTGACCCACACAGCAGCGAGTCTCTGGTCAGCTCTGTCACTTCTTCATTTTTAGGGGAAATGTCTACCTTTTCTCTTTTCTGAAATTTTAGTCTCCACCAGCCACAATTTGCTACCAATCAGGTAGCACTTGTTTAGCATTCGTGATAATGATGACATATTTATTAAACATATTTTCTATATGCTTAACTTTAATTTGACACTGTGAGGCTGGTGTATTTATGGATCATGAAACTGGGACTCAGAAAGGTAATACGATTTGATTAAGGTCCCAGAATTAATCTACCTGCAGTAGTCCATTTTGGTCTTTGCCCGCACAGTACTCTGTGCCTTCATTCTGGTAGCAGATGAACCATTTCTATACTGTCCATTTCAAATTGGATAGGATTCTGGTAAATGTTACTTATATGGCTCGGCTTGTCCTTGACTTAACTTAGCAAGTGTGACTAAGTCACCATAATGGATAGTCAGGGTGGATGCAATGATGGGTGTAGGAGTGGCCATGTGTTCCTTGCAGGACCAGACACCAGGACAATGGGTATGGATGCTGGGAAAGAAATGATCTCTCTACTTTTATGATAGCAATATGAGTCGCATATATTTAGGGTACTGGTGGCCTTGTCATTACACAAACATAGCCTGTGGTGAGTGAAGCCAATACTGAGGCAGAGCTGAGAGATGAAAAAAAGATGAACAGTATGATACCTGCTGAACTTGGGAGTAGTTGAGGTTGAGGCCACTCCTCGGACTTACCGATATCCAAAGCCAATAAATACTACTTTTATTAAAACTAGAGTTGGATTTCTATTAACACAACAGGAAAAGTCCTGATGAATAGAATACTAGGGCCAGAACTTGAACGAATCCCTTTGATTATGTAATTATATTAATTACTATGACTTTATTAAAGATAAATTTGAGATGGGAGTTATATTATTAATAGTATAATAAAGATAAAGGGGAGAAATTGTACCTTAATGCCCAGGTCATAATTAGCATTTTTGTTATTATTACCTTTTTTGTTTTTCTGTGAATATTTTGATGACAGGTACTATATTTTATTCATCCTTGTAATCCTGATGCTGAGCCCAGTCCCTAGGACTTAGAAGTGCTCAATAAATATCTTTTCAATAAACAAATATTTATAGTATTTATGTGTAAGAGAATGCTACCTCTTATTTGAAGTTGACTCTTGTCCAGGATAGTTGAATATCCTAATCTCTCACTTTCTTCAGTTCTTTGCTAAAAAGACCAAACCTTACCTGAGAGGCTTCCCACAGAGGCCTCTGATACAGCATGCTTTTTTTTACAGCCCTTCTCCCCATCTCACGCTAGTTTGCTTGATAAGACCCCTTACCTACTGAAATCTTTATACCTTATTTTCTATCACTTCTGCTAGAATGTAAGCTTCTTAAGAGTAGTACCTGGCACATAAAAGCCTCTCAAAAATAATCAAATGATTGTATGTTTACATTGTAAACAGTGTGACTGAGGGTGCATATTAGTCCACATTCCTATAATCTTCCAACACATTTTAAATATTGATTTAAATTTTATAATGAAAAGCATAATAGTTAAATGTAATGTTTGTATATTCCAATGTAAAGAATATGTTTCCCAAAGCATGAAATGTGCTTGTAAGTATAATATTTTGCCATTGTCTGAACTCTGAATCTAAAAATCTTTTACTAAATCCTTAATTGTAATCATATTGATTAACACAGGATTGCCATAAACAATCTGCTTAATCAGCCATCTGTTGACTCATGTGGTTATGGTAATGATATCTTACTCTAGATTAACTGTAACAATATATTGAAGCTTAGTGAAGTCTATATGTATATCATGATTGATCCAAATAAACCAGACCTATATTATTTTTAAATACTTTCTTTAATTTTGATTTTTAATATAGGCCAATGCAATTTTTTACAACCATCAATTTTTAAGTAAACATAAATATAAACCCAAAGCAATGATAACTTACAAGGAAAATTATATTTTAAAAGCTACACATTTTAAAAATAATGCATTTATGTAGGAAAATTTCAGATAAAACTATCATAATAGAAAGTGATCATGAAAATAATAATGTCTTGACAAAGTAACTAGAGAATCTATATAATTTTCACTATTCATTTTATCAATCTCCCAGTCATATTGACTTTAAAATAGAGTTTTCAGAAACTGTGGCAATCATCATTTTTCCTTCTCTCCTGAGTTATGTGCCTAAGCATTGCTCTTATTGGCACCTTTAGAGCTATTGAAAATGACATACTAGGTCAGGCATGGCCAACAGTTTTTGCCCCTGGGCCAGATTAGAAAGAAAACTTTTTTTATGGGCCGGACAAAATATTTAAATTAAAAAATATCAAATACAAAAATGATTCATTTAAGTAAACAAAATTTTATTATGTAATTTGTTTATGAATAAATGTAAATGAGTGAAAAAAGATTTTAATATACAATATTATTTTAATAAAAATATAATTACATACTGCATAAATATCCAAACTGTATCATAATCAATCAAAACAATATTTAATTAATAGAATGAGCTTGAAGGGGTTATATCACAAATCAAACAATTATTTTGTTTTACAAACAGCCTGGACACGTTTTCAATTATCAGCTGCAGCTATTGTCTATGCTACAGTGCCACTTGATTCAGCACACTTGACCACAAATATAATGAATTGTTTGACCTTGGGTGAGAGCACTGGCAAACTTCACCTAAAAGAATGTGGGTTTCACATTGCCACTAAACGTCAAACAGTTCATAGCGAGTACAGACGAGTACAAAAGTTGTAAATCTTTATAATGAAATTTTTTTAAAAAATGAAGTATCGTGAATCCATTCTACCAATATTTGGAAGTTAACCCTAAATTAGTCACACATGGAATTCTTTTCTATGTATCACTATCTTCTTAAATATCTCGATTTTCAATAATCAAAGACACTTCTGCTTCTGAGTAGCTGAGACTTTAAAGTAGTGGAGAATATTGAATATTTAATCGTGGGCCACATAAACTCATTACGCAAGCTGGATCCAGCCCATAGCCTATATGTTGGCCATGCCTGTACTAGGTATTTTTCCATAAATATCATGAACTTTAAAAAAATATAATATTAGTAGCCCCGTCTAATTATAATAATAGTGCATTGTCTCTTTCTGACTCCAAATGTCTAGCTCTTCGCTCTTTATTTTTCCCGTTATCAGAAGGAACAGCTGTGGTTTTACATGGGATACACCTGGCAGATTTAAGCATCCAGATGCTTACTCCTGCATTAAAAAGAAAAAGGAGAGAAAAAGAAAGAAAGAAAATAAAGCACTCCTTCTCAAGATAATATTTATTTCAGCCCTGCTCGGTTGGCTCAGCGGTAGAGCATAGGCCTGGCGTGCAGGAGACCCGGGTTCGATTCCCGGCCAGGGCACATAGGAGAAGCACCCATTTGCTTCTCAACCCCCACCCCCTCCTTCCTCTCTGTCTCTCTCTTCCCCTCCCTCAGCCGAGGCTCCATTGGAGCAAAGATGGCCCGGGCGCTGGGGATGGCTCCTTGGCCTCTGCCCCAGGCGCTAGAGTGGCTCTGGTCGCAGCAAAGCGACGCCCCGGATGGGCAGAGCGTCGACCCTGGTGGATGTGCTGGGTGGATCCGGTCGGGCGCATGCGGGAGTCTGTCTGACTGTCTCTCCCCGTTTCCAGCTTCAGAAAAATACAAAAAAAAAAAATTAACAAAAAAGGTAATGTTTATTTCAGAGGAAACTAATGTTGGGAAGAGATTAAAGGAGAGAAATTGGGGAGAAAAAAATGTAGACTTCCATTTTATTTTCACCTGTAACAAATACAGATGAAAGGTCTTTAAAATACCAGTTTACTGGACAAGGGATCACTTCTTTTTATTTGAAATGTGTAAGTAAAGTCTCAGCTCACCTTTATCTGTGCAAAGGGGTGATTTTGCTATAATTACTACTGTACTTCTTAAAATGTAGTTTGGCCAAGTTATAGCAGAGAAGGGATAACTACATGATATTTACACAATAGATGGAAGAAATATTATAAACTGGAACCCAAGGGAGGAGTACAGGCAAGCTTTTATGGGTATTGTATAAAAATACAATAGTTTGGATAAAATTATAACACACAGTGGAATGAATTATATACAATAAATGGCCAGAGCTGATTTAGACTTATTTACTTTAAAGGATCACAATAAAATTCTGAATTTTCAAATGCCTAGTATTGATTACCTAAAGAGGACTATCTATTTCTGATTACTTATCCTTAAGTTCTCCAGAGGAAAATTTCCATGTGATATTCTCTTTTGAATTGAGAACAAATGAAAAACACTAAGCCACTATAATTATAAATATGTTCAAGAAAATAGATTTCTTTCTTGCATATTTAGTTTCTCTTAATTATAAATAAAACTCAGTTGGACTCAGTAATTATCAAAATGAATTTGACTGCTTCTATCAAAATATTCAGTTCAAGATTCCAAGATGGTGAGGGAGTAAGCGGGTGTACAAGCTGCCACCTCCCAGGACCAAATTGGATTACAACTTAATTTAAGAACAATTATCTTGAAAAACCAATTTGGACTAAACAAACAGGAGTCTATAACCAAGGATCATGAAAAAAGCCTCAATGAGACGGGTAGGTTAGGTGGAGACTTGAAGGGTACTTCCTGGCTCCCTGAAGCAAGCAGAGTGTGAGGGTGCAGAGGGGCTCACACTGAGGGGAGGGTAACCCTGAGAGGTGTAGGTCCTCAGCCCCAAGCCTAGAGCACCACCCTAGAGCCCCAGAGCCTAGAGGACATGCCCACACAGCATTTTGTGGTGAAAAGAGCAGGGCTTCTGCCTACAAGAAAGAGATGGAGTTCTCAGATATGCAGACTCGGTCTTCAAGGGCATGCACAGAAAATCTCATTCACAGCTACTTACCAGAGGCACTGGTGGGGGTAGAGCTGAAAGAACTGGAGTTCTGAGAGGAAAGTGTGAAGTTGGAGGCCCAGGGAGAGACATGGTGGGGAACAGTCAACAGAACTCCTGTGCTGAGTCATTCTCCAATACCATCATCATCATCATTCTTGGATGAAGCAGTCTCTTCTGAGTGGCACCAATCCTGAGAAAAAGCAACCACTGTGTCCTTGAGAGTCTCTGCTATGCTAATTATGGTGACTAGGTTGCGCTGAGAAGCCAGGAAGCAGGGGTGTGTCAGTGATTCAGATTGTTGTTGAGGCAGAAGCTTTCCCTCACACACCCTAAAGTCTAAGACTAGTAATCCTGCATCACAGCAGACTCAGTAGAAACTTTCCAGAGTGCAAGCAGACCACACATCTGGATCTCACAGGACACACCCTACTGAGGTTTCTGAAAAATGTCTCAAAAAACTGACACCTGGTACAGAGGTACAGAGCCACATCCACTACATTTCCTAATCCCTGAAGGGCTGCATGCTCTAGACTCTACAAGAGATTTTTTCGGTGGCCAAGTCCAACAAGCACCCAGCAGATGGAGGCTGCAGGAGGCAGGACTCACAAAACCCTGGCATTTTAAACAGACCTTACCTCAGATCTAGAGTGGGTAAAGGCCAGCCTAAGTGTGCACCTTGGTATTTCTAAGCACCTGAACCAAAAAAGGCAGCCAAAATATTCTGAATTACTTGTAGATCTGAGAAAGTTATTAAGGACGAGACATGGGCAGTGTCTCCCACTGGTCTGGACTGGGTTCCTATGAAGAAGACACAGGACTAGAGCATCCAGTGTCCAGCTGCAGAGAGCATTGTTTCTGGACCTAACAACTTTTGTTAGAGTGATATCCTAAGGAATGGCTTCTCACACCTGGCCCAGCTAAACGAGTTCAGCTCTCTGAGATCAGCACCAGCATAGCATTTCATGTACATTAGATAAGGAGAAGCTTTACGTTCAGCTGGCCTGGGTGCTGGATATCCTGCCCAGTTGGGCTAGATTCAAAAGAGGGGAAGGAAGAGAGGCCTGGAGCATGGGCAGTTAACATGTAGGTTTTTCTGACTCTACTGATAGATCTGGTCAAGGGCTTAGCCACTTTCTAGTGGGGGAGCATGGTAAGGCCCAAGAAAGGACTCTCTCAGTCTTCCTTCCTGACACTAGGGTCTCACCAGCTATAAGAACATCAGGAGAAGGGACTGTTGGTACCATTCTATCTGAACCTGCTGCTCACCTTGCTGGGTAAAAATAAACATTGACTGTCCAGCAGTGGCTGAGAGATTAGGCTCTGGAGTAGGGGCCACATTTCCCATACTGAGGTCCTGAACAAGAGACCCCTGAACTAGGGGGTCCCACTAAAATTGTATTTTCAAACTCAGCTGCCCTAACACAACAAGCTTGTGATCTGTTGACAAAGTTGGTTGTGTGAAGTCAGTCTTAGCTCACAATAGTTTTTCTACAGAAGGCTTGTTGGGAAGACCAGGCAGCTGCAAAAGGAGGTAAACCAGATGAAAATTGGAGGCTAATCTTATGGAGCTTGGGGCTTTTAAGGAGCTGCTGTCATCTCTGAGCAGAAGAAAACAGATTTGATTCTTCTCAAACTGCTCGTGCACAAAAACCACAAACACAAACAGCATAAAGGGAACTAACTGCAGATAAGTAGCCCACAGCATATTACAAACAACAGTTGACACCAACCAAAGAAGGTCTAGAACCAACAAAACTGGTAGTGGGTGGCAGATAACACCAAACCTAAACTAAGCAACTACAAAGGCACCATGCCCCAAAAGGAAGAGTCTAGCAGGCACCAGACATAGTGGAGAATAAATACGCCCAACAGAACAGACACTGCACAATGTGGAATACAAATGATCAAGATTGACCTATAGAGGCCCTAGCCAGTTGGCTCAGTAGTAGAGCATTGGCCTGGTGTGCAGGAGTCCCGGGTTTGATTCCCAGCCAGGGCACACAGGAGAAGTGCCCATCTGCTTCTCCACCCCTCCCCCTCTCCTTCCTCTCTGTCTCTCTCTTCCCCTCCTGCAGCCAAGGCTCCATTAGAGCAAATTTTGCCCGGGCGCTGAGGATGGCTCGGCGGCCTCTGCCTCAGGCACTAGAATGGCTCTGATAGTGGCAGAGCAACGCCCCAGATGGACAGAGCATTGCCCCCTGCTAGGCATGCTGGGTTGATCCCGGTTGGGCACATGCAGGACTCTGTCTGACTGCCTCCCCATTTCCAACTTCAAAAAAATACAAAAAAAAAAAAAAGATTGACCTATAGAGCCAACCAGCCTGAAGTAATAACCATATTCACAAAGGACTACCTGCATTCAATACTCACATACAACAAGAGGAAAAATAGTACCCTCAAATAGAATTTTTTGAACAAGGAAAATAGGTGGCCTGGAGGTTAGTACCAACAAACCTATCTTCCTCATGAAGACACGACAAAAATTTAAAGCCAGACATTGCTACCTAATACACAGAAAAAAATGAGCTGACAAAGTAATGCGATCCAAATGATCAATAGGAGAAATTCCTAGAAAAAGAACTGAATGAAATAATAGTAACCATAGTACCAGATGCAGAGTTTAAAATAATGATTCTTAGGGTGCTAAGAATCCTAGAGCAACAGTGGATGGGCATAATGAGCACCTACATAAAGAGATAGCAAGCATCAGAAAGGACACTGAAATCATAAAAAACAACCCGCCTGAAATGACAAATACAATATCAGAAATGAAGACTCCATTAGTTGAATCAACAGCAGGCTGGATAAAGCAGAGGATCAAATCAGCGACTTAAAAGATAAGATAAACAGAAGTACAGAAGTAGAGCAGCAAAATGCAAAGAGGTGCAAAGAGACTGAGGAAACTCTAAGAGACCTCACTGACAACATGAAGAGAAACAACATCATAGGGGTTCCTGAAGGTGAAGAGAACTAACAGAGGATAGAGAACACATTTGAAGAATTCATAGCTGAAAATTTTCCTAAATTGATGAAGAAAAAAGTTACACAAGTTCAAGAAGCACAAAGACTCCATTGAAGAGGAAACCAAGGAGACCTATATCAAGGCACATCATAATTAAAATGCCAAGGTTAGGAGACAAAAAATATATATATACTAAAAGCTGCAAAGGAAAAGCAGTTAATTACTTATGAAGGAACCCCCATGAGGATGATATCCAATTTCTCAACAGAAACACTTGAGGCCAGAAGGAATTGGAAAAAATATTCAAAGTGATATAAAACAAGAACCTACAACCAAGACTGCTTTCTCCAGCAAGGCTATCATTTAAAATTGGAGGAGAAATTAAAAGCTTCCCAGACAAAAAAAGAATCAAGGAATTCATTACAACCAAACCAGTACTGCAAGAAATGTTAAGAGCCCCACTGTAAAAAGATCAAAAAAAAAAAAAAAAAAAAAAAAAAAAGAAATTGAGAAACAGCAAATTATAGATTTAAAGAATAAAATGACAGATACTAAGATGGCAAGAGAGTACATGCACATTTCAACTGCCACCTCCTAAGGCCAAATTGATTTAACCTAATTTAAGAGGGACCATCTAGGAAAACCAACTTTGGACTGAACAAAGAGCAGTATATAACCAAGGGTCATAGAAGAAACCACATTGAGACTGGTAGGAAGGGCTGAAATGCAAAAGTGCTGCCCTGCTCCCAGGTGCAAGTGGCAGCTGAGGGACTGGAGGGACTCTCAGTGTGGGGAGTGTGGCCCTTAGAGTTGTGGGCAATCAGCTCCAGGCCCAGAGCCCCAACCTAGAGCCTTAGAGCCTAGAAGCGGTGCTTACACAGCATGTGGAGGTGAAAAGAGCCAGGTTACTGTCTGCAGGAAAGAGTTGGAGCCCTGAGAGACACCATTCCATCTTAAAGAGCCCATGCAGAAAATCTTGTTCACAGCCACTTACCCGGAACCCCAGTAGAGGGAGAGCTGAGAGGACTAGAGTTGCATGAGGAGAGTTTAATGGGAGGCCCAGGGAGAGATACTGTGGGGAATGGGCACAGGAAACCCTGTGCTGAGTCATTCTTCAATATTGCAGTTACCATAATTCTTGGGTGAAACATTCCCTCTGAGCAGCATCAGCCTAGGGAGAAGCAACAGCTCCATCCTCTGAGTCTCTCCAGCATGAGTCATGGTGACTTGGTTGGGCTGAGAAGCCTGGAAGAAAGGGGCACATCAGTGACCCAGTTTTCTAGGTGTGGAGGCTGCAGTTGTCCCCCATACGCTCCTGAGTCTAAGACCGATAATTCCATCTCATGAAAGACTCTGTAGAAACTGTCCAGAGTGTGGCCATACCACACTTCTGGGAATCTGAGGCCACACCCACCGGATTCCTGGAGCCACATCCTACTGAGGACTGTGAAAAAAGTTTGGACAGATTGACACCTGGGGCAGAGAGGCAAAGTCACACTCATCACCTTTTTTTGTCTCTGAATTGCCACAGCTCTAGAATTTACCAGTGTTTTTTCAGTGGTGGAGCACAAAATGCAGTCTGCAGACAAAGCTTTCAGGAGGTGGAACTCAGAGAATCTTGGCACTTTAAGCAGACCTTCCCCCAGGCCCAGTGTGAGTTAAAGCCAGCCTAGGTGTGCAACTTGGGATTTCCATTTGCACCTGGGCCCAGCAGAGGCAGCCACAAACTCTGGACTGCTTGTAGCTCCAAGAAGGTTGCTGAGGGCCAATCACGGGCAATGTCTCCCACTATCTACACCAGGTTTCTGCCAGGGAGGCCCAGGGCTGGCACACCCAGTGCCCAGCTACAAAGAACATCTGTTCAGAACCTAACAACCCTTGCTAGAGTGGTATCCTAAGGAATGGCTTCTCACACCTGGCCCAACTGAGGCAAGTTCTGCATTGTTCACAGTGACCAAGATATGGAAACAGCCTAAATGCACTTCAATACAGAATTGGATAACAAATATGTGGCATATATATACAATGGAATACTACTCAGCCATAAGAAATGATGACATAGTATCATTTACGACAATATGAATGGAACATGAGAATATTACCTGAGTAAAATAAGTAAACCAGGAAAATCTAAGAACTGTATAATTGTATACATAGGTGGGATACAAAATTGAGAATCATGGACATAGAAAAAAGTACAGTGGTTACCAAGGGGAAGGAAAGGGTGGTGAGGAAAGTGGTTGGGGGAAAGTGGAAGAATTTAAAGAGAAACAAAATATAAGGTACAGAAGATAATTTGACTTTTGGTAATGGATATATAGCATAATGATTGTCCAAATGATGTGAAGATGTTTTCTTTAAATATATGTACTCCGGTTGACCAATATGAGCCTGTCAAATTTAGTTGTCTAAATAAAAAGAAAAAATAGAAGACAAGAGAAACATAAGCAAAGAAATAAAGCTGCAAAATGCAAAGAGGTGCAAAATGACTGAGGAAACTTTAGGAGATCACGGTGACAGCATGAAGAAAAACAACATCCACATGATAGGAGTTACTGAGGAAGAAGAGAATGAACAAAAATAGAAAACCTGTTTGAAGAAATCATAGCTGAAAATTTCCCTATATTGATGAAGAAAAAAGTCACAAAAGTTCAAGAAGTACAGAGACTCCCATTAAAGACAAAACCAAGAAGGCTTACACAAAGACACATCATAATTAAAATGCCAAAGTTAGGAGACAAAGAAAGAATACTAAAAGCTGCAAGGGCAAAGCAGTTAATTACCTACAGAGGAGCCCCCATAAGGATGATATCCAACGTCTCAACAGAAACACTTGAGGCCAGAAGTGTTTGGCAAGAAATATTTATAATAATGCAGAACAAGAGCCTACAACCAAGACTGTTTTATCTAGCAAGGCTTTAACATTGAAGAAATAATAAAAAGCCTCCTAAACAAAAAGAAGAAAAAACACTCAATGAATTCATTACAATCCAATCAGTACTGCAAGAAATGTTAAGGTGCATACTATAAAACGAAAGGAAATTGAGGAAAATAGGAATGTAGATTTAAAGAATAAAATGGCAATAAATAAGTACATGTCAATTATAACCTTAAATATAAGTGGATTAAATGCTCCAATCTAAGGACATAGGGTAGCTGCATGGATTAGAAAATAGGACCCATACTTATGCTGTCTACAGGAGACTCACCTCAGAACAAACGATATACATAGACTAAAAGTGAAGGAATAGAAAAAAGTATTTGATGCAAATGGAAATGAAAAGAAAGCTGGGATAGCAATACTTATATTTGACAAAATAACTTTAAAACAAAGGTTAGTGTAAGGGCTAAAGAAAGTCACTACATAATGATAACGAGAGTAATCCAAGAGAAGGATATAACCATTGTAAATATTTATGCACCTAATATAAGAACATCTAAATATATAAAACAACTTTTGATAGACATAACAGAAAAGATAAACAGCAATATTATAATAGGGGATTTTAATACCCCACTAACACCAATGGATAGATATTCCAGACAGAAAACTAACAAAGACACAGTGGCCTTAAATGACACACTCAACCAACTGGATTTAATTTATATCTTCAGAACTTTTCACCCCAAAGCAGCAGAATATACATTCTTTTCAAGTGCTCATGGTACATTCTCTAGGATAGTCCACAAGTTAGGACACAAAACGAGTCTTAATAAATTTAAGAATATTGAAATCTTATCAAGTATCTTCTCTGAACACAATGGCATGAAACTACAAATGAAATACTATAGAAAAACTGAAAAACCTTCTAACACTTGGAGGCTAAATAGCATATTAAATGACAAATGGGTTAACAATGACATCAAAGAAGAAATCAGAAATTTTTTTGAAACAAATGAAAATGAACATATAACAACTCAAAATTTATGGGACACAGCAAAAGCAGTTCTGAGAGGGAAGTTCATAGCATTATAGGCCGACCTTAAGAAGAAAGAAAAAGCTCAAATAAACAACTTAACGCTGCACCTAAAAGAACTAGAAAAGGAATAACAAACAAAGCCCAGAAGAAGTAGAATGAAGGAACTAATAAAGACCAAAGTGGAAATAAATACATAGAGGCTAAAAAAAAATAGAGAAGATCAATGAAACAAAGAGCTGGTTTTTTGAAAAGGTATACAAGGTCGATAAAACTTTAACCAGACTCATTCAGGAAAAAAAGAGAGAACTCAAATAAAATTAGAAATGAAAGTAGAGATGTAACAACTAACACCACAGAAATACAAAGGTCTGTAAGAAAATACTATGAAGATCAAAATGCCACAAAGTTGGACAACCTAGGTGAAATGAATAAATTTTTAGAAACATCAATTCTTCCAAAACTCAATCTGGAAGAATCAGTAAACCTAAACAGACCTATTACAACAAATGAAATTGAAAAGTTATCAAAAAATTATCAGCAAACAAAAGTTCTGGACTGGATGGCTTCACAGGCAAATTTTACCAAACATTCAAAGAAGAGTTAACACCTGTCTTTCTCAAGCTATTTCAAAAAATTCAAGAGAAGGGAAAACTTCCAAGCTCTTTTTATGAGGTAAATATATATGGTCCTCATTACAAAACCAGGTAAAGACACCAGAGAGAAAAAAACCCAAACAACTATAGGCTAATATCCCTGATGAACAGATATGCTAAAATTCTCAACAAAATATTAGCAAACTGGATCCAACAATACCTTAAAAAAATTATACATCATGATCAAGTAGGATTTATTTCAGGGAGGCAAGGCTGGTATAATATTAGCAAATCAATAAATGTGATTCATCACATAAACCAAAGGAAGGATAAAAATTACATAATTATATCAATAGATGCAGAAAAAGTATTTGATAAAACCCAGCACCCATTTATGATCAAAACGCTCAACAAAGTGAGAATACAGGGAACATAGCTTAACATAATAAAGGCCATCTATGACAAACAGACAGCCAACATAATAATCAATGGGCAAAAATTAAAACCAATCCCATTAAGATCAGAAACAATGCAGAGGTGCCCCCATTCACCACTTTTATTCAACACAGTTCTGCAGTTCTGGAAGTCCAAGTGGAATCATATATCATGTTCATGGATAGGAAGAATAAACATCATTACAATGCTTATATTACCCAAAGCAATCTATAAATTCAATGCAATTCCTATTAAAATACCAAAGGCATACTTCAAAGATACAGATTAAATATTCCAAAAATTTATATGAAACCAAAATACCCCCCAAAACCACAAATAGCCTCAGCAATCCTGAAAATAAAGAATGAAGTAGGAAGTATCACACTTCCTCCTGATATCAAGTTATACTACAAGTCCATTGTACCAAAACAGCTTGGTACTGGCATAAGAACAGCACACAGATCAGTGGAACAGAACAGAGAACTCAGAAATAAACCCATGCCTTTATGGTCAATTGATATTTGACAAAGGTGGTAAAAAGCACACAATAGAGTAAAGACACTGTCTTTCATACATGGTGTTGGGAAAATTGGACAGATACATGCAAAAAAATGAAACTAGATCATAACTTACACCATTCACAAAAATAAACTCAAAATGGATAAAAGAATTACATGTAAGTCACAAAACCATAAATATTTTGGAAGATAAAATAGGCAGTAAACTCTCCAATATCACTCATAGCAATATTTTTGCTGATTTATCTCCAAAAGCAAGTGAAATAAAGAACAGAATGAACAAATGGGACTATATCAAACTAAAAAGCTTTTGCACAGCAAAGAACTCCATGAACAAAATAGAAAGACAACCCACACAATGGAAGAACATATTTGACAATATATTAGATAAGGGTTAATAGCCTGACTTGTGGTGGCGCAGTGGATAAAGCATCGATCTGGAAATGCTGAGGTCGCCGGTTCGAAACCTTGGGCTTGCCTGGTCAAGGCACATATGGGAGTTGATGCTTCCTGCTCCTCCCCCCTTCTCTCTCTCTGTCTCTCTTTCCTCTCTCTCTCCTCTCTAAAAGTAAATAAATAAAATAAAATAAAAAATTAAAAAAAAAGGGTTAATAACCAAAATTTATAAAGAACTTCTAAAACTCAACAATAGGAAGACAAACAATCCAATTTAAAAAATGGGCTAAAGAACTGAATAGACACTTCTCCAAAGAGGACATACAAATGGCCAATAGGCATATGAAAAAATGTTCAACATCACAAATCATAAGAGAAATGCAAATTAAAAGCACAATGGGATATCACCTCAAACCTGTCAGAATGGTGCTTATTAACAAAACAACACACAGTAAGTGCTGTCAAGGGTGTAGAGAAAAGGGAACCCTCCTGCACTGCTGGTGGGAATGCAGACTGGGGCAGCCACTATGGAACAAGGGAGCAAAGAACTGGTGGGCCATAGGCTTTAATCATAGCTCACACCCGGTGGGCGAGAAATACACAAAGTGAGAAAACACTTCCCTTTCCATCCAGGGCTCCCAAAGCCACTGACTTTATCCAAGTTTCCTAGAATCAAAGATTTCTACCTCGCCAGCCTTAATCACCTCTGTTCCCAATCTCCTCTCTGCATAAACTGGCTTCTCCTTCAGCACTCCGCCAACTTGGCTGCTTCTCCTCTCCTCTACATGGCCTTTCTCTGCTCTCCCTCCACGGGCTCTTCCTAGAACATAATCACTCTTCCCCAGAACAATGTGATCTCTCCTTTTAAAATCTTTTGGTGAGAAAACTATCCCCAACACACATTAATATAATCACGCCCATCCCAAGTAAGAAGGGCAACTAATATTATCACCTAGGCGACGGGCTTCCACGTGAGCAGCACCATTTTTAACAAAGTGAGCATAATATCTTTTATCTGACCAACAGGTATGTAATTATATTTTAATCAAAAAATATTTTTATTAAAATAATATTGTATATTAAATTTTTTTCACTCACATTTATTTATAAACAAATTACATAATAAAATTTTGTTTACTTAAACAAATTATTTTTGTATTTAACATTTTTAAAATTTTAATATTTTGGCCAGCCTGTGCAAAAAGGTTTTTTTTCTAATCTGGCCTGGGGGCAAAACCTGTTGGCCACACCTGGGATAGAGCATCAGACTGGGACACAGAGGATCCAGGTTCAAAACCTGGAGGTTGCCTGTTTAAGCGCAGGCTCATCTAGTTTGAGCACAGCTCACCAGCTTGAAACCCAGGGTCGCTGGCTTGAGCAAGGGGTCATCGGTCTGCTGTGACACCTACACCCCTACTGAAGGAACATATGAGAAAGCAATCAAAGAACAACTAAAGTGCCACAACAAAGAATTGATGCTTCTCATCTCTCTTCCTGTCTGTCCCTATCTGTCCATATTTGTCCCTCTCTCTGTTTCTCTCTGTCACACACAAAAAAAACCCAACCACATACCAACTTGAAAGACATCTTATAATAACTGGTGAAACAAGCAAAAGATGCTGTGAAAAACGAATGCTTTTAAATAGGAAAGCAGTATATGCGATTATTAGAAAATAGGTATGCAAAAATAAGAGTAACTAAGAATTCCAGCTGTTTCCCCCTTTCTCCATTAATTATACAACAAATATAACAGATATTTGGTTATTACTATTTACTAAGCATTGCCCTAGGTGCCAGGAATACAGTTTTGAACAAGATGGACAAAGTCCTGCTCTCATGAAGCTTACTTTCTAGGGGAAGGACAGCAACTAACTATAAGTAAGTATACTGAGAATTGCAGATTTAGAGAAGTGCTATGAGCCTGACCGAGTAGTAGAGCAATGGATAGAGTGTCAGCCTGGGATACAGAGGACTCAGGTTTGAAACCCCGAGGTCACCAGCTTGAGCAAGGGCTCATCCAGCTAGAGTGTGGACTCACAAGCTTGAGCACAGGGTTCCTGGCTTGACCATAAAATCGTACACATGACCTCATGGTTGCTAGCTTGAGTACAGGTGGCTAGCTTGAAGCCCAAGGTCTCTGGCTTGAGCAAGGGGTCACTCAGTCTGCTGTAGCCCCCTGTCAAGGCACATATGAGAAAGCAATCAATGAACAGCTAAGGTGCTGCAACAAAGAACTGATGCTTCTCGCCTTACTAGGCGGTGGCACTATGGATAGAGTGTTGGACTGAGATGTCGAGGACCCAGGTTCGAGACCGTGAGGTTGCCATTTTGAGCACGGGGTCATCTGGTTTGAGCAAAAGCTCACCAGCTTGGACCCGAGGTCTCTGGCTCAAGCAAGGGGTTACTTGGTCTGCTGAAGGCCCATGGTCAAGGCACATATGAGAAAGCAATCAATGAATAATTAAGGTGTCTCAATGAAAAACTGATGATTGATGCTTGTCATCTCTCTTTTCCTCTCTCTCTCTCTCTCTCTCTCTCTCTCTCTCTTTCTTAAAAAAGAAGAAGAAGAAGCGCTATGAAGGGAACAGACAACTTTCTGTGGAAAAGAATCACTGAAGCAGTTGTGACTACTTTGGATTATAGGGAAGGGTGTCAGAAAAGGTTTTCGGGGGGGGGGTCACATTTGAGAAAAACCTAAAGACATGCAGCTGCCAGCTATTGGAAAAGCTGGAAAAAGAGCATTCCAGACAGAGAGGATTTTAAGTGCAAAATCTCTGAGGTCAGAAAGAGCTTGACCATAATGAAGGAATAGAAAGGTCAATGTGCTAAAGCACAATAGAAAGCTGGGGGTATCATGCTCTATTGTACAATGAAGCATGGCGGACCCAACTCACTGCTTTCCAATATCTATTTACCCATTCTCTCTTCTTCTATGCCACCTGTAGAAATGTGTCCAGTTAAAAATGTATCTCACTGAGTTCCCTGCAGCTAAAGAGGCCATATGACCCTTTCTGTCCATCCTGAGATGAAAGTTGAAGCCTACCATATGGGTCTCTAGGAAAGTTATTACTTTCCTGGTGAAAAAAAATTATTTGGCAGTAACTAGTAACTCTTGACATTTCCCCCCCTTCCTTTATTCTTGCTTGAAATGAGGGCACCATTCCTAGAGAAGCAGCAGCCATATTGAGACCATAAAGACAAAAGCCACAAATATGGATGGCAGAACAGTGCAAGAAGGAACTTGAGTCTTTTTTAATATTATTATTGGTTTTGGAGAGAGAGAGAGGAAGAGAAAGAGAGGGAGAAATATCAATTTACTGTTTTCATTTATTTTTGCATTCATTAGTTGATTCTTGTATGTGCACTGATGGTAGGTCAAACCCACAACCTTATCCTATGGAAACAATGCACTAACCAACTGAGCAACCCAGCTTAGGGCCAGAAGCTCAGTGAGTCTTTTATGACACCCTCAAGTACTTGTACCTGTCCTGGATAGCTTGCTTCTGGACTATAAGAAAATAAGCCTCAGCCTGACCAGGTGGTGGTGCAGTGGATAGAGCGTCAGACTGGGATGCAGAGGACCCAGGATCGAGACCCTGAGGTCGCCAGCTTGAGTGTAGGATCACCTGGTTTGAGCAAAAGCTCACCAGCTTGGACCCAAGGTCGCTGGCTCGAGCAAGGAGTTACTTGGTCAGCTGAAGGCCCACGGTCAAGGCACATCTGAGAAAGCAATCAATGAACAACTAAGGTGTCGCAACAAAAAACTGATGATTGATGCTTCTCATTTCTCTCCATTCCTGTCTGTCTGTCCCCATATATCCCTCTCTCTGACTCTCTCTCTGTTTCTGTAAAAAAACTAAAAAAAAGAAAAAAAATAAGCCTCTATTTGGTTAAGCTACTTGTGTTGGGTTTATTTTATTTAAAAAAGACATAAGACTCCTGAACAGGCAGTGGCACAGTAGACAGAGCTTCAGCCTGGGATGCTGAGGACCCAGGTTCAAAACCTGGTTTGAGCACTTGCTCATCAGGCTTGAGTGTGGGCTCACCAGTTTGAGCCCAGGGTTGCCAGCTTGAGCATGGGATCATAGACATGACCCCCATGTCGCTACCTTGAGCAAGGGGTCATTGGCTCAGCTGGAGCCTCTCAGTCAAGGCACATAGGAGAAAGCAATCAGTGAACAACTAAGTTGCTACAACGATGAGTTCATGTTTCTCATCTTTTCCCTTCCCATCTGTCCTTGCCTATCTCTCCCTTTCTCTCTCTCTCTAAAAATAAAATAAAAAAAAATAAATGAATAAATAAATAAAAATGACACAAGGCCATGGTAAGGAATTAGGAATTTATCTTAAATGCAATGAAAGTCATTAATACTCCACCAAACTTTTTTTTTAACTCCACCATATTTGATTCTTCGCAAGATAGAGAAGTAGATATTCTAAAAGTTAGAAGTGGCTAAACAGCAACAACAGGCAGAGGTTGGAATGGAAAGTGAGTTTAGCTAGATTCTGAATACTCCTCTCCACTACTGTCATCTCTCCTTTCCCATAATTCTCTGGGTCAGAAGTAACCAGCTTCCTTCATTTTGTTCCCTGTGAAAAGGATTTTATTCATATCTTTTGTGTTCCTTCAATCATGGGAGACTTCATACTCACAAGTTCTGTTTCTTAAAAGCTAATGCATGTTGAAGGAAATTTTAAAACCCTGTTTCACTTGACAAAGCCTGGCTTTCAAGATTAATCCTGTGCTAGAGACTCAGAATTCCCATTTGACAGTCACTCCTTTGTTCTAATTCATATCTATCCTTCCCCCTGAAACACTGAAACCATTATGTCAATGCATGGGGTGTCTCAGGACAGTAAGATACATAGAATACAAAAAAATCTTAAAATATTTCATAAGTATTATGTCATAATATTTTTTACTTTGACCATGGAATTGGGGCAAATTATGTAGCTTCTCTATGCCTGTTTCCTCACCTGTAAAATTAAGAGATAATGGTACTTAGCATCATAGAGCTATGAAAACTAAAGAAGATACCTTTTGTTAAATGTCTAATAAAAATTGTAACAATTATTCTTTTCAAGCATTTGAAAATATGGGAGATACTATTTGCTATCCATTATGACCATATTACCACATTTAATCCTGAGAATAACCCCAAGAGGCCTCATATCTTTGTCCCTACTCCACAGGTGAGGATACAGACTCCAGAAACTGAAATAACAGCCCAGATCACACAGTCTATCTAATAGATTGTAAAGTCAGGCATTTCCCAGGACTGCTGTAACAAACTACCACAAACTTAGTGTATGAAACAATAGAAGTTTATTCTCTCACAATTCTAGAGACCAGAAAATTCAGTTTCTTGTGTCAAATCAAGTTGTCAGGACCACGCTCCTTTTGAAGACTCTTGAAAACAATCCTTTCTTTGCCTATTCCAGCTTCTGGTGGCTGCTGGCATACCATGACTTGTGGCCACAGAGCTTTGCAGCACTCCAAATAGTCACACTGTCTTCCCCTTTCTGTTTGTAGCAATTCTCTCTTATAAGGACACTTGTAATTTCATTTAGTGATCACCTGTATGTATGATCTAGGATAATCTCACTATCTCAGGATCTGTAATTATATTTGCAAAGATTCTTTTCCACATTAGGTAACATTTACCAGTTCCAGGGTTTAGGACCTGATGTTCTTTGAGGTTGTTATTCAGCCTACTATACCAGGATACAAATTTAGTTCTGATCATAAACTCAAATAAGTTAAGCATGCATTTGTTCAATAAATATTTATTAAACACCTTATGTACATAAGTGTGGTACATACTGTGGATACAATAATAGGCAAAACCAATCACGAGCATCGCCCTCGTGATCTACAGGCTAGTTGAGGAGAAAGACATTGGTAGAAATAATCACACGAATAATGTCAAGTTGCAATTATGATCAATGTTATGAAAGGAAGTTTCAGATGCTCTGAGAATTGTGACAGGAGATTGGGTCACGTTTGGGAAGTAATACAGTGGTACCTTGAGATACGATTTTAATTCGTTCTGTAATGGAGCTCATAAGTCAGTCAACTCGTATATCAAACTAATGATTCTGGACCTGTGCGCCAACACGCTAACTAGAGGCAGCTTCCTGAATCATGACTCTTACTTAGGAATTTTGCTCGGATCTCAAACAAAATACAGACCGAGAGTCAGCTCCTATCTTAAAAAAAATTTGTACGTTGGTCTGTTTGTATTTCAAGGTACCACTGTACCTGAGGCCTTGGCTGAGTAACTCAGTTGGTCAGTGTCATCCTCACTTGCCAAGTTAGTAGGTTTGATCACCGGTGAGGGCACATGCAAGAGTCAACCAGTAATGAATGCATAAATAAGTGGAACAATAAATTGATGATTCTCTCTTACATACCCTTCCTCTCTCTCTCCCTCCCTCTCTCTCTCTAAAATCAATTAGTAAGTAAAATATTTGAAAAAAGAATCAATACTTGAGATGAGCTCTGAAAGAAGAAAAGGAGTCAATTTGACAACAAAGGGAGAAGAAGATAAAAAAAAACCTTATGCAGTCCTTCTGGCAGGCTATCTGGCACATATATGTGCTCAGTAAATCAAGTTCTCTCTTCCCTACCCTCTTCTTTCCTTACGGATCTATTAGTACAGCTATAGGGCTATTCAAAGAGACAGAACTATTACAGTGAGACCTGCACAAGTTTTCATCAGACTTTTTCCACCTGACAGTCTATGCAATAATCCATGTAATAACTGTCTTCATAAGTTATAGGTCATCTATAGGTGAATAATAAGTATATCTGTATTATAGTTTGCATCAGCACAGCAGGAACAAAAATTCACAATTTATTGTACAAAGAACCAAGCATTTTGCCAATGCAAACAGTGTTACAGGATGGGACTGGACATGATCAGGACATTCAAACAGCCCAAAAGAAAAGCCATCCTATAATGAAACAGTTATAAAAAAAAAAGGCTCTCTTGACTCTTGAGTTTTTAATTAGACAAGTAAGCTGTTCAAGGACAACCTCTGCCATTGTTATTTTGTGTTACATGAAAAAACATTCTAACAATGTTCTTCTGTAGTTGAAAATAAGTGTTTTCCAAAGTTTTCATTAATATTCTGTTAGAATTTTTATATGAAAGAAACAAAGCATATTGAACAGCTCATTAAAGAACAAAATACATTTTGTTTCCACATTTTTAGTCAGTAATTTTTTTTCCTTTCAGTGAGTTCCATTAGGTGGCATAAATAACTTCCCATTAATATTTATTGCTAGTGAAAGAACTTAGAAATGTGGATTTACATAAAATCAAAACTGCATACAGCCTGACCTGCAGTGGCACAGTGGATAAAGTGTTGACCTGAAATGCTGAGGTCGCCAGTTTGAAATTTAGGCTTGCCCCATCAAGATACATATGAAAAGCAACTACTACATGTTACTGCCTCTCCCCCCACTTCTCTCTCTGTCTTCCTCTCTCAAAAAAACAATAAAGTCTTTTTAAAAAACTGCGTACAGTAGCAATGCTGCAAGGAGTATAAGAGCTATCTGGACATACCTCCATAATTGGCTCTATCTTTTCACCTTCCATTTCTCTTGTCTATTGGAGTGTATGTGCATTTTATTTCTTACTAGTTTAGGTAGGATATCTTCTATATTGAGTGCAATGTCTTGCTTATTTATCTGTTTGTTGTTTTGTTTTGTTTTTTACAGAGACAGAGAGAGAGTCAGAGAGAGGGATAGATAGGGACAGACAGGAACGGAGAGAGATGAGAAACATCAATCATCAGTTTTTTGTTGCAACATCTTAGTTGTTCATTGATTGCTTTCTCATATGTGCCTTGACCGTGTGGCTTCACAGACTGAGTAACCCCTTGCTCAAGCCAGTGCTCTTGGCTCCAAGCTGATGAGGTTTTTTTCTTTTGTTTTTTTTTTGTTTGTTTGTTTTGTTTTGTTGGCTCAAGCCAGATGAGCCCTCACTCAAGCTGGCAACCTCGGGGTCTCAAACCTGGGTCCTCCGCATCCCAGTCTGACGCTCTATCCACTGTGCCACTGCCAGGTCAGGCATGTTTGGTTTTTTTAATAGTTAAGTTAATTTATCAAAACAGACAGATCATTCTCACCTAAAGTTAACTGGGGTGGAAGAAAAGGGTCAACACAAAATACTGGTAAGAATGTAAAATGGTACAACCCTTTAGAGTGGGCGCTTAGACACTGATGGGTGCGCACACAAGCAAGCTACATTTCTAAATACAGTAGCATTCCTAAAGGGTGTTCTTTTCGGTACAAAAATTGTTTTGAATTCCACATTTATATTGCTTACTAAAGGGAGTTGGCAGACCGCTAGCTCATTGATTCTAGCCACTTGATCTATTCCACTGGGCCAATACAAATTAAATGGGAAAATTATAAATTAAAAGAAGTTTAATTCTCTGTCTGTGAAGAGAACCCCTCCTCTCATTTCAGAATCTGTGTGCCCTTTTCTTTTCTTTATTTTTTTGTGCCCTTTTTAAATATAAATCCTTTCAGTGGTCAAGTCTCTAACCAGTTTCAACAGAGGTTTCACTAGTAAAACTTTGATAGTCCAATGGTCCCCAACCAATGGAATATTTACTGAGATTATGTGTGGGGCATTCAGAATTTGTCAGAAAGCTAGAATTCCCTTGTAGCTTTGGATTAGCATTGCAAGGAAACAATGTCCAAAATGGGACATTGATGCTTAATGAGGGGATAAGTAAAAAGAGCCACACTAGCACATGGAAAAATAAAACTCTAGAACTTGAGTTTAAGAACTAAGAAAATATGGGTAATATGGCAGTTTCCTTATGAAAGGGTAGGAGAACTCCAGGCCATATTCTTTCCCTGATCCCAAGTCAGTCCCATATAGACACTGTCTAACAATTCTGGTGAAGAGCCTCCATATTCTTCCTTCTGAAGGAAATACCAGTCAGGATTCTTCATTAATGCCCTCAGGTTCATCCTATCCTGATTAGAGTAGGCTGAAGCAGAAACTAGGGTTCACTCAAGAGACCCAAGACCCTGGCCACTTCTCCCCCTTCCTTCTCACTCCAGATTTTGTATGGGTTCATCAAATTCACAAGCGCCCCCAGTTATATGTGTGTGTTTGGGAAAACAGACAAATTACTGTAGTCACTTTAAGAAATCCATTTCAAGTAGAGCATGGGTATATGGTTTTTATGTTTTATTGTACCTGTAACACATTTAAAATCCACCATTAAATACCAAACGTAAGTATGTGCCGGTCTTATGTCTGTAGGTTTTTAAAAGGTCACAATAAGTGAATGAATGACTTAAAAATGTAACATACTAAACATTAATTGTAGAATCTAGGCGGTGGGAAAACTCCAGGTAAAGGCTATATATATTTTGTATCCTCTATCACTAAGAAAGAGGAGCAGTGCTTCTGGGGTTTGCAGGGGGCATGTACACAACTGCTGGGAAGACCCCTTTGATGCCTTGCTTGATTAAGTCAAAATGCTGCCAATTTTGAGTGTAGTTAGAATAACGGAGTTCTCTGTGTCAGATCCAGGTTTCACTGCAAGCTTGCCTGCTTCTTGGTTCTTCTCACCCTGTAGATCTTTTGGGCAATAGTTATCCATGGTGAATAAGGAAGCTGTGTGTAGTTCACATAGCAAAACCTCTGGAGCTCCAGAGGAGGACTTGCTGTCTAGGCAAAGAACAACTTGCAATTTAAAAGTCAGCTTCAACAGGAGGAAGAGGAAGTAATTGCAAATGTGAAGTACTTCCAAACACTGGAGGGGCAAGAGCAGCAGAGGGATGGGGTCCAGTGTCCAATGGGGTGTCTCCCTGACAATGACACAGGAGCAGTGATTTCTTTCCATAGAAACAGGAGAGGAAGCAGAAAGCCTGGGATCAGGTGGAGAGAGTCTGACTGATTTGGTTGTTGGACAGATGATTTTCCTGGTGATTCTTTCTATTTTTGTCAGTTGAGACAGGTTCATCAGCTGATAGTAAGGGTAGGAACGGGAGCACAGGTAGTCTGAAAAGACAGGATTACATGAGATAAGGCCTCTTTCAGAGGCTGGGAAAGGAAGCATCACAGGAAATTTCCTCCCAGGCAGTACTTCACACCCAACTGAAATTTGTGTTCACAAATCCTCTCTGAATGGTTGTTTGTTTTGTTAAAAAATAAAATTCAACTGGACAGTAAACAAAGCGTTGACCTATAATGCCTTGGGCTTGCCTGGTCAAGGCACATACTAGAGATGATGCTTCCCACTTCTCCTCTCCTCCTCCTCTCTCTCTCTTTCTTGATTGTTAGATAACAGATATATTTGCTATCTAAAAATCAACTAAAAAACAAAATATAACTGAGTACATTTTGTTTTTGTGACAGAGACAGAAAGACAGATAGTGTTATATCTGGACAGTGGGGAAACAAATGTTTTGCCATACAAGTATGCCAAATTAAGGAGTCTTTATTTTAAAGCCAGTGACCACACAGGAACTATAGTTACCAAATCATGTGGCCCAGACGAACTCAGGGGTTTGCTTTTAAAGGCAAAAGAGAAGCGGGGGCAGGGAAATGAACACCTAGCCAACACAGTTTTACAGAAGTGAAACAGGCTTTTGGTTATCTTGGAACAATCTAGGGAGAGAGTGCTCAGCGAAGCATTTTACAAAAAGGAAAAGAATGTGCTTGGTTATCTTGGTCTTTTCCAGAGGTTGTTAGGGCAGCATCCTGAGGGCTTTCCTGGAATCTAGATATCAGGGAACATTTATGGCCTTTACAGAACTAACATTATGGCTTTACACAACTCTTCATTTACTCATCTGTAATTCTTGCAAAACTCATTCTATGGTCAGGGATATGGTATTTCTACATTTCAACAGAAATGGAGAGAGATGAGAAGCATCAATTCTTTGTAGCAGCACCTTCCTTAGTGGTTCATTGATTGCTTTCCCATATGTGCATTGATGTGAGGGGCACTAAAGCAGAGCAAATGATCCCTTGCTCAAGCCAGCGACCTTGGGCTTCAAGCCAGCATCCATGGGATCATGTCTATGACCCCAAGCTCAAGCCAGCAACCCCACGCTCAAGCTGGTGGCCCATGCTCAAGCCCTCAAGGCGCCGGCAAAAGTGTTTTGTACCTGGGTCCTCTGTGTCCTAGTCTGACGTTCCATCCACTGTGCCATCACCTACTCAGGCTTAACTGAATACATTGTAAATATCTTATTGGCTGTATTTTATGTTTCATGAATTGGGCAGCATTCCATTTAGTAGATAGAAAAGAGCTCTGAGGAGCTGCATAAAATGAAAGGCTTTTATCGGCAAAAAGGAGTGAACAAAGATGTAATACAACTGCCAAAAAGTGACTGATTAAGGCAATGTCACCTTCTTTTAGAGAACAACAGAGTCTATCAAGCAGATTACCTCACTTGTGCTGACTAGGTAATTCCAGATTGACTAGTGTAGAATTCCAATCCCAGGAGAGGCTGAAACTGCTTGGTAATGTGGTTTTAGCATAAGTGACTCCATTTTGGATCTGCTGTCTTGTTTTTAACAGACTTTTCCCCCAAGAAACACTCAGCTTCTTGGTGTAAGCAGAGAGTAGAAAACAGCAGGGTTTAATGAGGGCTGGATTGTCACTTGGTAAGTCTATTGGAAAGAGTGAGAAAGGATAATTGATTACAATGAAAGGGCTTAGATGAAAGCTAAGTAAGGAGAGGAGGGAGGAACTGAGTGGGGTAATCAGGAAGTGGATGAGCCAGCTGACTGAAGGACACCAGTCAAGTAGTTGCTGTAGTGGGAACCTTCAAGTGGGTCACTTGGCACCCCAAGAGTTTCTGGTAAGAGTTAGGAGGTTCCAAGCTGAGGTTGGAATGTGATATGGTTACTAGGGATATCAGGATCATGAATTCAACCCTAGGAATGGGTGGTAAAGACAACAGAGTAAAAGATCAAGCTATAATTTTTTGGGCCTTATTCTAGTTCCTTCTCTGAACATTGGTCTCCAATGTGTAACTGTTTTTTGTTTTTTTCATTGACAATAGCAGTAGAATAGGCAGTTCTCAGAGGACACAGAGTCAAGGTTTATGAAGGAGCACTGAACTCTCAAAGGTTAGCCCTGGCAGGTAGAGAGTCATAAGGCATGTTAAATAGATTCTTAGAATTCAAACAGGAGAGATAAGACAAGGGTTCCAGGGCTCTGGGGAAAATTAAAGGTGTAATCCCCTTGTGGCATGGAAGGCTGAAGAAAATAAAGGTGACAGAAAATGGAATAGTGTTGAGTGCTTTTACTCACAATGAAATAAACTGCTCAATAGTGGGAAAGAGGAATTGAATTAAGCAATTTTACTCTAATTCTCAGGGTGACAAGTCAAGGGCATATAGCCCTGTTTGTTCTTTTATTTACTCTCTCAACTCTGTGTAGGGGAATATTTTCCTGTTAAATGAATCAAGTTATAATGGATATGCACAATAGCCTGAAGAAGAAAACAAGTTAGAACAACACAGAGGAGACTATAGGGAAGATTCTTTCTCTCAGCACAAGGTTTACTTCAAGTCACTGAGTTACAGAAACTGGTAAACATGTAAGATTAAAAATAGCATTAAATTCTGGTGCAGAGTGTAAAGGCCAATCTTTTATCAAATCCTGGATTAAAAATTGTACAGTTTACCCAGTAGATATAAAAAGTTCTTAGATAGATCTAGGCCCTGCAGGGTTGACTCAGTGCTACAGCATTGACCTGGCATGTGGAAGTCCTGGGTTTGATCCCTGGTCAGGGCACACAGGAGAAACACATGGTTACTTCCCCTCCCTTCCCCAAACCCCTTCTATCTACCTCTCTTTCACTCCCACAGCCATGGCTCGATTGATTTGAGTGCCCTTAGCCCAGCACTGAGGATGGCTTCCTCTCAGGTGCTAAAAATAGCTTGGTTGCTAGCATGGCCCCAGATGAGCAGAGCATCAGCACCACATGGGTTGCTGGGTGGATCCTCGCTGAGGCACATGAGGGAGTTTGTCTCGCTATATCCCCTCCTCTCACTTTAAAAATAAAAATAAAAAAGAAATACAGGTTCAAATTCAGATTTTAGGCAGAAAAGAAGTTAATTTATCCTGACCAACTGCTTTAACATATATTTTGTTTGACAACTTTATAATCCCATTGATGAACTTACCGATATACTTTCCCCAGAGCACAAACCTAGATAATTTCTTGATAGGGTGTTTTCTTATTACTGGTCATCACATTTATAGATCACTGTTTTCTGAAACTTCTGAATAGTGTGGAAATTATTCCGAGAAATTAACTTTTGTGCCTATCTGATCCTCTTTCCTTTGACTCATTCAACATAGTCTCATCACCTTTACAACAGGGCATTAGGTTTACACTGCCCGGACAATGAAAATATACTATTTTTAAAAATAATCTAGCAAGTAAAGTTTTGATTCTCTCCCCAAATACTATTCAAATGTTATTCCTTACCCCATTATTATTATTATTGCTGAGAAAGAGTTAAGGTACCAAAATAGCTCAGTGGTTAAAGCATTAGACTTAAAACTTAGTGGGTTTCATTTTCTTGTGGGTTTGAATCCCATATGTGGTATAAGCCTATTCAGGTTTTCCAAGCAGGAAACAGAGAAAGATTGAGAGAGAGGGACAGGAAGGGAGAAAGAAGATGAGAAGCATCAACTCATAATTGCTTTCAGTTCCATTTTGCAATGAGTTCTCATATTGCCTTGACTGTTATGTGCCAATGACCTCTTGCTCAAGCTAGCAACCTTGGGTTTTCATACCGGCAACCATTTTGTGATCAAGCTGGTGAGTTTTGGGATCATGTGGATGATTCTCCCGTTCAAGCCAGCGACTCCATGCTGACAAGCCCTCTCTCAGAGCCAGCAACCTTGGGATTTTGAACTGGCAACCTCAGCATGCCAGGTTAATGCTTTTATCCAGTGCACCACTACAGGTCAGGCTTTCTGCCCCCCCTTTTTAGATTTTATTTATTCATTTTAGAGAGAAGAGAGAGAGACAGAGAGAGACGGGAGGGGTGGGGGATGTAGGAGCAGGAAGCATCAACTCCCACATGTGCCTTAGCCAGACAAGCCCAAGGTTTTGAATTGGCTTGCTGCCCTATTATTAAGAAAATCATTTGCCTGACCACGTGGTGGTGCAGTGGATAGAGCGTCGGACTGGGATGCCAAGGACCCGGAATCAAGACCTCAAGATGGCCAGCTTGAGTGAAGGCTCATCTGGTTTGAGCAAAATCTCGCCAGCTTGAGTCCAAGATCGCTGGCTCAAGCAGGGGATCACTTAGTCTGCTGTAGCCTCCCCGCCCCCCCCCCCCCCGTTGGGCACATATGAGAAATCAATCTATGAACAACTAAGGAACCACAATGAAGAGTTGATGTTTCTCATCTCTCCCTTCCTGTCTGTCTGTCCCTATCTGTCCCTCTCTCCTCTGACTCTGTCTCTGCCACAAAAAAAAAAAAAAAAAAAAAATTTGAAATATGCCTTAAGCATTTACACTACCAGAAACTTAGAATGAAAAAGCTGAACACTGAAGGAAAGATACAAGCTTGTACTACCCTTAGCATTAGGTGTAGTAAGAAAATAAGGAGACGTTTTAAATAAACATGCCACAAAGTAAACACAGGGGTAGGGGCACTGTATACATTAGAGCTAAGGTTCTCCTATCCTATGAGGAAACTTCTGGGACCCACTGGGGCTTGAAAAACTGGTTCTCAACTGAGGTTTAAGATGGACCAGAAGACAAAGTAGAGGCCTGGATAACTAGAATTTCCAGAACAATATGTAATGAGGGGGACTTTTTTTCCCCCGGTGTCTTCCAATTTAATTTAATTTTTGTTGATAAATCTATTAATATTATAATAATAATAGTTAATGTTTTATTTATTAATATTTTGGTGGGCCATTCTTTTACTTTTTATTTATTTTTTAAACATGAAATTAATATTAATTTATTGTGTTTACATAGATTCTAGTGTCCCCCCAAATACATCCACCTCTCCTCTGTGTTCCCCAGTACATCCACCTTGTCCCCCTCCCAATATCACTCTCCCCTTTTCCCTCCAGGATTTGCTTTTCTGCTCTCATCCCATCCTGTCATCCTATCATTCCCTTGCCCTCTGCACCAGTTTGCATTCCCACCAGCAGTGCAGAAGGGTTTCCTTTTCTCCACATCCTCGCCAGCACTTATTTATTCTGTGTTTTGTTGATGAGCGCCATTCTGACTGGTGTGAGGTGATATCTCATTATGGTTTTAATTTGCATTTCTCTAATGATTAGTAATGTTGAGCATTTTTTCATCTGTCTATTGGCCATCTGCATGTCCTCTTTGGAGAAGTGTCTATTCATTTCTTTTGCCCATTTTTTGATTGGATTGTTTATCTTCCTGGTGTTAAGTTTTACAAATTCTTTATAAATTTTTGGTTATTAACCCCTTATCAGACATATTGTCGAGTATGTTCTCCCATTCTGTGGTTAGCCTTTTTATTCTGTTCATATTGTCCTTAGCTGTGCAAAAGCCTTTTATTTTGATATAGTCCCATTTGTTTATCCTGTCCTTTATTTCCCTTGTTTGTGGAGTTAAATCAGCAAATATATTGCTGCGAGAGATGTCAGAGAGCTTACTGCCTATGTTTTCCTCTAAGATGCTTATGGTTTCATGACTTACATTTAAGTCTTTTTTCCATTTTGAGTTTATTTTTGTGCATGGTGTCAGTTGGTGGTCTAGTTTCATTTTTTTGCAGGTAGCTGTCCAATTTTCCCAACACCATTTGTTAAAGAGACTGTCCTTACTCCATTGTATGCTATTCCCACCCTTGTCAAATATCAATTATTTATAAAGGTGCAGGTTTATTTCTGGGTTCTCTGTTCTGTTCCATTGATCTATATGCCTGTTCTTATCCCAGTACCAAGCTGTTTTGAGTTCAATGGCTTTGTAGTATAACTTGACATCTGGAAGTGTGATACCACCGACTTTATTCTTCTCTTTCAAGATTGCTGAGGCTATTTGTGTTCTTTTTTGATTCCATATGAATTTTTGGAATATTTCTTCTATATCTTTACAGTATGTCATTGGTATTTTAATAGGAATTGCACTGAATTTATAAATTGCTTTGGGTAATATAGACATTTTAATGATGTTTATTCTTCCTAACCATGAACACAGTATATGCTTCCACTTGTTTGTATCTTCCTTGATTTCTTTTATCAGTGTATTATAATTTTCCAACTACAAGTCTTCAACCTCCTTGGTTAAATTTATTCCTAGGCACTTTATTTTTTTGTTGTTGCAATAGTGAAGGGGATTGTTTTCTTAATTTCTTTTTCGGACAGATAATTGTTGGTGTATAAAAATGCTCTGATTTCTGAGTATTAATTTTATATCCTGCTACATTGCTGAATTCACTTATCAGGTTCAGTAGTTTTTTTACTGCGACTTTCGGATTTTCTATGTACAGTATCATATCATCAGCATATAATAATAGTTTTACTTATTCTTTTCCAATTTGGATGCCTTTTATTTCTTCTTCTTGGCCTTTACCATGTTGAGGTATATTCCCTGTATTCCCACTTTGCTGAGAGTTTTGATCATGAATGGATGCTGGATTTTATCGAATGCTTTTTCTGCATTTATTGATATTATCATGTGGTTTTTCTCCTTCCTTTTCTTTAATTAATGAATCACATTGATTGATTTGCGAATATTGTACCAGCCTTGCCTCCCCAGAATAAATCACACTTGATTATGATGTAATATTCTTTTCATGTATTGCTGGATCTGGTTTGCTAATATTTTGTTAAGAATTTTAGCATCTAAATTCGTCAGGGATATTGGCCTATAGTTTTCTTTCTTTGTGTTGTCTTTGCCTGGTTTTGAAATCAGAATTATGCTTGTCTCATAAAAGGAGCTTGGAAGTTTATCCTTCTCTTAAAATTTCTGAAATAGCTTGAGAAGGATAGGAGTTAGTTCTTTCTGAAAATTTGGTAAAATTTGCCCTTGAAGCCATTGGCCCAGGACTTATCTTTCTTGGGAGTTTTTTGATAACTGTTTTGGTCTCATTTGTGGTAATTGGTCTATTTAGGTTTTCTGATTCTTCCAGGTTGATTTTTGAAAGATTAGATTTTTTCAGTGAATGTGTCCATTTCACCTAGATTGTCAAATTTTTTGGCATACAGTTCTTCATAGTAGTTTCTTAAAATCTTTTGTATTTCTGCTGTGTCCATTGTTAATTCTCCACCCTCATTTCTAATTTTATTTGAGTCCTTTCCCTTTTTTTCTTGGTGAGATTGGCTAAGGGTTCATTGATCTTGTTTACCTTTTCTAAGAACCAGCTGTTTCATTGATCCTCTGTATTGTTTTTTTAGTCTCTATGTCATTTACTTCTGCTCTGATCTTTATTATTTCCTGCCTTCTACGTCTTCTTGGCTTTCTTGCTGTTCTTTTTCCAGTTTTTTAGTTGCAGGAGTAAGTTGTTTATTTGAGCTTTTTCTAGCTTCTTAAGCTATGCCTGTAATGCTATGAACTTTCCTCTCAGGACTGCTTTTGCTGTGTCCCACAGATTTTGAGTTGTTGTATGCTCATTTTCATTTGTTTCAAGGAAACTTTTTATTTCTTCCTTGATCTCCTATTGACCCATACATTATTTAATAACATGCTATTTAGTTTCCAAGTGTTTGAGTGTTTTTTAGTTTTTCTATTGTAGTTGATTTCTAGTTTCATGCCATTGTGGTCAGAGAAGATGCTTGATATGGTTTCAATCTTCTTAAATTTGTTGAGACTGGTTTTATGCCCTAATATGCCATCTATCCTAGAGAATGGACCATGTGCACTTGAAAAGAATGTATGATATATTCTGCTGCTTTAGGGTGAAAGGTTCTGAAGATATCTATTAAATTCAATTATATAATGTGTCCCTTAATTCTGCTGTTTTGTTTTTTTTTGTTAATATATTTTTTTGAGGATCTATTCAGTGATGTTACTGGGGTATTGAAATCCCCTACTATTACAGTATTGCTGTTGGTCTCTCCCTTTATGTTAATCAAAATCTGTTTTATATATTTAGGTGCTCCTATATTAGCTGCATAAATATTTATAATGGTTATTTCTTCCTGTTGGAATGCTCCCTTTATCATTATGTAGTGACCTTCTTTATCCCTTACTATAATCTTGTTTTAAAGTCTATTTTGTCAGGTATAAGTATTGCTACCTCAGCTTTTTACTCCATTTTCACTTGTATAAAATATTTTTTTCCATCCTTTTACTTTCAGTCCATGTGTATCTTTTGTTTTCAGGTGGGTCTCTTGTAGACAGCATATGTATGGGTTCTGTTTTCTTATCTATTCAGCTTCCTGATGTCTTTTAATTGGATCATTTAATCTATTTACACTTAAGGTTATTATTGATATGTAGTTGTTTATTGCCATATTTTTCTTTAAATTTACATTCTTCTTTTACTAGGTTTATTCCCCCCACTTTGTTCTGTTTACAGCAGGCCCCTTAACATTTATTGCAGCATTGGTTTGGTTGTGATGGATTCCCTGAGGTTTTGGTTTTTTTTCTTTTTTTTTTGTTCTGGGAAACTTTTTATTTCTTCTTCAATTTTAAATGATAGTCTTGCAGGATAAAGAAGTCTTGGTTTAAGGTTCTTGTTCTGCATTACTTTGAATATTTCTTGCCATTCCCTCTGGCCTCAAGTGTTTCTGCTGCAAAGTTGGATGTCATCCTTATAACAGTTCCTTTGTAGGTGATTGACTGTTTTTCTCCTACAGCTTTTAGTATTCTTTCTTTATCTCTTAGCTTTGGTATTTTGATAATGATATGTATTGGTTTGGGTCTCTTTGGGTTCTTTTTCAATAGGGTTCTCTTTGCTTCTTGAAACTGTGTGACTCTTTCCTGCATCAATTTAGGGAAATTTTTATCTATAATTTCTTCAAACAGGTTCTCTATTCCTTGTTCTTTCTCTTCTCCTTCAAGAATTCTTATTATGCATATATTGTTTTTCTTCTTATTGTCACAGAGATCTCTTAGAGTTTCCTCAGACTTTTTATCCTCTTTTCTTTTTGCTGTTCTGCTTCCATGGTTTTGCTTATCTTGTCCTCATGTCGCTGATTCAATCCTCTGCTTCATCCAGCCTGCTTTGAATTCCTTCTAGTGTAGTCTTCATTTCTGATCTTGTGTTTGTCATTTCTGTCTGGTTCTTTGTTATGGTTTCTGTATGGCCATTATCCACAGCTGCCATCACAGCCTCCTGGCCCATGCAGGTTCACATTGGATTCAGACAGATGGTAAAGAAACAATGGAGCCAAGAACTGGTGAGCTATCATATTTAATCCCAGCTTGCACACAGCAGGCAAGTAAAAACACACACTGGGCTCCAATACCCACTCATTCAGTGCTCACAAAGACACTGACTTATCCGAGTTTCCTAGAATCAAAGGTTTCTAGCAAACCAGACTTATTCACCTCTGTTTCCCATCTCCTTCTTTCTCCTTGCAAAAACTGGCTTCTCGCTCTTCACTCCAACATCTTGGCTGCTTGTCCTGGCTTCCTCCACGTGGCCTTTTTCTGCTTTCCTTTCTCTGCTCTCTCCTCTAATGCTAATCTCAGGAACCAAGAGAGAGAGCAAGCTTCTGGTCTGCCCCACATTATACTGCAGAAATCAAAAACTTTAATCAAATATACAAAATAGAGAAGTCTCTAATACAAAGTCACTTAACTAAGGCATAATCAGATTCCTCATGAGAGTGTACCACCCTACACCACAAAGGGTGGGAAAGTCTTAGTCCTAAAACCAAGCTCCAGGCTACAAGGATCCTGCCTGCACACAGCCAGCCCCCAACACACATTAATACAATCATTCCCATCCCAAGCAATTACCTGGCAACGGGCTTCCATGTGGGCAGCACCATCTTTAACAAAGTGAGCATAATATATTTTATCTGCCCAACAATTTCCGTATCCTTTTTGATGCTTACAATTTCTTTATTGAGGTGTTCATTAAGTTCATCCATTGTACCTTTGAGATACTTAAGCATCTAACAATCATTATTTTATAGTCTGGATCTGGTAATTTGATTTCTTTCATTTCATCCAGGATTTTTTTCTGAGGATTTGTCTTATTGAAGCATAGGACTTATATTTCTCTGTCTTCCCCCTGTTCTTTGTGTGGCTTGCAGGCTTTTTCGAGGTGTGGTCTCCTTACTAGTAAAGCCACTTTGAAGTCTGGATTTGTTTGTTTTCTTTTCAGTTTACTTATCTCAGTGGTAGGCTTGTTTACTGATCTCAGCAGGGGGCTTATTTGAAACTGTATCCAGGAATGCAGTGCGTGTAACCTCTGAGAATCTGAAGGCCAGTTCTGCCAGCTGCTCTCTGGGGGCAGGGTGCTTTCTCAGCTTCAGTAGGAGGAGGTGTATCTCAGATCTCCTTGGAGACCTGAGTTACTGCCCCTCCACCCACTTTCTGCTTTCAGCTGTGTCTTTTGCATTGATTGGAGCTGGAGAGCTTTCTGGAGGTGGTCACCTGGAACCACTTTAGGCTTGTGCTGTGTGGAGGGATCAACCCCTCTCCCAGCTATGGCTGCCTCTGCACTGGATGAGTCAGCTTCTTAGGTCATCCCAGGCATTCCTCTGCCCATGACCGTCTGTCTTGCTCTCCTCACTTTCCTTTTCGAAGACAAACCAGTTCTCTCAGCTCTCCTTGCCCCCAGGGCTCCAGGCAAGTGGCTGTGATTGATATTGTCTGCTCTGTCCCTTTAATGCACCCCACCACTTCCCACTCACAGAACTTTGCTCTTCTCCCCTCTTTCTCCTCCAGTCCCTGGACTTCTATGCTGGATCTTTGGTTCTGAGACTGAGGGACCCCATCGCTCAGGGTCTCTCTGCTTGTAATGAGAGCCCTTCTGGGATCTCAGCCTCCCCTCACTCCTGGAAGCAGGGGAGCTCCCACCATACCCTCTACACCCCCTACCAGGCTCAGTGTGCCTTCTTCTTTGCTCCTTGGTTTTTGAGACCTGTTCTTTTAGTTCAAAGTTGGTTTTTCAAGCTGACTATTCCTGAATTAATTTGTAATCCAGTTTGGTGGTGTGAACTTGGATTCTGTGCATCTGCCTACTCTGCTGTCATCTGGGGGGTGGCTCACTTTTAATATTAATTCCCAAAGACCTAGTTCAACATTAGCTGAAATTATTTTTTTTCAGTAATTTCAAGTAACGTGAAAGGAAAGCATAGAGTTTTAAAATTATTTTTTTAATCTAATTGTCCTTGCCCTGGCTGGATACTTCTGTGGATCTCAGTAGTCTCAGGTTTGATACCAGGTCAGGGCACGTACGAGTAACAAGCAATGAGTGCGCAGCTAAAAAATGGAACAATTAAGTGGACCAATGAGTTGATGCTTCTCTCTCTCTCTCTCTCTCTCTCTCTTTCAAATCAATGGAAAATCTAAAAGAAACAAAAAAGTAGTTTTCCCCAATCTGGAAATAAAAAAGCCTAGATACAAATATTGAGTTCTTTGACTTAAGCCTAAAGACTCATAAATGCAGGGTCAGAAAACTCAGGTCAGTCTGACTTCAAATGTCAAATGTGTTTCACTCAAACATACCAGGCACATCCTGCCTCATGGCCTTTGCATTTGCCCATGTTTTGACTTGCAGTGTAAAACATATTTCTTTCTATGAACCTTGAAATAAAATATTTTAAAGATACTACATTACATCAAGCTGTCTCCACTTCTTTATTCTCTCATACCTGAGGTTTCTTAAACCCAGTAACAGAAGTAAGTTTATTATACAGTTATATAAGTGTTGGGCAGATAAAATGTATTATGCTCACTTTGATAAGGATGACTCTGCCCACGTGGAGGCCATTGCCCAAGTGATATTAATGTGTGTTGGGGGCTGGCTGTGGGCAGGCAGAATCCTTGTAGCCTGGGGCTTGGTTTTAGGACTAAGCTTTTCCCACCCTTTTTGATGTGGAATGGTACAATCCTATCATGCCTCAGAAAGTGACTTTTAATCAGAGTCTTCCCTATTTCATATTTGGATTAAAGGTTTGGATTTCTATACTATAAAATAGGGGCAGAACGGGAGCTTGCACTCTGGGTTCCTGAGATTAGCATCAGAGAGCAGAGAGAGAAGAGCAGAGGTCTGAAGGAGGCCATGTGGCCAGGAGAAGCAGCCAAGATGGCGGAGTGTTGAGTGAGAAGTCAGTTAGTGCAGAGTTTACGCAGGGAGAAGGAAGGAGATGGGGAACAGAGGTGAATAAGTCTGGTTTGCTAGAAACCTTTGATTCTAGGAAACTCGGATAAGTCAGTAGCTTTGTGAGCACTGAATGAGAGTGGGTTTTGGAGCCCAGTGTGTGTTTTTACTTGCCGGCCGGGTGCAAGCTAGAATTAAATATAATGGCCCATCAGTTATTGGCTCCATGTCTCTTTACCGACTGTCCAAATCCAATGCGAACCTGCATGGTCCAGGTGGCGGCTGTGATGGCAGCCCTGGACACTGGCCATACAATAAGAAATTTAATTTTTTAATAAAGTATAGCTTTTCAAATCAGATAACGTTGTCTTTCCATTTGCTTTCATAGCTCATAGGTACGTTGTGTCTGTATTTGGTTATTACACATCTTAAAGCTTAGGCAAAAATATGAACAAAAATAAATTGTTAAAATGGTACTTTCCTTAGTCTTTAAGAAGAGATGGAGTTTAGTTCGTATACTGAGCTTGTGGCTGTGAGAGAACTTAAGATATAAATGTTCAACATGAAGTTGGACAAAAAGTATAACATTCAGGAGAAAGATCAAGGCCAGAGCAGTACATCTAGTAGATCCATGAGTCAATCTGCTACAGACTGAATATTTGTGTGCTCCTACATTCACATCTTGAGAGCTAGTCCCCAGTGTGGTGGCACTTGGAGTTGGGGGCTTTTAAACGGTGATTAGGTCATGAGAGCAGAAGCTTCCTAAATGGGATTAGTGACCTGCCAAAATAGCTCCCTCATCCTTTCTGCCATGTGAGAACCAAGAGAAGACAGCTATCTATGAACCAAGAAGCCAGTTCTCACCAGGTGCAGAATCTGCTGGCACTCTGATCTTAGACTTCCCACTCCAGAACTGTGAGAAATACATTTCTGTTGTTTATAAGCCACCCTGTCTATGGTTTCTGTTATAGCAGCCTGAACAGACTGAAGACACAATTACAGAGAGGTGGAAATTGAAGTACCGGGCTTAGATTAAATGTCTAGAGGAAAGAATGTTTGACAGATTCTTCAGACTTCAGATCAATATCAGCTACACTGGCCACCCGAAATAAAGAAGACTCCCTCCCATCTCCCTGTTATTCTCTGTCAAAGCACCCCTTTGACTCTTTCATAAAAATTTTAATGGAAAATTTTTAATTATATATTTATATGGGTTATTAATTCATTTCTACTTTCTTACTTGCTAGTATATGAATCACAAGAACAGTAAGTAGTTTAATTTAAAATTGTAACATAATAATGATTGCAAACTCATTGAAGTGTTTTGTGTATATCAATAGATTTACCCTCATAACAATCCTAAAAGTTAGATTCTATTTTTATCTGTATTTTATAGGTGAGAAAAATGAGGTACAGAGGGATTAACTAACTTGTTCAAGGTCATGAAACTAGTAACAATACAGCCAGAATTCAAACCCTGAAAATTTGGCTCCAAAATCAATGCTCTTAACCTCTGCTACCCTGTCATACTGAACCTCTAAACCCAAAACCCATTACTATCATTGGCACAAGGGTGACGCATAGTAGTTGTCAATCATGTTATCCTGTTTAAAATGTATCAATACTCTCGATCTCCAACTAGATAATATCATATTCTAGTCTTTCACATAGCCTTCACCTCCTCTGTTGAATCTCCCATCTTTCTCCCTTGCAATCTTACACAGTTCCCAGAATATGCTGTGTCATACTCATCTTGTCCTTGTACACCCAGCACCATTGGCTATGGGTTCTATCCTTTCTCTTCCTGTGCATTAAAGTGATGAACTCCTACTTAGGTTTGCCTATGAAGCATTCCCTAGCCTGCATAGGAAGAACTGACTGATACTTTCTTTGAGCCTCACTGACCCTCACCTTATTCTTTATAGCACTTTTCATATTGTTCAGCATTCATCATGTTGCATAGGTATTTCACCCACTAGACTCTTTGCTTCTTCTAAGTATTAACATTTCCACACCTACTGCTTTGTGATGCAACTGGCATATGCAGATTCTAATAATACTTGCTGAATTTAGTTGAAATGTAGGCAAAAGATAATTTGGTGAAGGAGGTGAAAATAGAGGAGTCTTTACAAAGAGAAGTATGTGGCCCTGGCTTGTGGCTCAGTGGATAGAGTGTCAGCAGGACTATGGATGTTCTAGTTTCGATTTCCAGTTAGGGCACACAGAAGAAGCAACAAGCTGCTTCTCTTCCCTTCCCTCTCCCACTCTATAGCCCTCTTCTCCGCAGCCAGTGGAATTGAGCGTGGCCTGAGGCACTAAGGTTAGCTCATTTGGTCCAAGTGCATCAGCCTCAGGCTCTAAAAAAATAGCTCAGTACTCAGAGCATGGGCCCCAGATATGGTTGTCGGATGGGAGTCTGCCTCAGTATCTCCCTTCCTCTCACCTAAATAAAAGCAAAAAAGAAAAAAGGAGAAGTATATGCTTGGTACAGAAAGATTCTCAAAAATAGTAGTTGCATTGATTTGAAACAGCCTTGTACAACACCACCTTCCCAAAATAACTAAAACATCTGGATAAATAAAGTTTGGCTAATAGTCAATAGATTCACGGGCAGTACAATAAGCGAGATTAGCTTCCTTTAAATATTTCAGAAACAACAGGTATTGGGTTTAATTTAAAGTTAACTAAAATAGGCCTGACCTGTGGTGGCGCAGTGGATAAAACATCGACCTGAAAATGCTGAGGTCGCCGGTTCGAAACCCTGGGCTTGCCTGGTCAAGGCACATATGGGAGTTGATGCTTCCAGCTCCTCCCCCCTTCTCTCTCTCTCTGTCTCTCTCTCTCCCTCTCTCTGTCTTCTCTAAAAATGAATAAATAAAAATAAAAAAAATTAAAAAAAATAAAATGAATAAAATCTAAAAAAATAATAATAATAAAGTTTACTAAAATATTAATAGTGGCTTTCAAAACATACTTCCTGAGACTCTAGGTCACACACACACAGTTTACTATGTACCAAGCTCTATTAACCATTTGAGTAGTGAGTTTTTTCATGCTCCCTGACGCCCAGGAGTGACTTTTTTAACAAAAAAAATGACATTAGTTCCAGTTACAGTTTTATTAACTTAAAATTATGTTTGTTTGATAACCAATTTATGGAAACAAGAACATTCATTTGTCTTTTTTTATTTATTTTTTATTTATTTTTATTTTATTTTATTATTTATTTATTTATTTTGTATTTTTCTGAAGCTGGAAACGGGGAGAGACAGTCAGACAGACTCCCGCATGCGCCCTACTGGGATCCACCTGGCACGCCCACCAGGGGGCGATGCTCTGCCCGTCCGGGGTGTCGCTCTGTTGAGACCAGAGCCACTCTAGCGCCTGGGGCAGAGGCCAAGGAGCCATCCCCAGCACCCGGGCCATCTTTGCTCCAATGGAGCCTCGGCTGCGGGAGAGGAAGAGAGAGACAGAGAGGAAGGAGAGGGGGAGAGGTGGAGAAGCAAATGGGCGCTTCTCTTGTGTGCCCTGGCCGGGAATCAAACCCAGGAACTCTGCACGCCAGGCCAACACTCTACCACCGAGCCAACCGGCCAGGGCCTCATTTGCCTTTTTTTAATGTTGCCTTAAACATTTTTTTAAAAATTGACCATACTCTGGATGGTCAGGAGGCACAAGGATGAACATTTGTACAGCTCAAAGAGTTAAGAACTTGTTATATATATTATTTCATTTAATCTTCACAAATAATCACAAAAGGACAGACACTAAAATTATTTTTCCTCTTACAGACAAGGAAACTAATATGAAATAATTATATAATTTGCCCAAGGTCACAGATAATAATTAGTTGAGCAAAGGTTCAACTTCAGGCAGTCTGGCTCCGGTCCATCCTCCTGGCACTTTGTTGCCTCTCAAGTAACTAATACAAACAGGTGCACACAAAACAAACACCCCCACACACTCTTCCACCCCACATATCTGTATGAAACTGACATAAAAGTTCCGCCAGTGATACTTACCCAGAACTGTGCCCTACGGTATTTTCTACATATTATACATTTTTGAATTCTGGTATGACCCTCTAAATTTCTTTCACAACAAAAGGGATTCTTTGACCCACTAATAGAAAATAAGGAAGTTTCAGGGTTTTTTTTAAACCCCAGATTGGAATAACAATACACTTTCTTTCCCAATTAGGCAGTTTCTTCAGTCAGCTTAGTTGTTGATGAAGCAAGTAATCTTGATAGTGAATGGATTTAAAGGAGTTTAATAATCTTAGACAAAATAGATTGTACTATTTGAAAATGAAGACACTTCCTATGTGGACCAACACAATGTTTTTTCCTAGTTAGATTTAGGAAGTGCCCCTCCCCAATGCCCTTGCCAGTCTGTTAGAATCCTATCTACCCTAAAGACACAACTCAAATCCAACCCTCCAGCAAGCCATTCCTAACCACCAAAATAAATCCACTATACTCTGTAGCTTTTTTTTCAGTTTCTATTCAAATACTATTTTGTTTTCCCAGGGAAATGTATTGATCTGTGCTCTCTCATAAATTGTAGGATCCTAAGGAGATAGACATGTCTTTTTCTCTATGTCACATGCTGTATAAAGTCTTGGTCATCGACATACTGAATATAAAACGGTGGTCTCAAAAGATTATAATGTAGCTAAAATTCCTATCACCTAGTGACATCACAACTGTCTTTTTTTTAAAAAAAAATTATCATGGTAAAATATACATAAAATTTCCTCATAGCTATACTAAACATTGGAGCACAATATATTACTCACATGTTTGTGGAGATGCTGGTGCAAACACACTTTGCTGCCTGCTGTATAAAGGTATAGCACACCCAATTATGCACAGTACATAATACTTGATAATGATAGCAAGTGACAATGTTACCAGTTTATGTAGTTACTATTCTATACTTTTTGTTATTTTAGTGTGTATTCTTTCTATTTATTTAAAAATAAGTTAGCTGTATCAGTATGCTGTGTTTCTCTGGCAGCAGCCTCATACACATCATGTTTACAGTCTCTTGATTACATCATTTCTGTTGTGCTTGATTTCAACTCATGTTGTTTTGTACGGTCACCTGCTATAGAGGCTGGTAGCCTAGGAGCAATAGTGTGCCATGTAGCCTTGGTATGCCATCTAAGTTTGCGTAAGTGCATTCTACGATGTTCACAGAATGGTGAAATTGCCTAACAATGTTGTTAAGTGGCTTCATATCCCTCATGGTGCCTTGCACACAGAATATGTGATAACATTTGTTCAATTGAATTAACTAGAATTCTTTTCAAATTATAAACAAATATTTATTTAGAAAGTTACAGAGGTAATAGAAGTGAGGCAGCTGGAAGCTGCCTGTCTCTAGAAAACAAGTAGTTACAGAGCCAAAAGAGGGACCTGTGGCACTTAGGAGAGATAGAGAGAGAGGCAAAGGTAACCAGCCGGGGAGGGGAGGGGGGTTGAGTAGTCACCATGCTCCAAAGAGGGAGAGCGTGCCTGAATTAAATAAAACTGATAGTAATCCCTTAATGCTACTTCATTAAGAATAATAAAGACACTAAGAAGAATTTCTTTTCTTTAGCAAGAGAAACAGAGAGACTGAGACAGACAGGGACAGATAGACAAGAAGGGAAATGAGAAATTGTTCATTGATTGCTTTCTCATATGTGCCTTGATAGGGGGCTTCACTGAAGCCAGTGACCACTTGCTCAAGCAAGTGACCTTGGCCTTCAAGCCAGCGACCTTCAGGCTCAAGCCAGCGACCTTCAGGCTCAAGTCAGCAACCATGGGGTCACTCAGATCTATGATCCCATGCTTAAGCCAGCGACCCCACACTCATGCTGGTTAGCCTGAGCTCAAGGCAGTGATGCTGGGGTCTCAAACCTGTGTTTTTGGTGTCCCAAGCTGACGCTTTATCTACTGTGCAACCACCGGGTCAGGCTAAAAGACTTTCTTGAGGGAATAAAGAAAAGGAAGAACTTCCTTCAGCCTTTCCACAGTACAATAATGGCATTTTCTTCGGTGCTTTTGTTCTGGGAAAAGACCAATTCCTTTTCTTTTCCTTTTCTTTCTTTTCTCTTCTTTTTATGGATAAGTTCTTGTTTTTATGTTTAAATCAGAAAATAACCTAATATTCAATTAAGAAGTTACATAAAATTATTTTTTTCAATAAATGAATTACTGAATTTAAAAATGAGCTTACTACCTGAGATTTCTAAGTTGATTTTCACCTACTTTCAAGAATAACAGTTTGTGCATTTTACATTGCAGGCAGTTTGTAATAAAGACAGTTGCTTCATTTACCCTAGCTTGCAAAATGAGAAAATGAGGAATTAAGTAGATTATTGGAGAAAATAACAGTGGAGAGCTTAACTGAATCTTTATTCAATCCTAAAGAAAGAAAACGGGATCATTTGAATTTAGGTCCCTAATCACAATCTCAGAACACTTTTAAGAAAAATAAGGAGCCCAGCACAGTATAACTTTGTCAGAACAACTTTTTTGCAGCATTGATTACTTCCAGATTTTCCTCTTAGATGAGAGTTTCTAAAGCCATTCTTTGATATAATGTTTTTCAAAATTCATATACTACTCATCCTGGCCTAATCCCTCAGTTGGTTGGAGCATCATCCCAAAGTGCAGAGGTTGCCAGTTCATTCCCTGGTCAGGGCCCATACAAGAGCAGATCGATGATCCTGTCTCTATTTCTCTTCCTCTCTTCCTCCAAGATCAATACAATAAACATTTTCTAAAAATTCATATAGTACTTACACTGTACCACGCATTGTTCTAAATGCTTTAAAATGCTAACTCTTTTAATCTTCTTGAGAATCCTACAAAGTAGTTACTAAAATTTTATAGGTAAGGACACTGAGGCACAAAGATTTTAAATGACTTGTCCAAATTCACACATCTACAGCAGCGATTTTTAACCTTTCTCATCTCGTGGCACACATGACCTAATAACTAATATTCTGTGGCACACCAAAAAAATACATTTTTTGTCGAACTAACAAAATAAAACAGGCATAATTTTTATTTATTCACACCATACAACTATTGTTGTATTGGCTGTTGTCATTTTTTTACTTGACAATCTAAGCAAAAAGACATCAGTGCCCTAAATAGTCAGGTATTGCGTGTTTTAAAAATTCTTGCACCACACAGGTTACAATTGCTGATCTAGAGAATAATGGAGCTAGAATTCTTACCTGACTTCAGAGTTTTTGCTCTAGCACTATGCTGCCTCAGGCTTCAGAAAGACCCATGATGAATAATTTTGAGATGACAGTGAATTTTCTCTTGTCTAGTTCACCCCACACAGTTTATTTGTAGTATCAGCTTGAGTAAGGCCACTGTTGTTAATCACAAGAATGTAAATGCTATTTGTTGACTCTCAGATTTCACAAACAACAGGTAGACCTAGCACAGAAAATGTTACAGTTACAAAATAGAAAATAAATATTATCAGCCCTGACATGGTGAAAGTAAATTTGCAGGAATTCTTACCCTTTGCAATAATATGGATGAACATGGAGAGCATAATGCTAAGTGAAATCAGCCAGTCAGAGAAAGACAAGTACCATATGATTTCACTCATATGTGGGACCTAATGAACAAAATAAACAAACAAAATATCATATAAACAGACTCATAGGGAGCAAGCTGACAGCTGTCAGAGGAAGGGGAGTTGGTGGTCTGGGTGAAAAGGGTGAAGAGATTAAGCAAAGAAAAAACAAAACCCGTAGGCAGACAGCAGTAAAGGGGAAAGCGGCGTGGGCGGAAGTAGAAGAGGGAAAGTGGGGATAGATGGTGATGGAAGGAGACTTGAGTTGGGTGGTGAATGCAATACAATATACAGATGATGGATTATAGAATTGTGCACCTATACTTATATAATTCTTATATTAATCAATGTCACCCAAATAACTTCAATAAAAAAGTAAATGTACAGATAATAGAAGCTGGAATTAGAAATGGACAGCTGAGGAGAAGAAAAGGGTATACCCGCCTCTTTCAAAATTGGAAGGCAAACGTTTTAGCAGATAGTTGCTGGAATAAGATATAAAAAGTTTCAAGTATAACCATATAAAAGTAATAGAGATAATGACATAATTATATTGGGAAAGGATACATGGGGAGGACGGACTTAGGGGAGGAGTGAGCTATATCCTCAATTGTTACAGGAGAAAACCGATTACAGCCAGTGCTCGACTTACGACCATGATTGGTTCCGATAGACTGGTCATATCGCGATTTGGTCGTAAGTTGAGTAGGCTCTATGTACAGTATTGTGAAATGATGTTATTAAAATCTTTAAGTCATATTTTATCATAATTTTCTTTCATTATTATTATATATCATAATTTTCTTTGTTCATTTTATGCCATTTGTATCATCTCTACACCATTTTGTTTCTTATTTTCACATTCGTCAGGTTTAACTAAAACACTGCATTACCAGTACAGCTGGTTTAATATTTGCAAAGACAATTTCCTCTTGGTAGACATCTTGGGAGGGGTTTGATGAAAAATATCCAAGACACAAAACACAAATTGCTATACCTAGTCTGGGATAACAGTTGAAATGGTGCACACGGAGATGGTAGTGCTGCCGGAAGCTGGTCCGCATTGCCATACACTGCCAGACACAGAGCAGTCGTGGTTAGCGATTGTTGTCATAAAGTCAAATGGTCGTAAGTTGATCAATATTTGTTATGTCTACTGTCTACCATAAGCCTATATTAGAGGCTTGTAAGTCGTCTCTGCAATGAACAGCTAAATGTATTAACAGTAGTTTATGTGAGGACTCAGACAAATATCAGACTAAAACTGTGTTTTTAATATCTGCCCTGTTGAATCATTTTTAAACCAGATATACTCATTACTTTGAATTTATAGATTTATTACTTGGAGGAAAAAAGACGCGGCTGGACAGGCTGACATCTAATTCCCTCCAGCTCTTAAATCTAGATTCCAGAGCCAAGTGTGAAGGCTTCTAACTCAGAAGGGCAGGAAAACTATTTGAAGTACCGCCTTTAGCAGTGGTCTGGCAATCGATTCTGGATGTTCTTCCTCGGTAGTTTTTAGAGTAACAGGAAAAGAAAAGGTTGTGTAATTGCTAAGTATGGTGGTGTTTTGTTCAGAATCCACTAGGATTCTACAGAGCTAGAGCCTTACAGATGACCAGTTCATCTATAGTAATAGCTATCATTCATTATGTACATTTGTATGTAAGATGTCATGCTCTGTGCTGTTTAAATATCTCATTTACTCAAGCAAGCTGCTATTGCATCCATTTTACAGATGAAGTAACTAAGACTTCAGACGAGGGTAAATAATTAACCAGATATTACATAGCTAATAAAAACATTGGCAGGAATTAATACTCATTTGTTTAACAGTTGTACTCTTAGTCTATTTGCTAATTAGTCTGTTAAGTAACCTAATGATAGGAGAGGGAGGTGCTATGAATGCTGTTGGAGTTATAAATAGTGGGAGTTTTGATCCTTTTGGATTTTAATAGTGATTTAGAACTGGTTTAGCTTTTCTTGTTTGCCCTAAGAAAGAAGCCAACCTAGCACAGTCATAATGGCCTAGGCTTAAATTCAACTCTACCATTTATACTATGATCTCAGATCATTTGCTTAATTTCTCTTAATCCTTTCTTTCTTCAGTCATGTAATAGAGATCTCAACTGAGCTTACTGCTAAGGTTATTGAGAGGATAAAAGGAACCATTGCATATGTGAAGCACACAACATAATGCCTGGCCACACACAGCAAGTGCTCAAAACATTGTTGAGGAATCCCTTATTTTGTTATCTTTTTAATGTCACTACAACAGGTGGGAAGGCAGCATGAAATTAGGATGCTCCACATATAAAATATGTAACACTCTCTTAATGAAAGGTATTTTTTAAACCACAAATATATACTGCTCACAAAAATTAGAGGATATTTCAAAAAGAATATGAAATTATAAAAAATTCCCTAATTTTTGTGAGCAGTATAGTATAAAATCACATACTTTACCACTGTATCAAATTAGTGGCTAATCATCACTCACTAAACCATTCACCCTCTAATTATATTACTGTTAATTATAATTTACACAGAGATGAATAGTAGATAAAGTTCTGTGCTTTATGTTAACTCATTTCAACTTAACAAAAATCTGTAGGGTACCAATAACATCCTAATTTTACAAATTAGAACACATGCTCAGGGAGGTCAAGTCACATACACATATGGGATTCAGGTGTGAATGTTTCCAAACACCGGATTTTCTCTTTCCTTGGTCAACTTAGTGCGTCAAAACTATCCAGTTTTTTCTTAATACAATTTTCTAAGAGAACAAATAGAGTCAGAACCTCACTGTACATTTAGGTCGGCATATACAAAAGGAAACACATATACATACATGAAGTCACCACTGAAAAGGTGATTTCTTCCTACAGGTTTGTCTGGCAAAACAAGTTTGACAGACACTGACCCTGTGACTAGCTCCAAATTTTAACTTTCTGTGGGAACTTTAAAAAGTCAATCTAACTGATCTATTCATTTATAAAATAAAGAGAAAAATTTTTTTCCTAAGCTTCCTAGGAGGCTTTTTGAAAATCAAATGAAATAAACTCTGGAAACTGTATGCTTTTTATAAGTATGTTTGTACTTCTGTGAACAGATTTGGGAGTCATAAGAAAGATTGGCTGAAGAGATTCAGAACTTTCAAGAACTCCACAGTGTCGCTTTAAGGTGCTTAAGCAAGAGGCAGGAATATAAATTATTTGTGAACTTCCATTTCTAATGATTTTCCTGCCTCAAGTATAAGGAGTAACCATTATTCAAAGAGCCGACAGAAGTTTGTTCCTAAACACTGTACTCTCTTGCAAAAAGCCCCAATTCAATTACCGTCATGAACTGAATTGGAAAAATACATAGACAGACATTAAACTCTTACCGCGCACAAGCCCAGAGTTTGGTCTTTCCTTCCAATAACCACTCGCTGGGATTTTTTTTTTTTAATCACCAGTTACATAGTAACACTCGCATGTATAGGTTACTAAACCAAAAATTGCTATTTTTTTTAATATGGTACACTTCACGATCTTGCTTGTCATCCTTTCACAATGACCATGCAGATCTTCTCTGTGTCGTTGCAATTAGAGAGTATGTGCTGCCGACGTGAGCACAAGTTATAATCTTCAGACAAAATTTTTCTATTGTATTACCCATTCTGTGGGCAGATTTACTAACTTGGATAAATTTACAGTTACTAAGGGGTACTATATATTTTTTCCCCTACAAATTTTAATAGGTTGAGTGAAAAAAGGTAATCCAAATATACTGCTCTTCGTCATGGAAACGATCCCCTTTAATACTATCAGAGATTTCCTGGGTCTTGATTATCGAATTTCCTGAAAGGACAAAATTTCCTCTGTCCTCCAAAAATCCTGCTTAGTTCATACTAAAATGTGAGGAAGCAGCATTTCTCAGAGGAATTGACCAAATTCTGGAAAACAAGTGGCCACTAACGCTCCAAGGTTGGCTCACGAGACCGGGAGAAACCGGGTTAAAGATGACCGGAGCCGCGCAGCTCATGGGGGCTGTGCGAAGCAGAAGAGGAAGCTTGGCTCTCCTCCGGACATTGTCCCTCCCAGTTTCCGAGCCTGGGAGCTGTCCCTCAGCACCGCAGCCTGAGCCAATTGCAAAGGACCTGACCAAGCCCAGCCCAACGAAAGGAATGGTTTCAGAGTTCTTTCTTTTGGATAAAGGAGCCCTTCCTTGCTCTGGGCTTTTACTGTCTCCGGTGTTAGACGGAACGACCCACTTCCCTCTCCCCCAAGCAATTTGGAGTAATTGGTACACAAAACAAATCTTTGCAGCAACAAAAATGAAGTTCTTTCTGGACATTCTCCTGCTTCTGCCCTTACTGATCGTCTTCATCTTAGAATCTTTCTTGAAGCTTTTCATTCCTAAGAGGAGAAAATCAGTCGCTGGAGAAATCGTCCTGATTACTGGAGCTGGGCATGGACTCGGGAGACTGACTGCCTATGAATTTGCCAAACTCAAAAGCAAACTGGTTCTGTGGGATATAAATAAGGTAATAGTACTGTTTTACTTCCTGGTACCTTTAATCTGTGGACATGTTTGCATTTTGCAGGCAACAACCCCTTACAGAATAATTGTAAAGTAGTAGAAAAAAATTATTATTGCAACTTGATAGATAAGGGGGGGTAACATTTGTTAATTAACATATTTATCATCACATGATAAATGGACTTGATGATAAGAATCTCAGTTGTTACCCATTAGACATTGTAAATTTACCCCCACTTTTCCCATGAAAATAATTTGAAATTTCCTACGGAACTTGATTTCACTGATCCCGCAATCTTAATCACATCGAAAAAAAAAAGTTTTAGCTAGCATATTCAAAGAGTAAGAGATTTGTATCTATTAAAAAAAATTGCCTGGCTGGATGGTTCAGTGGATAAAGCGTCGTCCCCGTGCACCAATGTGTTTTCTCTCTCTCCCCCCCCCTTTCCTCTGGATCAGTGAGGAAATTTTTTTTTTAATCCTGCTTGCAATTATTGAGGTAAATGAATCTAAGAAAGCAATATTATTATGCCAAAATAATTTCCAAGAGTAATTTTTAAAAATTCCATATTGGCCCTGGCATGTTGGCTCAGCGGTAGAGCATCGGCCTGGCGTGTGGAAGTCTAGAGATGATTCCCGGTCAGGGCACACAGGAGAAGCACCCATCTGCTTCTCCACCCTTACCCCTCTCTCCTTCCTCTCTATATTTTCTCCTCCCACAACCAAGGCTCAATTGGAGCAAAATTGGCGTTAGCGCTGAGGATGGCCCCATGACCTCCGCCTCAGGTTCCAGAATGGCTCTGATTGCAGTGAGCATCGCCCCCTGGTGGGCATCCCGGGTGGATCACCGTAGGGCTCATGCGGGAGTCTGTCTGGCTCCCCTTCTCACTTTGGAAAAATATAAAAAATAATAATAATAGTAATAATAATAATCCCATATAATTAAAAACAATTACAAAAAGAGAGGACCTGGCCAGGTAGCTCAGTTGATTAGAGAGTTGTCCTAATACACCAAGGCTGTGTGTTGGCTCCCCGGTCAGGACACATACAAGAGTCAACCAATGAATGCCTAAATAACTGTAACAGCAAATCGATATTTATCTCTCTCTTTCTCTGTCTCTCTTTCTTCCTTTCTCTCTCCTTCTCTAAAATCAATAAATTAAAAATAAATAAATAGCCTAACCTGTGGTGAAACAGTGAATAAAGCATCATCCTGGAATGCTGAGGTTGCCATTTCTAAATCCCTGGCTTGCCGGGTCAAGGCACATATGAGAAGCTATTACTACAAGACTACTACAAGTTGATGCTTCCCGCTCCTCCCCCTTCTCTCTTTCTCTCTTTCTCCTCTTTCTATAATCAATAAATAAAATCTTCAAAATAAAAATAGTCTTCAATGTGAGTTTTACAAGAACAGGTATAGGTTTAAGTAAGAGAGAAGGTCTTACAATCTTGCCTTTTATTTGGCCCGGGTTTGATGTGCAAAGAGGTTCCGGGAAAGCCTGAAAAGATACATCTTACACCAGTGACTTTCACTCAGTATGCTGCAAGAATATTTAAAACATGCAATATCTGACTATTTTAGTCAGGGGCACTGACCTCTTTTCCCTTAGATTGTCAAAAAAAAGAAATTTACAACAGCCAACACAACTGTAGCCCTCTGCTCTGAATGCCATATTAAACCATATATATATATATGTCAAATAATACAGTTGTATCTTATTGGTCATGCCACATAACAAAGTTGCATTTAATCAGTTAATTCTTCGTACCAGAAATCCTTATGTACAAGTACAGGCACCTAATTTTTCTTTTTTTTTTTTTTTGTATTTTTCTGAAGCTGGAAACGGGGAGAGACAGTCAGAGAGACTCCCGCATGCGCCCGACCAGGATCCACCCAGCACACCCACTAGGGGTCGACGCTCTGCCCACCAGGGATTTGCTCTGCCCCTCCGGGGCATCGCTCTGCTTCGACCAGAGCCACTCTAGCGCCTGGGGCAGAGGCCAAGGAGCCATCTGCAGCGCCCGGGCCATCTTTACTCCAATGGAGCCTCGCTGTGAGAGGGGAAGAGAAAGACAGAGAGGAAGCAGAGGGGGAGAGGTGGAGAAGCAGATGGGCGCTTCTCCTGTGTGCCTTGGCCGGGAATCGAACCTAGGACTTCTGCACGCCAGGCCGACGCTCTACCACTGAGCCAACCGGCCAGGGCCGGCACCTAATTTTTTTTAAAAGTCACTGTGGAGGCTCTGGCTAGTTGGCTTCATTGTAGAGTTTGGGCCCAGAATGTGGATGTCCCAGGTTTGATTCCCAGTCAGGGCACTCAAGAGAAATGACTATCTGCTTCTCCACCATTACCCTTCCCCTTTTATTTCTCTCTTTCTCCCTTCCTCCTGCTGCCATGGCTTGATTGGTTCGAGTGAGTTGGTCTCGGGCTCTGAGCATGGCTTTGTGGCCTCAGCCTCAGGCGCTAAAAAATGGCTAGTTTGCTAAGCAAAAGAGCAACAGCTCCAGATGGGCAGAGCATCACCCTTAGTGGATTTTCTGGGTGGATCCCTGTTAGGGCGCATGTGGGTGTCTATTTGCCTCCCCTCCTCTCACTAAAAAAAAAAAAAAAAAAAAAGAAAGAAAAAAAGTCACAGTGGCACAGAAAGGGTAGGTAATTAAGGGGGTTTTTGTAAGCCAATCAAAATGATACCTAGTTTTTGTCAGATTGGTAAAAAAATATTTTTTTTGGTGTGCTGCAGAATTATAGTAATTAGTTTATGTGTGGCATGAGATGAAAAAGGTTGAAAATTTCTGCCTTACACATCCAATGGTGTAAAGAAAAATTCATGGGCTCTGGCTGGGTGGTTCAATGGATAAAGCATGGCTCCCACACGCCCAGGTTGTGGGTTCCATTTCTGGTCAGGGCACGTACAAGAAGCAATCAATGAGTGCACAACCAAATAGAACAACTAAGTGGAATGATGAGTTGGTGCTTCTCGCTCTCCCATTCTCTCTTTCCCTAAAATCAATGGGAAAAAAAATGAATTCCTGGGATGTGAAGTAGAAGAGGTCAAACCTAACGAATGAGTGATTGAGAGAGCAATCAACAAATACTTCCTGAGTATTGCCTAGATATTAAAAAGACAGTGGCAAACAGTAAATAAGTTCCCATGCCCTCACTCTAGTAAGGAAAATAGACATTAAATAGTCACTGTGCAAAGAAAGATGCGAACTAGGCTTGGTCCAGTCTGGTGTAGTCAAGGAGGTGCCTGCTATTGTGGTGTGGTCAGATTCATCTGAGCTCTCCACTTCTTCATGAATAACTTACCCAATATCATGGGTAACTCCCTAGAGCTTTAGGCTCCTTTTCTGCAAACTGGATAAAATACTGGTACTTACCTTAGAGGGCTGGAGGATTATATGAAATAATGCACACTTAATATACATATAATATGCTATAATTTGGACTTCCACTGGCCTTGAACTTTATGACCCAGCAACGCCAATCTGCTAGTGCTTCCCCAGAGAATCCATCTCCTATCTGTTCCTTTACTTACACTATGCCACACATGCTCTGCCTCCTCTTTGCACGGCTGTTCTACTCACCCTTAAGACTAACTCAGGTACCTCTTCTTCCTGAATTGCACTTCACGCCCTTTCTCTGTGTTCCCATAACTCTCTATATAGAAAGTGTGCACTCTGTATAGAGTCCTGCACTCATTGATTGATTCTATATAGCTCTATTATTATACTTATCGCAATATATTAGTGAGAATTATAAGATATGGCCAATATTCAATCCTTTATTATAAAACAATAACAATCTCTTATGGTCGTACCTAAATACTATGTTTATTTTATGTTCCTTTATATTACACTGTGAGCTCTCTGAGGTCAGGACTCTGACTCATTCATATTTGTGTCCACAAGTCTCTTCTAAGCATTATAAATATGACCTACACATTAACATGTAGGAAAAAATGAGTGAGCGAATGAATGAATGAAAGAATTGTAGTTAACTGATTTATTTACTTCACAACCAAAAAATTGATATCCATAATTAGTTTGTAGTGACAGAAAAAGAGCTTAATGTTATTCTTTAAAGCCTGATATGGAATAGACACACAGACATACATACATATATTCACAATGTAAAAGTCATAGTACAAAACTAGTATTTTAAGCTTTTTATCTTCTTTTTAAAAGCTTGCTTTAAATTCAGTGCCAACTAAAAGAGGCTCTTTGGAGTACTGAGAGCAAAGTGTACCTGCATCCTTGCCAAAAAGATGGGTCAGCTGAGTTGCCCAATGTTCAAATAATCTGACACTCTTAATGATTCTCAGCTGTTTATATAACATGCTCATATCATTTATTTTGTTCTCCTTGCCTTCTTTGCTACTTTTCTCAGCATGGAATTGAGGAAACAGCTGCTGAATGCAGGAAGCTGGGTGCCAATGCTCATGCCTTTGTGGTAGACTGCAGCAACCGGGAAGATATTTACAACTCGGCGGAGAAGGTGAAATTTTAGTTTGGTTAGAATCACCGTGTCAGAGGTGGGAAGGATTTTGGAGATGATCCAGTCATGGTGCAGACAACAAACTAACAGAAGTTTTGTGATTTGCCTAAGGTTGTACAGCTAGCTAGTGGCAGACCCAGAACTAAAACCCAGAACTGAGATTTCCAGACTTGACTGTGTTCTGGGGAGCTTGTTACAAAAATTAAGCACCCTAGAAGTTTTTCTTTCAGGAGGTCGAGGGCTGGGCCCAGGAATTTGCCTGTTTAGTACCCTGAGCACCCACTCCTCACTTATCTGATTCTGATATAGCTAAATCCTTGGGTGGCACTACAGAATCACTGACTGGGTCTTTTGAGGTCCAGTCAAAGAACTCAGTTAGGAAGACAGGATAAACCTAACTGCTTATCAGGCTTTGGTCATAGACAGAGATGTATCTATTTCTACAAAGCATTATTTGCCTTGTCTGAATACAACTGAGATGTCCTATATATAATAGGGTTTCCTCTGAACTCATTCCTAAATGTACAGATGTACTTGTTAACTAAATGCGGTAATGGTAGAAAGGTCAGTAACAATTACCTGGGCAAATTCCTTAAAGTACACCTTTCCAGACCTCACTGCTGGATTGTTTGATTCAATACAGTATAAAGATTCTGATTCAGCCTAACCCAGCGGTGACACAGTGGGTAGAGTGTCAGCCTAGGACGCAGAAGATCCAGGTTCAAAACCGCAAGGTGGCCGGCTTGAGCGCAGGCTCACTTGGCCTGAGCGCGGGCTCACTTGGCTTGAGTGTGTGGTCGCAGGCTTCAGCATGAGATCATAGACGTGACCCCATGGTCACTGGTGTTAGCCCAAGGTCACTGGCTTGAGCCCAAGGTCACTGGCTTCCTTGGAGCCCTTGCCCCCATCAAGGCACGTATGAGAAAGCAATCAATGAACAAATAAAGTGCCACAAAAAAGAAGTGATGCTTCTCATCTCCTTTCCTGTCTGTCTGTTCCTATCTGTCCTTCTCTCTGTCTCTGTCTCTGTCTGTCTCTCCTTCTCTCACTAAAAAAAAAAAATAGTAATAATAATAATAATAATAATCCTGATTCAGCCAAGACTTGAGAACCTCCTAAAGTTTGGGGACATTTTTAACTTTTATTTTAAATTATAATCTTTTATTCAAACTGATGCCACTATCGTTGATTAAGCCTTAGCTATGTCAAAAGAATAGGGAGAAATTACCCAAGCCAGTGCTGGGTGAGAAATGACCTTCCTGGAAAGGGGTACAGTAAGATCAAGCCCTTTGGATAATAATCATCTGCATTTCAAAATAACTATTTTACTTAAATGAACAATGAGCCTCCTTCATAGAAATGAATGCTTTTCCAGTTAATACTAACTATCTCAGCTTGGGCAATTATTTAACCTCTTTGTGCCTAACTTTACTCAATTATAAAATGGAGATCACAGCAGTATCTACTTAAAGGGGTTTTATGAGGATCAAGTGAATTAATGATGTAAAGTTCTTAGAACAGTACCTGGTGCTCAGGAGTCACTTTGTATGAATTAGTTATTAGTATTACAATAGAATCACCAATATTAACTATATCATTTTGTTACCAGTCATTATTAAGGGGAGTTAATAGTGTTAATTTCCTAAATGAAAAGCATTTCTTTCCAGACTCATTGGGAATATGCTTTTTTGGAAAAGATAACTTGGCTATTTGAAACAATTCCATGTATTTTTTTTCCAGATAATTTTTTAAAATTTATTTATTAAATTTAATGCAGTGACATTGATAAACCAGGGTACATATGTTGAAAGAAAACATCTCTAGATTATTTTGACATTTGATTGTGCTGTGTACCCCTCCCCCAAAGTTAAATTGTCTTCTGTCACCTTCTATCTGGTTTTCTTGTGCCCCTCCCATCCCCCAACCCCTCTCTCCTTCTTCGCCCCCTCCCCCCACCCCCACGCCCACCCCTGTTGCCATCACATTCTTGTTCATGTCTCTGAGTCTCATTTTTATGTCCCATCTCTGTATGGATTCATATAGTTATTAGTTTTTTTCTGATTTACTTATTTCACTCTGTATAATGTTATCAAGGTCCATCCATGTTATTGTAAATGATCTGATGTCATCATTTCTTATGGCTGAATAGTATTCCATAGTATATATGTACCAAAGATTTTTAATCCACTCGTCCTCTGACGGACACTTGGGCTGTTTCCAGATCTTCACTATTGTGAACAATGCTGCCACAAACATGGGGGTGCATTGCTCCTTTTGGAGCCGTTCTATGGTGTCCTTGAGGTATATTCCTAAAAGTGGGATAGCTGGGTCAAAAGGCAGTTCGATTTTCAGTTTTATGAGGAATCTCCATACAGTTTTCCACAGTGGCTGCACCAGTCTGCATTCCCACCAGCAGTGCAGGAGGGTTCCCTTTTCTCCACATCCTCGCCAGCACTTATTCTGTGTTGTTTTGTCGATGAGCGCCATTCTGGCTGGTGTGAGGTGATATCTCATTGTGGTTTTAATTTGCATTTCTCTAATGATTAGTGATGTTGAGCATTTTTTTCATATACCTATTGGCCATCTGTATGTCCTCTTTGGAGAAGTGTCTATTCATTTCTTTTGCCCATTTTTGGATTGGATTGTTTGTCTTTCTGGTGTTGAGATTTACAAGTTCTTTATAAATTTTGGTTATTAACACCTTTCAGATGTATTGTCAAATATATTCTCCCATTGTGTAGTTTGTCTTTTTATTCTGTTCTTGTTGTCTTTAGCTGTGCAAAAGCTTTTTAGTTTCATATAGTCCCATTTCTTTATCCTGTCTTTTATTTCACTTCTCCGTGGAGATAAATCAGCAAATATATTGCCCCGAGAGATATTGGAGAGCTTACTGCCTATGTTTTCTTCTAAGATGCGTATGGTTTCACGGCCTATATTTAAGTCTTTTATCCATTTTGAGTTTATTTTTGTGAGTGGTGTAAGCTGGTGATCTAGTTTCATTTTTTTGCAAGTAGCTGTCCAACTTTCCCAACACCATTTATAAAAGAGGCTGTCTTTACTCCATTGTATTTCCTTACCTCCTTTGTCAAATATCAGTTGTCCATAGAACTGTGGGTTTATTTCTGGGTTCTCTGTTCTGTTCCATTGATCTATATGCCTGTTCTTATGCCAGTACCAGGCTGTTTTGAGTACAATGGCCTTGTAGTATAACTTGATATCAGGAAGTGTGATACCTCCCACTTTATTCTTTTTTTTTAAGATTGCTGAGGCTATTCGTGTCCTCTTTTGGTTCCATATAAATTTTTGGAATATGTGTTCTATATCTTTGAAGTATGTCATTGGTATTTTTATTGGTATTGCATTGAATTTATAGATTGCTTTGGGTAAAATAGACATTTTAATGATGTTTATTCTTCCCAACCATGAACATGGTATATGCTTCCACTTGTTTGTATCTTCTTTGATTTCTTTTATCAATGCTTTGTAATTTTCCGAGTACAAGTCTTTAGTCTCCTTGGTTAAGTTTACTCCTACATACTTTATTTTTTTGGATGCAATGGTAAAGGGGATTGTTTCCTTAATTTCTCTTTCTGACTGTTCATTGTTGGTGTATAAAAATGCCTCTGATTTCTGAATATTGATTTTATATCCTGCCAATTTGCTGAATTCATTTATTAGGTCCAGTAGCTTTTTGACTGTGAATTTAGGGTTTTCTATATACGTTATCATATCATCTGCAAATAATGATAGTTTTACTTCTTCTTTCCAACTTGAATGCCTTTTATTTCTTCTTCTTGTCAGATTGCTGTGGCTAGGACTTCCAGGACTATGTTAAATATGAGTGGTGAAATGGGGCACCCCTGCCTTGTTCCTGATCTTAAGGGTATTGCTTTTAATTTTTGCCCATTGAGTATGATGTTGGCTGTGGGTTTCCAATAGATGGCTATTATTATGTTGAGGTATGTTCTCTGTATTCCCACTTTGCTGAGAAATTTGATCATGAATGGGTGCATAATTTTTCAAATGCTTTTTCTGCATCTATTAAAATTATCATATCATTTTTCTCCTTCTTTTTGTTTATATGATGAATCACATTGATTGATTTATGAATGTTGTACCAGCCTTGCTTCCCCAGAATAAATCCCACTTGATCATGGTGTATGATTTTTTCCATATATTGTTGGATCCAGTTTGCTAATATTTTGTTGAGGATTTTAGCATCTATATTCATCAGAGATATTGGCCCATAATTTTCTTTCTTTGTGTTGTCTTTTCTTGGTTTTGGAATCAGAATTATGCTCACCTCATAAAAGTAGCTTGGAAGTCTTCCTTCCTCTTGAATTTTTTGAAATAGTTTGAGAAGGATAGGAGTTAGTTCTTCTGTGAAGATTTGGTAGAATTCAGTTGTGAAGCCATCTGGCCCCGGACTTTTCTTTGTTGGGAGTTTTTTGATAACTGTTTCGACCTCATTTGTTGTAATTGGTCTGCTTAGGTTTTCTGATTCTTCCAGATTGATTTTTGGAAGATTGTAAGTTTCAAGAAATTTGTCCATTTCATTTAGGTTGTCTAGCTTTTTGGCATACAGTTCTTCATAGTATTTTCTTAAAATCTTTTTTATTTCTGTTGTGCCAGTTGTTATTTCTCCTCTCTCATTTCTAATTTTATTTATTTGAGGCCTCTCTCTCTTTTTCTTGAGGAATCTAGTTAAAGGTTCATCAATCTTGTTTACCTTTTCAAAGAACCAGCTCCTAGTTTCATTGATCCTCTGTATTGTTTCTTTAGCCTCTATGTCATTTATTTCTGCTCTGATCTTTATTATTTCCTTCCTTCTACTACATTTGGGCTTTTCTTGCTCTTCTTTTTCTAATTCTTTTAGATGCAGGGTTAAGTTGTTTATTTGAGCTTTTTCTAGTTTTTTAAAGTGTGCCTGTAGTGCTATGAACTTCCCTCTTAGTACTGCTTTTGCTGTGTCCCATAAATTTTGAGTTGTTGTATGCCCATTGACATTCGTTTCTAGGAATTTTTTTATTTCTTCCTTGATCTCATTCTTAATCCATTCGTTATTTAACAACCTGCTATTTAGTTTCCATGTGTTTGAGAATTTTTGAGCTTTTCTGTTGTGGTTCATTTCTAGTTTCATGCCATTGTGATTGGAGAATGTGCTTGATATGATTTCAGTCTTCTTTTTTTTTTTTTTTTTTTTTTTTTTTTTTTTTTTTTTTTTTTTTTTTTTTTGATTTCAGTCTTCTTAAATTTGTTGAGAGCACTTTTGTGCCCTAACATGTGGTCTATCCTAGAGAATGTACCATGAGCACTTGAAAAAAATGTATATTCTGCTGCTTTAGGGTGAAAGGTTCTGAAGATATCTATTAAATCGAGTTGATCTAGTGTTTCCAGTAAGTGTGCTGTTTCTTTGTTAATTTTCTTTCTTGAGGATCTATCTAGTGACATTAGTGGGGTATTGACATCCCCTACTATTATAGTATTGCTGTTGATCTCGCCCTTTAAATCCATCAAAGTCTGCTCTATATATTTGGGTGCTCCTATATTAAGTGCAAAGATATTTATAATAGTTATATCTTCCTGTTGAATTACTCCCTTTATCATTATGCAATGGCCTTCTTTATCTCTTACTATATCCTTTGTTTTAAAGTTTAATTTGTCTAATATAAGTATTGCCATCCCAGCTTTTTTTTCATTTCCATTTGCATGAAATGTTTTTTTTCCATCCTTTTACCTTCAATCTATGTGTATCTTTTGTTCTAAGTTATGTCTCTTGTAGACAGCATATGTATGGGTCCTGTTTTCTTATCCACGCAGCTACCCTATGTCTTTTGATTGGATCATTTAATCCATTTACATTTAAGGTTATTATTAATATGTAGTTGTTTATTGCCATTTTCTTCTTTAAAGGTGTATTCTTTTTTGCTATATTCTTTTCCCACATTGATCTGTTTACAACAGGCTTCTTAACATTTTCTAGCATTGGTTTGGTTGTAATGAATTCCTTGAGTTGTTTTTTGTCTGGGAAGCTTTTATTTCTCCTTTGATTTTAAATGATAGCCTTGCTGTATAAAGTAGTCTTGGTTGTAGATTCTTGTTCTGCATTACTTTGAATATTTCTTGCCATTCCCTTCTGGCTTCAAGTATTTCTGTTGAGAAGTCAGATATCATTCTTATGGGGGCTCCTTTGTAGGTGATAGCTTTGTTTTCTCTTACAGCTTTTAATATTTTCTCTTATTTGCTTAGCTTTGGTATTTTAATTATGATGTGTCTTGGTGTAGGTTTCTTTGGGTTTCTCTTTAATGGAGTCCTCTGTGCTTCTTGGATTGTGAGAGTTTCTCTTGCATTAATTTAGGGAAGTTTTCAGCTATGATATGATTGAACAAAGTCTCTATTCCTTGTTCTTTTTCTTCTTCTTCAGGAACCCCTATGATGCAGATGTTTTTTCTCTTCATGTTGTCACAGAACTCTCTAAGAGTTTCCTCTGACTTTTTGAGTGTCTTTTGTCTTTTCTTTTCTGCCTTCATGCCTTCATTCCAGTTGTCCTCCAACTCGCTGATTCGATCCTCAGCTCTATCTATTCTGTTTTTAATTCCTTCCATTGTGGTCTTTATTTCTGCTATTTTATTTGTCATCTCCGTCTGATTCTTTTTTATACTTGCTATTTCTTTATTTAGGTGTTCATAATGACCATCCATTGTTGTTCTAAGATCCCTAAGCATCCTTACAATCATTATTTTGAACTCCGCACTGGAAGTTTGATTATTTTCATATCACTCAGTTCATCTCCTGAAAGTGTCTCTTGTGGTTTCATTTGGATTGCACTTCTTTGTCTTCTCATTGTCTGTTTTTTTTCGGTTTATTTGTAGAGTTGGTTGAGTCTAGGCTTGGTGTTGTCTGCCTCCAATTTTCAGTTGTGTTATTTCTAGTTCTTCTTGGGTTGGTATCAGTTGTTATCTGTAATCCACTTTTGGATTTGGGCAGGTTTGAAGTCTTGATTTGTTTGTTTTCTTAACAGGTGATAGTCTTGTTTACTGATCTCAGCAGGGGGCTTCCTTGAAACTGTATCCAGGAATGCGATGGGTGTAACCTGAGATTCTGAAGGCCTCTTTAACCAATTGTTCTCTCTGGGGGCAGGGTGTTTTTCTCAGCTTCAGTAGGGGGAGGTGTATCTCAGATCTCCATAGAGACCTTAGTTCCTGCCCCTCCTTCCTACTTCTTGTTTTCAGCTGTGTCTTTTTGTGCTGATTGGAGCTGGATAGATGTCTGGAGATCTCTGATCTGGAAGCAATTCAGCTCTATTTTGTGAAAGGTTCAGTCCTTCTCCCAGCTATGGCCGCATCCAGCATGGATGAGTCAGCTTTTTTAGGTCCTCTCCTTCATTCCTTAGCCCCTCACAGTCTGTCCCTCTCTCTTTCCTTTCCACTTGGGAAATAAGCTGGTCTTTTCAACACACCTCGCTCCCTGGTCACCAGGCAAGTGGCTGTGAGCAGTAGTTTCTGCTCTTCTCCCTTGTGTGAGATCCCCTCAGGGCTCTCAGCCTCACCCCCCCCTCCATTTCTGTAAGCAGGGGAGATTCAGGCGCTCCCTACCAGGTTTGTTGTGGCTTCTTCTTTGCTCCTTGGTATTTGAGAGCTGTTCTTGTAATTCAGAGTTATTTTTTCATGCCAATTTTTCCTAAATTGATTTGTATTCCAGTTTGGTGGTGAGAGCTGGGCATCTGGGCGTCTGCCTACTCTGCTGCCATCTTCTCCGATCTCAATTCCATGTATTTTAAACAATAGTTTTACTGAAATTGTTCTGATATGTACTGACCGTATGCTTAAACAGACTATACTCAATGACATGTGATTGTCAGATATTGTGAAGTAGTTATTTTGATGTGGCTGTTTTGTATCAAGACAATATTATGCCACCTAAACAATATACCTCTCAGCTTGTTTTTATTATTAAGAAATGTGCAAATCGACATTGCTCATCCTGGGGAGACAGTAGGTGACAGTGGGGAGCTTGAGGATGAAGGAAGGGTCCTGAGGGTCTGGGAAAATGCTTTGGCATGTTAATTTGAAAGCATGACAGCATCTTCAATTCAACTGCATAAAATATCCTGTTTTTCTCATAGCTTAGGGGCAATGATCTGAACAACAGTTTTCTTCTTGTGCTAGAGATGAGGATACAGGTACAAATTATGTTGATCAAGGGCCAAATAACTTTGCTTGACTCTAATAATTTACATGTAACCTGATGAAATTCAGTTCTGGCTGAGGAACCCTCAGAATGACACACTAATGTTCCACAGGGATACTGACAGGCCTCCTCCTTCTGACTGCCTTTCTGTTTGACATTAGAGGCTTGTTTTGGTCTCTCAAGTCAGAAAATCTGAGAGCATCCCAATTCCATGTGACCTTTAATAATGATGTGACCTTTGGCAAGAAAGCCATTTGTGTTTCATGTTTCTTATCATTAAAATAAGCATAGTAAGAGTTGCTACCTCATAGAATTCTTGTGATAGTTAAATGAGATCATGAAATTCTATAAAATGCATTGCACTTACACATGTGAAAGGTTTAAATAGGCTATTTGCCACTTCCCCTTCAGTCCAGCACATTGCAGCCCCATCAAAATAATGATATCTCTATTAATAGAAGCTAACTTTTATTTGGAACACAATTTATAACAGACACATTGTAACTTTAGGGCCCATCTACTAAGAAGCTTATTTACTCAAAGAACCATAAAAATATTGACTGAGATACTCTTGAACTACTAGACCTTAATTTACAGTGACTTCAGGGAGAAAGGTTGGGGAGTAATAGAATGGAGTGACCATAAAAATAAGTAGAAGATTAGCCAGTTTAATAATGTAGTCGATTTTACATAGTTCCTCATAATAATCCCTGTATTTGCAAATTAAATAATCTTATCTTGGCTTACCTTTTAAAGTAATATTTAAAAATAAAGCTGCATATTTGTCAATGGTTATGGTTTTGTTAGCCATGTACCTCTTGAGCTGTAAACAATAGAGCAAAGTGATGAGACTGACTGCAAAAGGGAGAAAGATGAGAAACACCAACTCAGAATTGTGGCACTTCAGTTGTTCATTAATTGCTTCTCATACATCCCTTGACTGGGGAGCTCTAGCCAAGCCAGTGACACTTGCTCAAGCCAGCGACCATCTGCTCAAGCCAGCGACTCTAGGCTTCAAGCAAGAAACCTATGGGCTCACACCAGTGACCATGGGATGATGTCTACAATCCCGTGCTCAAGCTAGTGACCCCTGATCAAGCCAGATGAGCCCATGCTCAAGCCAGCTACCTCAGGGCCTCTAACCTAGGTCCTCAGCATCAGAAGTAGATGCTGTATTCACTGTGCCACAACTGGTCAAGCTACCCTCATACTGCTTAATAATATGTATTTCTTTTTCTTTTTCTTTTTAAGGTGAAGGCAGAAATCGGAGATGTTAGTATTCTAATAAATAACGCTGGTGTAGTCTATACATCAGATTTGTTTGCTACACAAGACCCTCAAATTGAAAAGACTTTTGAAGTTAATGTACTTGCACATTTCTGGGTAAGTATGATTTCTTTTACAAAAACATTTTCTTTTGTAGGGCTCAAAGATTAAGTTTAAAAAGGAGCTTTCTGTAGACACAAAGACACATCACCTCAGTGCTAACATTTTCTCCAGGTACCAAGGATAATATACGAAAAGATCATTTTTCATGCTACAACCAACTCTCATCAATTATTCTTCCTCTGCCCTCAAAAAATTAATAATAATAATAAATAACAATAAATTTTAGGTTTTATGTATACATTAATTCTGAGCTTGATTCTCATATCTCTGTGTCTCCTTAGAGATGAAGGAGAGCGTAGGGGTCATCTGAGTCATCATCTGTGATTCCGTAGAAGGAGAACCCAGTTTGCCTTCAGAGTCACATGAGACTCAGTCCTCCCGTTATATCCTGGCCCTAGATGTAAACTTTGTTATGAAACTCACCATTCAAGGTCTTAAACACATACAAATACACACACACACACACACACACGAGTTTCTGAGGATTCTAAATTTTGCCGAAATAGTCAGTTCCTGAAAGGGTCCTTGAAAGTTTTCTTGGATTGGGTTTGGTATGAGTAATCTCAAAAGAATATTGGCGTTGGTTGATGAAAATGTAATATTATGCTATGTTAACATGCTCGAGTTACTGACATGTGTCTTTATATTTTCCTGACATGAGCTTACCTATTTTTTGCCTCTATTTGAATGTGGGGTATTGTCTTACTGTGTTTCTGAATCCCATCATATAATATGTTCTCAATAAATATTTATTGCATGAATTATTCAGAAGATTGCTGTTCACTTCAATATTTTAATGACCTAACCAAACATTTTTTTAACAATTTCATATTAAGATACAAGACATCATTAATAAAAGGTAAAGGAACAGTGAACTTATGTTCACAATTTAAATGAAATGAATTATTAAAGTTTTTAGTATCCATCATTTACTTTCATTTTTCTAATTTGGGCATCCTTTCCAGTTGCTTTATATTGCCATATTTGGCAATTAATATAGTTGGGTTTTTTTAATGCCAGAAACAATGGTAAAAAAATATACTTTTGTTTCAAAATATGCCCAGTAGGTCCGTGAATCAGAAATAAAATCTTTTATTCTGTTTTATAAAAATGATTTCTAGACTACAAAGGCATTTCTTCCAGCAATGATGAAAAATAATCATGGCCATATTGTCACTGTGGCTTCAGCAGCTGGGCATAGTGTGATCCCCTTTTTAATAGCTTATTGGTAAGTGGACATGTGTTTTTTCACTCTTTTGCATGCTTAGCTTTTATTTTTTTAATTTATTGATTTTAGAGAGAGAGGAAGGAAGAAAGAATCATCGATTTGTTGTTCTACCCATTCATGCACTTATTAGTTGATTCTTGTATGTGCCCTGACCAGGACTGAACCCACAACCTTGGCATATCAGGAACTTGCTGCAGCCTACTGAGCTACCTAGTCAGGGTCTATGCTTATCTTCATTTGCATAAAGTCTCTTGTGCAACAGCGTTATCACCCACTAATTCCATCCTATGTTGATTGTTGTAGATGTGGCTGTAGGGAAATTGTCCAATTAGATGCCTCCTTCAAGCATTTCTTATGTCTTTTAGCAGAAAGGAATTACAAAAGAAGAGCAATACCATGAACAGAAGTTAATAATTGTTTTGAATAAAATAATATGGCAATAATACTTTAAGATAGAGAGTATAATCTAGGACTCTAAACATTACAAGCATTCAAACAATAGAATTGTGAAAATAATTGTAATTGTTATTTATTTAATAATCAACATTATTTTAATAGTCAAAGAACTTATTATAGCAAGCAAGGCACAGTAATGGTATGCTCTATGTACACTGTAAAGAATTGATCAGCGAGGCCATTGTAGCCAAGGTGATCCTACTGGTTGCACACACCCTAACAGTCCTTGGCTGTTTCTGGAGTTTAGCAAATAATCACCTTTAAAACTTGAGTTATGATTGTGCAAATAAATATGCGTATAAATCATGCTCAAATTTGTCTTCCACCATTGTGCTCTTTTGGAATTAATTATCTCAATTCCAGAAACAATATAGATATAGTTGTATATGTAGCTATAGAGAATTTGTATAAGTATATAGACATAGGCATGGGCAGGTAACTTGTTTATAATATATATATTTGTCTTGCATTTAAAAAGTTTGCAAGGATATATACCAAACCATTTATATAACCACGCCTAGAGATTGGTTATTCTTATGTAATGGCAATAAAAATTTTTATTTTGTCCTTTTTGTTTATCCATATTTTCTTTCTTTCTGAACCTATATTTGATTTATAATAGTTTAAAAATAAATATAGACATGGATTGAGTTTTTACAAAAGAATAAAATAACTGCTGATGCAGTCACAGAAGAGACCTATAGTGTCCAGGTTGTATCTTATCTCTTTCTGAGCCAGTATAAATTAGGCACTTAGCCCCTTACCATCAAGAGCTAATAAAATTTTACATTTCTTTACCTTGCTTGATGAAAAGTAGTTGCAGGTACTGTTGCTAGGCTCCTACATGGCATTCCACTGCTGTGCCAAATTCTGTCTGAGCGCCCAGGCAAGCAAAGGGGACTAGAGAATTGAAAGGGCTGTCTACTTGTTGCTCTTCCTCCTCCTCATGTCATCGTAAATATATAGTCGTTTTGATTATACTCCATTGAGGTTTACAGTGATAATCAAGACAGAATGTGCTTTGTGTGAGAAAATAATTCATTTTGGTGACTAGTGATGGTGTTTTCAACATGAGTAAATGTTTTCACCAAGTACAGTCAAAGCAGGAGGAACAGACGCAGTCTACACCACACAATTCAGGGGGGCGCCGTTCACATTCAAGTCCTTTTAGACTTTGATTTTCCAGCATATGGCAGTCAGTTAGTGAGAAGAAGCATGGGCTTTTCTGATTCATGCAAAGGCACCAGTTGGGCTAAAAGGGTTAAAATTACACAAGTGTTTGCATACTTCCAGCTTTGGGACAGATCTGTGGTTTGCTTGCCCTCAGAGAACTGTTTGGACCTTCAGCTCTCACTGACTGGAGCTGTTGCAGTCTGTGATGATTCTTTTTTATTTTTACAGAGACAGAGAGAGGGATAGATAGGGACAGACAGACAGGAATGGAGAGAGATGAGTAGCATCAATCATTAGTTTTTTGTTGTGACACCTTAGTTGTTCATTGATTGTTTTCTCATATGTGCCTTGACCGAGGGGCTACAGCAGACTGAGTAACCCCTTGCTCGAGCCAGCGACCTTGGGCTCAAGCTGGTGAGCCTTGTTCAAACCAGATGAGCCTGTGCTCAAGCTGGCGACCTTGGGATCTTGAACCTGGGTCCTCGGCATCCCAGTCCATCGCTCTATCCACTGCATCACTGCCTGGTTAGGCTGTGATGATTCTTAGTGACCACAATTATGCTCAATTCAGTTGACTCTGCTTTTTGTTCCATATCTGATCAATGGCAAAGCTTTCCCAGGGACACACTGAAGATTTCACCTAGCAGAAGGCAATGCTCATCAGTTGTGGTTAATAACAAATGGACAATTAAATAAGATGCTGCTTCTTAAAACAATCTTTTTATTGAAGTATAACATACATTTATTAAATGCAGAAATCATGAATGTACAGCTCAATGAGTTACTGCAAGTGGACACATCTTTCAACTCACCATGCAGGTCAAAAAAATAGAGCATTATAAAACCCCCAAAGCTCCTTTCGGAACTCTTCCTAACCACCAATCCCTCTTTCCTTCCCAAAGGTAGCTCCTATATTGACTTGTAACACCATTGATTAATTTTGCCTAGTTTTGGACTTTATGTACATGAAATCACACTATGTAAGATTTATCCGTGTTGCTGTTGGTAACTATAGTTCAATTATTTTCATGCATACATGGTATTGCATCACATGATCAAACAATAATTTATTGTCCATCCTACTGCTGATAAACATTTTGGTCATTTACTAGATGTGATTACTATGAATAATGATGTTCTGACTCTTGAATCAGTCACTTATTAATCTTATGTGACCTTTGGCAAGTTACTCAGCTTCTCTGGGTGTCATTTTCCTCGTCTATATCATAATGCTAACATAACAACTGACTAATTCATCAGGGTGCTATAAAGTTTGAATTACATAATGTAATGCACTTAACATAAAATCTGGAGTCCTGTCAGTGTTTGATAACAAGAGGATACATATTGAATTTATGTTCCAAATCCACTACCCTCTATTTGCACAAAATGATAAGGCCCCACCTCATTTTAGCTTCCAAACTGCTTTTCCCTGGCCTAACTCCTCAAACTGCCTGAGGTAGTTTGGAGCCATCTGGATGCTTACCTGCGGCATAGTCACCTCGTGACCGTCCTCTTTGCCAACTCTCCAGGCCGTTTACCTCTGTTTCTGCTCTGCTGGCCCTCTGGCTCTTCTACTATTTATTGGCAACGCAATTCAAGGGGAAAGAAATGAGCATTTATTAAATGAACATTTACTATATGTTTGTCAATTAGTCTTCTCAATGAAGTATTATTATCACCCCATTTTACAGAGAAAGAAACTAATATTCAAAGAAGTAAAACAACTGCTCCAGGGTTGTGTAATTATGGAGTTTATCCCTAGCTGCATAGCTGAGTTTATTAGAGCACCATCCCAAAGTACGGAGATTGCCAGTTCAATCCTCAGTCAGGGCACATACAGGAACAGATCGATGTTCCTGTCTCTCTCTTTCTCTCTCCCTCTCTTTCCCCCTTATTCTCTCTCTAAAATCAATAAAATAAACATTTAAAAATATTTTATTTAATCCTCTTCTTTCAAAAAAGGTATAGACTTCATGCACTGTAAAATAACATCCACCTAATGTTGGCAAAATCCATGCAAAAAGCTCCCAAGGATTATTTTATTTTGTTTTGTCCTTGTGTCAACCCTTAAGATTGGCATTTACTTGTATCCTCGTTTTATAGTCGATGTCATTCATATAGCTAGTATGATGGAGCCAAGATTCAAACTCCAGCACTTGAATTGCAGAGCCTGTCCTCTTGCCCACTGTGCCCAGCCTCCTCTGCATACTGGAGCGTACATGGGGAGGCTGGCCGCACTTTGTGACCGAACAGTTGAAAATGTGGCTAATGTGCTCTAAGTATAAACTACAGATCAGATTTTGAAGGCAATGTAAAAAAAAAGAATGCAAAATATCTCATCAGTCATTTTTAAAATATTGATTGCATGCTGAAATTAGTATAATTTGAATATTAGAATAAATTAAATAAATCCTTAAATTTAATATTTAAAAAACAGATTAATATCCTAGTGGAATTAATCATACATGCTCTGGCTCCTATTTGTTGGAATGAAATAAAAAGGCAACCTAGACTAACCTGTTTTCCCCTGTAATCCAGCCCTCAGCTGTCGTCAGGAGTTGCCGCAGTCATAGTAAAAGAATCTATTACAGCTCTAATCACCTATATGAGGGGAAAAAATGTCAATATCTATTGGATTTACACCTCAACATTTTAATGATTAATGTGAAAATAGATGCAAGATGAAAAAACTGAATTCATGGAGAGGCAGGTTAATCTTTTGATTCTGTTCTTTTGCTGCTTGCTAACTATTATGTCTACAAGTATCTGGCTTTTAAAAATAAACCATTTTGACCTGACCTGTGGTGGCACAGTGGATAAAGCATTGAATTGGAATGCTAAGGTTGCTGGTTCAAATCCCTGGGCTCACCCCATCAAGGTACATACAAGAAGCAGCAATTATGAGTTAATGCTTCCCTTTCCTCCCTACCTCTCTGCCTTTCTCTCTCTCCTCTCCCTAAAACCAGTAAGTCAAATCTTAAAAAAAAAAAAAGTTAAAAATAAATCAATTGGGTGCCAGAAAACTGGCTAATTTATCCTGTCAATTCAAATAACCAATTAGTAGCATGCAAGTTAGCAGCATGGCAAAATTGGGTCCCGATCAATCTCTGGAATCAAGAATAGAAAATTTGATATAATGTTACAAAGTGCAGAAGAAATCCACTCCTTGGTAGCTTTCATTTGTCTCAACAAATTCACCCAGAAGTTCAAAAATACAAAATTCTTTAAATATACTCAGATCTTTAACTCTGAGTTTTCATATAGTCCCACATTTTTGGTTCACTTAAGAAAAATCAGGAAATACACTTTCATAAAAGAAAAAAGAAAATTAACTGATAATTTCACCATATAGAAATAACCTTGGTAAACATTTGTTGTAATCTTTTAGGACATTTAAATGCAGATTTAGAATCATGCATTGAAAAATATTTGCCTACGTAATCTTGCTTTTTAAATTTCTTAAATGTATATTTTGTATGTTAATAAATATATATATGCCACATAATTTTCAAATCCTTTATGGTATGCCACTATATATATGTGCCACTATTTATTTAATTTATCCATTATCATGGGTAAGTTATTTGTCTGGACTCTTTCGGTTGCAAGCCACAAAATTTCAACTGGCCCAGGCCAAAAAAAGGACTTTTTTTTGCCTCTGTGATTCAAGTCTCAGGCAAGCCTTCCCTCTCTGTTGCCAAGACAGCTACTAGCAGTTCCAAATTAACATCCATTCAACTCCAAGCCAAGCAGGTTGGGACTTCCCAGTAATGCCTTCAAATGTTCTCTAGGTTACCGGCCCAACTCAGATCCAACCACTGAGTGGTAGGGGGAGAAGGGGTGTTACCTGGCAAAGTCAGAGTGGCATTGCCAGAATAAGGGAATATGAATGCCAATGAGCAAAACCAACAGCTGTCCACTATAGACATTTAAAATTGTTCCCACAAACAACAACAACAAAATAAAAAAGTCATTGAGGCAGGCAACAGATTGGGGATTAACAGAGGAGGAGTAGATGGCAGAAGGGTGAAACGAGTGAAGGGGGTCAGTTGTGTGGTGACAGATGGAAACTAGATTTTTGGCTGTGAGCACGATGTAGTCTATGCAGATATTGAATGATGAAAGAGTATAATTTAATATTTCATAATAAACTTACATAATATGTTATAAACCATTGCCACCTCAGTTAATTTAGTAAATTAAATATTGTTCTTAACTGTTTGTCTTTATAGACTATGTACCCCAGGGACTATCCTTGAATAAATCTTTAGAAACATGATTGATTATTTTCTCTGGATATATACCCTAAAGAACAATTACTAGATCTAAGAGCATGGCATATTTTAATGAACTTAATACTTTTTGCCAAATTGCCTTCAAAAAAGGCTACCAATTAACCTGTGCTGTGAAAAATAGAGAGCTGTAGAAACTTCTCTCTCTTTTTCTTTTTAAGCTTAGACATAAAGCTTAAAAAGAAATGATTGCTTATTCAATTATAAAAAATAGAATAGTCTGTACATTGAAAGACAACTCAAACAAAAATGTCCTCATATCCTTACCAGTAGTGCTAGACAAAAATTCTATCTTGTTTTATTTTGTAATTTATGTTAATTACACCTGAAATAAAATATTTTATTATGCATATATCCATTGGTATTATTTCATGCAGTTTTTGCTGATGTCCTTTAGCATTTCTTCATTGGAGTATTGTCTTATTTATTTACTAATGTTTTATATATTAACCCTTATCCTTGTCTTATATGTTGCAAATATATATATTTTACCAGTTTATTTGCCTCTAAACTTGGTTAGGAGCCAATTAAGTTGAGAGTTTATCATGTAGAGGGCTGCTTTATTGCCCATATTTAAAGCGTGATTCTACCACTCTGTGTTATGAGCAAATTTCTATAACATGCCCTGTGCTTCAGTTTCATTTTTGGTAAATAAGGATCACTATTATAGTATCTCATTTCATGGAGATGTTGAGAGGATTAAATGAAATAATGCCTCTGAATAACTGAGGACAGTGTCTGGCATGTGTTAAATAATCACAGGTATGATTATTTTTGTTTGTTTTATTTTTCAAGGTACAGAAGATTTACTTTATCCATAATTGAACCTAGCAATTTTTATTTTTACACCTTCAATATCTAAGTTTTTTAAAAAGGGGGTGAAAGAACTTTCTTTTTTTATAATAATTTTATTTTTTTAATGGGGGGACATCAATAAATCAGGATACATATATTCAAAGACAACATATCCAGGTTATCTTGTCATTTAATCATGTTACATAACCATCACCCAAAGTCAGATTGTCCTCTGTCACCTTCTATCTAGTTGTGTTTTTTTTGTTTTTGTTTTTTTGTATTTTTCTGAAGCTGGAAACGGGGAGAGATAGTCAGACAGACTCCAGCATGCGCCCGACCGGGATCCACCCGGCATGCCCACCAGGGGCGAGGCTCTGCCCACCAGGTGGCGATGCTCTGCCCCTCCAGGGCGTCGCTCTGCCGCGACCAGAGCCAATCCAGTGCCTGGGGCAGAGGCCAAGGAGCCATCCCCAGCGCCCGGGCCATCTTTGCTCCAATGGAGCCTTGGCTGCGGGAGGGAAAGAGAGAGACAGAGAGGAAGGAGGGGGGGTGGAGAAGCAAATGGGTGCTTCTCCTATGTGCCCTGGCCGGGAATCGAACCAGGGTCCCCGGCACGCCAGGCCGACGCTCTACCGCTGAGCCAACTGGCCAGGGCAGGGATAACTAGTTTTCTTTGTGCCCCTCCCCCTCCCCCTTTCCCTCTCCCTCTACCCCCTGCCCCCATAACCACAACACTCTTATCAATGTCTCTTAGTCTCACTTTTATGTCCCACCTATGTATGGAATAATGCAGTTACTATTTTTTTCTGATTTACTAATTTCACTTCATATAATGTTATCAAGATCTCACCATGTTGCTGTAAATGATCCGATGTCATCATTTCTTATGGCTGAGTAGTATTCCATAGTGTATATGTGCCACATCTTCTTTATCCAGTCATCTATTGACGGGCTTTTTGGTTGTTTCCATGTCCTGGCCACTGTGAACAATGCTGCACTGAACATGGGGCTGCATGTGTCTTTCCGTATCAATATTTCTGAGTTTTGGGGGTTTATACCCAGTAGAGGAATTGCTGGGTCATAAGGTAGTTCTATTTTCAGTTTTTTGAGGAACCACCATACTTTCTTCCATAATGGTTGTACTACTTTACATTCCCACCAACAGTGGATGAGGGTTCCTTTTTCTCCACAGCCTCTCCAACATTTGCTATTACCTGTCTTGTTAATAATAGCTAATCTAACAGGTGTGAGGTGGTATCTCATTGCAGTTTTGATTTGCATTTCTCTAATAGCTAAAGAAGATGAGCATCTTTTCATATATCTGTTGGCCATTTGTATTTCTTCCTGGGAGAAGTGTCTGTTCATGTCCACTTCCCATTTTTTATTGGATTGATTGTTTGTTTGTTGTTGAGTTTTATGAGTTCTTTGTATATTTTCGATATTAGGCCCTTATCTGAGCTGTTGTTTGAAAATATCATTTCCCATTTAGTTGGCTGTATGTTTGTTATCAGTTTCTCTTGCTGAGCAAAAACTTCTTAGTCTGATGTAGTCCCATTCATTAATTTTTGCCTTCACTTCTCTTGCCTTTGGAGTCAAATTCATAAAATGCTCTTTAAAACCCAGGTCCATGAGTTTAGTACCTAAGTCTTCTTCTATGTACTTTATTGTTTCAGGTCTTATGTTTAGATCTTTGATCCATTTTGAGTTAATTTTTGTACAGGGGGAGAGACTGTAGTCCAGTTTCATTCTTTTGCATGTGGCTTTCCAGTTTTCCTAGCACCATTTATTGAAGAGGCTTTCTTTTCTCCATTGTGTGTGGTTGGCCCCTTTATCAAAAATTATTTGACTATATATATGTGGTTTTATTTCTGGGTTTTCTATTCTGTTCCATTGGTCTGAGTGTCTATTTTTCTGCCAATACCATGCTGTTTTGATTGTCGTGGCCCTATAATAGAGTTTGAAGTCAGGTATTGTAATGCCCCCAGCTTCATTCTTTTTCTTTAGGATTGCTTTGGCTATTCGGGGTTTTTTATAGTTCCATATAAATCTGATGATTTTTTGCTCCATTTCTTTAAAAAATGTCATTGGAATTTTGATGTGAATAACATTAAATTTGTATATTGCTTTGGGTAATATGCCCATCTTGATTATATTTATTCTTCCTAACCAAGAACAAGGAATATTCTGCCATCTCAATATATCTTTTTCGATTTCCCTTAAAAATTGTTTATAGTTTTCATTATATAGGTCCTTTACATTCTTTGTTATGTTTATTCCTAAGTATTTTATTTTTTTGTTGTTGTTGCAATTGTGAAGGGGATTATTCTTTTGAGTTCGTTCTCAAATGTTTCATTGTTGGCATATAGAAAGGCTATTGACTTCTGTATGTTAATTTTGTATCCTGCGACCTTACTGTATTGGCTTATTGTTTCTAGTAGTCTTTTTGTGGATTCTTTGGGGTTTTCAATGTATAGGATCATATCATCTCCAAAAAGTGATACCTTTATTTCTTCTTTTCCAATATGGATGCTTTTTATTTCTTTGTCTTGTTTGATTGCTCTGGCTAGAACCTCTAGTACCACATTAAATAAGAGTGGAGAGAGTGGACAACCCTGTCTTGTTCCTGATTTAAGGAGAAAAGCCTTCAGTTTTGTGCCATTTAATATGATGTTAGCTGATGGTTTATCATATATGGCCTTTATCATGTTGAGATATTTTCCTTCTATACCCATTTTGTTGAGAGTCTTAAACATAAAATTGTGTTGTATTTTATTGAAAGCTTTTTCTGTGTCTATTGATAAGATCATGTGGGTTTTTGTTCTTTGTTTATCTGACCTGGTGTATTACGTTAACCGTTTTACATATGTTGAACCATTCTTGAGATTCTGAGATGAATCCCATTTGATCATGATGTATTATTTTTTTAATATGTTGTTGTATTCGATTTGCTAGTAGTTTGTTTAGTATTTTAGCTTCCGTATTCATTAGAGATATTGGTCTGTAGTTTTCTTTTTTTGAGCCATCATTGCCTGGTTTTGGTATGAGGGTTATGTTGGCCTCATAAAATGTGTTTTGAAGTATTGCTTCTTCTTCAACTTTTTGGAAGACTTTCAGTAGAATAGGAACAAAATCTTCTTTGAATGTTTGATAAAATTTGCTGGTATAGCCGTCTGGGCCTGGACTTTTATTTTGGGGGAGGTTTTTAATGTTTTTTTCTATTTCTTCTCTACTAATAGGTCTGTTTAGGCTTTCTGCTTCTTCTTGACTCAGTCTAGGAAGATTGTATTGTTCTAGGAATTTATCCATTTCTTCTACATTGTTGAATTTAGTGGCATAAAGTTTTTCATAGTATTCTACAATAATTCTTTTTATATCTATGGTGTCCATGGTGATTTCTCCTCTTTCATTTTGGATTTTGTTTATATGAGTTATTTCTTTTTTTTTCCTTGGTAAGTCTTGCGAAGGGTTTTTCAATTTTGTTGATCTTTTCAAAGAACCAGCTCCTTGTTCTATTAATTTTTTCTATACTTTTTCTGTTCTCTATTTCATTTATTTCCGCTCTGATTTTTATAATCTCCTTTCTTCGGCTTGTTTTGGGTTGTCTTTGTTCTTCTTTTCCTAGTTCCTTAAGGTGTGAAGTTAAGTGGTTCACTTGGGCTCTCTCTTGTTTGTTCATATATGCCTGAAGTGATATGAACTTCCCTCTTATCACTGCTTTTGCTGCATCCCATAGATTCTGATATGTTGTATTGTCATTTTCATTAGTCTGTATATATCTTTTGATCTCTGTGCTTATTTCTTCTTTGACCAATTCATTTTCTAAAAGTATGTTGTTTAGTTTCCATATTTTTGTGGGATTTTTTTCCTCTTTTATGCAGTTGAATTCTAGTTTCAAGGCTTTATGATCAGAAAATATGCTTGGTACAACTTCGATTTTTCTGAATTTGCTGATGTTGTTTTTGTGGCCCAACATATGGTCAATTCTTGAGAATGATCCATGTACACTGGAGAAAAATGTATAGTCAGTCACTTTGGGATGAAATGTCCTATAGATGTCTATCAAATCCAGGTGCTCTAGTGTTTTAAGGCCACCATATCTTTGTTGTTTCTCTGTTTGAATGACCGATCTAGAGCCGTCAGCAGTGTATTGAGGTATCCAAGTATGATTTTATTTTTGTCAGTTTTTGTTTTAAGGTAATAAGTAGCTTTCTTATATATTTTGGTGCTCTTTGGTTTGGTGCATATATATTAAGAATTGTTATGTCTTCTTGATTCAGTGTCCCCTTAGCCATTATAAAATGGCCGTTTTTGTCTCTGAGTACTTTTTTTGTCTTGTAGTCAGCATTATTAGATATGAGTATTGCTACACCTGCTTTTTTTTGGGTGTTGTTTGCTTGGAGTATTGTTTTCCAGCCTTTCACTTTGAATTTGTTTTTATCCTTGTTGCTTAGATGTGTTTCTTGTAGGCAGCATATAGTTGGATTTTCTTTTTTAATCCATTCTGCTACTCTGTGTCTTTTTATTGGTAAGTTTAATCCATTTACATTTAGTGTAATTATTGACACTTGTGGGTTCCCTACTGCCATTTTATAAATTGCTTTCTGTTAGTTTTGTATCTAGTTTGATTCTTCTTTTTTGTTTTTCTATCATTTGTTTTTGTTTGTTTGTGTTCCATACTTCTTTCCTCTGTTGCTACCTTTTTTAAGTCAAGTGTTTTTGTGGTGGTTTTTTTAAGGGTGATTACCATTAAGTAATGAAAAGGGTACCTACCATATTCATTGCAGTATCCTATCTTATAAGTATTTCTGCACTTCATCATCCTTTGCTACTATTAATCTCCATCCTCTCCCCGCTTTCTTTTTGTTGTTGTCACAGTTTAAGTTTTGTTTTATTGTGTTCTTGGTGGAGCTGTTACTTGTGGTGTTGTTTTCTTTTGTTCTTTGAATCTGGTTGGAAAACCCCCCTTAGTATTTCCTGGAGTGGGGGCTTTCTGTTGATAAATTCTCTCATCTTTTCTGTATTTGTGAATGTTTTTATATCTCCTTCATACTTGAAGTATAGCTTTGATGGGTATAGTATTCTTGGCTGAAAGTTCCTCTCTTTCAGTGCTTTAAATATTGGGGTCCACTCTCTTCTAGCTTGTAGAGTTTCTGCTGAGAAATCTGATGATAATCTAATAGGCCTTCCTTGATATGTTGTACTCTTCTTTTCCCTGGCTGCCTTGAGAATTTTTTCTTTGTCATTGGTTTGTGTCATCTTATTATGATGTGCCTTGGAGTGGGTTTGTTGGGGTTAAGAAAACTTGGTGTTCTGTTTGCTTCTTGAATTTGAGGCTTTAGTTCCTTCCACAGGCTTGGGAAGTTCTCGTCTATTATTTGTTTGAGTATATTCTCCATTCCATTTTCTTTCTCTTCTCCCTCTGATATACCTATTATTCTTATGTTATTCTTTCTGATGGAGTCAGACAATTCCTGTAGGGCTTTCTCATTTTTTATTATTTTTGAGTCTCTTTCTTCTTCTCTCTGTTGTGCCTCAAGTTGTTTGTCTTCTATTTCACTAATCCTATCTTCAATCTGGGCTGTTCTGTTAGCTAAGCTTGTTACCTCGTTTTTCAGCTCGTGAATTGAGTTTTTCATTTCTGTTTGATTTGTTTTTATAGTTTCAATTTCCTTGGTAATATATTCTTTGTGTTCATTGAGTTGTTTTCTGATCTCCCTAAATTGCCTTTCTGTGTTTTCTTGTATATCTCTGAGTATTTTTAAGATTTCTATTTTAAATTCTCTGTCATTTAGCTCCAAGGCTTCCAATATGTTAAGTCTTTTCTCCATATATTTTTCCACATCTATTTGTGTTACCTCTCTTTCTTTTGTATCCATAATATTTGATTTCCTCTTTCTTATCAGCATCTGAGGGTGGTCTTATTGATAGCACTAATTAGAATTAATAAAGGGTAAAAAGAAGAAAAAAAAAAAGGAAAACACCCCACAAAAAAAAACAGTAATAATTTATTATTTCCCCCTTTTTTTCTCTCTTCTCTTTCCTTCCTCTCCCCTCCTCAGGGAAATATCGTGCCTATAATGGAGGGCCTGATTTGGGGTGAAGAGTTCAAGGGGCAAAAAAAAAGGGAGTAGGGACCTACTAAATGCAAAAAAAAAAAAAAAAGGAAGAAAATCTTAGACAAGCATAAGATGATTTGCTTGTAAGTGATGGTCAACTAAGAGATATAATGAGAGGGATAAGAGAGAACCAGAAAAAGGGACCAAAAAAGAATAATAAAGAAGAAAAAATAAAAATAATAAGTAAAAATCTGTTGTATTAAGTGGAGCGAAGACTAAATACAATGGAGACCTTGGGTTGGGAGGACCCAAATGCCACAAAAATAAACAAACTAGGAAAAAAAATAAAAACAAAAGCAAAAAAGAGAAATAAAGCCAAAAAAAAAAAAAGCCTTGAGTCCCAAATTAACTAATTTGTTCGTGATTGAGGATTATATGGGAGGAAAGTAAAATGAGAAAAGAAAAAACGAATAGAAAGAAAAAAACAAGAAAAAGAGAAAAATGAAGGAAGAAATAAAATAGGAAGAGAAAAAAACAAAATAAAGCAAGACAAAAAAATAGAAAACAACAAAAGAGGGGAGAGTGAGAGTTAAGTGTTTTGGAGTATAACCTTAAAGGAGGGTGAGGATGAAGAAGAAAAATAAAATGCAACACTCATGGGTAGTGTAGTTCAAGAAAGGGAAGCATAAGATGGGCAGAGAATAGAAGGACCGAGGTGGAGGAAATAAAGGCAAAAAGATAGAAGAAACAAACAACAACAACAACAAAAAATTAGTGGATCAAGTTGTAAAGTCTGTGGGTTTTTCTTGATTTTGAGAGGTTAACTTCTTCCTTTTTCTTTTCTCTCCCTCTTCCTGGTCGGTGACTCTGTACCCCAGGCTCTGCCCCTGTGTCACTCTTAGGTAGGGATTTGCAGTTGATGGGATTCTATGGCAATGTCATATAATTGGCTTTAGTCTTGCTGGAAGTAAAGGCTTGTTGGCGTTTGCAGGGTCCAACGATGAGAGAGTTTGCTTTCCTGGATTCTCTCTCCTAGTCCCCCCTTTCTGAATTAGCAGTCTGGTGATCCAGCTATAAGGCTGCAACTGCTTCTGCCTGGGGAGTAAGAGGCTCAAAGAGCTGGGAAATCCCCACTCTATCCCCACTCAGTGCAAGGCTTTGGGAAAGGCTCTGAGAGTCAGGGCCTCCAGTTTAATCAGGCGGGGGTGGGAGTCAATTGTTGTCAAGGTGACTGTTCAGCGCCTATCATTTAGTTGGACCTCTCAACCCAGGCTTTCCACGCTTTGTAGCCTGTTTTTGCAGGGAAGAAGAGGCACTAGTCTCTGCTTACGACTAGTGTAGTATAGACCTTATTATCTGCCAAGTCCTTCTTGTTAGCGTTTATCCCTTAATATGGAGGCTCTATCAATCAGAAGTTGCCCCCGCCCCTTTAGCGAGAGGCACTAAAAAATATCACGCCTCTTGTCTTGGATCGCTGAACTGAGAGAGATCTTATCAATTAGAACCGAGGATGCGCAGATTTTATGGGTTAAGCTAATTTCAGTGATTGGGTCGTAGCTGTGCTTCCGAAGGTATTTTAGGCTGCCTGCGCGTGCCCCTCCCCCAACGCTTGATTGTTAGCTTGAATGGCTGGGTGAGGTGCCCCGCCCACGGAGAGAATTTCCCAAGCCTCTCCCGCTCGCCCTGCCGCTGGCGGCTGGACCGCACCAGGCACAGGATAATGGAGCCCCCTGGGTGTGCGGGCCAGCAGGGCGCCCTGGGCACGTGGAATGCCCAAGGCATGCGCGCGAATGGGGCGCTCCGGGCACCGGGGGCCAGCGACCCCCACTTGCAGTGTGCGGGCCGCTGGGAACATCAGCGGTGCTCAACCGGACCGGGCGCGCGTGCGGCCTCTCGCAGCGGCTCGCGGGGGCTCGTGGCAGCCGCTCGCGGTGGCGGTTCGCGGTGGCCGCTCGCGGCGGCGGCTTGCGGGGGCTCGCGGCGGCTTGCGGTGGCTCGCGGTGGCGGCTCGCGTCGGCCGCTTGCGGCGGCTCGCGGTTCCCAAGTATATGGGCTGACTCACCACAGGCGCACTTCCTTGCGGTTTGAAAGAACGTCCCTGTGGTAGATTCCTCCACACCCTCGTCTCTCAGATTCAAGTGATAACAGTCCTTTCGCTATCAGTTTGTGTGGAACTCCGGAATGCTCCGAGGATAAATTTTTCTGTTTCTAGTTGATAAATTTGTTGTGATTTAGGGGAGAGCTGTCAGACGCGCTGCTCACAGCGCCATTTCCGTGACGTCCAGGATTTCTATTTTAAATTGTTTGTCATTTAACTCCAAGGTTTCCAATATATTAAATCTTTTCTCCATAGATTTTTCCTCATCTATCTGTGTTACCTTTCTTTTGTATCCATGATATTTGATTTTCTTAGCCTTAATGGCATCTGAGAGTGGTTTTGTTGATGATATTAATGAGATTTAATAAAGAATAAAAAGTTAAAAAAATAATAAATCAAAGAGTTTTTTTTAATTAATAATTAAATAAAGAAAAATAAAATTAATATTATAAAAGGGAAATTATTCTCCTCCTTCTTTTTTCATCTCCTCTCCTCTCCCCTCTTTCTTGAGAAAATCTTGTGGTGAACTGTGAATTATACTGTACTAAATAGAACAAACAATGCCTGTACTGGAGGGCCTGAATTAGGGAGAAGTAATAAAGGGGGGAAAAAGAAAAGAAAAAAAGGGGGTATGTACCCACAAAAAGCATATAAGTAAAAAATTTGTGTCAAGAATAAAATGATTTGCTTTTAGGTGTTGGTTGACTAAGAGTTATGATGAGAGAAATAAGAGGGAAACAGGAAAATCGGGGACAAATTAAAAAATTATTGTATTTAGTGGTACAAGAACCAGATAAAATGTAGAGCCAGGGATGGGAGCACTGCTAGTGAGATAAAAAGGTGAATTAAAAAAAAAACCAAAATGCCACAAACATTAGTTTGAGTCCCAGATAAGATAATTTGTTCGTTATTCAGGTTTGAATGAGAGGAGACATAAAGGAGAAAGGAAGAAACTAATATAGAGGGAGAAAAGAAAGAGAAAGAGAGAAAAAAGAGGGAACCACTAAAAGAAGAAAAAAGAATAAAAGAGGAGAGAGAGAGAGAGTTAAGGGTTTTGGAGTGCAACCCTCATAGAGAGAAAGGAAGAGGAAAGAAAAGATAATGGGAGATGTATCACTTATGGGTAGTGTAGTTCAAGGAGAGGAGAGGGTAAGACCAGCTGAGAGTTAAACGACCAAATTGGAGGAGGAAAAAAAAAATCAAGAATGAAGATAAGAGAAACATATGAACAAATATAATAAAATAGGATAGGCTATAAAATCTGCAGATTATTCTTGATTTTGAGAGGTTATCTTCTTGCTTTTTCTTTTCTCTCCCTCTTCCTGGTCGGTGACTCTGTACCCCGGGTTCTGCCCCTTTGGCACACCCAGGTAGAGGTTTGCAGTTGATAAGTCTCTATGGCGATGTCATGTATTGTGCTTCAGTCTCGTTGGCAGTCGAGGCTCATTATCATTTATAGCCTCCGACAGTGAGAGAGTCCGTGTTCCTGGAGCCTCTCTCCTAGTCTTTCCTTACTCAATTAGTAGCCTGATGATCCAGGTATGGCGTTGCTGCTGCCTCTGCCTGGATAGTAAGAGGTTCAAAGAGCTGGCAACTCCCTACTCTATTCCCACACAGCACAGGGCTCTGGGTAAGGTTCAGTCAGTTAGAGCTGCTAGCATAATCAGGTGGGGCTTCTGCCCACTCAAAGACCTCTGGCTCTGCTACTCTGTCCGGTAACACGGGCGGGCGCCCACTCCCGGGGTGTTTGGAGGAAACTCTCACTCACTATCTGTGCACAAACCAGGATACCAGACCAGCAGTCTCACACTCTGAGTGAAATTCCTGCCCTAATAGAAAAGTTCCAGCGTTGGAATTGGCTCTTGCTCTCTCTACATGTGTGTCTTTTTCAGGGCACTGGGGCAGCCTAGAGATTCCGCTTTTGGCTCACACAAAGGCCCCTGACTCTGCCCCTCTGTGGAATAACATGGGCACCCACTGCCGAGGCACTCAGAGGAATCTCTCACTCACTATTTGCATGCACAGACCATGATATCAAGCCGGCCACCTCACTCTCTGAGTGAAACCCTCACCCGCATGGCACAGTTTCAGTGTTGGAATTGGCTCTCGCTCCCTCCCCGTGCACAGCTTTTTCAGGGCACTGGGGCAGCCTGGAGATTCTGCTTCTGGCCCACTCAGAGGCCTCTGAATCTGCCCCTCTGTGGGATAACACGGGCTTCCACTCGTGAGGTGCTCGGAGGAATCTCTTGCCCACTCTACGTGTGCGCAGACCAAGATATCAGGCCAGCCGCCTCACAGTTTGAGTGAAACCCCCACCCACACGGAAAAGTTCCAGCATTAGAATTGGCTCTCGCTCCCTCCCCGTGCATGGCTTTCTCAGGGCGCTGGGGCTGCCCAGAGATTCCGATTTTGGCCCACACAAAGGCCTCTGACTCTGCCTCTCTGTGGGATAACACGGGCACCCACTCCCGGGGATTTCGAAGGAATCTCTCGCCCACTATTTGCGCGCGCTGACCAGGTGATCAGGGAAAATGGCTGCTTCACTTGTCTTTCTTTGTCTGGGTTTGGCACGAGTGTTAGCTTGTTTTGCCTGGGTTGCCACAGGCACAGTTTTTCCTCAGCTTGGATCTCCGTGCCACAGCCTGGTTTGGCCGTTTTTGCTGCGGCCTGGATCTGTTCACCCCCTTTGCCTGCCTTAGTTTCTATACTCTCAGTTCCCAGTGAAAGCAGCTCTATTTAGGTTAGTGAGGAAGGCGGAGCATTTCTTACTCCCTATTTCCTTCAGGGTTTGATTATATATTTAGCCAATTTTTTGCTCGACCATACCTTCAGATGTATTGCAAAACATCTGGAGGCTCCAAGGATAGGTTTTTCTGTTTCTGGTTGAAGATCTTGTTGAGTTTTGGGGGAGATTTATTGGTATAGCTTCCTACTGCGCCATTACTCTGATGTCATCTTCCCAACCTCCTCTGAAAGAACTTTCTTTTCCACTGCTTTGTATCTTCTAAAGCACAGTTTAACTGGCAAGAATTTACAGATACTTTGTATAATTGCTAATCCATACAGGTGTATAGAACAGTCTATCTCATAATGCCATTGAATTGCACTTTAAAATGGTTAAAATTTCAAATTTTGTTATACATATTTTCACATAAATTTAAAAATATTAATCATGTATATTCTAAAAACCATTGAATTGTACACTTCAAATGGGCCAATTATATGTCTCTTTTTTACTTGAATTTATTTATTTGCAATTTATATCTCAATAATGTTATTATTATTTTTTTGTGTGTATTTTTCTGAAGTTGGAAACGGGGAGGTAGTCAGACATACTCCTTGTTCAAAATAATTTTTTTGAGGGTAATATTTTTCCTCTTGTTGTATGTGAGTATTGAATGCAGGTGGTTCTTTGTGTATATGGTTATTACTTCAGGCTGGTTGGCTCTATAGGTCAATTTTTTTTTTTTGTATTTTTTTGAAGTTTGAAACGGGGAAGCAGTCAGTGCCCCACATGCGCCGACCGGAATCCACCCAGCACACCCACCAGGGAGAGATGCTCTGCCCATCTAGGGCATCGCTCTACCACAATCAGAACCATTCTACCGCCTGAGGCAGAGGCCTCAGAGCCATCCTCAGTGCCCGGGCAAATTTTGCTCCAATGGAGCCTTGGCTGCGGGAGGGGAAGAGAGAGACAGAGAGGAAGGAGAAGGGGAGGGGTGAAGAAGCAGATGGGCACTTCTCCTGTGTGCCCTGGCCAGGAATCGAACCCGGAACTCCTGCATGCCAGGCCGATGCTCTACCACTTAGCCATCCAGCCAGGGCTTCAATAATGTTATTTTTTTTAAACACCTAATTGGAAGTATAATGTCCACTTAAAATATGATTAA